>NC_069502.1:726298074-726919324 GCF_027579735.1 Bombina bombina
CCTTATATGTGAAAATAGAAAATCTGAAAATGTATCTTTACATTACCTGCTACCAGGGGTAGAATGGGCTATAGCATTGACCCTTTGAGGCAGAATTATCAAAGGTCTTGCGGACCTGATCCTACAGTGCTGATCAGGTTCGCAAGACCCCGCTGAATGTGGAGAGCAATACGTTCTCCGTATTCAGCATTGCACCAGCAGCTCACAAGAGCAGGGGGGTGTAAATCAACCTGATCGTCTTTAGACTGCTGCTCCATAAGTCATTAGGCTTGCCAGAAACACGGGCCGTCAAGCTCCATTCAGAGCTTGATAGATAAGCCCCTTTATGTGCTGGTAAGTGCTCATGAGATTGTTATGTGTTGTGTCCTATTTCATAAAAGCTATTAGTTATCAAATGGCTGAAATTCTAAACCAAAATTCATTATGACGTCTCAGTTGCACACTCAAGCTTGGCTGGAGCGCAAATAGATCAAGAAAGTTCACACAAAATGAATTCTAGCTCATTAAATTGTCTGTTCACTAACAATTTTGTGAAATAATGTGAAAAGTACAACATTACTAATATAACATAAATAGATTTCGATCATATTAATAGTTGAATTAAAACATACTGCAGGAACACTCTTTCAAATGGCCTCTGCTCTGGCTTTCTCCCATCCTCCACTGAATACTTAAAGGGACATTTAACCCAAATTTTCTCTTTCATGATTCAGATAGAGAATACCATTTTAAACAACTTTCTAATTTACTTCTGTTATCTAATTTGCTTCATTCTCTTGATATTCCTTCCTGAAAAGCATATCTAGATAGGCTCAGTAGCTTCTGATTGGTGGCTGCACACATTTGCCTCATGTGATTGACTCACCCATGTGCATTGTTATTTCTTTAACAAAGGATAGCAAAATAATTAAGCAAATTAGATAATAGAAGTAAATTAGAATTTTGTTTAAAATTGTATTCTCTGTCTGAATCATGAAAGAAACATTTTGGGTTTAATGTTCCTTTAAGTATTGACATTTTCAGTATATGTCGTTACAACAGCCAAAATCAGCTATTTCATATGACAAAGTAAACTATTTAATGCACTTCAGCAGGGAAAAAATATTACCGGGAGCATATTGAAGGATAAAAAAATACAATGGATTAGGCAAGACTTTAGTAATTGATAAGAATAAGCACGTATTCAGAATCAGATTATTGAGAATCAGATAGACACTGGTGGCCATGAAGGAGCTCTGAGCCTGTTTATGGGCCTTGTGCCAGATCATGCTTATTATAAGACTTATAGCTTCTCATTATAGATTTTGGCAAGTGCTCGATCTGCTTCCCATAAACTTATCGGGATGAGATATTGTACAAGAGGGAGGTGGAAGTGATGTAAGGTGTGAAGGAAACACAGCATTAGTCTTGTAAAGGAATATGCTGGTCTCAAGCATTACAGTGTGATGATACTGGGGACCAGGCAGCATCACCTTTTGACCTGCTATGTTGTATCATTTATTTGTGAACTGAGCCAGACTACTGTTGCTTCGTAGCAGCAACTCTGTGGCATTTATCTTATTATTGTGATGAACCACTATCTGTGGCTAACCATTAATTCATTTCTGTGATCCTTGCTTGATGATGGATATTAACCTTTGACTAAATTTGCTGGCTGCTTCTAATCCTCTTATAAATGCTCTTCTTATTTGGCTGACATTAATCTGATCATGAACATTTGTTTATCCGCATCAATACTGGAAGCCTTACTGTGTCCATTGTTATTCTGTTAGGACTTTATGTAAGGGAAGAGACTAAATGAAATGTGCTGCTAGACCACATTTTGTTAATGGGAAATTAATGTTTTATTATTATTTTTGAATGTGCTGTAATCTATTAACTGTAGTTCCAATTTTCTCTGATTCTGTTGTCTGTTCATTTGTTTTTTTGGATGAATGTGATTTCCCCCCCCCCCCCCCATAGTCCCCCCCCCCCCAAAAAAAAATAATAATAATAATAATAATAAAAATAATAATAATAATAATAATGCATATGGCTAAAAAAACATTTCTTCATGAGGTTAAATCCGTTATTCAGGAGGCAAGAAAGGCTACAGATTTCCACTACTTTGAAAATTCAAATTTACACTATTCAAGAATTACTTAGCAATTTACTTGTTAGCTGACTGATTCCTGTATCAGCCTATAAGTATCTAAGCTTCACTTTTAATATTTGCCAGTCCTGACCCCATCCAAAAAAAAAAAAAAGCTACACTAACTATTAACTTTAACTTTATTTAAAGGGACAGTGTACACCAATGTTCATGTAACTGCATGTAATAGACACTACTATAAAGAATATGCACGGGTAGTAATTTAAAAATCCAGTATAAAACCTTTAAAAAACTTACTTAGAAGCTCCCAGTTTAGCACTGTTGATGAGGATTGGCTGGAACACCCAGTGAACACCCAATAATGCATATGGCTAAAAAAACATTTCTTCATGAGGTTAAATCCGTTATTCAGGAGGCAAGAAAGGCTACAGATTTCCACTACTTTGAAAATTCAAATTTACACTATTCAAGAATTACTTAGCAATTTACTTGTTAGCTGACTGATTCCTGTATCAGCCTATAAGTATCTAAGTTTCACTTTTAATATTTGCCAGTCCTGACCCCATCCAAAAAAAAAAAAAAAGCTACACTAACTATTAACTTTAACTTTATTTAAAGGGACAGTGTACACCAATGTTCATGTAACTGCATGTAATAGACACTACTATAAAGAAGAATATGCACGGGTAGTAATTTAAAAATCCAGTATAAAACCTTTAAAAAACTTACTTAGAAGCTCCCAGTTTAGCACTGTTGATGAGGATTGGCTGGAACACCCAGTGAAAGGGGCTGGGAAAACTAAAAAGAACAGACACCCCCCCCCCCCCTCCCTTCCCTGCATATGAAAAGACAGATATCATAAACAGGAGCCAGCAGGAGTCTGTAAATGTGTGTATACATTTGACACTGTGGGGCTTGGTTAGGAGTCTGAAAATCATCACAATATTGTTAAAAAAATAAGCAAAACTATACATTGTTACAAAAACATTCCCAGGTGGGCTATATAAATGGATTGTCTACAAAACATGTATGCAAAGAAAAATCTAGTGTGCAATGTCCCTTTAAGTTTAAGCTGCTGCTGTCCAGCTGCACCTCTGTTGCTCTGAATTATATTCCCTATAGGGAAGACAGGATACATGTAATTTATTTAAAATGTCTGAATGACCTGCTTAATAAAAATCAGAAAAAATGAAAGATATATGGGGGTTTTTCAGTATAGAAACATTTTTTTTCCGAAATTTCAGAGAGATTGGGACATAAAGAACCAAGGCCAGACTAGCCTACCAGAATACCAGGAGATTTTCTAGTGGGCTGCAGCAGCTGGGGCTGGAAAGCTACAAATTAAAGGGCTGATTAATAGATGCAGTTGGGTTGTAGGGTGCCTAATATAACAACAATCTGGCACTTTATTTCAATACCTACTAATATAGTATAATTCTGAGAGAAAAAATACTTGGTAAAGGAGTATCCCAGTAATCACCATTGTGAAAACAGGAAAATAGGGCTGGTCTCCAAATTTTCCTGGGCTACTTTTTATTTCTAGTCCGGCCCTGTAAAGAACTTTCAAATTAGGACAACTGTACAATTATTGGGATTAGAGTCTCTGCTTCTACTGATGCAATGCCTTTCTGTACTGCAGTCACTTTAAGAAGAAAGTTGGGTTAATGAAACTGGAAATATTTCCGTGAAGTACTTTGTATACTGCACAACAATGAAAAGACATTCCCTCATGACAAATCTTGTTTTTCCAAAATGTATGATCATTGTGTTTTATCACCATAAAGCTTGGTAACAATTAACTGAATATGCCAAACCCTTGCTAGAAATAGCACTGTTCTTGGCCTTGCTAACATCAGTTTTCCCTGGATACATTTTGACTTCTAAAAAATGCTGCACTAACCTATTAAAAAGATCTGTGCTTCATCTGCTAAATTGCTCTCCTACCTACTATTAGACATGATGAAAATGTTTAACAAAAAAAAAAAAGTTCTTCCAGCCAAAAAGTCAAAATAGCATTTGTGCTATGTTAGTAAAAAGAACAGAATTAATTATACATCTTTGGACTGTGAGCTCTGTCAAAAAGGGTATTATTGCACTGTCTGTTTGTATCTGCCAATTGGGAAACTATAACACGCAGTTGTATATTACATTTTATAGATGACAAAATAATTTATAAGTTGCACAAATTGTATTGAAAGGAATATCAAAGTCTTGTGTAGTATTCCTATTTATATTATGTTAAAGGGACATTCAACACTCCACATAACATTAATCTATGTTAAAAAACTAAAACTCAAGATCAAGCTGCAACATGCCCCCTTTCTCTTCCTTCCTTCACCGTTGAATCGTCTATGATAACTCTCCCCACCGTGACATATTGAGCTTCTTTTTCAAACGAGCAGCCAATGATATCCCATTCCTCGGACTGCAATTCAAAGTGCGTTCACGGCCCTTAGCGCATGCGCTTTAACCTAGGAACCCTAAAAGCGGAACCTTAATAAGCAACTTGGTTTCCGTTCCGCTATACGGTTAGGGGTATTACCTAATATAACGAAATACAGTACAATGAATAATCTAAGCGGAACGGAAACCAAGTTGCTTATTAAGGTTCCGCTTTTAGGGTTCCTAGGTTAATGCGCATGCGCTAAGGCCCGTGAACGCTCTTTCAATTGAAGTCCGAGAAATGGGATATCATTGGCATCTAGTTTCAAGAAGAACCTCAATACGTCACGGTGGGGGGAGTTAGGCAGCCATATTAGCACAGAAATATAGAAGATAACGTAGACGATTCAGCAGTGAAGGAAGGAAGTAAGAGAAAGGGGGCACGTTGCAGCTTGATCTTGAGTTTTAGTTTTTTAACATAGATTAATGTTAGGTGGAGTGTTGAATGTCCCTTTAAATAGTTCCTCTAGAGACATAGGGGCCGATTCATCAAGCTCCGTATTGAGCTGTATGCCCTTTTAAGGGCTGGTAAGGTAAAAGAGCTTTGAAATTTATTTAATTTAGAATAGGGTAGGGCATTTTTTTATTTTGGGGGGGTTTGTTATTTTATTAGGGGGCTTAGATTAGGTGTAAGTAGCTTAAAATTGTTGTAATATTTTTAACATGTTTGTAACTTATTTTTTTATTTTTTGTAACTTAGCTTTTTTATTTTTTGTACTTTAGTTAGTTTATGTAATTGTATTTAATTGTAGTTATTTGTAGGTAGTTTATTTAATTAATTTAATGATAGTGTAGTATTAGGTTTAATTGTAACTTAGGTTAGGATTTATTTTACAGGTAATTTTGTATTTCTTTTAGCTAGGTAGTTATTAAATAGTTAATAACTATTTAATAACTATTCTAACTAGCTAAAATAAATACAAAGTTACCTGTAAAATAAATATAAATCCTAAGATAGCTACAATATAATTATTAATTATATTGTAGCTATCTTAGGGTTTATTTTACAGGTAAGTATTTATTTTTAAATAGGAATAATTTATTAAAGTATAGTGTAGTGTTAGGTGTAATTGTAACTTAGGTTAGGATTTATTTAACAGGTACATTTCTCTTTATTTTAGCTAGGTAAGCTATTAAATAGTTAATAACTATTTAATAGCTATTCTACCTGGTTAAAATAAATTGAAAGGTACCTGTAAAATAAAAATAAATCCTAAGATAGCTAGAATATAATTAATATTTATATTGTAGCTATATTAGGGTTTATTTTAAAGGTAAGTATTTAGTTTTAAATAGGATTCATTTAGTTAATAAGAGTTAATTTATTTAGATTTATTTAATTAATATTTAAGTTAGGGGGGCGTTAGGGTTAGGGTTAGACTTAGGTTTAGGGGTTAATAATTTTATTACAGTGGCGGCGGTGTAGTGGGGGGCAGATTAGGGGTTAATACATTTATTATAGGTGGCGACGGTGTAGGGGGGGGCAGGATAGGGGTTAATAGGTTTAATATAGGTTGCGGCGGGTTCAGGGAGCAGCGGTTTAGGGGTTAAACTATTTATTTAGTTGCGGAGAGGTGCGGGATCAGCAGGATAGGGGTTAATAATTTTATAATAGAGGGCGACGGTGTAGGGGGGGCAGGATAGGGGTTACTAGGTATACTGTAGGTGGCAGCGGTGTCCGGGAGCGGCAGTTTAGGGGTTAATACATTTATAAGAGTTGCAGCAGGGTCTAGGAGTGGCGGTTTAGGGGTTAATACATTTATAAGAGTTGCGGCAGGGTCTAGGAGCGGCGGTTTAGGGGTTAGTAACTTTATTGAGTTGCGGGAGGCTCCGGGGGCGCCGGTATAGGGGGTAGAACAGTGTAGTTTAGTGTGAGTGCTTAGTGACAGGCTAGCAATAAAGCTGGGAAAAAGCCGAAGGGCAGCGAGATCGGATGAGTGATAACTGTCACAGTCTGCTGCTCATCGCCCCGCGGCTTTTTGACAGCTTTATTTGATAACTTAGGCGTATTTTTTCAGGTCCGCGGTGGCGATGTGAGGCAAGCTTAGGCGGGCGTATTGGGCCGGCGAAGCCAGAAAAGTAGACGGCTTGATAACTACCCCCCATTATCTTCAAGAATCTTAAGTTTATCCATAACCAAATATACTGTCACCCCGGACCCAACTACAACTGGACAAAACAAGACAAGACAAGAGAGAGAAAAAAGGAGGTGGGGACAATTTCCTCTCTCTAGTTCTCTCTCTTTCCCCTCTCTCTTACACCCCTTATCCTTCATCTCTTTTTATTGGGGGGAACCTAGGGTGTAAGACTCTTCTATCTCTTATTCGTCGCAAATGTCAGCATTCAGTACTGGTAGGATTTGATTTATCCTTAGCTGAAAATCAGTCCCCATGTACTCAATAAAGTTACCCCATACCTTCTTGTAGTTCTTAGTCCCATTAAGTTTATAAAATTTAGTGTCAAGTGCCTCAGACATAGCCTGTCTGGCCAACCGGTTTTTAATTGATTTTATTGAGGGGATTTCATTATTTATCCAATTATTAAAAATAAGTGATCTAACTAATGCAATTCCAAATTGAATTAATTTATGCTTAGTCCCCCATTCCGGTGCTTTATTTAACCCCTTAATGACCACAATGTACCCTGTATGTCACTGGTCGTTAAGGGTTTTTTCAGGACATAATAGCACAAGTCTAGCAAGAACACGCTATTAATGCCCTCCCTCCAGAAGGCTTTGTGGAATAGAGCAGTCGCAACGCTGGTGGCAAGACCGCGCTTTAAAACAATCAAGTCCCAAAAAAAGGCCAGCGACATACAGGGTACGTCGCTGGTCCTTAAGGGGTTAAGAATATAATGTTTTCTTCTGTTATTTTAATTTTTTCCTTTAAGACTAATGAAAGTAAGAATTAAACTTTTCCCCAAAGTTGTCAGAGTTCCGGGCATGTGGCTAAAAAGTGCAAGATGTTAGGATCTGCTTCTCTACATTTCTTTCATACATTCTCAGTTTGTAACTTCCATTTTTGTGCTCTCCTCAGGGTAATATAGTCAAATTGTATAAGTCTAAATTGAGACTCTCTAAATTTAGCTGAGCTAGTTAAACCCTGTATGACCCCAAAGCTTTTCTGGATCTTGGAGTCCGAGCTAAAAAGAGGAGAAAACTTATGCCATCTGCTGTTATACTCTTTGACTAATTCCTCTTCTAATGTAGTTTGTAAAATTCTGTATATATGCAATATTAAGCCTTTTTTTTTTATTTTGAGGCAGTCCAGTAATGGATGTCTATGGCATAGATTTGGTGCAATTTCAATCATCTGGAGTAAATAATGTTTTGCCTGCCTAAAGTGTAGCCACTCTTTGAGATGTTATAAATCCTTTGAAAATCTCTAAAATTGTATGGTTTTATGGTTAAGGGATCGATCAAGTGTTTAAGTGAGGTTATTTTTTTACTTTTCCATATTTGGAATGCCCCATCTTGTGCCCCTGGTAGAAATATTGTATTCCCTAATAGGGGGAAAGGTTTTGAGATGGTGTAGCTCCCTTCCTTCGTCCTCATCGTTATTCTCCACGCTACAAGTATGTCTTTTATCAATGGATGGGCAAAGATCTTAGGTCCCACCTCCTTATTTGATGCATGGAGAAAAAAAACCAAGTGAACAGGGGGCACATATTGATTCATCCATATTGCAGTTTGTAAAATTGTCTGTTTGAGCTAGCCAGTCAAGGGGGCATCTCAAAAGTATTGCATGATTATAACATTTAATTGGGTAGGGCCAATCCTCCCTTTGCGCTTGGTAAATAAAGTTTATCCAACCAAATCCTCTGTTTTTTTCCCCTCCAAAGAAAAGCTTTTGAAAACTTAATAAGATCTTGTATTTTTATTACCAAAGGTAACATCCTGAGAGGATATAATATTCTAGAGAGGATAAACATTTTAAAAGCTGCCACTCTGCCTGACAGGGAGAGAGGCAAATTAACCCACTTTGTTAAATTATCTGCGCTCTTTTGGAGATTTACGGATATATTTAGGCTATACCATCTAGCTGGATCAACCAAGAAATATATGCCAAAGTATTTCAAACTCTTTGTCTCTGTAAAAGGATACACCTGCTCCGAATTTGTTTTTTTAACCATAAGATCTTGGACTTAGAATAATTTATCTATTAATCTGAAATCTTTACATAGTCATCCAAAATACTAATTATTTTAGGGACTTGTTTTTTCCAGGGAGGCTGCACACATCAATAGGTCATCCGCAAAGAGGGCTAACTGAAAATTCTCTTTGCCTATTTTGGCACCCACTAGGGACTCTCTAAGTCTACTTGCCAGGGGCTCCAGTACTAGATTGAATAGGAGAGGTGACATAGGAAACCCCTGCCTAGTTCCCCTAGCTAGAGGAAAGGAGGGCGACATACAATTATTTACTAAAATTGTGGCGTTAGCATCCAAATATACATTAGACACTAAATTAAAGAAATTCCCCCTCAAACCAAACCTCTTTAGAGTTTCAAACATATAGCTCCACTCGACTCTGTCAAAGGCCTTCTCTGCATCCAAGGATAGCAGGAAGGCCTCTGACAGAGCCGAGACGTCTACTCCCCAGCTAGACATCTACCCACTAAGTGACAAATCACTTGCAAAATTTTCCTGATATTTAACTCAGAGATTCTCCCCATGACAAAACCTGATTGATCTATATGTAAAAGTTTAGGGAGGATTAACTTTAATCTATCTGATATGGTCTTCATGAAGATCTTATAATCAAGGGGCTTTACCCTTCTTCATATTCTTCATGGTGTTAATAATTTATTTTTCAGATATGGGTGATTCAATGTCTCCATATTTTCTGCACTTATCTCCGGTAGTTTTATATTGTCCAAGAACCTTTGGATACTCTCTTTCTTAGGTTTCTGTGAGGCATATAGATTTTCATAATACCTTTGAAAATGGAGGTTATCTCCTCTGTATTATTATTAATTGTGGACCATTCCTTAATAATCACTACAGATGTTTTCTTTTTTTGATTTATTAAATAAGCTCGCTAAATATTTGCCCACCTTATTCCCATATCTCTCAAATTGTGTTTGCTTTTTAAATATTGCTTTTCCCGCTAGAGTTAACAAAAACAGATCTCTCTCTCTTTTAGATTTCACATAATTGTATCTATTTTCTTTAGATGGATGCATTCTAAATCGGGAATATGCTGCTGAAAGATTGTTAGCTAGCTTTACATTTTCAATATTGCCTTCCTTCTTTAATTAGATATGACGTTACCTCCGCTTTTAACGTTACTTTAGCTGCTTCCCAATAAATTACCTTATTATCTCTGTATTCCGTCCATTTTTGTTTCAAAAGGTGCAGAAGGTGCCATTCTCAGAGTTAAAATTAGATAAATGCCAACAATGTTAAATGCCTTTTTATTGAAAGTTGCTTAAAGGGACAGTTCACCCAAAAACTTTCTCCCCTTTAAATTATTCCCAATGATCCTTTTTACCTGCTAGAGTGTATTAAATTGGTTGCAAGTAGCTCCTTTACTCATATTTCAGCATTTGAAATAGCTGATTTAGCTTGTGGTTTCCCAACCTATACTGAAAGTTTTGATACTGGCGTATACGCTATTGACAAGCCTAAGTAAACACAGCCAGCAGAAGAGATTACACCCTCAGTGGGGGGCATGATAGTTAAGTAATAAAATGATAATTTTCCATTGTTCTCTTTATGTATTGAGCTTTGGTGTTACAGACAAATATAAGATAAGGAAGCAAGCCTGTGTACATAAAAGTGATAACATAATGAGATCTGATATTACCTGAAGCTCATCCCATTGTAATAGGCTGTGGTTTCAAAGCACAAAACCAGCTACTTCAGATACACAAATAAACCTGAAAATGCAATTTCTCAAATATTTTATGCTCTGCAGTTGGTATAACAAGTCATTTAAAATACATTTATGGAAAAACAATTTTACAGTGTACTGTCCCTTTAATACATTGTTAACTCCATTTAAGCCAATTTACAAGAAAAAAAAAACAAAAACCTTAATTTCTGTTTGTCGTTGTCTTTCAGACTTCTAAAGAACTTATATTCAAAAGCTTCAAATCTACTCTATACACAGATACTATTTAAAAACTTGAATCAGTCTCACACATTAATTAGTATTAAATAATTTGATTGTGCTAATTAAGTTGTAATGGATATAAAAACAATTGTTTTATTTTCATACACACAGTTTATGCAAGAAGCAGTTATGTCATGTAGTACATAAACAACATTTTGCCTGAGAATAAGTCAGCATGGATGCACGCAATTATATTGGACACTTCCGTAGGACTAATACTACTATACTCATTTTCAGTTTTTTAGTGCTGGATTTTACTTTGCATTAATGTTTTGTAGATGATCCATTTATATAGGCCATCTAGTAGTGTTTTTGTAACAATGTATAGTTTTGCTTATTTTTTAATAACATTGTGCTGATTTTCAGACTCCTAACCAAGCCCCACTGTATCAGATGAATACATGCGTTTACAGACTTTTGTTGGCTCCTGTTTTTGTTATCTGTCTTTTCATATGCAGGGAAGGGGGGGGGGGGGGTCTACTCTTCTTGTTTTCCCTGCCCCTTTCACTGGGTTTCCCAGCCTAACCTCATCAACAGTGAGACTGAGAGTTTCTAAGTAAGTTTTTAAAATATTTTTTACTGGATTTTTAGATCAGCATCTGTGCATATTCTTCTTTATAGTAATGTCCATTACATGCAGTTATATGAAAATTGGTGTATACTGTCGCATTGAACAAAAGATACAAATGAAATAAAACAAATTAGATAATAGAAGTACATTGCAAAGCTGTTTAACCCTTTAAGGACACAGCTTTCTGTTTGCTCAATTGTTTTATGACGGAAAAATTCCGTCATATGTCCTTAAGAGGTTAAAATTGTATGCTCTATCTGATTAATGAAAGAAATAAATTGGGTTTCATGTCCCTTTAATAATAGAAGTAAATTGGAAAGTTGTTTACAAATGTATGCTTTGTCTGAATCATAAAAGAAAAATGAATGTCCTTTAATGAATTAAAAATGAAGGACAAAGAAGTGAGAGGCAGTAAAGTGTGTGTGTGTGGGGGGTTTACTTCTGTTTATATATGTTACTAGCAAACAAAGAGGTACACATTTTTATTTGTATGTTACTGGCAGCCAAGGGGTAAAATGGCTGCTCAGTTGTGAAACTATACATGCAGGATCAAGAATGGGGGCCACGGTAGAGCTTTTGGGAGAGGTATTGCGTGACTCCTCCTACCAAAGTGCCCTGTGATCAATAGATTGTCTAGTATTTTTGTTGAGGACATCTGGCAACCCTAGCCATACACTATAAATGGTCACCAAAGAGATACAAATACTAAGACTAATATTAAAAGTCTTGAAATGAAGGAAATTTAGAATGTAATGGCCTGCACCACATAAAGTTACATCATTATTTATGCACGAATATATCTTGCCTAAAGGGTTCTTTTTCCTTCTTTTTAGCCAGGACATATATTTTGCTAAAATATTCTTAAACAGCAGCTGCAATATTTGAGATCTTTTCTAATTGTATGTAATTTGCTGGTGAAAAGAGAAATCACTCTTCTCTGCAATATATTAAAATGTCTATAGAGTGGTTTTACAAATTGATTTATAGAGAAATACAAGTGGTACCTCATCTGCACTTACACAAGTGGTCAGTGCCCGCATCACTTTATCAGCTGTGAGATGAATGCATTTGAAAAGCTTTCACTTTTGCATTGATGTATTTAAAAAAAACAAAAAACATTTTATATATTATAATATGTATAATGTAAATATTCCAGTAGTTATTTTCTAAATGCCCTGCAAATTTACTTTGTTCTATTGATATCCTTAAATGAAAAACATATCTAAATAGGTACAGTTACAGCCATGCACTACTATGAGCTAGCAGTCAGTGGTTCTCAACCAAAGTGACCTCAAGGCCCGGTAAATTTTAGCTGGACATGTCCAGGGCCCGGTAGATAGATTTTATATATATATATATATATATAAAAATATATATATATATATATATATATATATATATATATATATATATATGTATGTGTGTGTATATGTGTGTGTGTGTGTGTATATATATATATATATATATATATAGTAAGCAGCAGGGATTTGCCCTATCAGTAACTAAGCAGTTCAGTATGGGTTTAGTGGGGGCCCTGGAGTGTGGGGGTCCTGCCGAGGGTCTGTCGCTGTGAGGGCCATGGAGTGTGAGGTCTGGCCCTGGATGTTGGGGGCCCTTTCTTTGGCCCTTAATGTTGGGGGTCCTGGCTCTGGAGGTTGATGGGCCTGTAGGGATTAGGGCAGGGAGGCTACCATGTTCATTTGCATAAATTTGAATACATTTGGGTCAGTGTGAGACAGTTTTCCTGGGGCCTTGATAGGTCTCAGTCTGCCCCTGGTGTGCAGTGGGGTAAGAGTGTGCAGTGGGGGCATGACAGGTCAGGGCCCACCAGCAGGGCTATCACGGCCCGGTACTGGGCCACGGCCCGGCTGTTGAGAAACCAGGAGCTAGCTGGTGATTAGATTGGTGGCTGCACACATATGCCTCTTGTCATTAGTTCACTAGATGTGTTCATCTAGATCCCATTACTGCATTGTTGCTCTGGAGCTGGCTTTAACTATGTGTTTACACACATAGATACAAGAAGAAAATAATAAAATACATTAAAGATTATTATTTTTTACCTGTATGACTCTTTAATGTGCCTGTCCCAATCAACATAATATAAAATAACCCAGAAAATTATTATTTTTTCTTAAACTGCCCTTCCAAATATGGTCACAAATCCTATGCTGCTGCTGCTGCTGAGAAATTATAGAATGTCTAACTGATTTCAATCATTATAAATGACAAAATAACCAGACTGCAATAGACATGGGTATTTGAGAAATCTATTTAAAATGTCTATCCACACTTACTATGAAATACACTTAGGACTGGAGTAAAAGTATTTGGCTGTTTTTAAAGGGACATTATACACCTATTTTTTCTTTGCATAAATGTTGGGTAAATTATCTATTTATATAGCCCATAAAGTTTTTTTTTTTTTTTTTAAATGTATAGTTTTGCTTATTTTTAAATAATATTGCTCTGATTTTCAGACTCCTAACCAAGCCCCAAAGTTTTATGAGAATACCGTTGGCTACCTTCTACAGCTTGCTCCTGTTTGTGTAAAGGGTCTTTTCATATGCAAAAGAAGGGGGAGGGGGAGTGTCTTATTTCCCACTTGCAGTGGGCTTTCCAGCTACCTTTTCATCAGAGCTAAACTGACAGCTTCTAAGTAAGTTTTAAACAGTTTTATACTGGATTTTTATATTAGTATCTGTGCATCTTATTCTTTATAGTAGTGTCTATTACATGCAGTTATATGAAAATGAGTGTATACTGTCCCTTTAAGCAGAAGTATAAATGAATAGCTTGTTCCACTGGGTAAGTGGACAATAAAGTTGCCTATGTCAGAGATCAATGAATTCTATGTCTTTATTATTGACCTCTTGGATGTATCTGTATACAGTACAAAGAAGTAGATTGTGGTGCCATGTAGAGAGAAACATTAGGATGTGTAGACTAGAATTCATTTACCTTTGTTTGCCCTTTTCTATACAGCAAGAAATTATTTATGATGTAAGTACATCTGAGACCCTGTGTGAACAAAGCAGGTCAATCCTATTTTCACTTTGACCTTAAGATCAATATCATCTTTTGCACCAGGAATCACGGTCCTCTCTGATCATCTTCTACACAGAAAAGTGAAACAAGGTAGATTCAAAGGGCAGCTTCGAAAAGGAAAATAAATAGCAAAGCAAGACTGGTAAAAAAAAAAACCAACAACATTTCTTTGTTATCTCTTCTACGCTCAACAATTACATCATTCCCATCAGAGTTATATTGCAGAACAGAAAGAATGATTAGATTACAATGGATCTCCGTCCAATCCTTTGTCTTTTTGATTTGATTTATCTGTAAATGGTGCAAATTAGATTTGAAACAAGCATGACTTTTGTATTTTCCGGATATGAAATACTATGAGACCTAGATGAAGACCTTGGGGAAAAAAAAACAGAATACAAGGTCAAATGTATTCTCAGAAGCCTATTGTGTATTGTGTGTAAACGTAGTTCTCACATCACATTCCATTCTGAAAACAAAGCTCGGGATAAGCAAATGTAACAGATATATCAACTGCTTATTTTTATGAATAATTTCTTTTTACATTTTGTTTGGGTGGGGGGGGGGGTAGGCATTTAACATTTAGGGACACACTAGTTATTTAAAAGGACATCAAACCCTTTGAAATTGTAATAGAAAATGTTTATTTATGTGGAGTAGAACAATATTGCAATATACTTTCATTACCTTCTTTGCCCCACTTTCCAATAATTTAACTCTGAAAATTCTGAGAAATGGGAGTGCACACTGCAGACTTTACAAACATAACTCTTCTACGTGCCTGCCCCTTATTGGCCTCAGCAGATGTGATCAGATAAGCAACTGCAAAACAATGCAGCATTTGCTAATAAAATGACAGTGTCTAGCCTGGTCTACTTCAATAATAAGGGGCATATTTATCAAGCTCCGTAAGGAGCTTGATGCCCCGTGTTTCTGGCGAGCCTGCAGGCTCGCCAGAAACAGTAGTTATGAAGCAGCGGTCACAAAGACCGCTGCTCCATAACCTGTCCGCTTGCTCTGAGCAGGCGGACAGACATCGCCGGAAATCAACCCGATCGAGTCTGCAGGGGGCGGCGTTGTACCAGCAGCTCTTGTTAGCTGCTGGTGCAATGCTGAATACGGCGAGCGTATTGCTCGCCGTATTCAGCGAGGTCTGGCGGACCTGATCCGCATTGTCGGATCAGGTCTGCCAGACCTTGATAAATATGCCCCTAAGTCTGTATTGCTTCCTCCAACCCAGGCAACCGGTGGGGTAAGTTTGACTATTGAAGAACATTAAACAAGGTGTTACTATATTCAGAACATTTCAACTCTCACCTGGTATGTTAAATTACTGTACACATGTCTAGCAATTACAAGCTGTTTTTAGATATCTTAAAATGTCCTGTAGTGTTTTTAAAGATTTATGAAATTAAATACTATAATTCCTATTGAAAAAACTCTATACTAGCGCTACCAAATGATTTTTATTTCAGTAAGTACCTTCTTCCATCTAAGTGGTTCTGTCATGTGAACCAACTGGCATACTACATTATGCACAAGCATGCACCCAGTCATTTTACCTGCATAAATGGTGCATAAGGACAGTATAACTGGGACACGCAAGAATGCCAAAATAGAATGTCATATTTTTCCACTAGAATGTCCCTTTAATATAATTTTAAGGGACAGTAACATATTTTTTATGAATATGTGGGCTCTGTAAATGCACTAGCAGAAGATATTTACATTGCACCAATAAGAAATGTAACTACTGATCAACATTCAGATTCAGTGCAGATGGAATGTTGATAAATCAACAGACTCAGTATTCAAGCCATAAAAATATTAAGTATAAGACAGATTACAAGTGGAACTGCAAAGGGCTCCAAAGCACTTCTATATACAGTATATATATTTTTTTTAATAATTTTTATTAGACAGTGCTATTATGAGTGTAACTGTACTTTGTAGTGTATTTTTGATGTGTTGTGTGACACGTTTTTATTTTGCAAAACAGTTAACCAGAGCTCTGAATATGCGTTAATTATTTTAGCGTAAATCACTTGAGCGCAATTGTGTTCACTTTCAATTGAAATATGAGCAGTAAACCTGACACCTGTGATAAACCCCTTTTCGCTTAACTGTTATCGCGCCACTTACAATCTGGTCCTTTACGTCATAAAATAACACATTCCAAAGTATGAGACAAAATTTGAGAAATGTCTAGCAATGCACTGAAACATTAGAAATATTATTTTCGATGTAGGGAATATTTAAAAAAATAATATTTTATACAAATGTATTATTCTTATAATGTTTGTCCTTGAATTTTCTATTTATTGACACAACTATGATATGCAATTTATTTTGCACAGTTGTCATGGAGTTTAAGAGTTGTTTACAGAAAAAAAAAACTAATTGTTTGCTTTACTAAACAAGAAAAGAAGTGTTAAAAAAATCTAATTTACTTGAAAATAAAACAAGATAACAAGAAAAAAAATATTTCACAGCTCAGCAGTTATCTAGGCAAGAATAGTTAATGCATCTTCCCTATATAGAGCCTTGAAAGCTGACAGCGGGTAATGATTGCTTCACATGTAACTGTTGCTGTCTTTAATTAAAAATACAACCATGCTTACTGCATAAACACATAAATAGAGTTTGATGAAAGTCTGTCAGTGTACGTAAAACACTAACAATGTACAAATGTATTTTTCAAATGTTACTGCCAGGCAGGCAACATAAGGACTGATCTAAAATGTCACATCTTAGTGCTAGTTAGGTCTAGTTTTAATGCCTTAGAAACATTTTTGTTCTTGTCCTCTATGGCATCCAAGTAGTTTAGAAGTGTGCCCAAGATGGGCAAGATTGCAAGCTTTTAAAATGTTAATGTTATTTGCCTGGGTACAAAAGCACCATACTATTTTAGGTTGCACCCCCCCCCCCCATTTGTGCTTAGGAAGGAACATATAAATATCTTATTATCTAGTCATGCCCCTGTACTGCCTAGCCACATTGTAAACTGACATCACACACCTAGCGACGCCTACCTAATAAAAATCACTACACCCACCCACCCACACTAACTCAGTCCACAGAACACCAACAACTTTTCCTCCCAAAAATAAATTGTTGAAACTGCCACTCACTGCTGCCCGAATGTCACATGACATTTCTATGGAAACTTTTCAAAGATTTACAGTACCTATAATATAATTTAAATTCACAACAAGCTGGAACATAATTTTGTATAACAAAAGCTTTAACAGTCTAGGTGCGTGATAAATTAGCCCTATTACAAATATAAATGTATACCAAAATGTGATTATAATGTTATTTAAAAGTGTTGCAAGCTATTGTTCAAGTTCAAGAGATCCAAAGAGGCCCATTTATCAAGCTCCGAATGGAGCTTGAGGGCTCGTATTTCTGGCGAGCCTACTGTCCGCCTGCTCTGACAAGGCGGACAGACATCGGCAGAATTTAACTCGATCGAGTACGATTGGGTTAATTGACACCCCCTGCTGGTGGCCGTGAGTCTGCAGGGGGCGGCGTTGCACCAGCAGCTCACAAGAGCTGCTGGTGCAATGCTGAATATGGAGAGCGTATTGCTCTCCGCATTCAGTGAGGTCTGGTGGACCTGATCCGCACTGTCAGATAAGGTCCAACAGACCTTTGTTAAATAGGCCTCAAAGGCTCAAATGATAGACATATTTGTGTGTCCATGGAACACACATGCTCCTGCTGTACTTAGCACAGCGATGAAGAATCCGGCTTCCTCCAATCGTTGCGTGGCCTCACGTGCTGGATGCCAAAGGGGGCACAGCCGCAGGCGGAGGATCGCCGGTCTGCTTTCCATAAAACAAAGGTAAATATTTTTAAAAATAAGTTTCATTGTAAAGTTTAATGAATTTAATGTGCCCCTGTTTTTAAGAGTATTTTTTTTTAAAACTGGCACTTATTCATTAAACTTTACATTCACTTTAATGATATGTCAAATTCACAAGTGCAAACTCACACTTCCTGGAGCTACATATAGCTCATGGACACTTGCATAGGGGATAAATCCCTCATCAGGTAACAAACCGGCTTTTACTCCAATGTCAGATACAGGTACAGCAATAGCGAACACCCTGCACAGTCTTACAGTAGCTTCAAACTCCAACCTGTGTTTTGCCGTTTAACATCTTTTTTAAGGACGCTTGGTGCACCAGCAGTTCAATACTCAATAGCTCTATAAGTAAACTCCTGCTTTGATAATCACTCCACTTTCCCAGAGCCAAATAAAAAAAGGTTATTACCTCCTTCCTACCTAGACTCCTTAAAGGGATATAGTCCACAATCATGTGATATAAATATATAAAAAAAGAGTTAAAGGAAAGTATTCAATAAAGATAAGATAAACAAACAATGCATTACATACTATAAACATATTTTATGTATATAGTTTGTATGTATTATTTTTTATAGTGTAACACCTCCGGAGCACGGACACACAAACTGCAAAAAAACATGAATTATATACTGAAAACTTAAATTATTTACATTAAAAATCAGAGAATAATCCAGAATGGACATTCATTTTGTTGTTGTTGTTTTTGTTGTAATTACACAGTGGGTCTATGCATAAAACATATGAAAGTGGTGTGCAGTGTAGCATTGTAAATGACTAGTGCCAGGCTGTGTATATATACATGATTTATCTTTGCCATTTTGTATTAGTCTGCAACCTCTTCATAATATTCCACTCTTACTGCAAGAAACATAATACAGAAAGTGTTTGCCTTTTAGCAATGAAACCCACTACTTGTTATGCTTTCTGTGTTACATTATTATCTTCGTGTAACAGAGTCCATGCTAACAAATATATTAAAGGGCCATTACAGTCAAAAAATGACATTAGAGCATGTAATTTTAAGACTAGCGATCCTGCACTACTGTAAGATTAACCCTCGCAAAAGGGTTAAATACGCAGTAGAAATACTGCTCTGGACTTGCAGAGCATTGCTGGTGCAAAGCGTAAAAAGCTGCTGTTTCAAACAGTAGCGCTAGTATAAGATGTGGAACAGCGTCGCTGATTAAATCAGCTGCATTTTCCACTGTAGTTTTCTGTGGTTCCTGAGCTGTATTTCTACTGTGTGTTTAACCCCTTAGAGTAGTCTAGGGTCGATAGTCTTAATATTACATGCTTTAACTGATTAAAACATAATTTTATTTACTATAATGGACATTTTAGCACTGGCTTTTGGGATAATGTTATTTATAATGGTCTAAACTCATTAACATAGACTTTCTGTTCACCTGACAGCCATAAACATCATTTTTAGAAACAAACTGGTGCCAGAATATCACATCTTGCAACTTGAGATTTTTACAAGGAACAACTGTAACTGGTAAAACCTTAAACTGAAGCACAACAATTTATAGTAAAGTCAATATGCATAGTATATATAAGCATGTTTGTAATTATTTTCTTTTGATTGAAGTTGTATAAACATTAAAAATACAATCAGAATATTCCATAACCGATTCAGAACCAATAAACACAAGGAAAAGAAATACAATTCCATTGTGAAGAGTAACCAACCTTTTGTAGTTGTGCTCAGTAGTTTAAAGGGACAGCCTAGTCAAAATTAAACTTTCATGATTCAGATAGGACATGCAATTTAAAACAACTTTCCAATTTACTTTTATCATCAAATTTGCTTTTTTTCTCTTGGTATTCTTAGTTGAAAGCTAAACCTAGGTAGGCTCATATGCGGCTCATATGCTGATTTCTAAGCCCTCGAAAGGCCACCTCTTATATCAGTGGATTTTGACAGTTTTTCACAGCTAGACAGTGCTTGTTTATGCGTGCCATTTAGATAACATTGTGCTCTCTCCTGTGGAGTTACCTAGGAGTTAGCACTGATTGGCTAAAATGCATGTCTGTCAAAAGAACTGAGATAAGGGGGCAGTCTGCAGAGGCTTAGATACAGGGTAATCACAGAGGTAAAAAGATTATTAATATAACTGTGTTAGTTATGCAAAACCAGGGAATGGGTTATAAGGGGATTATCTATCTTTTTACACAATAAAGATTCTGGCAAATACTGTCCCTTTAATGTTCCTTTAATCCCTAAACAAGGTATAGAAAATAATTCACTTGAATTTCAAAAGGTAGTCAAGGGTATCCCAAGCCAAAAAGTGCTAGGAATCACTGAATTACATGTTTGTATTATTAAAGGGACATAAGGGAGCAATAACAAAATATTCTAATCTGGTGCAACAGAGCTAGGAGTTAAGCAAAAAGTTAAACACAGCTAAAAAATTAGCAATACACTATTGATCTGGAGTTTAATATGGCTGCTGAGCCAATCAAGGGTGGCATATGTGTGTAGCTACCAATCACCAACTGTCTTCAGCTCAGGAAAGACATTGCATTGCCATCCTAGAGCTGCCTTTATTTTGTATGTGGACTAAAGTTAAACAGACAGTGCAATAGCAGCAATTACATACAAATGTCACATGACCTACTTCCTTAGAGCAAACCTCTCAAAATGTCCCATTGGTAGAGCTGTAGCAACCTGGGAGCATAAGCAGGAAGTCCTTAGTTTCACAGTGACTACCCTACTAAATGCTGGTCATTTGGGATCTCTGCCTTAGACTAACACATAATATAGTATGAATAGCACATTAAAGGGACAGTCTAGTCAAAATTAAACTTTCATGATTCAGATAGAGCATGTCATTTTAAGCAACTTTCCAATTTACTCCTATAATCAATTTTTCTTTGTTCTCTTGGTATCTTTATTTGAATGTAAGCTTAGGAGCCAGTCCATTTTTGGTTCAGAACCTGTATAGCAATTGCTGATTGGAGGCTACATTTAGACACCAATCAGAATGTGCTACCCATGTTCTGAGTCAAAACTGGGCCGGCTCCTATGCTTACATTCATATTTTTTCAAATAAAGATACCAAGAGAATAAAGAAAAATTGATAATAGGAGGAAATTAAAAAGTTGCTTAAAATTGCCTTTTCTATCTGAATCATGAAAGTTTAATTTTGACTAAACTATTCCTTTAAATTACTTCTACATTTTTTACCTACATTTTTAATTTATTTAGCATTTTTTAAATAATAAAACTATGAATAAAGATGCAAGAGAATGTTATATATGGCAGTTTATTCATACTCTGCTGAAACGAGAACACACTGCTGATTACTTTGCAAACAAATGCATATATCAAATCTGTTGTGAAACAAAATATTCACAACATTGTTAACCTTCTACGAACACCTGACAACTGGATTTCCTCTTCTGTTAAGGTTATGCACCCTCTTACTTAAATAAAAACCATAGTTCAGCCATAAAATTCAAGCCAATTTGCCTCCTGACATTAAACATAAAATACACCATAAAAACTACATAAGCATTAATACAAAAATAGCCATGAAATCTATACTAATTATTTCACTAAACAAATTAGAGCAAACCTCACACTGTAAAAATAATGATAATAATAACGTTCTGTGTATAATCGATGAGTACAAAATACATTGTTATTAAAAGGACAACTGTTTGGTATGAGTTAAATAATTCCGGGTTGAACCATGTTAAATTGATTTCATCACCTTTAGGTGATCAGCTTCATCTGTGAAGGAAGTTTACAAAAAAAAAATTAAAACATATTATTTTCATTATTATTTTTTTAATAATCTTTATCTCCTTTTTTCTCATAGCATAGCCTCAGTAAACTTATCCAGAAATGCATTGGGCCCCTATGGGATAGTCAGCAGTGGGACTTTGATTGGGGTGTTTTCAAGTGTATGCTCAGCCTAGAGACACAATCCATTAGACGTTATAATCACAACACAGGAGTGATCTCTCTGACCACTGGAATTAGCACAGCACTTGTGTAAAAGGCAGTAAGTACTGCGGATCACATGTGACATCATCAATAATATCACTGACATCACCTGTGAGCCTTTGAAATCCCATTGGTTGCTAACAATAGGTGGGGAGAGAGATCAAGGCATACTTTTGCTGTGGTTATAACTCTGCATGGAAAGCAACTATAGCACAACTGTTCCACAGCCAATTGCCCTTAGAGACCCTCCTCTGCACTCTCAGAATACGTTTTTACTTTTTCTAAGATCTTTATTTCTTGTTAGCTATATTCATTTTTGCTACATGAAATGGATGGAGATTCTGCGATTGAGTTAAAAGTATTTTATCAACATGTAAATGACTAATTTAATAATGCTTTTTATAAATAGGGCACTCTGTATTAATTAATTAAAGGGGTGTAAAAGTCAAAATTAAACTGTAACGATTCAGATAGACCACACAATTTTAAAACAACTTTCCAATTTACTTCAATTATTAAATTGCGCACAGTCTATTTATGTGCATCATTTCTGAGGCATCAGCTTCTACTGAGCATGTATAATAGTTCACAGTATATACATACAGTATATGATTTGGTAATTGGCTGATGGCTGTCATGTGACATTTTTAAACATGTCAGGAAAAAAAAACTGCTAATTTAAAATTCAAAGCAAGCAGCATTGTATTTTCTTCTCATTATGTATTTGTTGATTATGCAATTTTACTGCATTTAATAGTCCAACAGAAAAAAACAAAAACATGCACATGGTGAGATTTAAATATAAGCAAATATGATACTCTCATTCTTCCACTGGCAAATTATTCAAGCACAAGGATGCATTTATAACAGTGTGTAAGTGAGCATATTTGTAATTAGCAAATTAAGCAATATCACTACATTTAAATTGTATTTTAAAGCAACAAGGTTACAATAATATATGTTATTGCCTCAGTCAACACTAATAGGAAAATTCTATCTACTGTGTGTCTAAATATAATGGAGTTATCAAAGAGAAACCTTTCTTAATTGTCAGAACTGAATAACTTCAAAAGACATCACAAAGCATCTAGTAATATAATTCCGACAAGCTTCTTATCTATTCTGAGTTGTCGAATTAAACTATCTTGTCATGAATCCTAGTTTTTTTGCCATTATAAATCAAAGAACTGACATACTTCTGATCATTGAGCTGTTACGTTAAACATCACTATAACAGGTACAAGACAGATCACATATAGCGTCTACCTCTTTATTATCTAAGTAGTTGTGTTACTAGTAGCATATAAATGATCTTATATTAGTGCACGTAGTTAACATGTAACTCTCCAAGGGATATGCTTTCATAATAGTTTGCTCTGGGCTTTCTACTACAATTGTACAAAGACCGTTATGATACTATAGAGCAAAAAATAATAAATACATAATGAAACGTCATTAATAAGGTAATAATTAAAAATTTAAATTCATGTCCGCATATTTCAATTTTAAAAATTAAGATGTTAGCAATTTACTTGTATTAGCAAAAATGCTTCTAATAAAAGCTGTCCCTGTTTTCAGTGAGAGCTTTTACTGTGCATGTGCACTTGAAGCATATCTAAATATGATTCATGCTTCAGCATTTTAAAAAGTTTGGATGCAAAGGGAGCTGGCAATGTCTTGAATTGGGTAAATTGATTAGTTGCCCACACAATACACTTTCATTGTTTATCTCACCCTCTTCATCTATAATGCCATTAGATACATTCTATTGTAATCTAATAATACAATAATTGTAATGTAACAAAAATAGACATTGATCCACCAAATAAGGGCTAGATTAGAAGTGGAGCACTAATTTATTGCATGCCCGCAAATGTGCAAGTTTGCGCATTTGTGGATGCGCAATAAGAAAATAGCCATTACATTTACAATTGGCCTTAAATTTCAACATAGTAATCTTTATTAAAACATAAAAATTGTAGCATATTTATCTTTTAAAGGGACAGTCTAAAACAGAATTGTTATTATTTAAAAAGATAGCTAATCCCTTTATTACCCATTCACCAGTTTTGCATATCCAACACAGTTTTGTTCATATATGTTTTACCTCTGTGATTACCTTGTATCTAAGCCTCTGCACACTGCCCCCTTATCTCAGTGCTTTTGACAGACATGCAGTTTAGCCAATCAGTGCAGACTGCTAAATAACTTCACGGGAGTGAGCACAAGGTTATCTATATGACACACATGAACTAATACTGTCAAAATGCTCTGAGCTAAGAGGCGGTTTTCAACAGTTTAGAAATCGGTTTGAGCCTACCTAGGTTTAGCGTTTCAAAAATACCACAAAGCGAACAAAGCAAATTTGATGATAAAAGTAAATTGGAAAGTTGTTTAAAATTGCACGCCCTATCTGAATCATGAAATTTTAATTTTGACTAGACTGTCCCTTTAATGAAGTAACTACAAAAAGCAGTTATAAGGAGCTAAAAGTGGCAGCTAAAAAAATGTCACTGTGTGAGAACAAGACTCACAATGGAGCCTATGGAAGCGCGCTCTTGTGAGCTAAATGTTTCCGTGCACTGCACCTTGATTGTAATGCCAGCGCTCATTTGCGTGCGCTGGTATTACTCAGTTGAGTGCAAATATCGATTTTGCTTAAGCGATATTTTGCGCTCAATTTGTAATCTGGCTCTAAATCAGAAACATGTTCTTGTTTTATCTTTGTTGTAAAAGGAATTCCACAAATAAAAAAATTAAATAATTTGTATTAGAACATAATGTATGAAAATATTGGGTAAAAATATAATAAGCTTTATGAAGTTTACTTTTATTGTTATTCTGAATCCAAATATATACTGCCAGCATGTATCAGCTTATTTTGTATATCAAACAAACAATAGAAAAAATTAATAATTAACACAACAACAATTTAAGATTGTGTGTTACCAGGACATGCTTTATCAACACCCATGGCAAATAGCATAAGTGAAAAGTATTTTAAAGGGACAGTAAAGTCAAAATTCAGATAGAGCATGTGATTTTAAACTTCAGTTACCAAGTTTGTTTCATTCTTTTGGTATACTCTGTTGAAAAGTATAAATAGGAGCAGCAAAGTACTGCTGGGAGCTAGCTCCCAGGAGTGTATTGCTGCTTCTAAGACAGCTCTTCAACAAATGATACCACAAGAACAAAGCAAATTTGATAATACCAATAAACTGGAAAATTGTTTAAAACTGCATGCTCTATCGGAATCATGAAAGTTTAATTTTTACTTTACTGTCCCTTTAAGATATGAACTCTAGTAAGTTGCAGAATCATGTATTTATTTATTTTTTACTAAAAAATGATAAGATTCCAATAATTCTGTTAATTAAGGACTGTGAATAAGTGATCTGTGGTTAAAATAAGGAAAATTATATATACATTTTATAGGAGACGCATATTAACATGAAGGTTAACTGAAGAACAAAGAAAAAAATTGAATGTACTAAATATAACTGATTTTAACTTGTTTTTGCAATTTTACATTATAATTCTTGTTCTGCCTTGAATATCTTGATTGCAATCACAGGAACCATTATGCCCAATCTGTCATATCTACTGCCTTGTCATATACACAATATAGCATTTTAAGCTAAATAAATATTTTGAAAATACAATATTTTTAAATCTTCTGCCACAGTTTTTTTGTGCTAATACAGACGAAATATGTTTAGTCCGAAGTATCTGCCATTTTGATAACATTAAAGGGACATTAAACACCAGAATTTTTGTTGTTTAAAAAGGTAGATAATCCCTTTATTACCCATTCCCCAATTTTGCATAACCAACACAGTTATAATAATATACATTTTACCTCTGTAATTACCTTGTATCTATGCCTCTGCAAACTGCCCTCTTATTTCAGTTCTTTTGACAGACATGCATTTTTAGCCAATCAGTGCTTGCTCTTAGGATCTTCACATGCCGGAGCTCAATGTTATCTATATGAAACACATGAACTAACGCCCTCTAGTGGTGAAAAACTGTAAAAATGCTTTCCGATTAGAGGCAGTCTTCAAGGTCTAAGAAATTAGCACATGAACCTCCTAGATTTAGCTTTCAACTAAGAATACCAAGAGAACAAAGCAAAATTGGTAATAAAAGTAAATTGGAAAGTTATTTAAAATTACATGCCCTATTTAAATCATGAAAATTTTTTTTGACTTTACTGTCCCTTTAACCTAACAAGGTCAAACCGTATCAAAAGCTCAAAAGACAACACAGTATTTTTTGCAAATAGATTATAGGCCAGAGGAGTATTTTAATAAATCTAAAAACATAAATAATATATAAAATAATAATAATACTAATAATAATGGTTATTTAGGGGTCGATTTATCAAGCTGCAGCAGACAAGGGCACACATAAGCGCCCCTGTCCGCCGCAGCTCGCCTCTGGCATGGAGGCAGGAGCTGTCAATCTCCCCGGTCGGACGAGACCAGGGAGACTGAAATTTGCCACCTACCGTTAGGGAAGCAACGGTCTCTTGACCGCTGCTTGTTAACTATGGACTGAGGTTCTCTTGTGAGAACCTGCAGTCGTAGGGGGCAAAGGCTGGCGAAAGTCTTTGATAAATCGACCCCTTAATAGCCTCAAAAAACTCACAATATGTAAGTAATGTACAGTACATGATACATGTGTGCATCTGAATAGTTAAAAAAACATTTAATAGCTTACACTTGAAAGTGCTACCCAGACTTGAATTTGCCTTCTATATATTTCCCCAACTAAGCAGTGATTGGATTTTATTGGCTGCACAAATCAACTAGTTTACCTCACATAACAGTGATAGTGATTTGACCCCTTTGACTGCCAGTACCACATACAGAACAGTGATTTTACATGTCCATGGTTCCCAGTAAAAATACAGTGGTGACTTCACCCTAGTGTCTACAAGAAACCCACACAGTGCAGTATTTAATCACCCACAAGACTCCCGGAAACACATATAACAGGGATTTATTTTACCATTCTTGGCTCCCATTAACACAAAGAGTAGTATATGTGCAATGTGGCTACTTTCTGGAACATATTTGTAATGTATATGGGCATATTGGACAGCCTGCTAAAATACTGGACTGTTTCAAATAGTTTATTTCAGTTGGTATTTCTCCTTTGCTTTTTCATTTAAATGGACAAAAACACAAATTGTAAACTAAATGATTATGAACCTTCATATATAAGAATAATTTTGCAATAGAAACTGCAGCTTTAGTTTGTCAAATGAGTATATTGTTTTATGTTTATTATTGTCACTGATTTCCATGTCCCCATGAACAAAATAACCGCTGCTAACCAATCACAAACTAATATTCAGATATAGCACAAACTCTGCTTGCATATGTGCACACTGGGGTAGTCTGCCCTCTTGTATTCCCTTAAGGTGTTTTAGCACTGATTCATTTTAGTTACTATTGCAAAAAATGTCTTTTTCCTATCATGATTGTTGATGCAAAACTGATAATTAACCTTTTAAAACCATGGGACAACATAAAAGTTTAGGGAGGGAGGGCGGGAGGGAAAGTAAACAAAAGATCACATAAATTGCGTAAAGGTATTAACCCAAGCCTACCTGTGAGAAAGTAAAACAAGTACATTTTTTTAACCTGTTAATCTCAGCATAGTAGCAAAGGCCTCAAAATAAATAATGAAGGTATATTGCAATAATGTTTCCCTTGCGATAATGAAACATTTTATGTGCTGTTGAAAAGTCAAATTTAATGGTCCTTTAAGAGTTTAACATAGGTTTGCAAAAAACAAAGCAAAACAAAAAACAACTAATTACACAAAATCTGTAAGTATTTTATATTTAAATCCCAGTAGTTGGCCTCTTAAAATGTACAGGAAACTAACATTTGGTATTAAACTCCTTCACATTTTGTACTATGGGAAAACATTTATATATAAAAGGAAGACTTATTTAAGAAACACAGTAAAGTGTGCAATGTGTCCTTTCCTATTTTTACCAGCTCAGAATGCAGTAAACTGCATAAGACTTTATTTAGTTATTTATGGTATATCAAGGAAATCTGAGTGCGCTGAAATGTTTTTAATGCAATGTCAAATAGGCACAAGGGAAAAGCCAGTTATGGATGGTCACTCTCTCTTCTTTTTCATCAATCCAATTGTGACTAGGATCATTTAATTTGTTTTACCAGATGGGCACCTAAATGTTCTAACATACTACCATTTGAAACCATATGGTCACATCTGCTCATCTCTCTGATTGTTTAGCTACTGCTCATATCAGTTCATTTTCATAGAATGTGTGCATCTTATCCTGTTAATTCCTCTGCATAAAATATTAGACCATTCTATAATATATGTTTAGAACACTCAAGGTTATGATGCAAATATAAAATTATTTTGAAACTGATTAAACAAGTTTAATATTACATGGAATAACTATTTTCAGTGTTGTGTTGACTCAGGAAAGAAATACTTTTTCACAGTAATCTGTTAAGCTACCCCAAACCTTATGGGATCCATGTACTAGGCGGCAGGCGGACAGCTTCCCAACTCACAAAGCTGTCCGCCCGCCCGCCTTCGCTACATATGGGCAGCAGATCTGTTGATCCGCTTACCCGTATGAATCATTACACACTCATCGGAGTGTGTAATGCCCGCCCCTTCATTCGCGCAACCAATCATGCGACTGAAGGGGCTGTCAATCACCGAGAGCGAGTGAGCTCTCAGTGATTCTCCCTCGCCACCTCAGAGGTGGCGTAGGGTGTTTGAAGCAGCGGTCTAATGACCACAGCTTCTTACATTGCGGGAAGCAGGCTCACATATGCGAACCTGCCCTGCAAGGGCCCCAGAGCAGCTTTTGCTGCTTCGTACATAGAGCCCTATGTCTCCCCACTTTCAACCTTCATATTGTAAGCTCTTCAGAGCAGTGCCCTTTCCATATTACTTTGTTTTGTTCAGTCAGTCTTATGCATCTGTATTGTTTCACCACAAATCATTGTCATTGTATAACCCTACTTATGTACCCAGCGCTACAGAATTTGGCAGTCCCATAGAAATAAATGATGATTATAATAATAATTTGAACAGCCACATTACTGAGAAACATACAACAATATTAGTAATTGCAAAAATGTTATACATTTAAACGCCCTCCAGTACTACTGTTATATTTCCTATGTGAATCAAGGCTGGATTGGCCTACCAGTAGTTATTACATCTACCACAGATGCGCATGTTGAGGTCCCCATTGTCAGACAATGGTAGCAGCAACCGGGGAAGCAGAAGACATCTGCCTTCATATGATAAGGGAGTACTGATCGTGCTCCCTTATCATATGAAGCTAGATTGCCGATTGTTACAGAGACTGACACTGTCTGTGTTACTCTCTTTAACGATCACAGTTGGTGATGAGTGGGAGCGGCAGAGGGGGAGGGGTTCCCTACACTACAGGAAAAGTTTATCCAGGGAGAGGGAGGGATGGGGCTCTACACTATGGAACAGTAATGGCTGGAGGGGGAGGGAGGACCCTACACTATGGCAAATGCTGATCTTGGAGGGGGGTGAGGTGGCCTCAACATTACAACACTACAGAAAAATATAAAATTAGAAAAACATATAAAGTAAAATATAAAAAAATACATTGTTTGTTACTGGCAGACTGGCTGCCAGTAAAAAACATGGCGGTGTTCAGTGGGAGGGTAAGAGAGCTGTTGGGGGGATCAGGGAGGTGGGAGGGTGAGAAGGGATAAATAAATATATTTATAAAAAAAAGCCCTAAAATGCATACTGGCAGATTGTCTGCTAGTACCTAAAATGGTGGTGACCAGTGTGTGTGTGTATTTGTGGGGGTGTCAGGTGGAAGGGTAATCTCTGACAAACCACTATTTAAAAAAAAAAAAAAAATGTATATACTATGTATATATATATATATATATATATATATATATATATATATATATATATATATATATATACAATATATGCATACAATATACACACACATATATACAGTATAAACACTACACGCACACATACACACACACAAACATATCAGTGCTCACCAATAAAGAGATAACAATAGAATACCAAGTTAAAAAAAAATGTGAAGAAATCAATGGATTAGTGGCACTCTGTATATTTGCAAATATAATTGATTTGCTAAAGGGAAATGAAAGCCAATTTTTTTATCTTTCATGATTCAGACAAAATATACATTCTAAAACAACTTTGCAAATTACTTTTATTACTAAATTTGCTTCACTCTCTTGGTATCCTTTATTGAAGGAACATCAATGCACTACTGAGAGCTAGCTGAACACGTCAGTAAGCCAATAAAAAGAGGCATATATGTGCGTCCACAAATCAGCAGCTAGCTCACAGTTCCTGAGCCTACCTAGATATGCTATTCAACATTGAATACCAAGAGAACTAGACAGATTAGATTTACAGTAAAGCTGTTTAGAACATTATCCTCTATCTCAGTGATTTGCAAACTTTTTTTTGCCGTGGCACACTTTTTTTTTACATTAAAAAATCCTGTGGCACACCACCATCCCAAAATTTTACAAAATCACACATTGTAGCCTAATACAGGATATATATACAGTATATATATATATATATATATATATATATATATATATATATACACACTGTACTGTGCTGTCATGCCATGCCTCCTACAAGCTATACATGACATATTGACATTCATTCACAAACAATCATAATGATTGTCTGTGAATGAATGTCAATGTCATGGTTGTAAATGATGCCTGATGAGCCCGTCACATACCTCCCAATATTTCAAAATTTGAAAGAGGGACAACCCCACACTGTTGTCAGTCTGCCGCGGCACACCTGAGGATCTCTCATGGCACACTAGTGTGCCACGGCAGACTGGTTGAAAAACACTGCTATTTCTGAATAATGAAAGAAAACATTTGGGTTTCATATCCCTTTAAACAAATCACCCAAAAAAAACATATTTTCTCTTTTGTTTTTTTATTTACTAAATGATATTTATTTCTCCACATACAAATAGCTGTTTTGCTGCTTGTTGTATAATTTCTTTATGTTTATGTTGAAAATCTGGCATTTATATATCATGTTGTATCTTAGCCAATAGCAATACAAGTGTGTCTATTGATATATGGTCACATTAATACAAAATACAAATGAGATTTGCACTTTACTTTCAAGCATGACCTGGTAAAATGAGAGAGAGAGAAAAAATCTACATTTAGGTTGGTTAATATGTGCATATATTCCTAGTTCAAGCAAAAAAATAATTCAAGTTCATGTAAATATAATGCAATCTAAGAGTTATTAACTTTAAAACGGTGTAAAAAATATTCTGCTTGATTTATTAAAATGTTATACTCCTACTCACAAAAGAATGAGAGTTTAAAAGGGTATTAGTTGCAAAGATTTAACCAAATTCATTTTAAGCCTGTAAATAATTAATTAGTCATGCCATTAGTTTTAAATAACAAGCTATTAGCATACTGCCCAAAAGTGATTATGTTTTAACTTCAATGTGCAGGAAGGAGAAAAAGTAAAAAAATAAAAGCACAGAGAGGGAACTCATTTTATTTTAAATTGTGTAAAAGTTTCACACAGGGGTTAATCTGACTGCCTTAATCAGTGTGAACGGAACACTATGCATACAAGTTAATAGATTTTACAGTATATAATAGTTTTAAAAGTATCTGCAGCTAATTCTATTTTACTGATAATTTTATTATACAAAGATTTTATTATGACATTGATTGCATTGCGACATTTCAAGCAACAAGTAAAACTATCTTTTTATTTATGTAAAATGACTTTATTCACTTAAAAAGAAAGTGATGTATGATCTTTTAAGGAACATTTTTTTTTTCTGTAAAGGCATTGAAGACCTCAAGCACAAAACACTTACAGGGACATAAAACCCAAATTTTAAACAACATTTTAATTTACTTCTATCATCAAATTTTTTTTGCTATCTTTTACTGAAAAAAAGCTCAGGAGAATGCACGTCTGGAGTCTGGACCACTTTATGGCAGCAGGTTTGAAAGTATGTTATCCATTTTAACTAGAATGTAACACTATTTCTTGCCATGTAGTGTAATCCTGCAGATTCTCTTTTTATTGTATTGTGTGCATTTATTAAAGGTTAAGTTTTAGCCTAATACTGTATTACGTTGAGTGCTATAAGCCCCTATCTTTGGTTCTCTCCTGTCTATGGGAGGGTGGTTGGATTCTATTATAGTGGGGTAACACCTGGATCTTCTAAGATCTTATTTCTCAGTAATTCATTAGTCATAGTGCCAGTTTTTCATTTTTTTCTGTGCACTGCCATGTAGTGCTCCAGACACCTACCGAGGTATCTCTTTAGAGGACCAGTAAATACAGTAGGTTTGCATAATCAACAAATGCACAATAAAAAGACAATGCAAGAGCACTTAGTCTGAACTTCAAATGGGTAGTAGATTATTTTCTTACAGATTCCAATGTTATTTCTATTTCCACTCCCACTGTATCACGTGACAGCCATCAGCCAATCACAAAAGCATATAAGTATATTTTGTGAATTCTTGCACATGCTCAGTAGGATCTGGTAACTCAAAAAGTTTAAATATATAACATTTTGTTAATGGAAGGTGTGTTCTATCTGAATCATGAAAGTTTAATTTTGACTTGAGTGTCCCTTTAACAAAGAATATCATGGGTAAAAGTTAATTTGAATCTTTTGTAACATTGTATGCCATGTCTGAATCACAAAATATATTTTTAGTGTTTCATAAATATCCCTTTCACTGTATTGCCTATACCAGTATCTCTGTAAGGTATAGTTTTACACCCCTTATGCTACTAATTATATATAATAAATTGCCATGCTACCAGCTGGTGTTACAGCAATTCAGATACAGTGCCACCCACCCCATAGATACTAACTGGAGCTAACTCCTGCTCTATTTCATTGAGTGTACATATCCTTAAAGGGACACTGAACCCAATTTTTTTCTTTTCGTGATTCAGATAGAGCATGCAATTTTAAGCAACTTTCAAATTTACTACTATTATCAATTTTTCTTCCTTCTCTTTGTATCTTTATTTGAAATGCAAGAATGTAAGTTTAGATGCCGGCCCATTTTTGATGAACACACTGTGTTGTTCTTGCTGATTGGTGGATAAATTCACCCACCAATAAACAAGTGCTTTCCATGGTACTGAACCAAAAAAATTGCTTAGATGCCTTCTTTTTCAAATAACGAAAGCAAGAGAACGAAGAAAAATTGATAATAGGAGTAAATTAGAAAGTTGCTTAAATTTGCATGCTCTATCCGAATCAAGAAAGAAAAAAAAATTGGTTTCAGAGTCCCTTTAAAGACAGGTTATGTAGGTTATAATGAACAGCAGAGGAAACATGTTCTGGTCTATGAGGCAGGCAGTACAGCATCGTATTGCCTGTACCATCCTCTTGCATTAATGTATTTTTATAATGCTAAAGAAATCCAAAGCCTAAAAAAGACATACACACAACAACAACTTTTTTCCCCATGAAAGCTTGCAGGGTGCAGAGCCGTTTAAAAGGATGTTAGACCTTAAAGGGACACTGTACCCAAATTTTTTCTTTTGTAATTCAGAAAGAGCATGCAATTTTAAGCAACTTTCTAATTTACTCCTATTATCAATTTTTCATCGTTCTCTTGCTATCATTATTTGAAAAAGAAGGCATCTAAGCTTTTTTTTGGTTTCAGTACTCTGGACAGCACTTTTTTATTGGTGGATGAATTTATCCACCAATCAGCAAGGACAACCCAGGTTGTTCACCAAAAATGGGCCGGCATCTAAACTTACATTCTTGCATTTCAAATAAAGATACCAAGAGAATGAAGAAAATTTGATAATAGGAGTAAATTAGAAAGTTGCTTAAAATTTCATGCTCAATCTGAATCACGAAAGAAAAATTTTGAGTACAGTGTCCCTTTAAGTTTCATTGTTTTATTAAAAAAGCATTAGGCAGTTGCTTATACTTAATAGAACACATTGCAATATATATTATTGATCTATTTAAATGGATTTTACCTTTTATTTTATTTTTTTACACTACATTTGTGCAGTGTCTTTTACTTCTTGTCGCAGCCCTACAAGGAGGAGGCGGCCTTTGCAGGAAGTTAGCCTAATGTCATAAAACTTTTAGGCTTGTGAATAGACTAGATAACAGGGAGTCAGATTTGCTCATGCCCAGAACTGACAGAGTCAAAATTCTACACTCTTATCACACTGGTGGCACAGATAGAACTGAGTATTTCTAAGTGCTAATTTTTCAAGAAATCATTACATTGTTTGTTTGTTTGTTTTTTAAACAATCTGTTACTTTTTGTGTTTACTTGGATTTAACATATTTGTATTTACAAAACAAGCACTGTTTAATATACCAGTTTAATTACATTTGCTAACTGAAGTAGCACGATTAGTCAAGTAAGGTGCACTTTCTTTCTTTTGCCATTTTTACTTAAAGGGACAGTCAAGTCCAAAAAAAAAGAACTTTCATGATTCAAGTAGGGCATGTCATTTTAAACAACTTTCCAATTTACTCTTATCACCAATTTTTTGTTCTCTTGGTATTCTTAGTTGAAAGCTAAACCCTAGGAGGTTCGTATTCTAATTTCTTAGACCTTGAAGGGTGCCTCTAATCTAAATGCATTTTGACAGTTTTTCACCACTAGAGGCCATTAGTTCATGTGTTTCAAATAGATACCATCGAGCTCATGCACATGAATTTACAGAGGAGTGAGCACTGATTGGTTAAAATGCAAGTCTGTCAAAAGAACTGAAATAAGGGGGCAGTTTGCTGAGGCATACAGGGAGTGCAGAATTATTAGGCAAATTAGTATTTTGACCACATCATCCTCTTTATGCATGTTGTCTTACTCCAAGCTGTATAGGCTCGAAAGCCTACTACCAATTAAGCATATTAGGTGATGTGCATCTCTGTAATGAGAAGGGGTGTGGTCTAATGCCATCAACACCCTATATCAGGTGTGCATAATTATTAGGCAACTTCCTTTCCTTTGGCAAAATGGGTCAAAAAAAGGACTTGACAGGCTCAGAAAAGTCAAAAATAGTGAGATATCTTGCAGAGGGATGCAGCACTCTTAAAATTGCAAAGCTTCTGAAGCGTGATCATCGAACAATCAAGCGTTTCATTCAAAATAGTCAACAGGGTCGCAAGAAGCGTGTGGAAAAAATAAGGCGCAAAATAACTGCCCATGAACTGAGAAAAGTCAAGCGTGCAGCTGCCAAGATGCCACTTGCCACCAGTTTGGCCATATTTCAGAGCTGCAACATCACTGGAGTGCCCAAAAGCACAAGGTGTGCAATACTCAGAGACATGGCCAAGGTAAGAAAGGCTGAAAGACGACCACCACTGAACAAGACACACAAGCTGAAACATCAAGACTGGGCCAAGAAATATCTCAAGACTGATTTTTCTAAGGTTTTATGGACTGATGAAATGAGAGTGAGTCTTGATGGGCCAGATGGATGGGCCCGTGGCTGGATTGGTAAAGGGCAGAGAGCTCCAGTCCGACTCAGACGCCAGCAAGGTGGAGGTGGAGTACTGGTTTGGGCTGGTATCATCAAAGATGAGCTTGTGGGGCCTTTTCGGGTTGAGGATGGAGTCAAGCTCAACTCCCAGTCCTACTGCCAGTTTCTGGAAGACACCTTCTTCAAGCAGTGGTACAAGAAGAAGTCTGCATCCTTCAAGAAAAACATGATTTTCATGCAGGACAATGCTCCATCACACGCGTCCAAGTACTCCACAGCGTGGCTGGCAAGAAAGGTATAAAAGAAGAAAATCTAATGACATGGCCTCCTTGTTCACCTGATCTGAACCCCATTGAGAACCTGTTAGTCCATCATCAAATGTGAGATTTACAAGGAGGGAAAACAGTACACCTCTCTGAACAGTGTCTGGGAGGCTGTGGTTGCTGCTGCACGCAATGTTGATGGTGAACAGATCAAAACACTGACAGAATCCATGGATGGCAGGCTTTTGAGTGTCCTTGCAAAGAAAGGTGGCTATATTGGTCACTGATTTGTTTTTGTTTTGTTTTTGAATGTCAGAAATGTATATTTGTGAATGTTGAGATGTTAAATTGGTTTCACTGGTAAAAATAAATAATTGAAATGGGTATATATTTGTTTTTTTGTTAAGTTGCCTAATAATTATGCACAGTAATAGTCACCTGCACACACAGATATCCCCCTAAAATAGCTATAACTAAAAACAAACTAAAAACTACTTCCAAAACTATTCAGCTTTGATATTAATGAGTTTTTTGGGTTCATTGAGAACATGGTTGTTGTTCAATAATAAAATTAATCCTCAAAAATACAACTTGCCTAATAATTCTGCACTCCCTGTAGATACAAGGTAATTGAGGAGGTAAAACGTGTATAATTATAACTATGTTGGTTATGCAAAACTGGGGAATGGGTAATTAAGAGATTATCTATCTTTTAAAACAACACAAATTCTGGTGTTGACTGTCCCTTTAAATAATTTTAAGAATTCAGCATTGTAAGTGCAGGCTTACAATTTTCAGTATATTACACACAAGGAATATGACATGTATCGTACAGATAGACTAAAACAAATATACAATACTGTATTCTATTCACCCAGCATATTCGATTTCCAAATCAGTTTCCCTTTCTTTCTTTAGATTACTTTTCAACAGCAAAAAAAGGGACATGAAACCCCAATTTTTCTTTCATGATTTAGGTAGACCATACAATTTTAAATAACTTTCCAATTTACTTCTATTACCAAATTGGTTTCATTCTCTTGGTATCATTTGTTGAAGTAGCAGCAATGCACTACAGGTTTCTAACTGAACACATGGGTGAGCCAATCACAATCATTATATATATATATATATGCAGTCACCAATCAGCAGCTCTAACCCGAGCTTACCTAGATAAACCTTTCAGCAAAGGATAACAAAAGAAGGAAGCAAATTAAATAATAGAAGTGAATTGGAAAGTTGTTTAAAATTGTATGCTCTGTCTAAATCAAGAATGTCTAATTATGACTTTACTGTCCCTTTAAGCTTATTTAATTTAAACTTCTCTCTGTTTGCTCTTTTCTTTCTTCCGACAGGGTGAACCATTTTAAAAACTACTCTGTTCTAAGGATCTTAAAAAAAAAAAAAAAAAAAAAAAAAAAAAAAAAAAAAAAGTAAACACTTAAAATAAGCAAAACATCTTATGTTTTAAAACTTGGTGGAATCCTTGTTCCTGGTCATCTTTGCTGTGGCAAATGAAGAAAATTTGAAGTGACATGCCCTAAGCTAACAAATCACTGTGTAGAATGTTGACGGCTCATTCTAATTTTACTATACTTGAGTATGACCAAATTACTCCAGTCTCCACAGAGTGTATTTTACAGCAAAAGAAGGCAAAATAAATCAATAATTAAATATTGCAATGTTGTTTTTCTTCCTCTATTAAACTTTTTACATTGAAAATAAATGTTGAGTTTAATGTTCCTTTAAAAAGAAAAGAAAAAAAATCTCCAAAGCGAAAACACGTTTACTCCAATTCAAGAGTCACAGGTAATTTACGATGTGAAATAGAATGGTTTTCCAGCAGAGCTAACAATAGACAGTCAGTTGACTATCAACCTTCACCTCACTATGTGCCTCTGGGTTGAACTAGAACTACCTGATATATTACAAACATATTTTATTTCTCTACTACAGTGATAGTTTGCAACAAATAAAATAGAAATAAATTCTTGGTTAGATAGCATTGCTACCTTAAATTATAGCCTGTGCAGTCGATTTACCTTTCCGCAAGATAAAACGGTTGTTGGCAATTTCACCAATGGGTTAGGCAATGAGACGTATCACATCATATACTTTTATTACTGATACAATGACATTATTGAAGTCGTAAACAATGCAGTTGCTTCTGATATCTTGGACACTTGCAATTTTATTCAGTCTAAGCAGACAGTAAACAATGTTAAGAAAGAATAATTTTGTTTTCTGCAGCATGTTTCATTACAAAAGAGACAACGCTGCTTCTTTTTTTAAGTGCCATTAGTCCAAACTCATAATAGTATTTGACTGTAATGTATATCCCTTTTCAGTCATGTCTGACCACTGACTTAGTGAATCAATAGAAGATGCTTAACCTATCGGATACACAAAGGGTTTAACCTCTTTTCAGAAGTGTAACAGAGTGGGAATAGATATCTACTCATTATAAAGAAAATTAATTAGGCTATTTAATTGTGTAAATCTATCATTTAGCTATCTATCTATCTATCTATCTATCTATCTATCTATCTATCTATCTATCTATCTATCAAAAGTGTGAGAGTGTTCTATCTATCTGTCTGTCTATCAATCTATCTGCCTATCAAAAGTGTGCAGGTGATCTATCTATCTATCTATCTATCTATCTATCTATCTATCTATCTATCTATCTATCTATCTATCTATCAATCTCTGTCTGTTTGATTATTTAGATATATAGTTACACATCTATTTGTATTTATTTATTTTTAATTTATGTATTGCAAAGTAAAACTGACTACAGCTACATTTATTTCTTGTACATTTTCTCATACAAAGGGACATAAGATAGAATATTCACTATGAGTGGAGTCTCTGTGACATCAAGTTCATGAGCATGGTTAAATCACTGAATGGAGAATAATAGCATATCATTTATGTAGCAAAAATGTGTCCTAGCAACATTTCAGCTATTGTTTTGGTTCAAGAGGCTACTGCAGATGTCCACTGTGATCGCTACAAAAACACAGTATAGTGGCAAATATCTATTGAAGACATATGAATATTGTTCCACTTCCTTTAAAACTAGGGAAACTGTCGCCATTCCTCAGTACTTACGCCAGGGTTGCACATACATTTATAAATGTGTATTAGACTCTAACGCAGAGCATTGGGAATGCTCTCTACTTACTTTCTATAGGGTGAGTAGTATTTCATCCAACTGGCTGTACCACCCGTCAATGCCAAAAAAAACAATTACTTGCGATCGGCAGTAAGGGCTAGTATTAAATACAAAAACAAAACGTGTATAAATATACTTTATTACTGTTATATGTATTGCAATGTTTTAAATATATTTTAGATATTTTGGCCATTTAGTGTCCTTTTAATGCAGCTATTAAATTCATACATACCCTTTTCAATAAAAACTCTTAATATTTATCAACTTAAAGGGACAAAAAACACTGAGATTTTTATATGAAATGTCTAGTTATACATTAAAGAAACAACTTTGCAATATATTTTCATTATTCATTTTGCTTCCCTTTCATGTAGCTTAGCTCTGAAAGTTGACTTTGAAATGCACTGTGCTGACTTATGAAGACAAACCCTGCTGGATATGAGTCCCTAATTGACTATAGCTGCAAAACAATTCATTTTATACTAACCTTATGACAGTGGTTAGCCTTGCTGTCTGCAGAATAAAGCTCCGATTGGCTCCTCTAAATAAGGCAAATGGTAGGTGGAGTTTGCCTATTGCAGTAAAAAGGAAGTTCATTTGTTTTAAAAACATGAATTAAGCCAGATTACAAGGGGCGCACTATCAGATTTGTTTGCTTGCACGCTAATTGCATTCAAAGTAAACTTTTAAAGCAGTTAGTTGAAAGTAAAAAAGTAGTACACAAGCGAAACCTGATGCGTGCTAACTTCAGGACTCCCAATATTGTGTTAAAGGGACATAAAACCCCAAATTCATGTTTCAGATAGAGCATCGCATTTTAAACAACTTTCCAGTTTACTTTTGTTATCACATTTTCTTCATTTTCCTGTTATTCTTTGTTGAAAAGCAGAAAGGTAAATTCAGGAGTGTGCATATCTGTCTGCAGTACTATATTGCAGCATTTTTGCAACAATGTTATACATAAGCAAGTACACTAGATGGCAGCACTATTTTCTGCCATGTAGTTCTTCAGACATATCTCTTCAACAAAGAATGACATGAGAACAAAGCAAATTGATAATAGAAGTAAATTAGAAAGTTTTATAAAAAATGTATTCTCTGAACCCTTGAGCACTTACCTGATACCACATAAAGGGACAGTCTACACCAGAATATTTGTTGTTTTAAAAGATAGATAGTCCCTTTATTACCCATTCCCTAGTTTTGCATAACCAACACAGTTATATTAATACACTTTTTACCTCTGTGATTATCTTGTATCTAAGCCTCTGCAAACTGCCCCTTATTTTAGTTCTTTTGACAGACTTGCATTTTAGCCAATCAGTGTTGGCTCCTAGGAACTCCACGTGCATGAGCACAGTGTTATCTATATGAAACACATGAACTAACACCCTCTAGTGGTGGAAAACTGTCAAAATGCCCTGAGCTAAGAGGCGGTCTTCAAGGGCTTATAAATTAGCATATGAACCTCCTAGATTTAGTTTTTGACTAAGAATACCAAGAGAACAAAGCAAAATTGGTGATAGAAGTAAATTGGAAAATTGTTTAAAATTACATGCCCTATCTGAATAATGAAAATTTGTTTTGGACTAAACTCTCCCTTTAAGACCTACAGCACAAAACCAGAAGGTAGCTATGCATATTTTACATTCCAGTGTTCCTCACATAGAAGAAAATGTTCTTTTTATTTAAAAAAATAAAATAAATAAAAAAAATTATATATATATATATATATATATATATATATATATATATATATATATATATATATATATATGATATTTTTTTGTAAAATATATATCTGTATGTATATATCTATATTAATATATAAGTATAGACATAAATACAGATATATGCATAGAAATATCTATTTACAAATACTAAAAACATTTTATTCAAGGTGAAGAAAATTGGAATGTAAAATATATTTGCCCTAATAGAGTGCCACTTGTAATCTAGCCCTAAGACTTTGTTGATATGTTATTCTATAGCAATACAACATAAATGTCTTGTAATTACAAGGTATTTAATGTTCTTTCAAGCTTGAAACCCACAAATTACAAGATCTATAAACTCTCCTGATATCCAAAAAGAGGACAAGGAAAGACAGAATTTATACTTACTGAAAAATCTCTTTCTTTCGGAATAAGGGGATTCCATGGGTGTTCATAACATGTGGGATATACTTCTTGCCAGCAGGTGGAGGTCCCTGTGCCCTCTGGGAATCCCAAACATCTCCCCAAGCATCTGTAGTGACCATGGCTCAAGTAGGCCAAAGAAAATATGCTCCAAGGGTCAAAAAACAGAATTTATGCTTACCTGATAAATTACTTTCTCCAACGGTGTGTCCGGTCCACGGCGTCATCCATAACTTGTGGGAATATTCTCTTCCCCAACAGGAAATGGCAAAGAGCACAGCAAAAGCTGTCCATATAGTCCCTCCTAGGCTCCGCCCACCCCAGTCATTCGACCGACGGACAGGAGAAAAAAACAGGAGAAACTATAGGGTGCCGTGGTGACTGTAGTTAAAGAAAGCAATTAATCAAACCTGATTAAAAAACCAGGGCGGGCCGTGGACCGGACACACCGTTGGAGAAAGTAATTTATCAGGTAAGCATAAATTCTGTTTTCTCCAACATTGGTGTGTCCGGTCCACGGCGTCATCCATAACTTGTGGGAACCAATACCAAAGCTTTAGGACATGGATGAAGGGAGGGAGCCAATCAGGTTGCCTAAACGGAAGGCACCACGGCTTGCAAAACCTTTCTCCCAAAAATAGCCTCCGAAGAAGCAAAAGTATCAAATTTGTAGAATTTGGCAAAAGTGTGCAGGGAAGACCAAGTCACTGCCTTACATATCTGATCAACAGAAGCCTCGTTCTTGAAGGCCCATGTGGAAGCCACAGCCCTAGTAGAGTGAGCTGTGATGCGTTCAGGAGGCTGCCGTCCGGCAGTCTCGTAAGCCAATCGGATGATGCTTTTCAGCCAAAAGGAAAGAGAGGTAGCAGTAGCTTTTTGACCTCTCCTCTTGCCAGAATAAACGACAAACAGAGAAGACGTTTGTCTGAAATCCTTTGTTGCTTCTAAATAGAACTTTAAAGCACGAACTACGTCTAAATTGTGTAACAAATGTTCCTTCTTTGAAGCTGGATTCGGACACAAAGAAGGTACAACTATTTCCTGGTTAATATTCTTGTTGGAAACAACCTTTGGAAGGAAACCAGGTTTAGTACGCAAAACAACCTTATCTGAATGGAACACCAGATAGGGCGGATTACACTGCAAAACAGATAACTCAGAAACTCTTCTAGCAGAAGAAATAGCAACCAAAAACAGAACTTTCCAAGATAACATCTTGATATCTATGGAATGTAGAGGTTCAAACGGAACCCCTTGAAGAACTGAAAGAACTAAATTCAGACTCCAGGGAGGAGTCAAAGGTCTGTAAACAGGCTTGATCCTGACCAAAGCCTGAACAAAAGCTTGGACATCAGGCACAGCTGCCAGACGTTTGTGTAGTAAGACAGATAAAGCAGAATCTGTCCCTTTAGAGAACTCGCTGATAATCCCTTATCCAAACCGTCTTGGAGAAAGGAAAGGATCCTAGGAATTTTGATCTTACTCCATGAGAATCCCTTGGATTCACACCATATTTTATGGTAAATCTTCCTAGTTACAGGTTTTCTGGCTTGTATCAGAGTATCTATTACAGAATCCGAAAACCCACGCTTAGATAAAATCAAGCGTTCAATTTCCAAGCCGTTAGCTGAAGGGAAATTAGATTTGGATGTTCGAATGGACCTTGTACTAGAAGATCCTGCCTCAAAGGTAGCTTCCATGGTGGAGCCGATGACATATTCACCAGGTCTGCATACCAAGTCCTGCGTGGCCACGCAGGAGCTATCAAGATCACCGAGGCCCTCTCCTGCTTGATCCTGGCTACCAGAATGGGAATGAGAGGAAACGGTGGAAACACAAAAGCTAGGTTGAAGGTCCAAGGCGCTACTAATGCATCCACTAGAGTCGCCTTTGGATCCCTGGATCTGGACCCGTAGCAAGGAACCTTGAAGTTCTGACGAGACGCCATCAGATCCATGTCTGGAATGTCCCATAATTGAGTTAACTGGGCAAAGATCTCCGGGTGGAGTTCCCACTCCCCCGGATGGAATGTCTGACGACTCAGATAATCCGCCTCCCAGTTTTCCACTCCTGGGATGTGGATCGCAGATAGGTGGCAGGAGTGATCCTCCGCCCATTTTATGATTTTGGTCACTTCTCTCATCGCCAGGGAACTCCTTGTTCCCCCCTGATGGTTGATGTAAGCAACAGTCGTCATGTTGTCTGATTGGAATCTTATGAATCTGGCCTTTGCTAGTTGAGGCCAAGCCCTGAGAGTATTGAATATCGCTCTCAGTTCCAGAATGTTTATCGGGAGAAGAGACTCTTCCCGAGACCATAACTCCTGAGCTTTCAGGGAGTCCCAGACTGCGCCCCAGCCCACTAGGCTGGCGTCGGTTGTGACGATGACCCACTCTGGTCTGCGGAAACTCATTCCCTGGGACAGGTTGTCCTGGGTTAGCCACCAACGGAGTGAGTCTCTGGTCTTCTGATCTACTTGACTCACTGGAGACAAGTCTGTATAGTCCCCATTCCACTGTTTCAGCATGCACAGTTGTAATGGTCTTAGATGAATTCGCGCAAAAGGAACTATGTCCATTGCTGCAACCATCAACCCTACTACTTCCATGCACTGAGCTATGGAAGGACGTGGAACAGAATGAAGAACTTGACAAGCGTTTAGAAGTTTTGACTTTCTGACATCTGTCAGGAAAATCTTAATTTCTAAAGAATCTATTATTGTCCCCAAGAAAGGAACTCTTGTCGACGGAGACAGGGAACTTTTGTCTATGTTCACTTTCCATCCGTGAGATCTGAGAAAGGTCAGAACGATGTCTGTGTGAGCCTTTGCCTTTGAAAGAGACGACGCTTGTATCAGAATGTCGTCCAAGTAAGGTGCCACTGCAATGCCCCTTGGTCTTAGAACCGCTAGAAGGGACCCGAGTACCTTTGTGAAAATCCTTGGAGCAGTGGCTAGCCCGAATGGGAGAGCCACAAACTGGTAATGTTTGTCCAGAAAGGCGAACCTTAGGAACTGATGATGATCTTTGTGGATAGGAATATGTAGATACGCATCCTTTAGATCCACGGTAGTCATAAATTGACCCTCCTGGATTGTAGGTAAAATCGTTTGAATGGTTTCCATTTTGAACGATGGCACTCTGAGAAATTTGTTTAGGATCTTTAAATCCAGAATTGGTCTGAAAGTTCCCTCTTTTTTGGGAACTACAAACAGATTTGAGTAAAACCCCATTCCTTGTTCCACGGTTGGAACTGGGTGTATCACTCCCATTTTTAATAGGTCTTCTACACAATGTAAGAATGCCTGTCTCTTTATTTGGTTTGAAGATAAGTGAGACATGTGGAACCTTCCCCTTGGGGGTAGTTCCTTGAATTCCAGAAGATAACCCTGAGAAATTATTTCTAGTGCCCAGGGATCCTGAACATCTCTTGCCCAAGCCTGAGCGAAGAGAGAGAGTCTGCCCCCTACTAGATCCGGTCCCGGATCGGGGGCTACTCCTTCATGCTGTTTTGTTAGCAGCAGCAGGCTTCTTGGCCTGCTTACCCTTGTTCCAGCCTTGCATCGGTTTCCAAGCTGGTTTGGTTTGTGAAGCATTACCCTCTTGTCTAGAGGCTGCAGAGTTGGAGGCCGGTCCGTTCCTGAAATTGCGAAAGGAACGAAAATTAGACTTATTCTTGGCTTTGAAAGGCCTATCTTGTGGGGGAGGGCGTGGCCCTTACCCCCCAGTGATGTCTGAGATAATCTCTTTCAATTCTGGCCCAAAAAGAGTTTTACCCTTGAAGGGGATATTAAGCAATTTTGTCTTGGAAGATACATCCGCTGACCAAGACTTTAGCCAGAGCACTCTGCGCGCCACAATTGCAAACCCAGAATTTTTCGCCGCTAATCTAGCTAACTGCAAAGCGGCATCTAAAATAAAGGAGTTAGCTAACTTAAGTGCGTGAACTCTGTCCATAACCTCCTCATACGGAGTCTCTCTATTGAGCGACTTTTCTAGTTCCTCGAACCAGAACCACGCTGCTGTAGTGACAGGAATAATGCACGAAATAGGTTGCAGGAGGTAACCTTGCTGTACAAAAATCTTTTTAAGCAAACCCTCCAATTTTTTATCCATAGGATCTTTGAAAGCACAATTATCCTCGATAGGAATAGTAGTGCGTTTGGCTAGTGCAGAAACTGCCCCCTCGACCTTAGGGACTGTCTGCCATAAGTCCTTTCTAGGGTCGACCATAGGAAATAATTTCTTAAATATAGGAGGGGGCATCCAGAGTAGATAACACCTCCTTAAGCAGTGCGCGGAGATGCTCTAATTTAAATTTAAATGTCACAACATCAGGTTCTACCTGTTGAGAAATTCTACCTGAATCTGAAATTTCCCCATCTGACAAAACCTCCCTCATGGCCCCTTCAGATTGGTGTGAGGGTATGACAGAGCAATTATCATCAGCGCCCTCCTGCTCTACAGTGTTTAAAACAGAGCAATCACGCTTTCTCTGATATGCAGGCATTTTGGATAAAATATTTGCTATGGAGTTATTCATTACTGCCGTCAATTGTTGCATAGTAATAAGCATTGGCGCGCTAGAAGTACTAGGGGCCTCCTGCGTGGGCAAAACTGGCGTAGACACAGAAGGAGATGATGTAGAACTATGTCTACTCCCTTCATCTGATGAATCATCTTGGGCAACTTTACTATCTGTGGCAGTACTGTCCTTACTTTGTTTGGACGCTATAGCACAATTATCACACAATTTTGAAGGGGGAGACACATTGGCTTTCATACATATAGAACATAGCTTATCTGAAGGCACAGACATGTTAAACAGGCTTAAACTTGTCAATAAAGTACAAAAACCGTTTTAAAACAAAAACAAAATCTCTTTAAATTTTAAACAGGGCACACTTTATTACTGAATATGGAAAAAACTATGAAGGAATTGTTAAAAATTTACCAAATTTTCACCACAGTGTCATAAAGCATTCAAAGCATGGCACCCCAAATTTCAGACCTTTAACCCTTAAAATGAGTTAACCGGAGCCGGTTACAGATTTAAACCCTCTACAGTCCCAGCTACAGCCTTTGCTGCGACTTTACCAAACCCAGGGGGGAATACGATACAAAATGAAGCCTTCTAGGAACCTTTCCAACTACTTTCAGACCCACACACATGCAGCTGCATGTCCTGCTCTCAAAGGTAACTGCGCAATAATGGCGCGAAAATGAGGCTCAGCCTACCACATTGAAGGCCCTTCCTGACTGGAAAGGTGTCTAAACCAGTGCCTGACGTAAAAAAAACGTTCCCCAAAGTTTATAAGTGTGAATTTCAACATCAAGCTGTATAAAATGCCCAAATAAAGCAATCGATCTTGCCCATAAAAGTGTCTACCAGTTTTATAGCCCATATTAAGCCCTTTATTCTGTTTGAGACTAAGAAAATGGCTTACCGGTCCCCATGAGGGGAGATGACAGCCTTCCAGCATTACACAGTCTTGTTAGAAATATGGCTAGTCATACCTTAAGCAGAAAAGTCTGCCAACTGTTTCCGCCAACTGAAGTTACTTCATCTCAACAGTCCTATGTGGAAACAGCAAACGATTTTAGTTACTGCTGCTAAAATCATATTCCTCTTACAAACAGAACTCTTCATCTTTTTCTGTTTCAGAGTAAATAGTACATACCAGCACTATTTCAAAATAACAAACTCTTGATAGTAGAATAAAAAACTACAACTAAACACCACATACTCTTCACCATCTCCGTGGAGATGTTGCCTGTGCAACGGCAAAGAGAATGACTGGGGTGGGCGGAGCCTAGGAGGGACTATATGGACAGCTTTTGCTGTGCTCTTTGCCATTTCCTGTTGGGGAAGAGAATATTCCCACAAGTTATGGATGACGCCCTGGACCGGACACACCAATGTTGGAGAAAAGGACTGTTCCTCCACCAGGAGAGAGACTGTTTGACAGACGAACTGAGCTTTAATTTCTGTTCTAGATGAAAGGGCTGCAAATTATCTCCCTATTTATTTAATTTGGCACTGGAACCATTAGCTATTCGTTTAAGGAAAGATATTGAAGGTATTAAACTTAATGCAAGACAGGTTACAACCCTCCTATATGCAGATGACTTATAAGTATTTATGTCTAACACTAAGGATAATGTCCCAAGACTAATGCAAATATTACAGGAATTCAGTGCCTTTTCAGGCTATAAAGTCAATACAATGAAATTAGAAATTTTCTGGCTAAGGAAACAAGAAAACTCTTATTTATGCTCCCAGTTTAAAGAAGCTATTGAAGCATTTGCGTATCTGGGTATTAAATTATCTAAAGATAGTAACGAATGGTATAGGCTCAATTACCCCCCCCCCCCATTTTCTTTAAAATAATTAAGGAGCTTAAAAATTGGGCTAAATTTAAATTAACTTTAACAGGTAAAATACATTTGATAAAGATGATAATATTCCCAAAACTTTTCTATTTAATGCAGAATATACCGATTTTGATAAAACGTCAAGACTTAAATCTATTTAAACAGGGATGTCTCCAGCTTTTTTGGGGGGATAAGCAAAGAGCTATTGCCTTTAAAACTTTATCATTATCTAGGACTGATGGTGGATTGGCACTACCAGATATAGAGATATATAACTTGACAACAATTTCAAAGATAGCTGTTGACTGGCTAACCGGAGCTGATTATTATGCAATACAATACTTGGAAAAAAATTTGGTGCACCCATGCGCACTTATGGCCCTCCTTCATTGCCCAACTGGGAAATGCCCTCCTAAGATTAGGCAAATACCTACCATTATAATGTCATTACTGCCTGGCAAAAAATATTGAAAAAACTGTTAATTTTGGCTTCTCAGAATATCTGACTATTGTGGGTAACCTTGGTTTTACCCCGGCATTAAATTCCAAAATGTTTAGAGAATGGGCGATGAAAGGTTTAAGGTATATATCCCAAATTAAAGAACTAAATACAGGGAGAAGTAAGTCATTTTCAGACCTGAAAAAACGAATTCGGACTTACAAATAGAGAATTTTATGCATTTTTTACAGGTTCGACATTATACCCAGACACTTGTTTTTGACGGTCAGAACGATGACACATGGTGTATTTTTAGGCCAGTACTTAATCTATTTAAAATAGGTAAAAATTCTATTTTATTATTATATAAAACAATTTTGTGGTATCTTGGACAACAGAAAGTGCAAAAGATTGCACAGGTCTGGCAAGTTACAACAGAGACGGTGCAGAAAAGTGTCAAGTTAGTAGACTCTGCAATTCTCTCATCGTCTTGGAGGGAATCACATACTAAATTGATAAATAGAACCTATATCACCCCTAAGATCCAAGCCCGCTGGGATGAGGCAGGTTCATATTGTCATAAGTGCAAGGTTAGAGAGGTAGATATACGCCATTGTTTCTGGAGTTGCCCTAAAATAAAGAAATTTTGGTTCAAAATAAACTATTGGATAAATAAAGCAAATCATAACCAACTCCAAATATTAGAGAATCATGTTTTATTTTTGATAGATAATCAAAAAGAAACTCAATACCGAAACACCCGACAGTTTAATGCTATAATAATGGTAGGCAAATTATTATTTTGAAATATTGGAAATCCAATAAAGCTCCAAACTTGACAGAATTTTTACAAAATCAGATAATTATGGAACAAATGGATACCTCCATCAATTCAGAAACGCAAATTAAGCACTTTTTCTACAAATTGAAGAACATTATTTTAGCCTACCCTATTGAAATTCAAAAACAACTTATCGTACCCTTTAGGGGTACTTTATACTTAGAATTAGCCATCGCTGAGAATGAATTTCCAGATATATAGATGCGTGGAGGGGGTATGATGGGTGGGGAGGGAAATGTACTCCCTTTTGTATCCCTTTTTTTCTTCTTTTTTTTCCTTTTTCCCCGTTGTCTTGTAGTGAATAAGTTTAAAACCCCAGCAATATGTCCAATACAATGTTAATAAGGAACTAATTGTGTATGATAAAGGTCTTTAAGCATGCTATAAGATAGTGTGCCCTGCGTGGTGCTAAAGGTTAAGGACTTGTATAAATGTATATATTGCTGGTTATAAATAAAAAAAATAAAAAAATAAAAGAAAGTAGTCATTTGACCATTGATGAAAAATAGATAGCTAAAGGGGCAAGAAGAGGAAAACGAGCAAATGGTACTGCATCTGAAGCCACTACCATAAGACCCACTACTTCCATACACTGTGCTACAGATGGGGAATACATCATTGTAGAGACCCACAGACTTTTAGTAGCTTGTGTTTATGAGCTTATGTGAGAAAGAAATGCATTTGAACAGTCTATTATCAATCTCAGGAAAGACACTCTTGTAGTTGGGATTAAAGAACTCTTGGGAATATCAATGTTCCATCCATGAGCCTGAAGGGAGGAAATTACACTCTGGGTATGAGAGGATGCCAGGGAAAAGAACGGGGCCTGGATCAAGATGTCATCCAAATAAGGAGCAATGGGAATCCCATGTGTTCTGATTATTGCCAACAGAGCCCCTATAAACAAATTATGGAGCCACAAATTGGTAATGCTTGTTGAGAAAAGCAAACCTTAAAAACTGGAAATGGTCTTTGTGAATTGGGATGTGTTGTTTAGCATCTTTCAAATCTATAGTTGTTATAAATTGACCTTCTTGTACCAGGGACAAAAGGGTTCAGATTGTCTCCATCTTGGAAGGAGGACAAGTCTGTTTAGGGACTTTGGATCCAGAATTGGACAATATGAGTTCTCCTTCTTTGGAACAATAATGAGGTTGGAATAAAAACCTCTCACCTGTTCAGAGACAGGGACTGGTTGAATTACTCCCAAATTCTTTAAATCCTGAACATAATGAAAAAAGGCAGCTGCCTTTTGAGGCTCCTTTGGAACGTGAGACAGATGAAAACATTCCCAGGGAGGTCTGGTGTGAAATCCTATACGGTAACCTTGGTAAATAATTTGAAACAATATTGAGAACCTAGGGATCCTAAACCGATCTGTGCCAGGCTTCCTGAAATCAAATCAATTTGCACCCTACCAGAGAATTTTCTGGAAAGGGGGTCGTCCCTTCATGCTGACTACTGATTTGTTTTTTTGGACTGTTTACTCTTGGACCAGGAGGATCATGGTTTCCATGAAATATTGGAGGAATCAGACCTTTGGTTGGAAGAGGACTTCTGATCTCTGGCAAAGCAAAAGAGACCCTATCAGCAGACCAGAATTTAAGCCATAAGACTCTCCTTAACAGGATAGCAATGGACATATTTTTTAAATCAATTTTAATAATGTCAAAAACTGCATCATAAATAAAATCATTGGACATCTTAAGTACTTTAATGCATTAACTGATGTCTTCAGATGATTGCTCTGGAAGCATCTGAGAAAGAGAATCACGCCAAAAGGAAGCTGCAGCAGCCAAACAAGTGACTGCGATTGCTGGTCTAAGCTGCAGAGCTGATTGAGAACAATTTTTTCCTAGTAAAGACTCCGATTTTCACTCTATTGAATCCTTAAACAAGGAACTATACTCCATGGGAGTAGCTATACGTTTTGCTAGAGTTGAAATAGCTACGTCTACTTCAGGAACCACCTCCTAGACAGATAGATTATTTCCTGCAAGAGGATACAACCTCTTGAATCTGTTAGAAGGAGTTAAAGGAATGCCTGGTTTCTTCCATTTCTTAGCAATATAATCTGTCACCATTTCTGGAGCTTCAAACACCTGTGGAGCCTTTGGCAGAGCTTTGAGAATCTACTTTAACTTCTTTAACAGGTTATGAATTTTTTGGGATTCTGTTCTGACATTTCTAGGGTATTCAGAACTTCCTGTAGAAGGAAATGGATAAGATCCACTCTAAATCTAAAAGTGGAATCAAGCTGTTTCAGTTACTGGTTCAGGGTCATCTGAGGAGATTTCACCCTCAGAGGAGTCAGTAAATGAGTCTTCAGAGTCAGAGGACTGTAAAATAGGTGGTAACAGAGATAAATGCTCAGTTCCCTGAGAATGACAGGAAGTATGAGACAAATTTACAGATTTACGTTTGCGCTTCTTTGGTATGGGGAATTGCTATTAACAGCTCTATCATAGTTTTTTGTAAAGTATTTTTAAACTCAGCTGAAAAATCAGTGTTATTCCCTTGAGTCATATAGACAGGCATGGGCGTTAGAAGTCTGCCAGGCAGACTGACAGAATAACCGCTTGGAAACTGGAAACGTGGGACACAGTTAACACATAGTTGATTAATCTGGTCCACAGGAACAGTATTGCAAGACAAACAGGGAAAATGAACAGCATTTGTATCCTGAGCTGTATTAAGATCCCTGGTGGTTCCCTCTAAGGGCCAGCAATATTTATTGGGGGTATATATAAGAAAAACTGAAATACCGAAGTACAGAATAAATGTACATAACAGAAAAAAACAATTATGTTAATGACAATAATACAACTAACAGCCTTTAAATACACATATTAACCCTTGATAAGGTAGAATATTAGGTCCCAAAACTGTTTAAACACATTCAATTTTATGTGAACGTTTCAAACCCACTCAGCAGCTCTTACGAGGGAAGGATTAGACAGGAAAGGGTTTAAAAAATTCAGGCTTTTAGATAAGAAAAAGTCTAACGGGTGCCTAAGAGAAAATGTTAGTTGTTTTTCAGAGCGGTGGAAATGAGGAGAAAGGGGTGCCAAGGAAAAGGGGCGGGAGTACCCGTTGTAATGATGCGCAGGCAACAGCCTGAGTAAAAAATTCAAAAAACACAAATTTGAAGAAAAAAAAAAATGCAGATGATCCCCAACCTAACCGCTATGAAAAGGAAGAGAACCGCTAACTGCATAGAGCAAGTAACGGTTCTCTTAAAAAGACAGTAACACATTTCCAAAAAACAATTGAACATTTTTAGATTTCTGAGGAAAAAAATAATAATAGAGTTTCTAAGGGGAGTGTGGAGAATTATAATGGAGCCCAAATTGTAATATTTTTTATGTTAAGCACATAGGTAAAGTACCAAGTGTAAGGGCTGGAAACCCCCAGACTATATGGTATCTATGAAATAGGATACCAGTGATATTAAATGGGCTATCTCTGGCGTCTGAGTCACTTAGCTTGACTGAAGAACCACTCCACTTATCTTACCAGCTGGCTGAAGCCTTTCTCCCTGTTTCAGTTAAAGGACCAGTCAATACAGTAGATTTGCATAATCAACAAATGCAAGATAACAAGACAATGGAATAGAACTTAGTCTGAACTTCAAATGAGTAATATATTTTTTTTTCTGACAATTTTAAAAGTTATGTCTTTTTCCACTCCCCCTCTACCATGTGACAGTCATCAGCCAATCACAAATGCATACACATACCATGTGCCAGCCATCAGCCATTCACAAATGCATACACACTTATTCTTGCACATGCTCAGTAGGAGCTGGAGACTTAAAAAGTTTAAATATAAAAAGACTGTGCACATTTTGTTAATGGAGGTAAATTGGAAAGTTGTTTAAAATGACATGCTCTATCTAAATAATGAAAGTTTAATTTTGATTGAGTGTCCCTCTAGTGAAAACTGAAATTGGGGGATAGGGTCTCACTCTCAAGTCAGGTCTGAGCTCCCAATATATTAGAAAATAACAAAATCTTGACTAGCAGAGCATTTCACTCAACCTCTCATTTTGGAGGCCAAAAACTAACTGGGGAGAGGAGTAGAGCTCTTGTGAGGGTTCTTGATCTCCACCTGCTGGCAGGAAATATATCCCACAGTTATTTACAGCTAGTTTTATGTTAAAAGGTTTCATGTGCGTTTTCTTCTAATATAAGTGTCGTGGTCTAATACAACCATTAAAAAGTACAGGATTGGCAACAAATGTATTAGTTTATTTGTAAAATTATCTAGTTTTACTGTTAACAATGATCATTACTAACAAAGAACATTATTTTCAATTCTATTGCTAGTTTTGTTCAAAATCACATAAAAGAGAAATTTCCATTTGAGTGCAGTGTGTACAATGCAGTATTTTGCGCATGACACAGATCATTACAAGCTATAATTGTGAAATCAGTGGTTATAGTATAGTTAATTCTATTGCTTTTGTAAAACTGAGATGTAAAATTTTGACATGGAACTTTTCCAGCTTTCATGGGATTCAATACAATGTTTTATTGTTTTTTTTATATGATGTAAAATAAAGATGATAATCTGAGCTATTTCTAAGCATTTAGCACTTTTTTTTAAAATATATAATATTATAATTAACTCCTTATAATTAACAACACTGATTTTTAAATTAAGCAGTATGTTCCATTCAAACATCCCTTATCCTGTTCAGTTTCAACATATTTTACAATTACTGTATCACTTGATTCACCAGATGCCAAAGATAAAAAAGAAGGCAATTTTTCAATGTCTATAAACTAACATACTAATATTATATAGTGGTATTATACAGGAATAAAAAAAAACACAAGTAGTTTCACAGATTTATTACTACTAGCCTCCAGTGAAAATGTTTTGAGAATTGTACAATAATGTAATTTTAAGAAACAAATGGCAATATTATTGACTGGTATCACACCTAAAAAACAACTATAAATGTGCTTGTAATATATATATATATATATATATATATATATATATATATATATATATATATATATATATATATATATATATATATATATATATATATATATATATATAGTTAACATGTGGAGGATCTGCCCTCTCACTTACAAATTAGTGTGATAAAATAAAGACAGCACTCACTGGATTTAGATGACGTTTTTGGAGCAAAATCCTCTTCCTCAGATCAAAAAGCTGAGGATGGGAATTTTGTCCCTGAAACATCTCCAGCCTAAAATCATCTTAATTTAGTGAGTGCAATATTTTCACACACACACACACACATTAACACACACACACACATTAACACACACATACACACACACACACATATATATATATATATATATATATATATATATATATATAAACATATATTATATATACTTTAGACAGACAGACAGAGAGACAAAGAGACAGACAGACAACTATATATACCAGTGCTGTGAATAATGTAGCTATATAAAGAAGACCTATAACTTGGCTTCTATACTTGGAATGGAGATACTGATGTCAATCACAACTGAGATTCAGGGCTAGCCATGGGATAGGTCACTTAAAGCTGATGATGTGTTAGCCTGGCTGTCAATCATAGAGAAATACGAAGGTCAGCCAAACCTAAAAGTTTCTGAAAGTCACAAAGTATGTTTTAGAACTAAGAAAAAAATGTTCTTAGTGGAAAATACAACTATGATATAAATTGTGTCTTAATAAATATCCAAACACCAAATAAACATGGAATACTCAACTAATTTTCTGGAGGGAAAAAAAAATGTTTTTTTTTCCATTTCTAAATTATCGAAATTATTTTGGTCAATACTATTTTGTAGCCCTTCTTATAAGAGAGCTATATGTATTCAACTTAAGTCAGTGATATAATGGCATCTAATGCTGCAACACCTGGGTGCTTAACTATTATAAAGCTGACAAGTCTATATAAGGTCTGCACTTGCAGGAATTTATTAATGGGACAGTCAACTCAAATTTTTTTTGTTTAAAAAAGATAGATAATCCCTTTATTACCCAGTTTTGCACAGCCAACATGGTAATATTAATATACTTTTAACCTCTGTGATTACTTTGTATCTAAGCCTTTTTTGACAGCCCCTGATCACATGACTTTTTATTTACTATCTACTGACTTGCATTTTAGCTGTGTTGTGTAGAATCCACGGACGTGAGCACAATGTTCTCTATATGGCCCACATAAACTAGCAGTCTCCTGTTGTGAAAAGCAAATAAAAAAGCATGTGATTAAGAGGCTGACTATAGGGGCTTAGAAATTGGCAGAAATTAGAGGTTTGAATGTTATAAAATATATTAATATACAAATGTTGGTTGTGCAAAGCTGAGAATGGGTAGTAAAGGCATTATCTAACTTTTTAAAAAATAACAATTTTAGTGTTGACTGTCCCTTTAAGTATAAGGTACCTTTATTTTGAAGTTTCAAGGGAAATCATTCCCTTTCTTCATACATTGTTTTCTGGAGAAGCAAAATAACTTTTCCTCATAATGTCAAAATAAATGTATCAAAAATTTAAAGAATTCATGTGACTTCAAAAAAAACAAAAAAAAAAAAAAACTTATGTGTGTAGGTAGGTATGAATGTGTTCTGTGAGTGATTGCTTATGTGTATGTGTGTAATGTGTATGTGTGTTTAGTGTGTAGGTGTGTAGTGTGTGTGTGTGTCTATACTGTGTGTGCTTGTCTGTGTGTACGTGTCCATGTGTTTGTGTGTTTAGTGTGTAGGTGTGTGTCTACTGTGTGTGCTTGTCTGTGTGTATGTGTGTTTAGTGTGTAGGTGTGTAGTGTGTGTGTGTGCTGTGTATGCTTGTCTGTGTGTAGGTGTGTAGTGTGTATGTGTGTACTGTGTGTGCTTGTCTGTGCGTATGTGTGTGTAGTGTGCATGTGTGTTTAGTGTGTAGATGTGTAGTGTGTATGTGTGTGCTTGTCTGTGTGTATAGGTGTATAGTGTGTTAAGTGTGTAGGTGTACAGTGTGTGTATGTGTACTGTATGTGCTTGTCTGTGTGTATGTGTGTGTAGGTGTGTATGTGTGTACTGTGTGTGCTTGTCTGTGCGTATGTGTGTGTAGGTGTGTAGTGTGTATGTGTGTTTAGTGTGTAGGTGTGTAGTGTGTATGTGTGTGCTTCTCTGAGTGTATGTGTGTTTAGGTGTATAGTGTGTTAAGTGTGTAGGTGTGTAGTGTGTGTATGTGCAATGTGTGTGCTTGTCTGTGTGTATGTGTGTAGTGTGTATGTGTGTTTAGTGTGTAGGTGTGTATTGTGTGTATGTGTACTGTGTGTGCTTGTCTATGTGCATGTGTGTGTAGTGTGTATGTGTGTACTGTGTGTAGTGCGTGTGTGTTTGTACTGTGTGTGCTTGTCTGTGTGTATGTGTGTTTAGTATGTACAGTATCTAACAAAAGTGAGTACACCCCTCACATTTTTGTAAATATTTTATTATATCTTTTCAAAACTGAAAAAATGACACTTTGCTACAATGTAAAGTAGTGAGTGTACAGTCTGTATAACAGTGTAAATTTACTGTCTCCTCAAAATAACTCAACACATAGCCATTAATGTCTAAACCGTTGGCAACAAAAGTGAGTACACCCCTAAGTGGAAATGTCCAAATTGGGCCCAAAGTGTCAATATTTTGTGTGGCCACCATTATTTTCCAGCATTGCCTTAACACTCTTGGGCATGGAGTTCACCAGAGCTCCACAGGTTGCCACTGGAGTCCTCTTCCACTCCTCCATGACGACATCACGGAGCTAGTGGATCTTAGAGACCTTGCGCTCCCCCACGTTCCATTTGAGAATGCCCTATAGATGCTCAATAGGGTTTAGGTCTGGAGACATGCTTGGCCAGTCCATCACCTTTACCCTAAGCTTCTTTAGCAAGGCAGTGGTCGTTTTGGAGGTGTGTTTGGGGTCGTTATCATGTTGGAATACTGCCCTGCGGCCCAGTTTCTGAAGGGAGGGCAATCATGTTCTGCTTCAGTATGTCACAGTACATGTTGGCATTCATGGTTCCCTCAATGAACTGTAGCTCCCCAGTGTGGTCAGCGCTCATGCAGGCCCACACCATGACACTCCCACCACCATGCTTCACTGTAGACAAGACACACTTGTCTTTGTACTCCTCACCTGGTTGCCGCCACACACGCTTGACACCATCTGAACCAAATAAGTTTATCTTGGTCTCATCGGACAAAAGGACATGGTTCCAGTAATCCATGTTCTTAGTCTGCTTGTTTTCAGCAAACTGTTTGCGGGCTTTCTTGTGCATCATCTTTAGAAGAGGCTTCCTTCTGGTACGACAGCCATGCAGACCAATTTGATGCAGTGTTCGGCTTATGGTCTGAGCACTGACAGGCTGACCCCCCACCCCTTCAACCTCTGCAGCAATGCTGGCAGCACTTATGAGTCTATTTCCCAAAGACAACCTCTGGATATGACGCTGAGCACGTGCTCTCAACTTCTTTGGTCGACCATGGCGAGGCCTGTTCTGAGTGGAATCTGTCCTGTTAAACCACCGTGCTGCAGCTTAGTTTCAGGTTCTTGGCAATCTTCTTATAGCCTAGGCCATCTTTATGAAGAGCAACAATTCTTTTTTTTCAGATCCTCAGAGAGTTCTTTGCCATGGGGTGCCATGTTGAACTTCCAGTGACAACACAAAATTTAATACACCTGCTCCCCATTCACACCTGTGACCTTGTAAAACTAACAAGTCACATGACACCGGGGAGGGAAAATGGCTAATTGGGCCCAATCTGGACATTTCCACTTAGGGGTGTACTCACTTTTGTTGCCAACAGTTTAGACATTAATGGCTGTGTGTTGAGTTATTTTGAGAGGACAGCAAATTAACACTGTTATACAGGCTATACACTCACTACTTTACATTGTAGCAAAGTGTTATTTCTTCAGTGTTGTCACATGAAAAGATATAATAAAATATTTACAAAAATGTGAAGGGTGTACTCACTTTTTTGAGATACTATATGTGTGTTTAGTGTGAAGGTGTGTAGCATGTATGTGTGTACTGTGTGTGCTTGTCTGTGAAGGTGTATAGTGTGTATGTGTGTTTAGTGTGTAAGTGTGTATGTGTGTGCTTGTCTGTGTGTGTGTAGGTGTATAGTGCGTCAAGTGTGTAGTGTGTGTATGTGTACCATTTGTGCTTGTCTGTGTGTATGTGTGTTTAGTGTGTAAGTGTGTATGTGCGTGCTTGTCTGTGTGTATAGGTGTATAGTGTGGTAAGTTTGTCGGTGTGTAGTGTGTATATGTGTACTATGTGTGCTTGTCTGTGTGTATGTGTGTGAAGGTGTGTAGTGTGTATGTGTGTTTAGTGTGTATGTGTGTACTGTGTGTGCTTGTCTGTGTGTATGTGTGTGTAGTGTGTAATGTATATAAGCATATACATTTAACAGTTCTCATAGACCTCAATGTAGAGGCACTTTTCAGTGCCATTTTTTTTCTAAAACCCCACACCCGCCAACTTTAGCCCCTTATAACTGCTTTATGCAGTTACTTTATTAAAAAAAAAATATGCTAGTGTTTTTATTTTTTAATTAGATTATTACACTTAATTTTGGGGGAAATTGTGGGACATTTAGAAAATTAACCAGAGGTCTGGCCTCTGGTTAATTTTCTGAGCGCTAATACTACAAGTTCACGGTAGCAATAACCTGCTACTTGTCATGGGCGTGCAACAAATTAACCCTTCACTTGTAATCTAGCCCTTTGTAAGTAAAAAATAATTAAACATTTACTGTCCCTTTTATATTGTGCTTCGTGCTGTATCGTTTGTGATATTTGTTTTTTAAATAACAACTAATCAGTGTAGTTCATTATAATAATACACAAATTTGTTATACAAGGAAATTAAGCAAAAAATAATATCATGCATGTAAGCGCTTATCTAAATATTTAAATGTTTACATTGATTTTTCGAAACAGACTGCCCACTGGCTACTAAGGAAAACGCCAACAGATCTGTGTACACTGGAAAACCCCTCAAGCATAAAGAAGTATTTATTTATTTATTTTCAGAAAAGGAACAACCATTTTTTTGGGTGATAAGTAGAACTCTCAGTGCTTCATTAGTTCAATTATAAAAACTGTTTTCTCAGTACTGGAGCATCTGTTTTACACAAAAATAATAAAAAAATAAAAATATATTTGACATCACCCTCTTTTAGATGCAATAAAGATTTTTTTTTATTTTATTGCCCCTTTAAATCCCTTTGATAAGTTTCTGGCCTCCATAAAATAATAATGAATTGAATAAAATGCACTTAACGCTCCTTTATTATTAAAATATTATTCTGTTTTAGAAATAACCCTAGATCATCTGCAGATATATAAAAAGGAAAGATTTTATTTGCTGTTTTTCTACTGCCTAAAAAGAAGTGACGATTCAACTAATGTGTATGCTTGCAAGAGCTTTCTTGTCTCAGCAGGAACCAAACAAGAAGCAAAATGCTATAATACGCGCTCATCAAGTAATATAACCCTGATCTGCAGGGATCATGTTCTTTAGTGGCGTGAAGCAATTTGGTTTGTATGTTAGTTCAGTTTTAGGCCTCTACTAAACAATAGTCATCAATCATGTCTAGCAGTGGAATTATTCTTCTTGTTCAAAACGGTAGCACACACAGGAGACCAAGCTGATACGATCAAACTCATTTCATTTAGGACTTCAGGTTATATCCCCAAAATAAATTGTACACGTACGTTATCTCTAGTGCCACCCAGTTTTTCTACTTGTAAAAAAAAAAGTGGCTGCAAAGGAATTTTACTTAACATGTTGTATAAAAGATAGTGTCATGTACATAAATGGCAAAGATAAAGCAGCGTATATCAACTAAGTGGTATTGGATGTCTTAAACTTTCAATATGTGGGCAACCAAATGTCAGACGACTGAATAAGTAATACAAGTGGTCTCCTGAGACAGGAAAAATGGCCTCTGTAACAATTGATTTGTGTGACGAAGCTGAACATCTCCTAGGGAATTGTAATACTTTATCCTTAACTAAGGATGTGGAAGCATAAAATCTGCTATTTATTGTGAATTGCTAAAAGCAAAGGACATTAAAACCACCCCACAGACACCAAACACAAATCAGTTATAGTTATATCATTTTTGCAGTTCATATTAAACTGAAATCTGATGACAAGTTTTAAAGGAAAATTGTACTTAATTTGATTTCTTTCATGTATATGAGAACAGCTTTTATTTTATTTTTTTTTGTTAACGTAAAAGCTTTTTATATGTGTGTTAAAACTAATATAGCTTATACAGGGAGAGGCAGGAATAGCAAATTGGACATCTGTCAACATAGGACTGTCTTAGTACAAGAACCAAATTATTGGTCCTGTAAAGCCTTCTATTTACGAAATAGCAGTGGGTTCACTATGCTCGGTGGGGAACCCCTCTTATTCAGTGTTAAAGGACCACTAAATAAGGTTTTATTGTGACAAATGCACAATAAAAAGACAATTCAGAAGCATTTACTGTGAATTTGAAAGGAGTACCATAATATTTCCTGGCAATTGGTTAAGTTAATCTCCTTCTCCCTCTCCCTGTATCATGTGACAGCCATAAGCCAATCACAAAATATACATTTACATATATACTCTGCACTTTTGCACGTGCTCAGTAGGAGCTGAAGCCTCAAAATGCATGCATATAAAAATAATGTTCACTTTTTAATGAATAAGAAAGGGGTTTTTTTGTTTTTGTTTTTTATTGCATGCTTTATCTGAATTATGAAACTTTAAATTTTACTTTAGTGGCCCTTTAATTAGACTGAGCAACATGAAGTATGTGTGTGTATAAATAAATAAATATGTATATATATATATATATATATATATATATATATATATATATATATATATATATATGTGTGTGTTGTAATTTTCTCTATGGGCCTTGCACCCAGACTTGTCTGGGGTTAACTGACTGGGACTCTGGGGATGGTACAGCTATCTGTGAGTGCTATGGAACACCCAGGGCTGTGCATGTTGAAGGTCATAGGATGTGTACCCAGTCCAGTCTGAGAGTGCAGTCCCCTTCTGCAAAGATACATGTTTCTACATATATGTGATTTTTTTGGCACAAATATATATTATACCTATATATATATATATATATATATATATATATATATATATATATATATATATATATATATATATATATATATATATATATATATATATATATATATATATATATATATATATATATATATATATATATATATATATAATTATATATATATATATATATAGGAATATCTATTTAGAAATACATAGAACATATTCTGCTATGCGCAGAATATTGGAATATGAAATATTTACAGTAAATATATAGTATAACTCTTTATTAGATACCAATATTGCATAAGTATACTTTTACATGTTTTTATCTGCTTAACTGCAAAGGGTTCCAATGCTATGTCTACATATATTCTTATGTCTATATATAAATATATATATATGTCTATATATAAATGCATATGTATTTATTGGTTTATATGTGTATATATGTCTGTAAATACATATATACACACGTAAATATATAAATACATATGTACACATATATAGACACACATACACACACACACACACATATATATATATATATATATATATATATATATATATATATATATAACAAACACTCGCCTTGCGCTCACACTACCCGTCTAATGCTTCCTCCTTCCTGGCTACGGCACACTGGAGCGTGGGAGACGTCACTCATAGACGTTCTGCGTAGGGGATCCAAGCTGCAGCGCTCACTTCATCCAAAGAGCGCTGAAAAAGTGTATAGGATACAAAGAAAAGTCCGGATCCTCAAATGCAGATAAAACATAAATCCTTTATTTGATAATGCAGGTAAAAGCATAGAGTATCGGCAGATACAGTTATTTAAACCAAGACTGACATTTTAACATAGACAGCTGGGCAATCTGCAGCAGACATGTTTCGTGCCTACAGGCACTTGTTCACTGCTCACAGGTGTCCCAGCTCATTATCCTTAAATAGGTATTTCTTAAAGGTATAGAGACTCAAATGAGTAAATGGTAATCTAATTATTGTCTATGTTAATAACTATTATAATATATACAAATCACAGATACATATATACATATGAAAGTCACTAAGCTCAGATAAACACTTCAGTTCATACACTTAAAAATACTAATATGAACTATTGAAGATTAAATATGAATAAATACACATAAACTCTGTTCATAATCTTATGACCTAATGCATATAGTGAACAATCATAATATAGAGGGGCAATATACAAAGACATGTGTATTACATAGAGTATGGAAGTCTAAGGATTAGATTTATACTTTCCCCCTGTTTGATGTATAAATATACAAAATTCCTCTCTTATTTATGTTAAATATACAAATCTATGTCCCTTCTAAAATTTAATCCTTGCGGAATGATAGTATTGAGGGAAAAAATCCAGAATACTTCCCTAGTATTTAGCTTTGTTTCTCTGTCACCTCCCCTCTTCCATAGGGGTACATGGTCTATTGCTTGGACCATTAATAGGCTGGCATCAGAGTTGTGATGCTCTCGAAAATGCCTAGCTATTGGGGTGTCAGACTCAATATCATCTATTGACCTGAGGTGTGCCAAGAATCTGTCCTTTAAGGATCTCTTAGTTTTTCCTACATACTGTTTATAGCACCCCCTACAGGTCAATAGATATATTACATGTGTGGTGTTACAGTTTAAATAAAAATTAATTTTGTACGTTTTTTGAAGATGGGTTGAAACAAATGTTTCCCCCTCTGATACATGATCACAGGTCTTACAAACATTCCTTCTGCATTTGAAAAAGCCTTTCCGCTTTTTCAACCAACACGTTGCAGAGCCACTGCCAGAGCTGTCAGAAGGAGAAACATAGTTTCCTATAGTTTTCCCCTTCTTAGAGATAAAGTCACATCCTTTTTGAATTATTTTCTTTAATGCCAAATCTGTATATAAGATTGGAATACATTCTTTTATGATGTTACACACTTCCCCATATTCCAGACTATAAGTTGTTATAAATTTGGGTCTATTATCTTCCTGCTTATCCTTATTGTATCCCTGTCTTTTACGATATCTTAACAGTTCATTCCTTGGTATGACGTTTACATCATTCCTAGCTTTTTCTAACACTCTAGGGGAATAACCCCTATCCAATAATCTTTCAGTAATCAAATTAGCTTGAATTTCATAACTTTCATTAGTAGTACAATTTCTCTTGGCCCTTATGTATTGACCCTTGGGAATACCATTTAGGGTATGCCTTGGATGACATGAGTTATATTCTAGAATAGTATTACCTGCTGAGGCCTTTCTAAATAGATCTGTTTCTATCATCTCCTGTGTGGCACTACCCTTTAATGTTATATCCAGGAAGCAGATTGAGCTCTTATGCTGTTCCCCTATCAGCTTAATGCCACAGTTATTATGATTCAAATAATCACAAAATCCTTCTATTTCACTTTCCTCACCATCAATTATAAAAATCAGATCATCTATGAATCTTGCATAAAAAATGAAGATAATAGACCCAAATTTATAACAACTTATAGTCTGGAATATGGGGAAGTGTGTAACATCATAAAAGAATGTATTCCAATCTTATATACAGATTTGGCATTAAAGAAAATAATTCAAAAAGGATGTGACTTTATCTCTAAGAAGGGGAAAACTATAGGAAACTATGTTTCTCCTTCTGACAGCTCTGGCAGTGGCTCTGCAACGTGTTGGTTGAAAAAGCGGAAAGGCTTTTTCAAATGCAGAAGGAATGTTTGTAAGACCTGTGATCATGTATCAGAGGGAGAAACATTTGTTTCAACCCATCTTCAAAAAACGTACAAAATTAATTTTTATTTAAACTGTAACACCACACATGTAATATATCTATTGACCTGTAGGGGGTGCTATAAACAGTATGTAGGAAAAACTAAGAGATCCTTAAAGGACAGATTATTGGCACACCTCAGGTCAATAGATGATATTGAGTCTGACACCCCAATAGCTAGGCATTTTCGAGAGCATCACAACTCTGATGCCAGCCTATTAATGGTCCAAGCAATAGACCATGTACCCCTATGGAAGAGGGGAGGTGACAGAGAAACAAAGCTAAATACTAGGGAAGTATTCTGGATTTTTTCCCTCAATACTATCATTCCGCAAGGATTAAATTTTAGAAGGGACATAGATTTGTATATTTAACATAAATAAGAGAGGAATTTTGTATATTTATACATCAAACAGGGGAAAGTATAAATCTAATCCTTAGACTTCCATACTCTATGTAATACACATGTCTTTGTATATTGCCCCTCTATATTATGATTGTTCACTATATGCATTAGGTCATAAGATTATGAACAGAGTTTATGTGTATTTATTCATATTTAATCTTCAATAGTTCATATTAGTATTTTTAAGTGTATGAACTGAAGTGTTTATCTGAGCTTAGTGACTTTCATATGTATATATGTATCTGTGATTTGTATATATTATAATAGTTATTAACATAGACAATAATTAGATTACCATTTACTCATTTGAGTCTCTATACCTTTAAGAAATACCTATTTAAGGATAATGAGCTGGGACACCTGTGAGCAGTGAACAAGTGCCTGTAGGCACGAAACATGTCTGCTGCAGATTGCCCAGCTGTCTATGTTAAAATGTCAGTCTTGGTTTAAATAACTGTATCTGCCGATACTCTATGCTTTTACCTGCATTATCAAATAAAGGATTTATGTTTTATCTGCATTTGAGGATCCGGACTTTTCTTTGTATCCTATATATATATATATATATATATATATATATATATATATATATATATATATATATATATATATATATATATATATATATATAGTAGATAGAAGACAGCACTCACTGGTCTTAGAATATAATGCAATAACTGCTTTTAATTAGGTGACGTTACGGGGAATGTTCCCCTTCATCATGGGGTCTGATGAAGGGGAGCATTCACCGAAACGTCACCTAATTAAAAGCAGTTATTGCATTCTATTCTAAGACCAGTGAGTGCTGTCTTCTATCTACTATATTCTACCATATTCAGCACCCAGGCATTTGAAAACTGTTTTTGAGAGTGCATCTTCCTCTGCATATACAGTATTTATATATATATATATATATATATATATATATATATATATATATATATATATATATATATATATATATATATATATATATATATATATATATATATATATATATACATACACACACACACATATAAATCTTATCTTTTTTTTTTTAATATTTTTTATTAGACAGTGTTAATATGAGTGTAACTGTATTTTATAACATATTTTGATGATTTTGTGTCACTTTTTCGTTTCAAGAAACAGTTAACAAGAGATCTGAGGACGTGCTAACCCAACAAGTATTAACTTCAATTGTGCGCGCCTTTAATAAAACTCTTATCGCTTGTGCGTAACTATTAGTGTCCCACATGTAATCTGGCCATAAGTAAGGTGAGTGTCAGTAGATGTATCTTATTCCTACTAAAAACATATTTTAGCTTTCAAATATCTTTCAACTTTTGGAAATCATTAGCATTATTAAAAATACATAATATCTCAAATGTTTTAATAGTATATATGAAATTGTAGCAGTTAAAAATGTTAAAGATAATTGTTGAGTGATACTTAAGTATCTGTTGCTTTGTGGCTGTAAAAGACACTACCTCCCAACAAAAAACAAAATTTATGCTTACCTGATAAATGTATTTATTTATAGACACGGTGAGTCCACTGAATCATCAATTACTGTTGGGAATATCACTCCAAGCCAGCAGTAGCAGGCAAATAGAACCACAGCAAAGCAATCCCCAGTCATTTGAATGAAGGAAAATGACAGATAGGAAATAAAACAAGGTGTAGAGGTGCCTGAGGTTTAGATAAAAAACTGTCTGAAAAAAGGGGTGGCTGTGGACTAACCATGTCTAGAAATAAAATAATTTATCAGGTAAGCATACATTTTGTTTTCTTTCTTAAGACACAGTGAGTCCACGGAATCATCAATAACTGTTGGGAATCAATACCCAAGCTAGAGGACACAGATGATTAGGGAGGGAGAAGACAGGAAACCTAAACAGAAGGCACCACTGCTTGAAGTAACTTTCTCCCAAAAGAAGCCTCAGTCGAGGCAAAAGCCTCCTTGCACTGAAGACAAATAGAATGACTGGGGATTGTGGGAAGGGAAGTGATACTTAACAGCTCTTTGCCTCCTCCTGCTGGCCAGGAGTGGTATCCCCAACAGTAATTGACTCACTGTGTCTTAAGAAAGAAAAGTTGTTTTATTTAGCACAGGGATGTCCAGTAAAAATTTAAAAAAATACTTAAATGCATTTTGAAATGCTCTATTTTATTGGAACACAGCATTTTTTTTATTATCACATGTCTTTAATTGTATAAGCAGAATATTTGCCATTTAAAATATTTTAAATAAACGTATATTTCTTGGTATTCTATTCAATCATTGTATGTATCAAGTAATTATATTTTTTATTTGTAATACTGTCCTTTTTATCTATCACTTTACTTCCTAAAGAGACTAGCAAAGCCAATAAAAAAGTATTTCATACTACCTGAATGGAATTCAATTTATTGACCTTGATAGGGTAGTAGGGTGAGCTGCCCTTGCTGAACCTTTGACCCTGAGATTTGATCAACACCTATTGTAAATTTAATTTAAATATAATAATTAAAAATAGCACAATATAGTTCCTTTTGTTGTCTTGTTCTGAATATATACTAGGAGTAAAAATATAAATCAATATCTTTTCATACATAAAGAAAAGTGCATCAACCTATATTTTTTTTTTGAAAAAGTAATGTTTGAAATAAAAATAATTATCTTCAAGGTAAAAAAAAAAAAATCCTTGTATTTATAAACCCAGGAACATTCATGTACATCCTCTTAATCACAAACACAGATATTCACATGATATGATAAAATGATATGTAAAATATTTATTTACATTGTAATAGTTTGGCCCTTTAACAGTGAAAAATACAATCAGATTACAGTGTATCTTGGAATTGATACTAAGTAAGGTTAAAATCAAGTAGGCTTATCGTCAGATTTCTCTGCAGAACTTTATGGGTTAATAAATTAATAATGAATTCGGTGCTCATTTAATTACATTCATACTAATGGACTCATTTGTTATTCATAAGCATGTCATGAAAAAGAACAGAGGTGTCTCACTTTAATTTAGTACTTGGTAATGGACATTTAATATAAAGTGTGATCAAACTTTCTGACATATATTTTTTAAACAAATTTCATCCGAGATGATTTATGGTTTCTAATCTCTGATAATTAACTATGATATACAACAGGCCACTGAACTGATTTCCCACTGACTTATTAGATTTCTCTTTTTTCATGCTGCCCAATTGCAAATCAAGCAAAAATAAAAAATAACCACTACTAATTGTCATAGAAATTATAAACTCCTAACTGAGCTCTGTCCTGCTACGGCTTCTGCTTCTTCCCCTGTTTGTCATTATCCTATAGATAAAAAAGGTCTATTAAACACCTACCTCAGAATGCCATAACCTTAAAGGACAGTTAAAAAGACAATGCAGTTGCACTACATTTCAAATTATCAGTAGATATTTTTCTATGAAAGATTTTTTTAAAGCTTGCTTCTAGTGATGTTGCGAATTGTTCGCCGGTGAATAGTTCCCGGCGAACATAGCATGTTTGCGTTCGCCGCGACGGGCGAACATATGCAATGTTCGATCTGCCCCCTATTGGTCATCATTGAGTAATACTTTGACCCTATACCTCACAGTCAGCAGGCACATTCCAGCCAATCAGCAGCAGACCCTCCCTCCCAGACCCTCCTACCTCCTGGACAGCATCCATTTTAGATTCATTTGGAAGCTGCATTGTTAGTGAGAGGAGGGACAGTGTAGCTGCTGCTGATTTAGTAGGGAAATCTATAGCTAGGCTAGTGTATTCAGTGTCCTGAAGGACTCATCTGATCTCTGCTGTAAGGACAGCACCCCAAAAAGCCCTTTTTAGGGCTGCTTTTTTTTCCCCTGTGTAATCTAATTGCAGTTGTCTGCCTGCCAACGTGTGTGTCAGGCTCACAGCGTATACTGTGCCCACTTGCCCAGTGCCAACACTCATATCTGGTGTAACATTAGTGTAGATTTAAAAAAACAACACTTTTTTGACTGTGTTAAATAATAGCAGTCAGTTTCCTTCACACGTGTGCGTTTAAGTGCCTGCCTGCCAGGGCACAGTGTCACCCCAGTGCAACTCATATGTGGTGTAACAGTAGTGTAGATTTAAAAAAAACAACACTTTTTTGACTGTGTTAAATAATAGCAGTCAGTTTCCTTCACACGTGTGCGTTTCAGTGCCTGCCTGCCAGGGCACAGTGTCACCCCAGTGCAACTCATATGTGGTGTAACAGTAGTGTAGATTTAAAAAAACAACACTTTTTTGACTGTGTTAAATAATAGCAGTCAGTTTCCTTCACACGTGTGCATTTAAGTGCCTGCCTGCCAGCCAGGGCACAGTGTCACCCCAGTGCAACTCATATCTGGTGTATCAGTAGCGTACATACCTGATGTTTTAAAGCACGTTATTCCAAACAATTTAGGAATGTTAACTGATTTATACCCTTTATGGATTAAAACCAGACTCTGCATCAACTATGTAATTTTCCATGGGAGTTTTGCCATGGATCCCCCTCCGGCATGCCACAGTCCAGGTGTTAGTACCCTTGAAACAACTTTTCCATCACTATTGTGACCAGAAAGAGTCCCTGTGGGTTTTAAAATTCGCCTGCCTATTGAAGTCTATGGAGGTTCGCCAGTTCACGAACAGTTGTGGAAGTTCGTGTCCGCCGTTCGCGAACGCAAAATTTTAGGTTTGCGACATCACTACTTGCTTCTATTTCCATACCCACTAAACCATGTGACAGCCATCAGCCAATTATAGAATTATATACATATACACTGTGAATTCTTTTAAATGTTGAGTAGGAGCTGGTGCCTCAGAAAGTGTGCATATCAACAAGACACAATTTGATAATGGAAATAAATTGAAAATTGCATGCTCTGTCTGACTCATGAAAGGGATGTTAAAGGGACAGTAAACCCCCAAAAATATTTCATGATTCAGCTAGAGAATACAATTTTAAACAACTTTCTAATTTACTTCTGATATCTAATTTGCTTCATTTTCTTGGTATTCCTTGCTGAAAAGCATATCTAGATAGGCTAAGTAGCTGCTGATTGGTGGCTGCACATAGATGCCTCATGTGATTGGCTCACCCATGTGCATTGCTATTTTCTAAACAAATTATATCTAAAGAATGAAGCAAATTAGATAACAGAAGTAATTGGGAATGTTGTTTAAAATTGTATTCTCTATTTGAATTGCAAAATAATTGTTTTGGATTTAATGTCCCTTTAAACAGTAAATACTAGACATAGTTATATTTGTTGTTTAAATATTGAAAATATAGGTATTAAGGTTAGGTTTCTATACAGTACTTTAATTTCAATAAAGTAATTGGCATAGCCATGTTTGAACTAGTTTCTATTTATGCCAATTTGTACAAACAAACCTTTTTTTTTTTTTTTTTTTGTTCAACACAGACTTGTTTGGGCGGTATCTTTTATTGCCTGTTTTATATCTGTCCCTAATTGGCTTCAGCAGGTGAGAGAGGAGAGAGAGATAAGGTGAAACTTAAGTTCAAACATGGTGGCACCCATTATTTTATGGATTTTAGAAGACCAATCATTTTCAGAGTTAAATTACAGGAAAAAGGAACAAAATAAATCATGAACGTAAATTGCTAAGTTTTTTTTTAACTAGATATAAATAAATATTTTATATTACAATCTCATACTATTTAAAGGGATACTGAACCTAAATATAGCCACCAATCAGCAAGCGCAATCCAGGATTCTGAACCAAAGATGGGCCAGTTCGTAAGCTTGCATTCCTGCTTTTTCAAATAAAGATACCAAGAGAACCACAGAAGGTAAAGGGTTAGAAGTGATGGCCATGATTAAATGGGTGTTTAAAGCAATGGGTTAAAAGAAAATGACAAAATAACTTGTGGAACATGGTTGTTTACTTGTTGTATAGTTAATTGTTTAATTTCTCATGTTGTAAGAGATCTGTGTCGAAATTGGCAATGATTTGTATTGTTTCTTCGTCTTTGTAATACGATGCAGAAATTTCAATAAAAACATAAATAAAAAAAATAAAAAAAATAAAAAGATACCAAGAGAACGAAGAAAATTGGTAATAGGAGTAAATTTGAAAGTTGTTTAAAATTGCATGCTCTATCTGAATCATGAAAGAGAAAATTTGGGTTCAGTGCTTTTAACAACCTTTTTAAATGCCCAAAACACTGCTCATACTCTAACATGAGCTTTCTAATCCTAAATACATATGGGACAAATGTTGGAAAGTATTAATTTTTTACAAATATCAAATGGGGAATAGAATGTGCATGTTATGTTATACTCTACAACAACTGTATTATAAAATCTGCCCTGCATGATAAGTAAATTTATGCTTACCTGATAAATTAATTTCTTCTATGGTACGACGAGTCCACGGATTCATCCTTTACTTGTAGGATATTATCCTCCTGCTAACAGGAAGTGGCAAAGAGCACCACAGCAGAGCTGTCTATATAGCTCCTCCCTTAGCTCCACCCCCAGTCATTCGACCGAAGGTACAGGAAGAAAAAGGAGAAACTAAAAGGTGCAGAGGTGACTGAAGTTTAAAATCAAGAAATATAATCTGTCTTAAAATGACAGGGCAGGCCATAGAAGAAATTAATTTATCAGGTAAGCATAAATGTACTTTTCTTCCATAAGGTACGACGAGTCCACGGATTCATCCTTTACTTGTGGGACACAATACCAAAGCTACAGGACACGGATGAACGGGAGGGACAAGACAGATGGTTCAACAGAAGGCACCAGTGCTTGAAGAACTTTTCTCCCAAAAATAGCCTCCGAGGAAGCAAAAGTATCAAATTTGTAAAATTTTGAAAAGGTATGAAGCGTAGACCAAGTCGCAGCCTTACAAATCTGTTCAACAGAAGCATCATTTTTAAAAGCCCATGTGGAAGCCACCGCTCTAGTAGAGTGAGCTGTAATCCTTTCAGGAGGCTGCTGTCCAGCAGTCTCGTATGCCAAACGGATGATGCTTTTCAGCTAAAAAGAAAGAGAGGTAGCCGTAGCTTTTTGACCTCTACGTTTTCCAGAATAGACAACAAACAAAGAAGATGTTTGACGGAAATCCTTGGTTGCTTGCAAGTAAAACTTCAAAGCACGAACCACGTACAAGTTGTGCAACAGACGCTCCTTCTTAGAGGAAGGATTAGGACACAGAGAAGGAACAACAATTTCCTGATTGATATTCCTTTTAGTAACAACCTTAGGAAGGAATCCAGGTCTGGTACGCAAATCCACCTTATCAGCATGGAAAACAAGATAAGGCGAGTTGCATTGCAACGCAGATAGTTCAGAAACTCTTTGAGCCGAAGAGATAGCAACTAAAAACAGAACTTTCCAAGATAGAAGCTTAATATCTATGGAATTCATAGGTTCAAACAGAACCCCTTGAAGAACTTTAAGAACTAAATTCAGACTCCATGGCAGAGCAACAGGTTTAAACACAGGCTTGATTCTAACTAAAGCCTGACAGAACGACTGAACGTCTGGAACATCTGCCAGACGCTTGTGCAATAGAATTGATAAAGCAGATATCTGTCCCTTTAAGGAACTAGCTTATAGCCCCTTCTCCAATCCTTCTTGGAGAAAGGACAAAATCCTAGGAATCCTGATCTTACTCCATGAGCAGCCTTTGGATTCACACCAATAAAGATATTTACGCCATATCTTATGATAAATTTTCCTAGTGACAGGCTTTCGAGCCTGAATCAAGGTATCTATGACCGACTCAGAGAAACCCCGTTTGGATAAAATCAAGCGTTCAATCTCCAAGCAGTCAGACGCAGAGAAACTAAATTTGGGTGCTGGAACGGACCTTGAATCAGAAGGTCCTGTCTCAGTGGCAGAGTCCATGGTGGAAGAGATGACATGTCCACCAGGTCTGCATACCAAGTCCTGCGTGGCCACACAGGTGCTATCAAAATCACAGAAGCTCTCTCCTGTTAGATTCTGGCAATCAAACGAGGAAGGAGATGAAATGGTGGAAACACATAAGCCAGGTTGAATGACCAGGGTACTGCTATAGCATCTATCAGTACTGCCTGAGGATCCCTTGACCTGGACCCGTAACAAGGAAGTTTGGCATTCTGACGAGACGCCATCAGATCCAATTCTAGTGTGCCCCATTGATGAATCAATTGTGCAAACATCTCCGGATGGAGTTCCCACTCCCCCGGATGAAAAGTCTGACGACTTAGAAAATCCGCTTTCCAGTTCTCCAATCCTAGGATATAGATTGCTGATAGATGGCAAGAGTGAGTCTCTGCCTATCAAATTATTTTGGAAACCTCTATTATCGCTAGAGAACTCTTTGATCCCCCCTGATGATTAATATATGCTACAGTCGTGATATTGTCCGACTGGAATCTTATGAATCTGGCCAAAGCCAGCTGAGACCACGCCTGAAGCGCGTTGAATATCGCTCTCAGTTCTAGAATATTTATCGGGAGGAGAGCTTCCTCCTGAGTCCACAAACCCTGTGCTTTCAGGGAATTCCAGACTGCACCCCAGCCCAATAGGCTGGCATCCGTCGTCACTATGACCCATGCTGGCCTGTGGAAACACATTTCCTGGGACAGATGATCCTGTGACAACCAACAAAGAAGAGAGTCTCTGGTCTCTTGATCCAGATTTATCTGAGGAGATAAATCTGCATAATCCCCATTCCACTGTTTGAGCATGCATAGTTGCAGTGGTCTGAGATGCAAGCGAGCAAACGGAACTATGTCCATTGCCGCTACCATTAGTCCGATTACCTCCATACACTGAGCCACTGACAGCCGAGGAATGGAATGAAGAGCTCGGCAGGTGGTTAAAATCTTTGATTTCCTGACCTCTGTCAGAAAAATTTTCATGTCCACTGAATCTATCAGAGTTCCCAGGAATGGAACTCTTGTGAGAGGGATCAATGAACTCTTTTTTACGTTCACCTTCCACCCTTGAGATCTTAGAAAAGCCAACACGATATCCGTGTGAGATTTGGCTAGTTGGTAAGTCGACACCTGAATTAAGATATCGTCCAGATAAGGCGCCACTGCTATGCCCCGTGGCCTTAGAACCGCCAGAAGGGACCCTAGAACCTTTGTGAAAATTCTGGGAGCTGTGGCCAACCTGAAGGGAAGAGCCACAAACTGGTAATGCTTGTCCAGAAAGGCGAACCTGAGGAACTGGTGATTATCTTTGTGGATAGGGATGTGTAGATACGCATCCTTTAAGTCCACGGTGGTCATTTATTGACCCTCCTGGATCATTGGTAAAATAGTCCGAATGGTCTCCATCTTGAAAGATGGGACTCTGAGGAATTTGTTTAGGATCTTGAGATCTAAAATTGGTCTGAAGGTTCCCTCTTTTTTGGGAACCACAAACAGATTGGAGTAGAACCTCTGCCCCTGTTCTGTTTTTGGAACTGGGCAGATCACTCCCGTGGTATATAGGTCTTCTACACAGAGTAAGAATGCCTTTCTTTTTGTCTGGTTTACAGACAATTGAGAAAGATGGAAACTCCCCCTTGGAGGAGAAACTTTGAAATCTAGAAGATACCCCTAGGTTATGATTTCTAAAGCCCCGGAGTCTTGAACCTCTCTTACCCAAGCCTGAGCAAAGAGAGAAAGTCTACTCCCTACTAGATCCGGTCCCGGATCGGGGGCTACCCCTTCATGCTGTCTTGGTGGCAGCAGCGGGCTTCTTGGCCTGTTTACCTTTGTTCCAAGTCTGGTTAGGTCTCCAGACTGACTTGGATTGAGCAAAATTCCCCTCTTGCTTTGCAGCAGGGGAAGAGGTAGAGGGACCACCTTTGAAGTTTCGAAAGGAACGAAAATTATTTTGTTTGGTCCTCATCTTATTTGTCTTATCCTGAGGAAGGGCATGGCCTTTCCCTCCAGTGATGTCTGAAATGATCTCTTTCAGTTCAGGCCCGAATAAGGGTCTTACCCTTGAAAGGGATGGCTAAAAGCTTAGATTTTGATGACACATCAGCAGACCAGGAGATAAGCCATAACGCTCTATGCGCTAAAATGGCAAAAACTGAAGTCTTTGCCGCTAATTTAGCCAGTTGAAAAGCGGCATCTGTAATGAAAGAATTAGCTAGATTGAGAGCCCTAATTCTATCCAGAATATCATCTAATGGGGTCTCAACCTGAAGAGCCTCCTCCAGAGCCTCAAACCAAAAAGCAGCTGCAGTAGTTACGGGAACAATGCACGCTATAGGTTGGAGAAGAAAACCCTGATGAACAAATATTTTCTTTAGGAGACCCTCTAATTTTTTATCCATAGGATCTTTGAAAGCACAACTGTCCTCAATAGGTATAGTTGTACGCTTAGCCAGGGTAGAAATAGCTCCCTCCACCTTAGGGACCGTCTGCCACGAGTCCCGCATGGTGTCTGATATGGGAAACATTTTCTTAAAAGTAGGAGGGGGAGCGAACAGAATACCTGGTCTATCCCACTCCTTAGTAACAATGTCCGAAATCCTCTTAGGGACCGGAAAAACATCAGTGTAGACAGGAACCTCTAGAAATCTGTCCATTTTACACAATTTCTCTGGAACTACAATAGGGTCACAATCATCCAGAGTTGCTAAAACCTCCCTGAGCAATAAGCGGAGGTGTTCTAGTTTAAATTTAAAAGCCGTCATATCTGAGTCTGTCTGAGGGAACATCTTTCCTGAATCAGAAATCTCTCCCTCAGACAGCAAATCCCTCACCCCCAACTCAGAACATTGTGAGGGTACATCGGATATGGCTAATAAAGCGTCAGAGGGCTCAGCATTTGTTCTCACACCAGACCTACTGCGCTTCCCCTGCAACCCACGCAGCTTAGATAAAACCTCTGTGAGGGAAGTATTCATAACTGCGGCCATATCTTGCAGGGTGAAAGAATTAGACACACTAGAAGTATTTGGGGTCGTTTGTGTGGGCGTTAATGGTTGTGACACTTGGGGAGAATTAGATGGCATAACCTGATTCCCTTCTGACTGAGAATCATCCTGCAACATACTTTTAGTAGCTAAAATATGTTTTTTGCAATTTATTGACCTTTCAGTGCATGAGGGACACATTCTAAGTGGGGGTTCCACAGTGGCTTCTAAACATATTGAACAATGACTTTCCTCAATGTCAGACATGTTGAACAGGCTAGTAATGACCACAAACAAGCATGAAAACACTTTATTTAGTGAAAAAAACAACAATCTTAAAAAACGGTACTGCGCCTTTAAGAGAAAAAAAGCATACACGTTCTGCAAAACTGCTTTAAAATGCTCCAAATTTTTCAAATTTTTGATAGCAGACTCAATATGTGTAGTTAAGTTTGCCCCACAAGAAAATTTAACATTTAACCCTTTATTGTGCAAACCGGATTGAATTAAGGCCTAAATCCGGAAAAAAAACACCCCCAGCACCTTGCCACAGCCCTGCTGTGGCGCCTACCTGCCCTCAGGGATAGTAAATATGGGGTTAAAGCTTCGATTTGGCCCAAAACATCCACAAGGGCCCTCAGGAGTTGGAGCTTGCTGCTTGCTGAGTGAAAACAACTGTGCATCTAAGGCGCGAAAATAGGCCCCGTCCATCTCACTCAATGTCTCTACAGCCTCAAAGAACCACAGCAGAGCGGTTTTAACCTAGCCATGTGGGTTCTGAGACCCAAAAAATAAGCCAAGTGTACCCTCAATAAAGTTGCCAACAAAAAAAACGTTATTGCCCACAAAACGTTAATAGCACTCCCAGTTCATAAAATGTTTGCCCACAAACATTCAAAAACCAGTGTCAACCATTTTTTAATTAGCCCCTTATGCAAGCTTAGTAATGCCTTTCTATAGCTCTTAGGATTACTGCTTACCCTTACCCTCATGGGGATACAGTCAGCCTTTCTGAAATACACAGTCTCTCCAGAAAAAATGACTGAACATACCTCACTGCTATATAGCATGAAAACGTTCCTCACACTGAAGTTTCCTGTACTCCTCAGCCTCTGTGGGAACAGCACTGGATCTTAGTTACAAATGCTAAGATCATCATCCTCCAGGCAGAAGTCTTCATCCACCTGCTGCCTGAGAGTAAATAGTACACACCGGTACCATTTAAAACAAAAAACTCTTGCTTGAAGAAAGTAAAAACTAATATTTTATCACCTCTTTCACTTTACCCTTCCTAGTACTTAGAGTAGGCAAAGAGAATGACTGGGGGCTGGAGCTAAGGGAGGAGCTATATAGACAGCTCTGTTGTGGTGCTCTTTGCCACTTCCTGTTAGCAGGAGGATAATATCCCACAAGTAAAGGATGAATCCGTGGACTCGTCATACCTTATAGAAGAAATATTTACTTATATGCATAGCATAATAAAAATAAAATCCCATAGACATTTTCTGTTTGTTTTGTTCTGAAAATAACAATATTTTCATTTTTTTTTTTTTTTTTTTTTTACTACAGTCCAAAAATAATTTAAGAAAATGTAAAATATGTACAGAAATTCTAGCATGTAAGCTCTCTCAATGGAAATGGATAATATAAAGGGTATTTTGCAGTACAATAAAGTATTTAAAAGATACATGTTTTGTTAAGTGCCATATATTGAATGAAACTTATCCCTGTTCGTGTAGACTCCAGACTGCCTCAGTTGATCAGAGGCTGTAGTGCCTGAGACATTTTGGGCTTCTCCTCCCTTCGACTGCAGGTTCTCACAAGACAACCTGAAGTCTGTATTTATCAGGCAGCGGTCATTAGGTGGAGAATTTCAATCCCCCCAGTCTGGTCCGACCTGGGAGATTGACAGCTCCTACCCGCGTGTGATTGGCTGTGCATGGGCAGGGGCGGGGTTGCACTCAAGCGCAAAATAGTGCTTGTAAGCAATGTTAAATTCGGGCAGCAGATTGCTGCCTGCCAGAGGAGAGCTGGGGGGACAGGGGCAAATATGTGCCACCCTGTCTGCCCTTGATTGATAAATCGAGCCCTTTTTGTCAAAGGTGCAAGCTCCAAATTCTTCTTCATTGCTTGAGAGACAATGCCTATGTTCTACCCTGAAAAAGCATGCACTCAAAGAGAGTAGCCATTTATAATATTGGCTTGCACTGTATTGCCTCTGATTGGCTGGTGCATCTACAATCTATTAAAAAAAAAGCTGCTACTGCTGGGGGTAGTCTTGAAGAACAGAGTGAATATGGGTAAGACTTATTGACTCAATTTTTTACATTTTGAAATTGTGCGCTTTATAAATTAAAATACTTAAAACAAAATAAAATAATTGGCTTAAAAGTGTAAAGTTTAACGTGACTAATAATCACAAATGAAATTTATTATCACTCAACAGAGATTTGCCAAATTAGGATTAAAATAAAAATTTCAATCAAATTTAAACAATGACTGCAGTTTTGTGCACTTATAACATAGAAAAATGTTCTGGCTGTTTATCCATTATAGTTATTAATATGTGTGACAATGAAAATCATATCAATGGCCCCAAGGATATTAAAGTGTTAGAAATACATAAGTACCAAAAAATGACATTGGATTTTATGAGAGTCAATGTAGAATGCCATCTGACAAAGTACTTTACTGGTAGCTTAAAGCTAATATGTTTTATTAATCTTTTTTTCAAGGCAAGAAAAGCCTTAATGGTCGCATAAACAGAAAGGCATCTATAATCTTCATTATTCTCATGATGCAGACAAAATGCTCAAATAAGTTATGGATATGCTACTGCATTTCTTGACAAATGACAAACAAAAAATTGAGGCTACAGCTACAGCCAATCAACTGTATTTGAATATAGGTATGTAGAACAATATAAAAAAATAGTTAAAGGGACACTGAAGTCCCTTTTATGATTTAGATAGAGCAGGCAGTTTTAAGAAACTTTCAAATTTACTTGCATTATCAAATTTTGCACAGTCTTTTTATATTCACACTCCCTACTGAGCATGTGCACAAGCTAACAGGGTATATGCATACTAGTCTGTGATTGGCTGATGCCTGTCATATGATACAGGGTCCGGGAAATGGGAGAATAATTCAGAGTAAATGCTATTGCATTGTCTTTTTATTATGTACTTGTTAATTATGTAATTCTAGTGCATTGAGTGGTCCCTTAATGTAAATCCCTTCCCTAATATTTATTCATACTAAAAGGATTAATGACCTTTATAATGTAAAGGCATATGCTGAAGAGCTGCACAATAGTGACATGTCACAAAATGACAGCAAGACATAGGGAGGCTTAGGAGCAACAATGCACTACTGGGAGCTAGTTGGTGATTGGTGGCTACATACATATGCGTCTTTTCATTGGCTCGCTAGATGTGTTTAGCAAGGTTACAGACATAGTCAAAGTCATCTCCAGAAAAGCAATACACTAATGGCTTGTCAATAAACATGTCCTATGAGCCCATCTGGGTCTGCACAGATGTGTATTGCTGTCTCAGAACTGACATTGACTATGTGTTTAACTCTTTTGCAAGAGGCTAACACACTTCTCTGCAAGCACTAGTGCAATAATAAAATGCCCAGCAAACTGTCACATTTGATGTCCCTTTAAATAGGGTTTTCTTTAGAATATTTTGCATTAAAAGTTTAACATGATTTGTTTTTGTTATACATAATAGAAATTGTATGGCCATTTGAGTCAAGTGAATATTGATTTTTGGTGTAGCTTCCATTACAACAAATATTGCAATTGGTGTGTAAGTGAATTGCTGCTATCGACTTTAAAACTGTGTTTTTAAATTTGATTTTGATGTCCCTTCTTTTAAGTAATTCTATAAAAATGTTAGAAGTTGTGATGAGGTTTATGTAGTTAAACACATAGTTATATGGAAGCAATGGTGCAATAATAAAATCCTCTAACATATTAGTTTTTCATTTTACACTTTTATGTCCCTACAATAGAATGGTACTACTCACTGTGCTATTATTTTCCTCCTGTGCCTGCAGCTGTCTTCAAAGTCATTATCTTATTTTAACCCTTACAAGTATCAGTTAATGAAGCTTTGCATCTTCATGCTGGTTGCCGCCATCTTGGAGCTTATATTTGTTAAGTAACTTTTAAACTGTGCAAAAAAAACTGCAAAAAAGTAACACTTCTGCTCTTTATTATGTGAGCTAAACTGAAGTGAATGGTGCAGCTGCGAAAAAGCCAGTGCCTTCACAGATCTGTGAAAGTGTTCTACTTCTGTCACATGTTGCAACAATACAAATGCTACAAGATGGCGGCGCTCAGTATAACATGCAGAGCTTTACCAAATTAATTCTGTAATGAGCTAAAATAAGAGAACCAGGGCCGGACTGGGAAACCTACCTTGCCTAGGGCCAATTTTCCTCTGGAACAGGCCCCCCACACCTTCATTAGGAGCATTCCTTGGCAGTTGTTTTTTTGCCACCAGAGGCCCCCACACCCTTGTCAGCAGCGGTAGTTTACTGGTCTGTGTCATGATCCCTATTACCGGTGACTGCTGTCCCACATGGCCTCCGCTCCAACAAGGCTGCCTCCTGACCTTGTCACATGTGACTGATTCCCATCCCTTACAAATTTCCTCTATTGGTGCGTGAGCGGCTGCGGAACCTATGTAAGCTAAGCACTGCAGTTTGCGGTGGCCCCTCCGCTATCGACCCTCACCTGCTCACATACCTGAATGAGTGGCTGAGCCTGTCAGTCTGTTTGATGCTTGCTGGCGGCTCTGCCACTGCGCTCCCTCACAACTGTGCTTTGCTGCTCTCCATACACTGCAGCTGCCCCTGCCAGCCCACCAGCTGCCGGCCCACCAGGATTTTTCCCGGTATCCCGGCTGCCCAATCCGGCCCTGAAGAGAACAGCTTTAAAGACAGCTGCAGGTGCAGGAGGAAATACAATAGCATGGTGAGTAGTAACCATGTTATGTACTTGCACACAGCAGTTTCATGTCCTTTTAAGATCATTAAACTTTTAAGCAATATAAACCTAAAATTTCATAGAGTCTAATAAACAGTCTTGCATCAAACACAAAACAAAAAGTCTAAAGGAAAGATTAGTGCATTCTGCAGTGTATTATGCAGTGCTGCAAACTAACACAGTATGTGTATAACTGCTCCTTTATAACAATGTACTTTATAACATCAAACTAAGTTTCTGATGTGCCAGATTTATAAAGGAAAGCTTGAGAAAGATGCAAACTTTAGAAAATCTATTCCACTGTTGGAACACTGAAGTAAAAAATAAACTTTCATGATTCAGATAGATTGAGCATGCAGTTTTAAACTTTCCAATTCACTTCTGCTATCAAAATGTGCAGATTTTTTTATATGCACATTTCCTGAGGGAACAACTCTTACTGAGCATGTGCAAGATTTCACTATATATACATATATGTATTTTGTGATTGGCTGATAGCCGTCACATGATGCAAGGGGAATGAAAATGGAACGTTGAAATTTGTCAGAAAAAAATCTACTACTAATTAGAAAACCAGGGCCTAATGATCTAAAGCTCTCCCCTCACATAAGATGATCTAAGAAGTCTCGTCAGTATGATGAAACCCCTCAAAAAAAAATTTGAAACACAAATTTTATCTTGAGACATGTTTATGTCACTATTTAGTGTTCTTTATGAGAAAGAGAGACTCTTACAATACAATATAAGATCTCTCCATGTGTGATTTCTCTCCATGCCAGCAAGTTTTTGATCATCAGACCGTAAAGGGATAATAAACCCAGTTTTTTTTCATGATTCGGATAGAGCATGCAATTTAAGCAATGTTCTAATTTACTCCTATTATGTAGCCAACCAGTGTTATCCAGGGTGCTGAAACAAATATGGGCTGGCCCCTAAACTTTCATACCTACTTTTTCAAATAAAGATACCTAGAGAATGAAGAAAAAAATTATAATAGGAGTAAATTATAAAGTTGCTCAACATTGCATGTTCTATCCGAATCATAAAAGAAAAAAATGGGTTTAGTGTCCCTTTAAGTGATTTTGCATTGTCTTTTTAGATGCATTTGTTGAATATGCAATTCTATTGTATTCAATGGTTCTTTTATTTACGCCCTGACGAACCCCGGTCTGTACTTGGACGAGCAGGTGAAACGCGCGTCGGCATTGGCTCAGCCGACTGGATCATGTGATGTGTGTTTGTACCGGCGAGTCTTACTCCAACTCATGGATATACAGATCAAGTCTAACAAGGAAATGGACTTTAGAGCTTACTGCCTATTTAACAAACAAACAAACAGGCATGAATCGGCACAAAAAACCTTTGGATATCTGATACAAGAATAAGGTTGTATGGTTTTCTACAGTTGCTTTTGAAATGAACTGTGCTTGCCAGCTATCATACTGAGCACATGTATATTTAGCTACCCTGTCGAGGGGGCCCACATATCTGCATTAGAGCTAACTACAAGAAATAGATGACAAACACATTGACAATCTGTTTTTCGTGCATCTTTGCATCTGCCTGATTGCTGGCTACTAACCGCTACTGCTTGTACAACTTGCTCTACTATCTAATGCACTAAACATACGACCTCCAACAGCTATTCCTATGGACTGTGTGCAACTTACTTGTATATGCCGTTCACTATTTGCCTGATTTATCTCCGCTGTGCTGTACATATCTAGGGGGCACGACTTCACTGACTACTTAGATCCCATTTTTGTACCTGCCCGGCAAGATACCTCTTACAAGAGGTGCCGTGTGCAGCAGGGTGTAGTAAGTCTGAGTGGCGCTCCCCCTCTATATACTCTATCTATATGTACGCAATGTATATACATGCCTTATCTTGACTTGCCTATGCTATTGAAGATTGCTATTCACTTCTTAGATCCCCATATTGAGGGCACACCTCATGAGGTGCTGTGAGCAGCAGGGTGTAGAAGGCATAGCCCCACTTCGATAACATTGCCCTCTTATTACTATAAATAATAAGTATTTTTGATCCGGTATTTACACAGATCCCTGACCGGTCAGGTTTGAATGTTTATAATCAACTCTGTAACTATTTTCACACTCTGGTATTTTCACTTTGTGCATAAGTTGCTATTGGTATTTGTATTTGGGTTCCTGTGTTCACATTGTGAGAGAGAACGCCTTTTTCGCAATCATAGCAGGTTTATGGATACATTGTAACATGTGAGCTATTAAATTACTTTTCAAAAGAGTGAAGAAATCCCTGTCTTTTATCCCGGATTATATTCCTGGATGTTTCTCTTTGTTTTTTTATTTCATGACATCTTTTATTTAAAAGTTGACTAACATAATGAAAATAAATGCATGTTTAAACATTAATAAGAATTAAACATATTGCTTGTAACATAACAAAACAATGTTCTACTTTAACTCGTTCTCTAAAATAAAACCACAGTTGGAAAAGATATGGAAAACCATGAGTTAAAAAGATATATATATGAATTATAATATAGTTTTAATAAAAACATGATTTCTACATTATCTCAATGTAAGCCTCATTAATACTTCAGAATTACAAAGATAACTAGTTTAGTTTTTAAACCTTACTGCTTCTTTGTTTTACAGAAAATAAAAGCAGCACAAATCATAGCATAGAACAGCAGGAAGCAAAACCCACAGAGTTATGTTGTAAACTGCACATGCATTCCCAGCCCTCTTAGCTAAACCAGTCAGCAGGTAGACACAGATAATGCCCCATACTATTAGTATATTAGCTACAATATATTGCATCTGAAAAGAGAAGTATAACATGATTTAACTATTTGTATAGTCTTACTGTTGTAATATAGGTGATAAATAACAAGAACTACATATTTCCGCATCATGGTCCTAACAAGACCCATCTCTGAATACAACTTATCTTAAACAATTAAAAAAATGAAATGAGGAAAAAAATGTTATTGTGTATATGAACTGCATCCATTAACCCTTTAAGGACACAGCTTTCAGTTTGCTCAATTGTTTTATGACGGAAAAATTCCGTCATATGTCCTTAAGAGGTTAAAAAGCTTTCATTTTTTGTTTTGCATTAAAAGATATTACAGTATACTTGTCTGATGGGAAATGTTAACATAGATGTGTAAGTAAACAGCCTCACGGGCATATAAGACAAAACAAAACTCTGATTTCTTTTAACCTCTTCACGACCTTATCATGTTCTATGCTGTCCTAACCGCACTGGTGGGCTTGAAAGCCCTTAGGACGGCATAAAACGTCATCACCATTTGGCTGTACTGAAGCCAAAGGCGATTCCTGAATGGGATTGTGGGCTGGAGGGCGTGCCTAGCGTTATATGTACTCCCCACTGACACAATCCCATATTTGTTTACATCGGAACTAAGTCCAGGAGGGAAGGGGTTAAGTGAATAACAGTACCAAAAGATGCAGAAAAGTACCTTCATAAAATCACTTAAATAAGCATTAGAATCAGAATATATCAGCAATTAAGTATTGCATTGAATAATACATGTATAATAATTTAACATTTTCATTTTTTAGCTTTATATTACAAGATTTTCCATATCAAAAGCAGTAATTTAATCCTATTTGTGCTCTTATACAACCAATCAGTGAGTAGAATGTTGCAAGTTGAGGTAAATTTTATTATAGATAAATGTGATGAAGGTAGTGGAGATAAAACAACGTTTAGAGGTATTCTACAACAGAAGCAAGCAAAAAATAAAAATAAAATGAACAATAAAATATGTTAATGACGTATACAATAATATATTTTTATTTAAATGTGTGATAAAATACACATTACTCTTAATTGTATGTGTCCCTTTAGATGGTGATAACGCATTTATTTATGTGCATATAATTACAAATGTAAAAGCATTTTAATTAATATTTTATCATTTCAGGTTGCAGAATTATAACTTATTGTACAATTGGAATTTTAAAAAAATATTTTCTATAGTTATGTATACAGCATGTTTTTAACTCCAAGCATAAAAAATGAGAATCCTCTCATTCACATCTAATAAAATATTTACTCTTTAATTTTCATATTCCATTTTTCTGATAGCCATGGTATGAGCAGTGTCAAATTTATGGCGGGTCAAAGCAAGGACTGAATTTATGAAATGTAGTACAGGAAATACTATTTTATTTTCATGCTATTTAGCTTTTGTAATGATGCATAAAGCAGAGCTTATTTGCATGGAAATACATGCATCTGCAGAAAAGGAACATTATCTAGCAAATGGATGTTTTTCTACAATAACAAGACAGGAAAAATATAGTACAGTCATTTCATTTTTATATTTGATGTAATCATTATTGTACAGTGCTTTATAGTATGTATATATATATATATATATACTGTATATATATATATATATATATATATACACATACAGTATATATATATATATATATATATATATATACAGTATATATATATGTATATATATACAGTATATATATAAATATATATATATATATATATACATGTATGTGTATCTATATAAATATATATGTTCTCTGTATATGTTCTCTGTATCACTCACTGGACTTCAAACATCTGTGACATCTGTTTCAGGACCAAAATAATCCCTTCTTATATATATAAATATATATATATATACCACCACCTCTGCCATCTCATAACAGGTAATATTTGTAATCACAATGTAAATACTCTAGTTTTCACAAGAGGGGGCTGCAAAATATATCAAGCATTGTAAATAACTTTGTCCCTTTGCTTTTCTCAACAGGTTTGTTGTGACTGTGGCGTGTGTTTGCCGCCGCCCCGTAGGTATGAATAGGGTCAAACACACGCCACAGTCACAACAAACCCCTCTGAGGAAGAACGATATATAAACCTTTGAAACGTGTCAGAAAAGTTCATACCAAGACAAGAAAACCAGGCTCCAAGAGGCAACAAGCACAGGAAGTTTCCTAAAGAGACCAGCACAAAGGGGATCTACATCCCATCTTATTCCAAGAGGCAGCTGAAGACTAACAGATCATACTATCCAGGATTCATTAACCACCAGATACATCCTCCAATGCGGCAAACTTACCTCATGGGATTGAGGTAACTTTTGGTAAGGGTATCTAATACTCCATCACTACAATAGGATCTCCACTCAAAGACATTCATATACATTTGTTTTATATTTGGCCTACTAATACTCCAGAGACTGCAATATATACAGTTTTCAAGAATATCTATAAGCGCTGTTTATCCTTTGATACATATATATATATATATATATATATATATATATGGGACACTACGGCAGCATATTATAAAAGATCAGAATATAAAAGTACTTTAAAGTCATTTAACACTGTTAGTTGGCACAGTTTGTTTTTAGAAAATCAAGAGCAGTTTTGTGATAAACCCCTTGAAAAACCTAGTGGAATTTATGTTCCTGGCCTCCTTTGCTCTAGCATATTTAAAATAGATGTAATAGAGCGTGTGCTCTGGTGACAGAAAGTAATGGACCCTACACAAATAAAATTAATAAAATAAAAAAATAAATAAAAGGTAAAATCTTTATAAAATAATGAATAATACATATAACAATAGTTTCTATTAACTAAAGACTACTATTTGGTGCTTTTTTTGTTTGTTTACAACAATGAAACAGATTGTTTTATATCCATTTAAAGGGACTGTCTTGTCAAAATTAAACTTTATAATCACATTTGCTTTGTTCTCTTGGTAATCTTTGTGGAAAGCTAATCCTAGGTAGGCTCATATGCTAATTTCTAATTATCTCAGTGCATTTTAACAGGTTTTAACAGTTAGACACTGCTAGTTCATGTGTGTCTTATAGATAGCATTGTGCTTACTCCAGTGGAGTTATTTATGAGTCAGCACTGATTGGCTAAAATGCATGTCTGTCAAAAGAACTGAGATCAGGGTGGAGTCTGCAGAGGCTTAGAAACAAGGTAATCACAGAGGTATAAAAAAGTGTATTAAAGGGACAGTCTAGTATAAATTAAACTTTCATTATTCATTTAGGACTTTTAATTTTAATCAACTTTCCAATTTACCTTTATCATCAAATTTGCTTTTTTCTCTTGGTATTCTTAGTTTAAACTAAACATAGGTAGGCTCATATGCTAATTTCTAAGCCTTTAAGGGATGCCTAGACTGTCCCTTTAATATAACAGTGTTGCAAAACTGGGGAATGGGTAATAAAGGGATTATCTATTTTTTTAAACAAACACAATTCTGGAGTAGACTGTCCCTTTAACTCACGCTATCTAATGACACGATTTTTCACATCATGTTATGGTAGTTGCTTGGGGCTCACACATATCCCCCTACACAGCCCTACCCTCACACAGAGAGGACTCTGATGTCCTAAGCCACTGAAATTTGAAAAAGTACTTGTCTGAATAACACTATTGAGAAGGAGGCCAATGTTAGATATTGGGCTTCTACAGAAAGGCTTAGGTATACATTGTTGGGGAAAGGATTATTAAAGCACAAGCCAAGTGCTGTGTTGTAGGCAATGTAAACACCCTAGCTACATCTGAAAAACGTCAGAGCTAGAAACATTTTGTTAATTAGCTGGGTTATTTTATCACCACTACAATTTTATCACACTATTTTTAATGTTGACATTTTAAGGATGACATTAAGACAGAAGACCAGTCAGAAAATCCTTAATGATGGCATGACTCTTATCAGGTGGTATTTAAATATTGTTAAATTAAATTTGTGAACACTGTTCATTATTATTAATATTAGTAATAGTATTAATATTATTTCATATGTTTTAATAAATAGTTTTACAAAAAGGCACTTTATTCTTTCATTCTATTTAGTCTCCTAGATGAACTATTTTTGCCAGCATATTTATAACAAGTCTTGCATTTTAACAAAGAATGTAACAATAAAATCCATTTTCAGCAAATGTATATACAGTTCAAAGAGAGCATTGAACTGAAAATTGCAATCGTCTATGGCATTTACATGAAAAATCTAATAAATCAAGCTGCCGACAAAATGTTATTCTTGATATTGCCAATAGGTTGAGAATGGAATAGGACAGGACATTACTATTACAATTTACAATGCTTTGGAAAGGTTCTTTGAAGTAGAAAAAAAATATATTTTCTTTTCAAGTGTCATATTCAGAGTGAAAACAGTTGAAAAATTGACTTGGATGTTTTAAAATAATTGCTAATTTATTAAGTTATAATGCACAAATATCAATAATTACTTATCACACAAAGAAAAACTCAAATATATAAAATTATTAGTAATCCATATTCTAGCCAGTGGTCTAGACACTCAATGTAGACTTTTTACAAGGAAATCAAACCAAAGTGAATGCCGCCAATGGTACTGTGAAGAACTTCAACAATTCCTGGGATCCTGGGATAATAATGAGGCTATCCTAGAAACTAATTAAACTTCACTTTATAAAAAATATGGGCAGACTTGTTGGAATCTGAATCTTATCTACCATCAAAATGTATGGTTCAATGTTTATTTTCCTTATCTACTCTAATATTTAGCTCTAAACAAACAGTATAATTAAAAAAAAATGACATCAAGTGTGGGCAGTCCATTTCCATGATGAAAGCCATGATTACACACATGATTTTCCCCAGGCTGAAGACATTCACCTCTTTGCAACCTGTACATATAGGGCTATATTAGAAGAGGAGATCAATCAATAACAAAGGGTATGTTATCTTGTGCTCAGATCGGTAATGAGAATAGCACATAATCTGATATTAAAAGTGGAAGGTAATCATCATTAACCAGAAAATTTTAACGTGTACAGCATTTTTATCATGCCCTATAATTTTTATGGATATGGATAAATGGTGAGTTAATCTATAGCACCAAACAATGCCTAGCCATTTAAATATATGCGCCCTGTATGTTAACATCTGCATATATACTTAGATTTATAATTATATACAAAAGGCAACTACATTCCTTGTGTGATGTATCACACCAGAGAGTTTCACATAAAATAATTATGCATGTTGATTAGTCCATGGAACTGTAAATTCAATCTATGCATATCTTAAGTGGCTTACAGAGTGTGTGAGAAATTAATTTATAGTTCTCAGTTTGAAGGACTGACAAATAATTTATTAATACATATACGTTTATCATATATAAGATATATAAGATTTCAGTACAAAAACATATGCAGCCTGCAGAGCTTTCAATATAAAAAATGCAATGTGTGGAATGCTTTAATGTCTCAACATATATCATATTTCCTCAGCAGCCAATTACATATGACTTCACCTCTAGATGGTTTCATGACCTGTCTACAGGAATGCACCTGAACTCTGATACCTGATAGATGGCTTCTAAAATATGTTGTGCCACTAAATATTCATTTTCCCCTTCTCTTTATAGTCAACTATATACAGGGAGTGCAGAATTATTAGGCAAATGAGTATTTTGACCACATCATCCTCTTTATGCATGTTGTCTTACTCCAAGCTGTATAGGCTTGAAAGCCTACTACCAATTAAGCATATTAGGTGATGTGCATCTCTGTAATGAGAAGGGGTGTGGTCTAATGACATCAACACCCTATATCAGGTGTGCATAATTATTAGGCAACTTCCTTTCCTTTGGCAAAATGGGTCAAAAGAAGGACTTGACAGGCTCAGAAAAGTCAAAAATAGTGAGATATCTTGCAGAGGGATGCAGCACTCTTAAAATTGCAAAGCTTCTGAAGCATGATCATCGAACAATCAAGCGTTTCATTCAAAATAGTCAACAGGGTCGCAAGAAGCGTGTGGTAAAACCAAGGTGCAAAATAACTGCCCATGAACTGAGAAAAGTCAAGCGTGCAGCTGCCAAGATGCCACTTGCCACCAGTTTGGCCATATTTCAGAGCTGCAACATCACTGGAGTGCCCAAAAGCACAAGGTGTGCAATACTCAGAGACATGGCCAAGGTAAGAAAGGCTGAAAGACGACCACCACTGAACAAGACACACAAGCTGAAACGTCAAGACTGGGCCAAGAAATATCTCAAGACTGATTTTTCTAAGGTTTTATGGACTGATGAAATGAGAGTGAGTCTTGATGGGCCAGATGGATGGGCCCGTGGCTGGATTGGTAAAGGGCAGAGAGCTCCAGTCCGACTCAGATGCCAGCAAGGTGGAGGTGGAGTACTGGTTTGGGCTGGTATCATCAAAGATGAGCTTGTGGGGCCTTTTCGGGTTGAGGATGGAGTCAAGCTCAACTCCCAGTCCTACTGCCAGTTTCTGGAAGACACCTTCTTCAAGCAGTGGTACACGAAGAAGTCTGCATCCTTCAAGAAAATGCTCGATCACACGCGTCCAAGTACTCCACAGCGTGGCTGGCAAGAAAGGGTATAAAAGAAGAAAATCTAATGACATGGCCTCCTTGTTCACCTGATCTGAACCCCATTGGGAACCTGTGGTCCATCATCAAATGTGAGATTTACAAGGAGGGAAAACAGTACACCTCTCTGAACAGTGTCTGGGAGGCTGTGGTTGCTGCTGCACGCAATGTTGATGGTGAACAGATCAAAACACTGACAGAATCCATGGATGGCAGGCTTTTGAGTGTCCTTGCAAAGAAAGGTGGCTATATTGGTCACTGATTTGTTTTTGTTTTGTTTTTGAATGTCAGAAATGTATATTTGTGAATGTTGAGATGTTATATTGGTTTCACTGGTAAAAATAAATAATTGAAATGGGTATATATTTGTTTTTTGTTAAGTTGCCTAATAATTATGCACAGTAATAGTCACCTGCACACACAGATATCCCCCTAAAATAGCTAAAACTAAAAACAAACTAAAAACTACTTCCAAAAATATTCAGCTTTGATATTAATGAGTTTTTTGGGTTCATTGAGAACATGGTTGTTGTTCAATAATAAAATTAATCCTCAAAAATACAACTTGCCTAATAATTCTGCACTCCCTGTAGATGATGGATGATTTTCCATCTGATTTGTTCCTTTAAAAGTCATTTTGTCTTGCCTACATAGGTTTTTTCTACACAGACGCTTAATATTATTAGATGTACCAATTAAACAATGAAAGACCAACGCTTCCCCCCACAAAAAACAAACACATTTTTTATGTATCTGCATTGTATGCACAGTGTATATTCATAGGGGTCAATTTACTATTGTGCGAACGGACATAATACGATGTAGCGTATCATGCCCGCCGCACATCGTTAAATGCCGACAGCATTTATCATTGCACCAGCAGTTCGGGTGAACTGCTGCTGCAATACCGCCGCCTGCAGATTTGCGAACAATTGGCTGCTAGCAGGGGGTGTCAATCAACCCGATCGTATTTGATCGGGCTGATTGCTATCTACCACCTCAGAGGTGGCGGACGAGTCAAGGAGCACCGGTCTTTTCCGCTTCAGGCGGAACTGAAGTGGAGTGGGTCGGAAGCAGCATGCGCTGCTTCATAAATCGACCCCATAGTATGTGTGTGTGTGTCAGTAATTAAGCACTGCAAATGATCTGCATACAAATTAAATACTTAAAAAAACATTTAAAATGATTTTAGTTAGCAAAAAATGAAAACACATCTTATGTTATTTTTGTTATCTCCTTTGCTGTGACCAGTTAAATATATATATATAAATTAGTCCCATGCACTAGGTTAAATAATAAAGGGACTTCATTCTCATTCCTGCAGTATGCACTCTCTCTGGGAACAGTGGAAAAAAATAAAAAAAAATTAAGAAATAAATTACAGAAAAAGAAGGCAAAATAAAAGGAAATGATAGTTTAAATTGAAACGTGCATGAGTCAATTTCAATTTTGAAGAGAAACATGTTTGCAACCAATATTTGTATTGCCAGAAATACTTCCAGTAAAACATATTACGTTTCTGGGGACATACTAATGGTACGTGTGCCCAGTGCACCTGGTTTCAAACACTGTCAGCTCAGACAGTTGGTAGTGGAACATATTTTGTCAGTAATGGCTCAGTTTACATCATACAAGCCGCCGCCCACTTTCTGCACAGGTGAAGTGTTTAAATGTGGGTGCACTTGTCATATTTACATATTCCCCTTAAGCAATGATAGTTTTTTATTAGAATCTGTTTGTTTTTTTATTAAAGGGACAGTCTACTCCAAAATTGTTTTTTTTTTCTTTTTTTTTAAAAAAAAAGATAGATAATCCCTTTATAACCCATTCTCCAGTTTTGAACAGCCAACATGGTTATACTTTTATACTTTTAACCTCTCTGTGATTACCTTGTATCTAAGCCTCTTTTTACAGCCCCCTGATCACGTCTATTTATTTATTATCTATTGACTTGCATTTTAGCCAATTAGTGCAGTGTCATGCACAACTGTTAGGGAGAGAGCACAATGTTATCTATATGGCTCATATGGATTAGCTGTCTCTTGTTGTGAAACGCTACTAAAAAAGCATGCGATCAGGGGGCTGTCAAAAGTGGCTTAGAAACAGGCAAAAATTTAGAGGTTTAAATTATATATTAATATAACAATATTAGTTGAGCAAAGAAATGGATACTAAAGGAGTTATCTATCTTTTAAAATAATAACAATTTGACTGTTCCTTTAATATAAATATGTTGCACAAATATATCTACACAATTGAAAAGCATTTATGCATACTTCAATTTTGACTTTTATGTCCGTTTAAACATTTAGAACTAGATTATTGGACCACAATTTATAGAGTAAGGTGCGTAATAGGTCTGTGAATTTGGAGATTTTTGGATGCCTTTGATTGCGAAATAAGGCAGCCTCTTGCGACGTTCGGCTCTTTTCGGAGTCAAATTTCAACTTGTGAAAGATTTGCACAGATCTCAGTATGTTGCACTTTTACAAGAAGAAATCCAGCTCCCAAAAGAGCAGAATGTCACCAGCGGCTGCCGTATTTTGCAATCTGAGTCATCAGATATGTCTGAATGCACATACTAAGGGGCCGATTTATCCAGCCGTCAATAGGCCCAAATGCATTTGGGCCTATTGACTTGCATTTTAGCCAATTAGTGCAGTGTCATGCACAACTGTTAGGGAGAGAGCACAATGTTATCTATATGGCTCATATGGATTAGCTGTCTCTTGTTGTGAAACGCTACTAAAAAAGCATGCGATCAGGGGGCTGTCAAAAGTGGCTTAGAAACAGGCAAAAATTTAGAGGTTTAAATTATATATTAATATAACAATATTAGTTGAGCAAAGAAATGGATACTAAAGGAGTTATCTATCTTTTAAAATAATAACAATTTGACTGTTCCTTTAATATAAATATGTTGCACAAATATATCTACACAATTGAAAAGCATTTATGCATACTTCAATTTTGACTTTTATGTCCGTTTAAACATTTAGAACTAGATTATTGGACCACAATTTATAGAGTAAGGTGCGTAATAGGTCTGTGAATTTGGAGATTTTTGGATGCCTTTGATTGCGAAATAAGGCAGCCTCTTGCGACGTTCGGCTCTTTTCGGAGTCAAATTTCAACTTGTGAAAGATTTGCACAGATCTCAGTATGTTGCACTTTTACAAGAAGAAATCCAGCTCCCAAAAGAGCAGAATGTCACCAGCGGCTGCCGTATTTTGCAATCTGAGTCATCAGATATGTCTGAATGCACATACTAAGGGGCCGATTTATCCAGCCGTCAATAGGCCCAAATGCATCTGTTTCCGTGTGAGCCTTCAGGCTCGCAGGAAGCAGGAGTTAAGAAGCAGCGGTCTTAAGACTGATGCTCCTTAACTCGTCCGTCACCTCTGAGGCGGCGGACAGCAATCAGCCCGATAGGATACGATCGGGTTGATTGACACCCTGATTGACCGCAAATCTGCAGGCAATGATAAATGCCGACAACGTATGCTATCGGCATTTATCGATGTGCGGCAGAGATGATCGCTACAGCGGATCATGTCCGCTCGCACCTAGTATATAATCTTTCGCACAACCTAGAAAAAAGAAAAATGTGCAAGTATTACAAGTGGATTGTTAAATATTTTAAACAAAGCTTCTTAAAACAGCCAAAATATTTTAAGTGTGCCCTATACTTTTAATGGGTAGTGCAGGGAGCAATATTAGTGCGCTAATAATGCAAGAGGTTTGGACTTGTAATATGAGCGTAAAAATAGAAGCATTATTGATTGTACTTGATCAATGTTAACGCACAATAGTTCTAATGTTTTTGCACTCCACTAGTAATCTTGGCTATTATAGGGAATTCAATTATGAATTTAGTTTCCCTTTAATTTCCAACTTTTTTTATTTTGCGGCCATTAAATCTCATTTGAATAATGAGATTTGTGAGACCAGAGCCAGACTTCCTGGCAGAAGCAGGATATGTTTTGGATACAATAAGTTATTTCTGTGGGAGGAATCATCATTGTGCTTGTTTTTTAATGCAGCGCTTCTGAATACAACAGTTGTAACAATATGACTTGGCAGAAGTGCCCTAAATGTTTTAATACATTAGTCATCTTGTGGACCATTCACTCATAAAAAGCTACATCTCAGAACATTTAAAAAAAGTAAAGATTTTTTGTTTTCCAGATGAACAAAATAGCGATACTTTCTTCCTAGTGTTTTCAAAGTAAAAATACTAAAATGTTCTGACTGTAAAAAAACTAAAACTAAATGTGCATTAAAACACGTTATTCATATATAAGATATGTTGTAATACAATTTTCTTTTCTTTTTTTCTTTTGAGAAGCTTATATAAAGGGACTATTTAAAAAAACAAGAGAAATAATCACAATTTAAATTATATATACATCACACAAACATTGTTTATTCTGATTTTCTTTCAGATATGTTTTTCAGTTATAATATGAGTTTGGTAGTAAATAGCTGGGGCAGATAAGCAGGCAGAGGGATGGATAAGATAAAAAAACAGAGACTGATTGATTAATTGATAATAGATAGATAGATAGATAGATAGATAGATAGATAGATAGATAGATAGATAGATATAGGTACAGTTTAAGGTAAAAACAAAATAATTATAAATCACACTTTCAAGAGCATGCATCTCAAAAAAGTTGTATTAAATTCAGCACTTTGTTTCAGATTTGAAAATGTGAGAAAGAAAGAGAAAAGAAAGAAAGAGAGAGAAAGAAAGAAATAATGAGAAAGAAAGAAAGAATGAGAGAGAGAGAGAGAGAGAGAGAGAGAGAGAGAGAGAGAGAGAGAGAGAGAGAAAGAAAGAAAGAAAGAAAGAAAGAAAGAAAGAAAGAAAGAAAGAAAGAAAGAAAGAAAGAAAGAAAGAAAGAAAGAAAGAAGGGAAAAGAGAGAGAACGAAAGAAAATATAAGCTAGGAGGTCTGATAGCATTGCAAAAATGTATACACATATTATGTGTCACAGCCAGAACTCCGAGCATAAGCAACACAGAAATGTATGTACACTACAGTCATATGCTTAGAGTTTTAATTGCACAGCAAACATGATCTAAAGTAGTTAGGATTTATTTCTTCAAAACAAAAGCATAATGCAAAAATACTTCTAATTGAATTTGAATCTACTGTGCATTTCAAATGTATCGAGAATGACCCTTTATCCGTACTAGATGCACTTCATCCTCTCTAAAGGAAGGGCAATAGACATAATGTAGAGATGTGCTGTATATCACACACACACACACAAAATAAACAAAATAAATAATGAAAGCACAACAGAATTTGATGGATTATTTTGTTTTGTTTTGTTACAATGCATGGGTGATTTCATTTTAAAGGGACCCATTTTTTCTTTTTCTTTCATGATTCAAATAGATAATGTTATTTTAAACAACTTACCAATGTACTTATATTATCTAATTTGTTTCGTTCTATCTCTATTCTTTGTTGAAAAGGATACTCAGGTAGGCTCTCATGAGCTACTGATTGGTAACTGCACAGATATGCCTCTTGTTATTGACTCACACAATGCTCCCAATACTGCATTGCTGCTTCTCCAACAAAGTATACCAAGATAAAGAAGCAAATTTGATAATAAAAGTAAATAGGAATGTTGGGTTTCATGCCCCTTTAACTTTCCTTTAATTACAAGTAACATATAAATCTAAGCTACAAACAACACAGTGTTTTCTAATAATTTGCCTACCTAGACATTACCTTGAATAGCAAGAAACTTTCAATGAAGGGTAGGGTTAAACCCTACACTTTACAGTGCTTAGTTATTGGTGACCCTCCACAATGCACAATCTTTAAGTTATAGTTCTCAAATTAAAATAGTCAGCAACTATCAAATACCGACTAAACTTACTGCATTGTAATAATAATAAAAAAATCTTGTAATTGTTGCTTTTTCTAGACTACTTATCCTTGTCAAATTCCTTGAAGAATTTGACCTGAGGGATGAATTTGTACACTTTGCATTACATCTTTTTCACGTGATATTTAAGAAACTATTTGCTGACACGTCCCTTGTGGTTTAATATCATTTGTTCTAAAGAATGACTAAAGACTATTATATTGGTGCAGCATCTGCCTTGTCTGTGCATATTATGAGTGCTTTGGGGGTGCTGGACAGAATTATAAAATACAGCCAACAGCTGTGTATGGAGAGAGCTATAGCTGAAACACAAAACGAGGATAAAAGAAAGTCACTCTGTTTTCTAAATCTCAGTGTTCCTTGGCAGCAAGTGCTAAATATTTTCTTTAAAGGTTTTGAAAGTTGGGATATTGTTTCTCAGCTGTGACACCTGCCATATACATTAGAAACCAATGTGTGATGTGAGCTATAAGAGTATCAGTGTCATAGAATGTAAAATAATTCTTTTCATCATATGTTCACCTTAATCTTTAAAATGTCTCACATCTAAGCTTTGTTTTATTCATATTTCTCAATGTTCTGTTGAAAATCTTCAGCTAAGCAGCTGCTTGAATGACTGACTTGTCTGACAATGCAGTTTCTGTTCAATCTATTCCAAAGTGTGGTGTGTACTATACAAATTCCAGTTTGAGGTATTTTCTTTCAGACATGGATCCAAGGGTCTCAGTTATGGACAAAACACTAGACATATTTCAGCTGAAATTGCTTTGTGGCATAGTTAAACATTTATAGTGATACATGTTTGTGATCCTAAACCCCAGAGTGTAGCTACATGGTAGCTATTTTATGTAAGCTGGCTAACCACACACACATGTATGGGAATAGAAAGCTCTCAGGAGTCAGCAGGACATGGCTCAAGCCCCTCATAACTAGGGTGAACATATTGCCGCTTTTAAAAGGGACACATATGAAAAATACATATGTCAGGGTTCTTATCATGAAACCTTATTCAAAACATTTCTTTAAAAAGCCTTGACATATGTATTTTTCATATGTGTCCCTTTTTAAAGCGGCAATGGAATTTAATATTACTTTTATAAACATACAGCTCGTCTATGGATGTCTACTAGCTTCTTACTAAAATGTTGACACCAAAATAGTAAAGAGATAATTGAAAACTGTGCTATTTTCATAATGATGTATTATATCATTATTAACTTTAGATAAAATATACTACTTTAAATACATCAAGCACACAACACTCATATAAGTAGTCTCTGTAAGTGAGATGGAAATAGGCATTTTTCCATATGAATGCATATACATGTATATCTGGTGCTTAAGGCCAGTTAATGAAAAGAAGTATATATGTTACGGGTAAATTAAGAAATCCGGGTAATCCTAGGTTTACCTGGGTAAAACGGACATTACACAAGCGGCTGTGGGTAAAGCCCGATGTACTGTAATTCCCCCATGTACACTATTTCTTTTGCCTCCGCCTGGGGGGTTCAAGGAAGGCGCCCCACAGATCCTCTGGCATCCACCCCAAGTCAACATCCCCCCAGGTGGAGACAAAAAAGATAGTGAAGATGGGGGAATTGCAATGCATGCTATATACAGTATGTTTGATGCAGTGACTCCACACTTTGAGGGGATTTATGATCATACCTTGGGCTTTACCCACAGCCGCTTGGGTAATGCCCGTTATACCCGGGTAATCCTAGGATTACACAATATCTGACTTTACCAGCAACATATTGTGACCGGACTGTTAGCCAATGGACATTTGGCCGACAGATAATAGTCCGACACACAAGTGGCTGTCAGATAACAGTCCGGCCACGAGATAGGTAGATAGATAAATAGATTTCATAGATATATAGATTAGATAGATAGATGCACTAGATAGATAGATAAATTAGATAGATATATAGATTCAATAGATAGATATATAAATAGATAGATTTGATAGATAGATAGATAGATAAATAGATAGATAGATAATTTCACAGACAGAGAATTGCAAGACGTGCGGGCTGGGACCCATGGTTAGGTTCCCAGAGGCAATTGTGGCACCCGAGGCTCTGATTAGAACAGAGCACTCCGCAGCGTATCTGCCCTCGGCCAAACTCGGAACATGCTTCGGCATTCTGTCTATCGGCCAAATGTCCGTCGGACAGTATGCTGTCGGCCAAATGTCTGTCGGCATTTTGTCAGAGCACCGCAACATATATATATATATATATATGTCAATATGGTAACTTAGTGTTTCAAAGCCCTTAGTAGTTGTTTTATTTATTAATTTATTTTTACTGCCTGCAAATGTTTGATGGAAGATTAAAAAATACATATAGCAATTTTAATCATGCCAAAGGCAAACTTAAAGCTATACATAGAGTAAAAAACCTAAGGATAAATTACATCTAGTCTAGAAAGATATCAGAAAAAGGGACCGAATAATACCTAACTACAAGTCAGATTTATTTATTTTTTTTGCTACTATGTTTCTCCATGTTGTTTTTCTAACAATAAAATGCCCTTTGAGAATTTCTTATAACTATCTGAACAACTCTCCAGTGTGATTTTATCTTCTATAATGGTAGCATCCTGTCCCCGGGCATGACAGCCTCTTTAAAAGAAAGAATGTTAAAAAACGCGTTTCAAAATCTCTTGAGTTTTAGGTTACCTTGGTAACCTCTTAAACTTTAGTTGGGATCCAGGAAGACATCCATTTTGATGTCTTTGTTGCTTAATTTCTATTGAACAGAAAATCTTAAAAATGAGGAAAACCATCTCCATTCTGTTTTTGTGTAACATAAAAGAAAAGGAGAATTACAACTACCCTCAATGATAGTACTCTAATAGAAAAATTAAGCAATATGTTGTTTAAGTAAAATTAAAAATTGTCACACTTTTATTTCAGACAGATAGAGAGGGGCACAAAAAAATCATATGCAGTAGTTTGGTTCTGTTATAAAAGTGTACATGGCAAAATTTAATTACAAGGCTAGATGTGATTTTTTTTTACAATAGAAGGAATTTAATTATCCATTCATTGTAAAGCTAGGTCAGTGAAACAAGTTGTATTTAACTGTTTTATTTACATACAGAAAGAGAAACGCTCTACCAGGAATGAACAATAGCTCAGTAGCTTATTCTATGGCAAGTTACCTCCTAGGAGCAGCTTCTTTTAATAACCCATTTGTGCTTTTCAAGGTCAGTTCAGCCTCAAAATATCAGGCAATCCTCTTCTGAACAAAGAACATGGCAACCCCAGACAATTATTTCGGCCTTCCTTGGGCCCTAGTGAGGTGCAGCCATATTCTCACAGAAGGCAGAAATGATTGTCTGAGGTTGCCAAGTTCCTTGTTCAGAGGAGAATTGCCTGGTATTTCAGGGCTGGACTGATCTTGCTAGGCAGGATCAGATATACTTCAGGAAAGTTATCCTCTGTTAAAAGCACAATTGGGTTAAAGGGACACTAAACCCCAAAAAATGATTTCATGATTCAGGTAGAGAATACAATTTTAAATAACTTTCCAAATTACTTCTATTATCTAATTTGCTTCATTCTTTAGATATCCTTTGTTGAAGCAATAGCAATGCACATGGGTGAGCCAATCACACAAGGCCTCTATGTGCATCTACCAATCAGCAGCTACTGAGCATATCTAGATATGCTTTTCAGCAAAGCATATCAAGAGAATGAAGCAAATTAGATAATAGAAGTAAATTCAAAAGTTGTTTAAAATGGCATGCTCTTTCTAAATCATGAAAGAAAAAAATTTGAGTTTCATGTCCCTTTAAAGAGGCTGCTCCTAGGTGGTAACTCGCCATAGGCGATTATAGGTTGTTATAGCCTCCTAGCAATTAAAGGGACAATAAACACCTCTCACTTTTGTGCAAAACCTGTACTTTGTCCCATGCGAAAGCATGTTCTGTAATCTAGGTTTTCTTCATAATGCTGCAAACTGCAAACATTATGGGCTCTATTTATCAAGTTCCGTATGGAGCTTGATGGCCCCTGTTTCTGGCAAGTCTTCAGACTCGCCAGAAACAGCAGTTATGAAGCAGCGGTCACAAAGACCGCTGCTCCATAACCTGTCCGTCTGCTCTGAGCAGGCGGACAGACATCGCCGGAAATCAACCCGATAGAGTACGATCGGGTTGATTGACACCCCCTGCTGGCGGCCTATTGGCCGAGAGTCTGCAGGGGGCGGCGTTGCACCAGCAGCTCTTGTGAGCTGCTGGTGCAATGCTGAATACGGCGAGTGTATTGCTCGCCGTATTCAGCGAGGTCTGGCAGACCTGATCCGCACTGTCGGATCAGGTCCGCCAGACCTTGATAACTTGGGGCCTATATATCGATTTGCAGGTTTTTTGTGCTTTTCATATGCGCTACAAAATGTTGTGGCACTATACAAATAAATGATAACAATAATAATAATATGCACAATGTATACATCATAGTGTATACAGAAATTAAGTGCTGCATCAATTTGCAACATTTTAAAAAATACAGAATTTGCTTTTCTGCATCTCCATGGAGAGTGGAGCAAGCAATTATTATTTTATTATTATTATTATTATTATTATTATTATTGTTTATTAATAAAGCACCAAAGTTTTGCAGATGAGAGTGTGAGGAAGTAATGAGAGATGAGGAAGTAAGGTCATGGGCACAGTGAAGGGGGCAGTTTGGGGAGTATTTAAAATCAAGTGCAGAAATATAGGCGAGTGCATTGTTGGTGAGGGCTTTATATTTTAGAGTCAAAATTTTGAAAGCAATATTTTTTGGTACAAAATGAAGAGGTGTCTAACGCCCTTTTAACCCTTTACTATTATTTTCTGTCAATCTATGATTAATATTTTTATAATGTCAAACTTAATCACAAATATAAAGTCTCATAGTTTGTAGTTAAAGGGACAGCCTACACCAGATTTTTTATTGTTTTAAAAGATACATAATCCCTTTATTACCCATTCCCCAGTTTTGCATAACCAACACAGTTATATTAATATACTTTTAACCTCTGTGATTATCTTGTATCTAAGCCTCTGCAAACTGCCCCTTTATTTCAGTTCTTTTGACAGACTTGCAGTTTAGCCAATCAGTACCTGCTCCCAGATAACTTCAGGTGCACGAGCACAGTGTTATATATATGAAATACATGAACTAATACCCACTAGTGGTGAAAAACTGTTAAAATGCATTATGAAAAGAGGTGGTCTTCAAGGTCTAAGAAATTAGCATATGAACCTCCTAGGTTAAGCTTTCAACTAAGAATACCAAGAGAACAAAGCAAAATTGGTGATAAAAGTAAATTGGAAAATTGTTTAAAATCACATGCCGTATTTGAAACATGAAAGTTTATTTTGGCCTAGACTGTCCCTTTAAGATGCATGATGGCTTTATGTGTTTCTGGCCTTTGCTTATCTGAAATACATAAAGTAAATATGTAATAAAATTGTTTGAAGAGGGTTTCTAGAGAATTTCAAAACAACAAATACACCACTGTTCACATTTTTTAATTTTTTTATTTTCAGTGAGGTCATCATATATGAAAATTAAAAAGTAATTTTATATATGTTTAACAAATATATGAGGAAATAAATATAACTTTGCTGTGTACAAAATAAGTAAATGTTCTTCTGATATTAAAAAATCAATATAAACATGCTTAAAATGACTTTATACTCACTATAATTCCACTGAAGTGTTTAATTGAAAGACCATTACTCCTTCCCACCCTATATACACAAAGAACAGGCACAATGAATGCATATTTACAAGCAATGTCATTTTAGAAAGGAAAAGGGTAACAGCTGCAGCGGCCAATTAACTGGATGAAGAATGTCTGTTATTTCACCGTTCATTCATTGGCTTGACACAGTCGTTTATATGAAAGTGACCAGACATGAGAGGCCAATATTTTATCATTTAAGGAGCTGCCTGTTGAGAAATTCCTTTATGGGTTCCATTGTTTTAGAAACACATTTGCAACTAAACATATAATGCTTTGGTATGTATCTCTGTACACTGCACCCACATTTTTTTGGTGCATAAAATGGAATATAAACTGTCAAGACCACTTTTGATAAAATAACCATGATATATATGTTGTTTTAAAACCTGCCCTTAAGTGTAGTAAGTAGTGTAAAATATCACATGAAATATGAAGATAAGACACGTTCTCTTTAGTGATACTGTAAAAGAATGTGATTTGCTAGAGTGTAAAATAGACCAAAAAAATAATAATAATACAATTCTAAACACATTGTTCTTGAAAAATATAAATATGATTCATTGCAAATTAAAGGGACACTGAACCCCAATTTTTTCTTTCGTGATTCAGATAGAGCATGCAATTTTAAGCAACTTTCTAATTTACTCCTATTAAAATTTTTTCTTTGTTCTCTTGCTTTCTTTATTTGAAAAAGAAGGCATCTGAGCTATTTTTTTTTGGTTCAGGACCATGGAAAGTACTTGTTTATTGGTGGGTGGATTTATCCACCAATCAGCAAGAACAACCCAGTTTGTTCACCAAAAATGGGCCGGCATCAAAACTTACATTTTTGCATTTCACATAAAGATACCAAGAGAATGAAGACAATTTGATAATAGGAGTAAATTAGAAAAGTTGCTTAAAATTGCATGCTCTATCTGAATCACAAAAGAAAAAGTTTGGGTTCAGTGTCCCTTTAACACTGGATAAAGAAATAAGATGCTAAACATGTATTTATATTTTTATTTCTTAAAGCAGGTAAATTATATTATTTTTAAATGCAAGTCAGAAGGGGAGATTTATCAAGCAGCCAATGCTACTTGCTCCGCCCAATGTTTTCGGCTCCTTAACTCATCCGCCACCGCTGACGTTGCAGACTGCAATCATCCCGATCAGATGCGATTGGGATGATTGACACCCCCTGCTAGCGTCCGATTGGCCACAAATGTGCAGGGGGCGGCATTGCACAAGCATATGCTGTCGGCATTTAGTGATGTTGGGTGTACATGATTCACTACAGCGAATTATGTCCGCCCGCCATTTGTTAAATCTACCCCAGAGTGTTAACATTTAAAATAAGGCTGTGGTGGAGATTAATTTTAACAAAGTGTGTCCAAGTTTTTGATAATTTATAAAAAAAAAAAAATTTCAGGTGCCAATGGTAGTTTTGAGAAGTATGTTATTTATTATTATTAGAAATAGTAAAATTAAAGGATTCGTAATTGAAATGGTGTTAGTATGCATTTTTACAGTATAGCAGTAGTTGTTGGCCATAGACATGAGGTCACATGAACAAAATGTCTGCCAGCAGGAACACTTGTGCTACAGGTGCGCTACCACTAGCATAGTGCATTTGTATTATTATATAAACAACATATAGTCCATATGTGAACTCACACAATGAAACTGACAAACAAATCATAACATATGTATGGTCACAAACTGTCAGTGTATAATGGTTTTTATAAGCAGCAGTTTATCATAATAAATCAATATTTAAGTCCCTATAGGACCCTTGTCGAGTTGTATTTTATGACATAAAGAATTGAGTATATAAAGCATATGGCATAGGTTGTAAACACAATGACAATACTGAGACTAAAATAAGACGGCCTGTTTCAGTATTCATGTAATTTACTCATGACAAGTAACTCAGGGGGATTTTAATGTGACTGAGAAAAAAAACGTCTTCAGGTTTAATGTGTTGGTTTTTGTATCACTCGTGTTACAAAAGTGCTTTGCTATTTACATAAAAAAAAAAACAACTACAAATTCAGTAAGACTTAAAATTAATTTTCATCAAAGCAATATTTGCGCTCCACTGTGTAATACCAGCACACGCTAATGTGCGCTGGAATTACAAGTTAAGCGCCATTGCGAACCCGATCTCACGTTTGCATTGCTAGGAAGCATTGTGCTTACCAGAGCACGCTCCCATAGGCTCAGAGATGGCATCAGAACCTAAGTGCAGCAGATGGGGTAAGATGGGGTAAGAAGCGAAGCGATGGCAGCAATATTAAATATATATGAATATAAACATTTACTGGGAACACACAGTTCCCACAGACCGCAATATAAAGGCACTTTTTAGTTGTGTATTGTTCTCTTCTAACACCCCACTCCCGCCAACTTTAGCCCCAAAATACTGCCTAGTGCAGTTATTTTATAAAAACTAAAGATGCTGCTATCTTTATTTTTTTTTTTATAAAATACACTACACTGTATTTTGGGGGCATTCGGGGCACATTTATAAAATTAACCAGAGATCTGATCTCTGGTTAATTTTATAAGCGCTAATTGCTATCGCAAGCTCACGGTATCAATTACCAGCCACTTTCAATGGCTGATTAATTATTGCGCGCCCATTTGCGGGTGTGTAATAATTTAGCACTCCACTTGTAATCTAGCCCAAAATGTCATAAATTACTGCAGACTATTTTTTCATTTATATGAGTTTTTTTGTAACAAAACTGAATTGGTGTACTGCAGAACAAACATTTTTTTTTTTAACAAAATATTTAAGATAGTAAAGTTTATGAGACAAATCAATGTGCGAGCGGACATGATACGAAATAGCGTATCATGTCCACCACACATCGATAAATGCTGACAGCATACGCTGCCGGCATTTATCATTGCAACAGTAGTTCTTTTGAACTGCTGGCGCAATGCCGCCCCCTGCAGATTTGTGGCCAATTGGCCACTAGCAGGGGGTGTCAATCAACCCGATCGCATTCGATCAAGTTAATTTCTGTCCGCGGTCTCAGAGCAGGGCGGACAAGTTATGGAGCAGCGGTCTTTAGAAACAAGGGGCATCACACTCCATATAGAGCTTGATAAATATACCCCTAAATGTTGTAATATATTTTAGTTGTAACAGATTTCTTGAAAGTCCTGTCACAGTTTCTGTAGAACAGAGAGAGCAAGTTGAGTAGAAATGGAACGTGGCTAGTCTTTGACCTTGTAATGTCATGTAATAGGAACAACTGTCCTAGGATGTATGCCACAGAAAGAAAACAGAAGAACAGCAATTTGATCTGCCCTGACAAGTAAAGAAGGCTTTAAAGGACATGCAATGTGTATTATAAGTGACAGGAGATATCCTTATAATCTCAGGGTTTCATCTGCCAAACAGGTTTTGCTTGTATGAGTTCAGTTTTAAATATGTATGGTTAATGCATCTGATATTGCAATGCTTTTGGTGTATAAATCTTATACAGGGCAGTATAAAAGTGTTGTTTATGTATGTGTGTGCAATTGTGATTGAAAGTGCATAAATGTTAAAGGGGCATTACATGTGAACGTCAATTTTACATGAAACATTTAGGGCCAGATATCTAACAGTTCCGAAAAGGGGTTTATCGCGGGTGTTTGTGAGCGTCAGGTTTAGCGCTTGTATTACAAGTTGAAAGTAAATGCGAACGCTAGAATTATTACCGTGTCCTCAGAGCTCTGGTTAACTGTTTTGTAAAACAAAAAGGTTGCACAATACATATCAAAAATACATTACAAAGTACAGTTACATTCACAATAACACTATCTGATAAAAAAATATTTGTTAAATAAAATTGCATAAAAAAGTCGCTTTAATATTGAGATACACACATATATATATATATATATATATATATATATATATATATATATATATATATATATATATATATATATATATATATATATATATATATACATACATGGCTAAGGATGTATATATAAATATATATATATATATATATATATATATATATATATATATATATATATATATATATATATATATTTATATGTGTGTACATATGTATTTATGTATTTATATGTGTATATACGTATTTACAAACATATATACATATATAAACACATATATATATATATATATATATATATATATATATATATATATATATATGCACAGTATATATGCATTGGAGCCCTTTCCAGTTAAGTAAATGAAAACATGTAAAAGCATATTTATGCAAAATACATATTTAATAAAGTGTTATACTGTGTATTTACTGTAAATATTTCACATTCCGATGTTCTGCAAATAGCAGAATATGATCTATGTATTTTTAAATATATATTCCTATATATATATATATATCCTTACCTATATATAATCTCTACAGTATCTCACAAACGTGAGTACACCCCTCACATTTTTGTAAATATGTTATTAGATCTTTTCATGTAACAACACTGAACAAATTACACTTTGCTACAATGTAAAGTAGTGAGTGTACAGCCTGTATAACAGTGTAAATTTGCTCTCCCTCAAAATAACTCAACACACAACCATTAATGTCTAAACCGTTGGCAAAAAAAGTGAGTACACCCCTAAGTGGAAATGTCCAAATTGGGCCAAATTAGCCATTTTCCCTCCCCGGTGTCATGTGACTCGTTAGTGTTACAAGATCTTAGGTGTGAATGGGGAGCAGGTGTGTTAAATTTAGTGTTATCGCTCTCACACTCTCTCATACTGGTCACTGGAAGTTCAACATGGCACCTCATGGCAAAGAACTCTCTGAGAATCTTAAAAAAAAACAAAAGAATTGTAGCTCTACATAAAGATGGCCTAGGCTATAAGAAGATTGCCAAGACCCTGAAACTGAGCTGCAGCATGGTGGGCAAGACCATACAGCGGTTTCACAGGACAGATTCCACTCAGAACAGGCCTCGCCATGGTTGACTAAATAAGTTGAGTGCATGTGCTCAGTGTCATATCCAGAGGTTGTCTTTGGGAAATAGACGTATGAGTGCTGCTAGCATTGCTGCAGAGGTTGAAGGGGTGGGGGGTAAGCCTGTCAGTGCTCAGACCATACGCAGCACACTGTATCAAATTGGTCTGCATGGCTGTCGTCCCAGAAGGAAGCCTCCTCTAAAGATGATGCACAAGTAAGCCTGCAGAAAGTTTGCTGAAGACAAGCAGACTAAGGACATGGATTACTGGAACCATGTCCTGTGGTTCGATGAGACCAAGATAAACTTATTTGGTTCAGATGGTGTCAAGAGTGTGTGGTGGCAACCAGGTGAGGAGTACAAAGACAAGGGTGTCTTGCCTACAGTCAAGCATGGTTGTGGGAGTGTCATGTTCTGGGCCTGCATAAGGGCTGCAGGCACTGGGGAGCTACAGTTTATTGAGGGAACAATGAATGCCAACATGTGCTGTGGCAAGCTGAAGCAGAGCATGATCCCCTCCCTTCAGAGACTGGGCCGCAGGGGAGTATTCCAACATGATAATGACCCCAAACACACCTCCAAGATGACCACTGCCTTGCTAAAGAAGCTGACGGTAAAGGTGATGGACTGGCCAAGCATGTCTCCAGACCTAAACCCTATTGAGCATCTGTGGGGTATCCTCAGACGGAAGGTGGGGGAGCGCAAGGTCTATAACATCCACCAGCTCTGTGAAGTCGTCATGGAGGAGTGGAAGAGGACTCCAGTGGCAACCTGTGAAGCTCTTGTGAACTCCATGCCCAAGACGGTTAAGGCAGTGCAGGAAAATAATGGTGGCCACACAAAATATTGACACTGTGGGCCCAATTTGTACATTTCCACTTAGGGGTGTACTCACTTTTGTTGCCAACGGTTTAGACATTAATGGCTGTGTGTTGAGTTATTTTGAGGGGACAGTATATAACTATATATATATATATAGGTAAGAATATATATTGTACCAAAATACTTTCATATATATGTAAAAATATGTATTTTTGAATAAATGGAACATATCCTGCTATGTTAAGAACATTGGAATGTGAAATATTAATGGGTTAGCTCAATTGATAATATGCGATCGGGTTTACGCGCAAGTAGGGTGATATCCCCCCCCCCCATGTTTTTTTCTCCATTGACTTCTATGGGGGAATATGTTAATGTAATTGCGATAGTCAAAGTTCATGTCTTTGCGCGCATCGGCTTAGTGCACTAGTGAAAACATTTTACTTTCAACTTGTAATATGAGCACCACCTGACGCGCACAAAAAGCTTATTTCTAGTGAAGTTAGCATGGGAGCATTAAATACCGCTCCAGTTGTAATCATGGTAAAAAAACATAATTTATGCTTACCTGATACATTTATTTCTCTTGTAGTGTATCCAGTCCACGGATCATCCATTACTTATGGGATATTCTCCTTCCCAACAGGAAGTTGCAAGAGGATCACCCACAGCAGAGCTGCTATATAGCTCCTCCCCTAACTGTCATATCCAGTCATTCGACCGAAAACAAACAGAGAAAGGAGAAACCATAGGGTGCAGTGGTGACTAGTTTAATTAAAATTTAGACCTGCCTTAAAAGGACAGGGCGGGCCGTGGACTGGATACACTACAAGAGAAATAAATTTATCAGGTAAGCATAAATTATGTTTTCTCTTGTTAAGTGTATCCAGTCCACGGATCATCCATTACTTATGGGATACCAATACCAAAGCTAAAGTACACAGATGATGGGAGGGACAAGGCAGGATTAAGCGGAAGGAACCACTGCCTGAAGAACCTTTCTCCCAAAAACAGCCTCCGAAGAAGCAAAAGTATCAAATTTGTAAAATTTGGAAAAAGTGTGAAGCGAAGACCAATTCGCGGCCTTGCAAATCTGTTCAACAGAGGCCTCATTTTTAAAGGCCCAGGTGGAAGCCACAGCTCTAGTAGAATGAGCTGTAATCCTTTCAGGGGGCTGTTGTCCAGCAGTCTCATAGGCTAGGCGTATTATGCTCCAAAGCCAAAAGGAAAGAGAGGTTGCCGAAGCTTTTTGACCTCTCCTCTGTCCAGAGTAAACGACAAACAGGGTAGATGTTTGACGAAAATCTTTAGTAGCTTGTAAGTAAAACTTCAAGGCACGGACTACGTCCAGATTATGTAAAAGACGTTCCTTCTTTGCAGAAGGATTAGGACACAATGATGGAACAACAATCTCTTGATTGATATTCTTGTTAGAAACCACCTTAGGTAAAAACCCAGGTTTGGTACGCAGGACTACCTTATCTGCATGAAAAATCAGATAAGGAGAATCACATTGTAAGGCAGATAGCTCAGAGACTCTCCGAGCCAAGGAAATAGCCATCAAAAACAGAACTTTCCAAGATAAAAGTTTAATATCAATGGAATGAAGGGGTTCCAACGGAACTCCTTGAAGAACTTTAAGAACCGAGTTTAAGCTCCACGGGGGAGCAACAGGTTTAAACACAGGCTTAATTCTAACCAAAGCCTGGCAAAATGCCTGGACGTCTGGAACCTCTGCCAGACGCTTGTGCAAAAGAATAGACAGAGCAGAAATCTGTCCCTTTAAGGAACTAGCTGATAATCCTTTGTCCAAGCCTTCTTGGAGAAAAACACAATTTATGCTTACCTGATAAATGTATTTCTCTTGTGGTGTATCCAGTCCACGGATCATCCATTACTTGTGGGATATTCTCATTCCCAACAGGAAGTTGCAAGAGGACACCCACAGCAGAGCTGTAATATAGCTCCTCCCCTAACTGTCATAGCCAGTCATTCGACCGAAAACAAGCCGAGAAAGGAGGAACCATAGGGTGCAGTGGTTACTGTAGTTTAAATTGAAAAATTACCTGCCTTAAAATGATAGGGCGGGCCGTGGACTGGATACACCACAAGAGAAATAAATTTATCAGGTAAGCATAAATTGTGTTTTCTCTTGTAAGGTGTATCCAGTCCACGGATCATCCATTACTTGTGGGATACCAATACCAAAGATAAAGTACACGGATGAAGGGAGGGACAAGGCAGGTACTTAAATGGAAGGAATCACTGCCTGTAAAACCTTTCTCCCAAATATAGCCTCCGAAGAAGCAAAAGTATCAAATTTGTAAAATTTTTAAAAAGTATGAAGCGAAGACCAAGTCTCCGCCTTGCAAATCTGTTCAACAGAAGCCTCATTTTTAAAGGCCCAAGTGGAAGCCACAGCTCTAGTGGAATGAGCTGTAATCCTTTCAGGAGGCTGCTGTCCAGCAGTCTCATAGGCTAAGCAGATTATGCTTCTTAGCCAAAAAGAAAGAAAGGTTGCCGAAGCCTTTTGACCTCTCCTCTGTCCAGAGTAGACAACAAACAAAGCAGATGTTTGACGAAAATCTTTAGTAGCTTGTAAGTAAAACTTTAAAGCACGGACCACGTCCAGATTGTGTAATAGACGTTCCTTCTTCGAAGAAGGATTAGGACACAAGGATGGAACAACAATCTCTTGATTGATATTCTTGTTAGATACCACCTTAGGTAAGAACCCAGGTTTGGTACGCAGGACTACCTTATCCGTATGAAAAATCAGATAAGGAGAATCACATTATAAGGCAGTTAGCTCAGAGACTCTACAAGCCGAGGAAATAGCTACCAAAAAAAAAAAAAGAACTTTCCAAGATAAAAGTTTGATATCTATGGAATGAAGAGGTTCAAACGGAACTCCTTGAAGAACCTTAAGAACCAAATTTAAGCTCCATGGTGGAGCAACAGGTTTAAACACAGGCTTGATTCTAGTTAAAGCCTGACAAAATGCCTGAACGTCTGGAACATCTGCCAGACGCTTGTGCAAAAGAATAGACAGAGCAGAAATCTGTCCCTTTAAGGAACTAGCTGACAATCCTTTTTCCAAACCTTCTTGGAGAAAAGATAACATCCTGGGAATTCTGACCTTACTCCATGAGTAACCCTTGGATTCGCACCAATAAAGATATTTACGCCATATCTTATGTTAAATTTTCCTGGTGACAGGCTTTCGTGCCTGTATTAAGGTATCAATAACTGACTCGGAGAAGCCACGCTTTGATAAAATCAAGCGTTCAATCTCCAGGCAGTCAGCCTCAGAGAAATTAGATTTGGATGGTTGAAAGGACCCTGAAGTAGAAGGTCCTGTCTCAGAGGCAGAGACCATGGTGGAAAGGATGACATGTCCACTAGATCTGCATACCAGGTCCTGCGTGGCCACGCAGGTGCTATCAGAATCACTGATGCTCTCTCCTGCTTGATATTGGCAATCAGTCGAGGGAGCAGAGGAAACGGTGGAAACACATAAGCCAGGTTGAAAGACCAGGGCGCTGCTAGAGCATCTATCAGTGTCGCCTTGGGATCCCTGGACCTGGATCCATAACATGGAAGCTTGGCGTTCTGGCGAGACGCCATGAGATCCAGTTCTGGTTTGCCCCAACGATGAATCGTGATGTTGTCCGACTGAAATATGATGTACCTCAGAGTTGCTAACTGAGGCCAAGCCTGAAGAGCATTGAATATCGCTCTTAGTTCCAGAATATTTATTGGAAGGAGAGACTCCTCCTGAGTCCACGATCCCTGAGCCTTCAGGGAATTCCAGACTGCACCCCAACCTAGAAGGCTGGCATCTGTTGTTACAATTGTCCAATCTGGCCTGCGAAAGGTCATACCTTTGGACAGATGGACCCGAAATAGCCACCAGAGAAGAGAATCCCTGGACTCTTGGTCCAGATTCAGTTGAGGGGACAAATCTGTGTAATCCCCGTTCCACTGACTGAGCATGCATAGTTGCAGCGGTCTGAGATGTAAGCGTGCAAACGGCACTATGTCCATTGCCGCTACCATTAAGCCGATTACTTCCATACACTGAGCCACCGAAGGGCGCGGAATGGAATGAAGAACCCGGCAGGAATTTAGAAGCTTTGATAACCTGGACTCCGTCAGGTAAATTTTCATTTCTACAAAATCTATCAGAGTCCCTAGAAAGGAAACTCTTGTGAGTGGGGATAGAGAACTCTTTTCCTCGTTCACTTTCCACCCATGCGACCTCAGAAATGACAGTACTACGTCCGTATGAGACATGGCAATTTGGAAGTTTGACGCCTGTATCAGGATGTCGTCTAAATAAGGGCTACTGCTATGCCCCACGGCCTTAGGACTGCCAGAAGCGACCCTAGAACCTTTGTAAAGATTCTTGGGGCTGTAGCTAATCCAAAGGGAAGAGCTACAAACTGGTAATGCCTGTCTAGAAAGGCAAACCTGAGAAACCGATGATGATCTTTGTGTATCGGAATGTGAAGATAAGCATCCTTTAGATCCACTGTAGTCATATATTAACCCTCCTGGATCATTAGTAGGATGTTACGAATAGTTTCCATCTTCAATGATGGAACTTTGAGGAATTTGTTTAAGATCTTTAGATCCAAAATTGGTCTGAAGGTTCCCTCTTTTTTGGGAACCACAAACAGATTTGAGTAAAAACCCTGTCCCTGTTCCTCCTTTGGAACTGGATGGATCCCTTCCATAACTAGGAGGTCTCGTACACATTGTAAGAATGCCTCTCTCTTTATCTGGTTTGCAGATAATTGTGAAAGGTGAAATCTCCCTTTTGGGGGGGAAGCTTTGAAGTCCAGGAGATATCCCTGGGATATAATTTCCAACGCCCAGGGATCCTGAACATCTCTTGCCCACGCCTGGGCGAAGAGTGAAAGTCTGCCCCTACTAGATACGTTACCGGATAGGGGGCCGTTCCTTCATGCTGTCTTAGAGGCAGCAGCAGGCTTTTTGGCCTGCTTACCTTTTTTCCAGGTCTGGATTGGTTTCCAGACCGTCTTGGATTGAGCAAAAGTTCCCTCTTGTTTAGCATTAGAGGAAGTTGATGCCGCACCTGCCTTGAAGTTTCAAAAAGCACGAAAATTAGACTGTTTGGCCCTAGATTTGGACCTGTCCTGAGGAAGGGCATGACCTTTTCCTCCAGTGATATCAGCAATAATGTCCTTCAAACCAGGCCCGAATATGGTCTGCCCCTTGAAGGGAATGTTAAGTAGCTTAGATTTTGAAGTCACGTCAGCTGACCATGATCTAAGCCATAGCGCTCTGCGCGCCTGTATAGCAAAACCAGAATTCTTACCCGTTAGTTTAGTCAAATAATCAATGGCATCAGAATAAAAGAATTGGCTAGCTTAAGTGCTCTAAGTTTGCCAAGTATGTCATCCAATGGAGTCTCTACCTGTAAAGCCTCTTCCAGAGACTCAAACCAGAACGCCGCAGCAGCAGTGACAGGGGCAATGCATGCAAGGGGCTGTAGGATAAAACCTTGTTGAATAAATATTTTCTTAAGGTAACCTCTAATTTTTTATCCATTGGAACTAAAAAAAAAAAAAAAGCACAACTGTCCTCGACAGGGATAGTAGTACGCTTTACTAGAGTAGAAACTGCTCCCTCCACCTTAGGGACTGTCTGCCATAAGTCCCGTGTGGTGGCGTCTATTGGAAACATTTTTCTAAAAATAGGAGGGGAAGAGAACGGCACACCTGGTCTATCCCATTCCTTATTAATAATTTCTGTAAACCTTTTAGGTATTTGGAAAAACATCAGTACACACCGGCACTGCATACTATTTATCCAGTCTACACAATTTCTCTGGCACTGCAATGGTATCACAGTCATTTAGAGCAGCTAAAACCTCCCTAAGCAACATGCAGAGGTGTTCAAGCTTAAATTTAAATGCAGAAATATTAGAATCAGGTATCTTTCCTGAGTCATTAACATCACCCACTGACTGAAGCTCTCTTTCCTCAGCTTCTGCATATTGTGAGTCAGTATCAGACATGGTTCTTAAAGCGTCAGTATGCTCTGCATTTTGTCTCACCCCAGAGCTATCTCGCTTACCTCTAAGTTCAGGTAGTCTGGCTAATACCGCTGACAGTGTATTATCCATGACTGCCACCATGTCTTGTAAAGTAAACGCTATGGGCGCCCTAGATGTACTTGGCGCCATTTGAGCGTGAGTCCCTTAAGCGGGAGTCAAAGGGTCTGACACGTGGGGAAAGTTAGACGGCATAAATTCCCCCTCGTCAGATTCCTCTGGTGATAATTTTTTTAAAGACAGAAAATGATCTTTATTGCATAAAATGAAATCAGTACATTTGGTACACATTCTAAGAGGGGGTTCCACCATGGCTTTTAAACATAATAAACAAGGAGTTTCTTCTATGTCAGACATGTTTATACAGACTAGCAATGAGACTAGCAAGCTTGGAAAACACTTTAAATCAAGTTAACAAGCAAATATAAAAAACGGTACTATGCCTTTAAGAGAAACAAATTTTGTCAGAATTTGAAAAACAGTGAAAAAATGCAGTAAATCAAACGAAATGTTTACAGTGTGTATAATAGGCTAACAGAGCATTGCACCCACTTGCAAATGGATGATTAACTCCTTAGTTCAAAAAACGGATCAAAAAAACTAAATAGACCAAGCTGTGGCCCTACCTTCCCCAATAAACGACTTTGGAAAGCCTTTGGGCCCTTTAGAGATGTCCTATAGCATTCAGAGGGCCTCTGAGGGAAGCTGGATGTCACAGTTTGTAATTTTAAGTGCACCAACTGTAACTTTTTATACTACAACAGTGGAAAGCCTCAGGTTTCTAGTCAAAATTTAAGCTAGCCATGTGGAAAAAACTAGGCCCCAATAAAGTTTTATCACCAAAGCATATATAAAAACGATTAAACATGCCAGCAAACGTTTTATATTGTAAATATCATAAGGGTATTACCCCTGGGAGTAAGCATGATACCAGTCGTTATTAAATCACTGTATTCAGGTTTAACTTATATTAATCCGGTATCAGCAGCATTTTCTAGTGTTTTCCATCTCTAGAAAAAATTATAACTGCACATACCTGATAGCAGAATAAACTGCACACCATTCTCTCGCTGAAGTTACCTCATCTGTGTAATCCCCTCAGACATATGTGAGAACAGCAATGGATCTTAGTTACAACCTGCTAAGATCATAGAAACCTCAGGCAGATTCTTCTTCTATTTACTGCCTGAGATAAAATAGCACAACTCCGGTACTATTTAAAAATAACAAACTTTTGATTGAAGAAAATAAACTAGCTATATTTAACCACTCTCTCCTACAACATCCTTGCTTGTTGAGAGTTGCAAGAGAATGACTGGGTATGATAGTTAGGGGAGGAGCTATATTACAGCTCTGCTGTGGGTGTCCTCTTGCAACTTCCTGTTGGGAATGAGAATATCCCACAAGTAATGGATGATCCGTGGACTGGATACACCTTACAAGAGAAAGACAATATTCTAGGAATCCTAACCTTACTCCATGAGTAATTCTTGGATTCACACCAATAAAGATATTTACTCCAAATCTTGTGGTAGATTTTCCTGGTAACAGGCTTTCGTGCCTGTATTAAAGTATCAATGACTGACTCGGAGAAGCCACGCTTTGATAGAATCAAGCGTTCAATCTCCATGCAGTTAGTCTCAGAGAAATTAGATTTGGATGATTGAAAGGACCTTGCATCAGAAGGTCCTGTCTTAGAGGCAGAGTCCATGGTGGAAAGGATGACATGTCCACTAGGTCTGCATACCAAGTCCTGCGTGGCCACGCAGGTGCTATCAGAATCACTGATGCTCTCTCCTGTTTGATTTTGGCAATCAGTCGAGGGAGCAGAGGAAACGGTGGAAACACATAAGCCAGGATGAAGAACCAAGGCACTGCTAGAGCATCTATCAGCGTAGCTTCTGGGTGCCTGGACCTGGATTCGTAACAAGGAAGCTTGGCGTTCTGGCGAGACGTCATGAGATCCAACTCTGGTTTGCCCCAAAGATGATCAACTGAGCAAACACCTCCGGATGGAGTTCCCACTCCCCCGGATGGAAAGTCTGACGACTTAGAAAATCCGCCTCCCAGTTCTCCACACCTGGGATATGGATTGCTGACAGGTGGCAAGAGTGGTACTCTGCCCAGCGAATTATATTTGAGACTTCTAACATCGCTAGGGAACTCCTGGTTCCCCCTTGATGGTTGATGTAAGCCACAGTCGTGATGTTGTCCGACTGAAATCTGATGAACCTCAGTGTTGCTAACTGAGGCCAAGCCAGAAGAGCATTGAATATCGCTCTTAACTCCAGAATATTTATTGGAAGGAGTTTCTCCTCCTGAGTCCACGATCCCTGTGCCTTCAGGGAATTCCAGACTGCACCCCAACCTAGAAGGCTGGCATCTGTTGTTACAATTGTCCAATCTGGCCTGCGAAAGGTCATACCCTTGGACAGGTGTACCCAAGACAACCACCAGAGAAGAGAATCTCTGGTCTCTTGATCCAGATTTAGCAGAGGGGACAAATCTGTGTAATCCCCATTCCACTGACTCAGCATGCATAATTGCAGCGGTCTGAGATGAAGGCACGCAAATGGCACTATGTCCATTGCCGCTACCATTAAGCCGATTACCTCCATACACTGAGCTACCGAAGGGCGCGGAATGGAGTGAAGAACACGGCAAGCATTTAGAAGTTTTGATAACCTGGACTCCGTCAGGTAAATTTTCATTTCTACAGAATCTATAAGAGTCCCTAAGAAGGAGACTCTTGTGAGTGGGGATAGAGAACTCTTTTCCTCGTTCACTTTCCACCCGTGCGACCTCAGAAATGCCAGAACTATCTCTGTATGAGACTTGGCAACTTGAAAGCTTGACGCCTGTATCAGGATGTCATCTAGACACGGAGCCACCGCTATGCCTCGCGGTCTTAGAACCGCCAGAAGTGAGCCCAGAACCTTTGTAAAGCTTCTCGGGGCTGTAGCCAACCCGAAGGGAAGAGCTACAAATTGGTAATGCCTGTCTAGAAAGGCAAACCTTAGAAACCGATGATGAGCTTTGTGAATCGGTACGTGAAGGTAGGCATCCTTTAGGTCCACTGTGGTCATGTACTGACCTTCTTGGATCATGGGTAGGATGGTCCAAATAGTTTCCATTTTGAAAGATGGAACTCTGAGGAATTTGTTTAAGATCTTTAGATCCAAAATTGGTCTGAAGGTTCCCTCTTTTTTGGGAACCACAAACAGATTCGAATAAAAACCCTGTCCTTGTTCCGTCCGCGGAACTGGATGGATCACTCCCATAACTAGGAGGTCTTGCACACAGCGTAGGAATGCCTCTTTCTTTAACTGGTTTGCAGATAGCCTTGAAAGATGGAATCTCCCTTGTGGAAGGGAAGCTTTGAAGTCCAGAAGATATCCCTGAGATATGATTTCCAACGCCCAGGGATCCTGAACATCTCTTGCCCACGCCTGGGCGAAGAGAGAAAGTCTGCCCCCTACTAGATACGTCGCCGGATAGGGGGCCGTTCCTTCATGCTGTCTTAGAGGCAGCAGCAGGCTTTCTGGCCTGCTTGCCTTTGTTCCAGGACTGGTTAGGTTTCCAGGCCTGCTTAGATTGAGCAAAAGTTCCCTCTTGTTTTGAAGCGGAGGAAGTTGATGCTGCACCTGCCTTGAAATTTCGAAAGGCACGAAAAGTAGACTGTTTGGCCTTTGCTTTGGCCCTGTCCTGAGGAAGGGTGTGACCCTTACCTCCAGTAATGTCAGCAATAATTTCCTTCAAACCAGGCCCGAATAAGGTCTGCCCCTTGAAAGGAATGTTGTGTAATTTAGACTTCGAAGTCACGTCAGCTGACCAGGATTTAAGCCATAGCGCCCTACGTGCTTGGATGGCGAATCCGGAATTCTTAGCCGTTAGTTTAGTCAAATGAACAATGGCATCAGAAACAAATGAGTTAGCTAGCTTAAGTGTTCTAAGCTTGTCAATAATTTCAGTCAATGGAGCTGTATGGATGGCCTCTTCCAGGGCCTCAAACCAGAATGCTGCCGCAGCAGTGACAGGCGCAATGCATGCAAGGGGCTGTAAAATAAAACCTTGTTGAATAAACATTTTCTTAAGGTAACCCTCCAATTTTTTATCCATTGGATCTGAAAAAGCACAACTGTCCTCAACCGGGATAGTAGTACGCTTTGCTAAAGTAGAAACTGATCCCTCCACCTTAGGGACCGTCTGCCATAAGTCCCGTGTAGTGGCGTCTATTGGAAACATTTTTCTAAATATAGGAGGTGGGGAAAAAGGCACACCCGGTCTATCCCACTCCTTGCTAATAATTTCTGTAAGCCTTTTAGGTATAGGAAAAACATCAGTACACACCGGTACCGCATAGTATTTATCCAGCCTACACAATTTCTCTGGTACTGCAACTGTGTTACAGTCATTCAGAGCAGCTAATACCTCCCCAAGCAACACACAGAGGTTCTCAAGCTTAAATTTAAAATTAGAAATCTCTGAATCATGATTCCCCGAATCAGAGATGTCACCCACAGACTGAAGCTCTCCGTCCTCATGATCTGCATATTGTGACGCAGTATCAGACATGGCCCTTACAGCATCTGCGCGCTCTGTATTTCTCCTAACCCCAGAGCAATCGCGCTTGCCTCTTAATTCAGGCAACCTGGATAATACCTCTGACAGGGTATTATTTATGATTGCAGCCATGTCCTGCAAGTAATCGCTATGGGCGTCCCTGATGTAATTGGCGCCATATTAGCGTGCATCCCCTGAGCGGGAGGCGAAGGGTCTGACACGTGGGGAGAGTTAGTCGGCATAACTTCCCCCTTGTCAGAATCTTCTGGTGATATTTCTTTTATAGTTAAAGACTGATCTTTACTGTTTAAGGTGAAATCAATACATTTAGTACACATTCTCCTATGGGGCTCCACCATGGCTTTCAAACATAATGAACAAGTAGTTTCCTCTGTGTCAGACATGTTTAAACAGACTAGCAATGAGACTAGCAAGCTTGGAAAACACTTTAAACAAGTTTACAAGCAATATAAAAAACGTTACTGCACCTTTAAGAAACACAAATTTTGTCAAAATTTGAAATAACAGTGAAAAAAGGCAGTTACACTAACGAAATTTTTACAGTGTATGTAACAAGTTAGCAGAGCATTGCACCCACTTGCAAATGGATGATTAACCCCTTAATACCCAAAAAATAATCAAAGACAAAAACGTTTTTTTTGTTTTTTTTTTGTTTTGTTTTGTTTTTTCAAACAGTCACAACAACTGCCACAGCTCTACTGTGGCTTTTTACCTCCCTCAAAAACGACTTTGAAGCCTTTAAAGCCCTCCAGAGATGTCCTGGATCATGCAGGAAGAAGCTGGATGTCTGTGTCTGTAATTTTTGCTGTGCAAAAAAAACGGCAAAATATGCCCCTCCCACTCATATTACAACAGTGGAAAGCCTAAGGAAACTGTTTCTAGGCCAAATTCAAGCCAGCCATGTGGAAAAAAAACTAGGCCCCAATAAGTTTTATCACTAAATACATATAAAAATGATTAAACATGCCAGCAAACGTTTTATATTACATTTTTATAAGAGTATGCATCTCTATTAATAAGCCTGATACCAGTAGCTATCATTGCATTTAAGGCTTTACTTACATTAGTTAGGTATCAGCAGCATTTTCTAGCAAATTCCATCCCTAGAAAAATATTAACTGCACATACCTTATTGCAGGAAAACCTGCATGCCATTCCCTCTCTGAAGTTACCTCACTCCTCAGAATATGTGAGAACAGCCATGGATCTTAGTTACTTCTGCTAAGATCATAGAAAACACAGGCAGATTCTTCTTCTAAATACTGCCTGAGATAAACAGTACACTCCGGCACCATTTAAAAATAACAAACTTTTGATTGAAGAATAAACTAAGTATAAAACACCACACTCCTCTTACGACCTCCATCTTGGTTGAGGCTTGCAAGAGAATGACTGGATATGACAGTTAGGGGAGGAGCTATATAGCAGCTCTGCTGTGGGTGATCCTCTTGCAACTTCCTGTTGGGAAGGAGAATATCCCATAAGTAATGGATGATCCGTGGACTGGATACACTTAACAAGAGAAAAACTTTGAAATGAACTTTATTTTTTATTTCAGCCCTAGAGAGACTGTAATGCTTTTAGCAAAATAGAAATTCTCACTCTCCAATTGGCTACAGAAAAGGAGTAAATATCAACCTGATCATAAAACTTTTAAGGGGTGTGTCCCTGGACTCTAAAACAATGAATATTTCACTAACAAATTGAGGTTTATAAAACACATAAACCTTGTTTTATACTTGGTTTAATATTATGCCTTAACAAAATGTGTTTTTAAATAAATGTAACATTTTGTATTTTAATCCCAGGGGAGAAATACTGCACAAAAAGGTACCTTTTTATGTTTTCAGTATTCCAGAATTCAGATCACTGTTACTTTAAATGTGCAGCCATCAATTATTAGATCTACTGCAAAAGAGAACTTAGTAAAACTGCGGTGAACTATTTGAATAAAAATGACTATCTATTGACTAAGCACACTTTTTGGGGCATTGTTTGTAACAAAATTAAAATGTATTTTGTCTGCACATCATCTGTTGACATATAACATGCTTTATACAAAATGACCTTAATGTCCCTTTAAAAAAAAAAATTGCACAAAGTGTATTTATATCAAGTCCCACTATCAGCTAGAGGGTCTCAACATTTGCAGATCACATGATGTATATGCTCAATCATACAGTGAAAGGGGGGTCAAAGATCAAATTGTGCCAGCCTCCTTTCTGTCATCACCAACACTCAGAGATAAACACTTTCACATGTTATCAATCAATTCCTAAGGCAATGTCAGCATTGGCTGAGATCATGCATAATACTAATATTCCAATAACTTTAGTCATTTCATTTTGTTCTGTAAAAGATATTCAGGTTGTTTGTGGAGCAAATATTTTTTTATTTAAAAAAAATAAAAAATATTTGTGATAAAAAAAAAAACTTAATCTAAAAGAGGTGGTTGATTTTTTTAAATCAATACATGATTTATTGTTCTGTAAAATATATCTTCTCTAAATAAAATGATTGTCAGAATCAATCTACACATGTCTCAGGGGAAGCATACCTGAAAATGATGACAGAAATGTGAGGGTGGAGCAATACTGGAGGTAGGATTTAGACTTGGTGATCTTTTTATTCTAAAAATAACATAAAATAAAGATACCTATGACAATGTTAAGTTTTAAAAATAACTCTTAGGAAATATAGTTCAACTTCACATCTTCATTGACTGTACTTACTTTTGTCCATCAAGGAATATACACTTATTGTTTGTTCAGAGGAACTGGATATGTTTTGTGTGGCTTACAAATAGCTGCCAAAAAAGTGACATTAGTGGTGATTGTTGATGACCTACGGAGCCTGTGTAAGCTAGATGTGCATGTTTGTTACTTAACTCCTTATCCAAAATAAACTGTGAACACAAAGGCAAATTGTACGATTGGAAAAGGGGTTCATTTTCCAAATAAAAAAACAACAACATACCTATATCAGGTATAATTATACATAAATTCATGTGATGAAAATGCATTTATTTATATATTTTACATATATATACCAGAAAAGAGGTCAAACTTAGATAATAATAATAATAATAATAATAATAATAATAATAATAATATAAAGTCTTTGGAATTTATTTAACTGTAAATAAAGTAGGAAGTATCTTGCCATAATATTTTTATTACAACTAAATTGATTGTTTAACAGTATATTTTAGCAGACATTTTAATGAGAACAGGAAATGTATTTGTGATGATAGCAGGATGTGATGTCACTAGCTGGTGGGCGGGGCTTAGGTCCGGTGTCTGTGTCGCAGTTAGTTTAGTACAATCAACCTGTCTGGATGTGTATTGCTATGCTCTGCAATAAAATAGAGTTGTACCATCATTGCTGTGTCCTGCATATGTCCTGCATCTCATGACATGGTGTCAGAAGTTCTGGACTACGCTTCTGTTTCTGATGATGACGATGTCAAAGTTTACCCCACCTGAGCCTTTTGACTTTTCTCAGCCTGCAGCTTGGCCCACATGGCGTCAGCGGTTTCAGCGCTTCAGGATTGCATCCAAACTGAACAAGGAGAGTGGTGAAGTACAAGTTAATTCTCTTTTATACTCTATGGGGAAAGATGTAGAGCCAGTGTTCAATGCTTTTACTTTCCAAGAAGGGGAAGAAGTTAACTTTGATATAGTTATGGATAAACTCAGTGCCCACTTTGTGCCCAAAAGAAATGTGATTCATGAGAGAGCTTGTTTTCACAAACGTAATCAGCGTGTGGGAGAATCTGTGGAGTCATTTTTGCGCAGCCTGTATGAATTAGCTGAATTCTGTGAGTTTGGTGTTGCTAAAGAAGAGCAAATCAGAGACAGAATAGTTATTGGAATTGCAGATGCTGAAGTCTCCCTGAAGCTGCAGTTAGAGCCTGATTTAACATTAGACGGGGCTATTAGGATGGCCCGCCAGAGTGAACTGGTGAAAAAGCAAAGTGCTGATCTGAGGTCTGAGAGTATTGTGGATGAAGTGCAACAGTCTAGGAAAAATACTAGTGAAAGGCACAGTGTGAGCGGTAGATCTAAAGTACTGGAAAGGCCTAGAAGTGGATGGGCGCAACATGGCCGATGCACACAGTGCTACCGGGCTCATGATCAGAGTGCTACATGCCCGGCCAGAGATAAAAGATGCAGAAAATGTAACAGAATAGGCCATTTTGAAGTGGTGTGTAAAACTGAATACATTAAGGAGATGCAGGTGGACAGTGACCAGGAGGGTCAGGAAGTGTCTTTTGTGGGGTCTGTTGTGGAACGGACAAGCTCAGAGGAAGATTGGAAAGTTACCTTTACTGTAATGGGAGCCAATGTTGATTTTAAGATTGACACAGGAGCAGATATCACTGTAATGTCTTTTGCTGAATTTATGAGACTGCCTCGACAGCCCCAGCTGGCGAAGGTTACTACAAATGTTCATAGTCCTGGTGGCCGCATTGATTGTGTGGGGAAATTTCTTGCCAGCTGTGAGTACAAACAAAGGAAGTTCACCATGTGGGTGCATGTGATCCGAGGTCAGTGTGTTAACAGTTTATTGAGCAGAAAAGCAGCCTGTGACTTGGGCCTCGTGGCCAGAGTGAATGAGATCTCTGAAGATATGTTTGGCGAGTTGGGCCTACTGAGCTGCAAACCTGTCCGTATAGCACTTAAAAGTGACGCAGTCCCGTACAGTATTTCTACTCCTCGTAGAATTCCGTTCCCGCTCATGCCTCAAGTGGAGAAAGAGCTCATGCGCATGAAGTCTATGGGGGTTATTGAAGAGGTTGTTGAAGCAACTGATTGGTGTGCCCCCATTGTTCCAGTTGCAAAGAAAAACGGAAAGGTGCGCATCTGTGTGGACCTGAAAAGGTTGAATGAGGCAGTGAAGAGGGAGAGATTTGTGCTGCCGACACTGGAAGATATAGCCCCGAAGTTGGCTGGGGCGAAGTTCTTTTCCACATTAGACGCTTCTAGCGGCTTTTGGCAGATGCCCCTTGATCCAAAGTGCCGCAAACTGACTACCTTTATCACTCCGGTAGGTCGGTTCTGTTTCTGCAGACTTCCCTTTGGGATATCCTCCGCTCCTGAGATCTTTCAGAGGGAAATGAGTTCTCTCCTGAGTGGCCACGTGGGCACAGCAGTCGTCATGGACGACATTCTAGTGTATGGGTCTACAGTGGAGGAGCATGATCAGCGTTTGAGTTGTGTGCTGCAGGCTATCAAAGAGTCTGGGCTGAAGCTGAATAAAGAAAAATGTCATTTTAGGAAAACTGAATTATGCTACTTTGGGCATATCATCAACGGGGATGGCATCAAGCCGGACCCCGAGAAAATTCGGGCTATCGAACAGATGAAAAGCCCTTCTGATGTACATGAGCTGAGACAGATATTGGGCCTAGTAAATTACGTGGGCAAGTTTCTTCCAGATTTATCTACAGTTTTGCACCCTATCACAGAGTTGCTTAAGAAAGATGTTGCCTGGGTCTGGGGACCCTCACAAGAAAAAGCGTTCCTGCATGCTAAGTCCCTGCTGGGGTCTGCCCCAGTGCTGGGGTTCTACGACCCTTCAAAAAAGACTGTGGTTAGTGCTGATGCAAGCAGTTATGGGTTGGGGGCTGCACTCCTGCAGCTGAATGACAACAAACTACAGCCCATCGCCTACTGTTCCCGCACACTGACGGCTGCGGAGTCAAAATACGCTCAAATTGAGAAAGAGTGCCTGGCTGCAGTTTGGGCCTGTGAGCGCTTTCAGCGTTATCTAGTGGGTTTGGAGAAATTTAGTCTGGAAACTGACCACAAACCGCTAGTCCCTCTTATCAATTCTTATGACATCGACAAAACACCCTTGAGATGCCAGAGACTTTTAATGAGACTGCTCAGGTTCAATGTTCAGGCAGTGCATGTGCCGGGGAAGCAGCTGGTTGTGGCAGATACACTGTCCAGGCTCCCGCTGGCTGCTGCTGAAGAATCCTCTACAGAATCGGATGTAAAAGTGTATGTTGATTCAGTTCTGGCCTCTAAGTCCATTTCTTCAAGGAAATTGGAAGAGATAAAGAAAGAGACATATTTGGACACAGATCTGCAAGAAGTTATAAGGTACATAAGAGATGGCTGGCCCGAGAGCCGGGCAGCCTGGATGTCTTTAAATGCTTACCAGCCAGAGAGGTCGCAGCTCACGGAGCTGGAGGGGTTGGTGCTGTTCCAAGACCGTATTGTAATTCCTGTCAGCATGAGGAAGGAGATGTTAAACAGGATTCATGATGGCCACTTAGGCATTACAAAGTGCAGAGAAAGAGCAGCTACAGCTGTGTGGTGGCCTGGGATCAGCTCCGACATTGCAAATCACGTGTCTAAATGTGCCTTTTGCCGGGAACGCCGGCCTACTCAGAGAAGGGAGCCCTTAATGTCTACTCCGCTGCCTGCGGGGCCGTGGCAGAAAATAGCTGCTGATTTGTGCGAACTGCACGGGAAAAAGTTTCTTGTTGTTATCGACTACTATTCCAGGTATTTGGAAATAGCACCCCTGAATGATATCACAAGTCAGGCCGTTATCATTCGCCTGAAGAGCTTGTTCGCCCGCTGGGGCATTCCAATGGAGCTGGTGAGTGATAATGGCATGCAGTTCGCTTCTACAGAGTTCAGTGCTTTCAGCAGGGAATATGATTTTGTACATTCCACGTCAAGTCCACATTATCCGCAGGCCAACGGAATGGCTGAAAGGGCAGTTCAAACAACAAAATTCATCCTAAAGCAATCTGAACCGTACCTAGCCCTCTTGTCATACAGGGCGACGCCCATTCAAGCCACCGGGTTTAGCCCGGCACAGCTGATGCTAGGACGCCAGATTCGCACCACTTTACCCTCAGTGGGTGTCTTCAAGCCGCCTGGCCCTGTTCCTCGGGACGAAGTCCTTAGGAGGGATGAAGAGGCCAAAAAGGGTTATCGTTTCTTCTACGACAGGAGACATTCTGTCAGGCCTTTACAGGAACTGAAAGCGGGCCAAAGTGTCAGAATTAAACTGGATGATGAGAAGAAATGGAAGACGCCTGCTACGGTAGTGGGCCGCTCTCCAGAACCAAGGTCTTACACAGTCCTTACAGAGGGAGGGACGGTTACACGCCGTAACCGAAGACATCTTCAGCCTGTACCTGAGAGTCTGGAACCGGATACCTCAGTACCACCGCCGGTGGGATCTCCTGTTCTAAGAGAGGTGCCTTCCCCTCAGCAAGATCATAGCGGGGATATATCTTTGCCTCCAGCAGACTCTTGTTCACCATCTTCTGTATCAGAGGACAATTCATGCAAAGTTACATCAAGCGGAAGAGTGGTGAGGCTTCCGGCCCGATACAGGGACTGACTTTAGCTAGAACAGTGACCGGAAGTATGGGCAGAATAATCCCATGGTCACTGTGGACTAGGGTAGTCTACCCCGATGTCCAAGTCAGGATGTAATTTGTTTGTTCATGTTTTCTAATCTATCTGTTTTTTATAATGTTCTAAAACAAAATGTTGTGTATACCCTGTTGGTGTACCTTGTTGTTTAATATATGTGAATGTATGCTTTGCCTTTGAAAAAGGGGAAGATGTGATGATAGCAGGATGTGATGTCACTAGCTGGTGGGCGGGGCTTAGGTCCGGTGTCTGTGTCGCAGTTAGTTTAGTACAATCAACCTGTCTGGATGTGTATTGCTATGCTCTGCAATAAAATAGAGTTGTACCATCATTGCTGTGTCCTGCATATGTCCTGCATCTCATGACAGTATTAATACTGTAGATAACGCATAATTTAAAAAGGCATTTTTTTCACATTTCGTAAACAGACATAAAATTATGACTTTACATTCGTTCATAGATATACAGTGATTTAGGTCGTTAGTTTCAAACAACCATAATATTGAACTTTAATAATTTAAAATGTTTAATTTATGTATTTATTAATTCATTCATTTATTTATTCATTTATTTTGTTTCTTGCTTCACCACAAAATCATAAGGATGCAAAGTTATATAAAATAACATTTTAATTACAGCGCAATATCAAATAATAACAGTAATAATAATAATAAGCAAATACTTTGTAAGGTGGCGTTATTCATTAATACGCAAGCATTTTCGCTAAAAAGGACTGTTCTTTTCACAAAGGAAAACTAAAACTGAGATTGTGGCAATGGAAGAAAAGCAAGCTGTAATCTTACCATTAGGGAAAAATGCAATCGCTTGACAACGGAACAAAATGGATCAGAGTATTAGCAACTGAGTGCTTAAAAACCTTGGAGCTTGGAGGCTCTAATCCTATTTCTTTTAAAATTAAATAAATGCCACAGTAGAAAAAGCACAGGCATGCAAATCCCTAGTTAAACTGGTTGGCTATAAAATATTTCACTTCTTTCTTTGCAGTTTCATTTACTAGTTCATTTACTTTATGTGTGATTGTTCATTGTAGAAAATAAGGTTTTACCAAACAAGTTGTGGACAATATATTTTTATTAGATCGGCTTAACTCTTTGTTACTGGAAGGACCCAACATTATGATCACCCAATTTACACACAGAAATAGTTAAATTTCATGTAGACAATAAATATAGATGCCTAAATTTGAAGGACATTAAACACTAAATACATGTTATAAGCATAGTATTAATCTCTGACTCCCTCTAGTCATAGGTTCCGCCATGTTGAAATTTATGTTTCATTGCATTCCAATGTTGACTTGTGTTTGCAGATGCCTGCTGGGTAATTTAGGTTCCAAAATGGCAGCACCTATAATTGAAATTTATTTAGCGCTTTAATGCCCCTTTAGTTTCATTATCTCTCTTTAAAAGGACACTGAAGTCAACTTTTCAAGGGCCTTTCCTCAATAATTAGTCATACTTTTAGAGTTGTGTGCCTAATTATCAATAAAGCAGAGGTACTTGTCCCTATCAGCAAGCAAGGATTAGTAGGAAGTACAAAACCTAATAAAATAATATTAGTTTCAATTTAAATTTAAATATATTCTATTTAACCCCTTAGTGACAACAGCACTTTTCAATTTTCTGACCGTTTGGGACTAGGGCTATTTTTACATTTCTGCTGTGTTTGTGTTGAACTATAATTTTCTTCTTACTCATTTACTGTACCCACACATATTACATACAGTTTTTCTCACCATTAAATTGAATTTCTAATGACACCATTATTTTAATCATATCTTATAATTTACTATAATTTTTTTTATAAAATATGATGAAAAAATTAAAAAAACACTTTTTCTAACTTTGACCCCCAACATCTGTTGCACATCTACAACCACCAAAAACACCCATGCTAAATAGTTTCTAAAAAATTTCCTGAGTTTAGAAATACCCAATGTTTACATGTTCTTTGCTTTTTTTGCAAGTTATAGGGCAATAAGTACAAGTAGCACTTAGTTTTTTCCAAACCATTTCCCCCCAAAATTAGTGATAGTTACATTGGAACAGTGATATCTGTTAAGAATCCCTGAATAACCCTTCACATCTATATATTTTTTAAAAAACGACAACCTAAGGTATTAAACTTGGGGTATTTTGACTCTTTTCCTGCAACCATTTTATCACCAATCTATTCCAAAGTTTAAAAGAAATAAAAAGTGGTGATTTTTTGACAAAATAGCAATTTAAGAATACATTTACTGAGAACATTAAGGGTTACTGCAAAATTTCTTCTGATAGGCCTATCTTTAGTTTGTTACTGCCAAATAACACCCCAATATGTGTTCAGCAACATCTCCTTAGTACAGTGATACCACCCATGTATAGGTGTGTCAGGTTCTCTGGGGGCTAAAAGGCCTTATTTTTTTGGGGCGCATTCCAGTTTTCCAACTTGGAATTTTCACATCTATTATCATGCACCAATGTCCTATTTGGGGCATTTCTGAAGCCGGCCAATGTAATTTACCCCTATCAAACCATATATTTTTGAAAAGTAGACACCCTGGGGTATTTGAAAAGCTGGTATTTTAACACTTTCCATGCATTAATTCAACCATCAGTCTTTGTCAAACTTCTGAGTTGTCACTTTTTTGTGTTATTTTTCACACACGTTGTTCCTATTATGTGTTTAAAAAAAATCACCGGAATATGTGTTACATTTCTGAAGCCAGTTAATGTAATTTACCCTGATCAAACCATATATTTTTGAAAAGTAGATTGCTTTTTGGCTATGATTTAGGAGAGCCAGGTTGTTTTCTGCAAGACCTCCTGAGTACACCTATGCCCCCATGCATAGGTTTGCCAGGATTTTGGGAAGGTTCTGTTACAATTTTATGACTTGTAATTTTAGTTGGTATTTTAACACTTTCCATGCACTAATTCAACCACCAGTCTTTGTCAAACTTTTGGTTAGTCATTTATAATATTTTTACAGCAAGATCTCCTGAGTACAGTGATACCACCTATGCATAGGTTTGTTGGGTTGTTTGGGGTTTGCAATGCCAAACTTCTGACATGTGTCTGCAATTTTTTCAAATTTAACATATCTTCTTTGACTATATTCTTTTTGGGGGCCTTTTTACATACCCCAATTTATTTGCTCGCCATGAATGTGCATATATTTCAGAAGTTGAAAACCCAAGGTATTGTATATAGGGTGTTTTAATGCCTTTGATGCAACTGTTTTAGCCAAAAAATTGGAGAAAATGTGTGGTGTTATTTTTTATTTTATTTTTTTAACACACATTGCTTTTTGGCTATGATTTAAGAGAGCCTGTTGTAAGTTATTGCAAGAAAACACTCCAGGTTGTTTTCTGCAAGACCTCTTGAGCACACTTATGCACCCCATGCATAGGTTTGCCAGGATTTTGGGAAGGTTCTGTTACAATTTTATGACTTGTAATATTAGTTAAAAGTGAGAGTATTTCTTCTGATAGGCCTATCTTTAGATTGGGGCCTATCGCATACCCAAGTTTTATTTATTGTCATAAAAGTGTATATATATTTGAAATGTTGACACCCCAAGGTATTGTATATGGTGTGCTTTGATGCAACCATTTTAGCCAAACAAATAGGAGAAAGTGTATGGTGGTAATTTTTCAATTTTCATTTTTACACACACATTGCTTTTTGACTATGATTTAGGCGAGCTTGTTGTAAGTTATTGCAAGAAAACACTCCAGGTTGTTTTCTGCAAGACCCACTGAGTACACCCATGCATAGGTTTGCCAGGATTTTGGGAAGGTTCAGTTACAATTGTATGACTTGTAATTTTAGTTAAAAGTGAGAGTATTTCTTCTGATAGGCCTATCTTTAGTTTGGGGCCTATCACATACCACAGTTTTATTTTTTGCCATGAAAGTGTATATATTTGAAATGTTGACACCCCAAGGTATTGTATATGGTATGCTTTGATGCCTTTGATGCAACCGTTTTAGCCCCAAAAAAAAGTGTATGGTGGATATTTTTCAATTTTAATTTTTACACACAGATTGGTTTTTGACTATGATTTAGGAGAGCCTGTTGTAAGTTATTGCAAAAAAACACTCCAGATTGTTTTCTGCAAGGCCCCCTGAGTACACCCATGCCCCTCATGCATCGGTTTGACAGGGTTTTTGGTTAAGATCCAGCACCAATTTTAGAACTTATAAAAATAGAGTAGTGAAATGTAAAAATCTGGCACAGTAAAAGTAAAAAAAAAAAAAAACCTCTAACAGTGAACATAACCTGGCAAATTTAAAAACAAAATAAAAATGGACCATTGTATAATATCGCTTGAAGCAGTCCCCAATGCAGAGTCCAGGCTGTCCAGGGCAATCAGGACAGTAATATATGGTGTCCTTTATCTGCCCCCTCTTTGTACAGACTCTGCATTTTTTTTGGTTTCTAGTTTGCGGCAGTGGGGGGGGGGGGGGGGGTGTTAAAAATAAAATGGGTAGCCCCAAATCTGCTCTCTCCCATCACTGCCCGGGGAGCAGGTGCATCTTGGTGCAAAATCCCCGAAATGATCTGGAGCTGAAACTGTATAAAAGTCTGTTTCATTCCGGGGTTTGCTTTTTTGAACAACAAAAAAGTGTTGTGGGTTGCAATCTGCATCAAGTAAATTTACCTTTTTGTACCAGGCCGTTTTCTTCCGCATAATTAGGTAGGGCTGCAACAACTGATCTGCCAGATCAACCCCACCCATATGCCGGTTATAAGCCTTGATGCACACTGGCTTCATTATGCTCTCAGCTCTGCCACATACAGAGACCTCCACAGTCCTCTCTGTGTGGATGGTGGTAAGGAGGTATACATCCTTCTTGTCTCTGTACTTAACTGCCAACAGCTCCTCTTGGCACAGAGCTGAGGTCTCCCCACTTCGTAGTCGGGTGCGTGCATGTTTTTCTGTGTGGTTCTTTTTAATTGTACCACAAGCTACTGTATCAAAGCAATACAGTAGCTTGAATAAAAGGAAACTTGTATAGCAATGATCTAAATACAAGTGATATCCTTAATTCAGCAGGGGTAATATCAGGTCCCAGAATACTGGAAATGAATAACTGGCGCTAAATGAATAGCTAGGATTACACTACCTACGGTGGAAATAGATTCAATACCTATATATTGGACGTCAGTGGTGAATAAAAACTCGTATGGCAAAAATCACATATATGTGAATTACCTATAAAAAACAAGTGCACTTGCTACTTGGTGTCAAACCTTAAAAAGCAAATAATAAAACTCTGTGGTCTAATCCGTACTATAGTGTGTACTAGAATCTAACAATAGCCTTAACTGGTATTAAAATGCAGGAAAAGGATACAGTGTGTAAAGGATGCAGTGTGTAAAAATATATATCAAAATACAATGTGTAAAAAAATATATCAAAATACATCAAAATACAAATGCGGTGTATAGCGGTCTGCTAAGTGAAACAAAAATCTGTTGCAGTATATAGGATCCGGTATATGCAAATAAATCTCTCTTACTATAGTTTAAAAATCATAAATATATTTAATATTAGACATTAAACATTCGTATAAAAAAATGGCTGACTGATATATAAAACTCACACTAGGGACGTCTCCCTTGAGTGTATTAGGCAAGAAACAAGTATTGGCTCCAAATAGAATTAATATATCAACAGATGTCTGATACAACAAAGTTCCTGTATGATGGGAAAGTCACAGTTTTATAACTAGTAAGGTACCTTACTGAACTCGGAGTTACGGGAGCTGACAGCTCGACCATATATTGATTCCTAGTGCTTACTTCGGCGTCTGTGTCTTACGGGGTATTTCGCGGCTAAACAACAAACCGCCCGCTTCCGTGATGATTGGCGGTTTGGGCCACACACCCTTTCTTTGATAGGCCGGATGGATCCTCTTACTGAGTATGTGTGACGGTATCTCTGATGATAGGTGTAACCGTCCGGTCAATGTTACAACGTCCCAAGGTGCCTGTGACCCTTAGATTTGGTGGAAGTGTTCCTTAAAAACTGCACTTCATGTAGTATGAGCAGCAAAATAGGACCACTAATATTGGCGCTGATCAGATCCCTGGTCCTCAAGTGGCAGTTAGCTTTGTTCGTCCACAAGAGGGGGCTGGATCGCAGCTATTAGTGTTGTATAAGTCTCTTAGTGTCCAATAGTAAAAACAAAACACTGGAGTAAATTTCTACGCGTTTCACCCCAGGAGGGCTTTATCAAGATACTCCAGGTATATTACACACACCTTTTAAAGGTGTTCCTTAGATCTCATTGGCCAGTAAATAACCAATCTTATTGGAGCCAATAAACACCACCTCTTTTTTCTTAAAGGTGGAAATTCCTAAATCTGTACACTCACATATGTTAATGTATATAAAAAGAAAAAGAACACTAATATATTTGACTAATTGTCAGCGTTTTTTTAAAAACTTGATAAGAATGAAAAGTTAACCTAATCTATTATTAATAAAGAACATATAAAAGAAAATATAGGAGTAAGGTGTCACCAATACCTTATTAGTTATTCATAAATTAACTTAGTGTTATAATGCCAACTTTAATATCAAATATACTGCTGACTCTGATACTTTCTTAATTGAATATGGATCTTAGTATTTATAAGTAGAACCTAAATCTAAATCTAGACATTTACATATGCTGTTTTGTATAAATAGAGAAATAACACTAATAGATTTCACTAATTGTCAACGTTTTTAAAACATGGTAAAAATAAAGTGTGAATCTAAGTATAGGAAATATGAGATTGTGGTGCCACCTATACCTTATGTGCTTATCGTATATTAACTTGGTGCGATGATACCAGATTCTTTCTTATTAAATAAAAACCCTAGCAGTTATAAGTAGCACCAAACTAAAGTAGTGAATAAGATGTGATATAATGATGTGAAACATAAATGTTTGAAACCTAATGAACAACCATGTCTAAATGCGGATAGGACAACTCTATAATAATACATGTTTACTGATGTTTATTATGTATATTTGAATGATGTAGTGCCTGCTAGTACTATATTGACATTAATAATATCTACTTCATTTTGACTCTAATTCTTTATAATAGACAAATATATCTATATGGACTAAGTAATGTAGTATGTGAAGTCTAATAATGTGGCGGTTTGTTTAGTTCCATACAATGCACCCCAAAGTGGAAATGATAGATGGTTACAGAAAAATGGATATTTCTAATTCTGAATTAAGTCCCTGGGGTTGTAAGGTTTGTAAAGTGTATATAGTTTCAGATTCGACTCTAAGTAGTTCTGTTTCCAAATTACCCCCTCTCCAATTCCTAGTTACTTTCTTGATACCCCAAAATCTAAAATCTGCCAAATTATTATTGTGTTTATCTTTGAAGTGTTGATATAAAAATGTATCTTTTTTCCCTTTTTCTATTATCCAAAGGTGCTCACGGATCCTTTCTCTAAGGCTTCTCGTTGTCTCACCAATATATTGTTTGTTGCATGTACATTGAATCATGTATATTACTCCCTTGTCTTGGCACCTAATTGTACTATCTATTTTGTAGACTTTTCCTGTTTGTGTCGATTTGTATTCCTTAATTTTGTGACTGTGTTGGCATGACTTACAGTTGATACAGGGGAAGAAGCCATTTAAATTTTCTCCTGACAGACTAATTTGTTTTTCCTTATTTTGTTCATTTTTAAACTCACTTGGAGCTAGGATAGTTTTAAGGTTCCTGGCCTTTTTGTAGATGATATTAGGGTATGGAGGGACCCTGTTACCAATAATCGGATCATTCTGCACCAAGTGCCAATGTTTATTCATAATTTTTTTCAGAGTCTTATAATCCTCATTATAATTTGTGATTAATGGTGTATTAATGTAATTGCTCTCTGAAATAACTGTCTTAGATTTATCCTTATATTTAAGAAATTCTTTCCTATCAATGGATTCGATATCTTTTTTGGCTTTAGTAATTAAATCTTTTTTATATCCCTTCTCAAGGAATTTTCTTTCCAGAAAATCTGCTTGTTCCAGGTAATCTACATTATTTGAACAATTTCTACGTAAGCGGATGCATTGACTTTTTGGGACATTTTCCTTCCATCTTTTCAGATGGCAACTATCTGAATGTATCAGGTTGTTAGCATCTACTTTTTTGAAATGTGTCTTCGTATTTAATGAATTCTCCACTATCTCAATCTCTAAATCAAGGAACACAATTTTTTCTTTACTTGTAATGTTAGTAAATTTTAAACCTAAATTGTTACAGTTCATATCCGCCAAAAATTTTTCTAGACATACGACCTCTCCACTCCAAATCATTAAGATATCGTCTATATATCTTTTATAGAGCACGAGGTTTGCGCCAAATTCATGGTCTCGGATAAAATTTTGTTCCCAATTACCCATGAATAAGTTTGCATAACTTGGCGCAAACCTCGTGCCCATCGCTGTACCTGTGATCTGTAAATAGAATTTTCCATTAAAAGAAAAATAGTTTTGATTAAGGATAAAATTGATGCCATCTAATATAAATTTAGCCTGCTCTTTTTGTAGTATTTTGTCAGTATTTAGATAGCTCTCCACCGCCCTTATACCTTCATCATGTTTGATGCTTGTATAAAGTGATGATACATCACTTGTTATAAGATAGTAATTATTTTTCCATTCTAATTTTTCTAATATTTGAAGTATTTCGGTTGTATCTTTCAAATAGGAAGGGAGAGTTCTAACATATTTTTGCAGGAATTTATCTATATACTCAGAAAGATTACAAGTAAGTGATCCAATGCCACACTTTATACAAGCATCAAACATGATGAAGGTATAAGGGCGGTGGAGAGCTATCTAAATACTGACAAAATACTACAAAAAGAGCAGGCTAAATTTATATTAGATGGCATCAATTTTATCCTTAATCAAAACTATTTTTCTTTTAATGGAAAATTCTATTTACAGATCACAGGTACAGCGATGGGCACGAGGTTTGCGCCAAGTTATGCAAACTTATTCATGGGTAATTGGGAACAAAATTTTATCCGAGACCATGAATTTGGCGCAAACCTCGTGCTCTATAAAAGATATATAGACGATATCTTAATGATTTGGAGTGGAGAGGTCGTATGTCTAGAAAAATTTTTGGCGGATATGAACTGTAACAATTTAGGTTTAAAATTTACTAACATTACAAGTAAAGAAAAAATTGTGTTCCTTGATTTAGAGATTGAGATAGTGGAGAATTCATTAAATACGAAGACACATTTCAAAAAAGTAGATGCTAACAACCTGATACATTCAGATAGTTGCCATCTGAAAAGATGGAAGGAAAATGTCCCAAAAAGTCAATGCATCCGCTTATGTAGAAATTGTTCAAATAATGTAGATTACCTGGAACAAGCAGATTTTCTGGAAAGAAAATTCCTTGAGAAGGGATATAAAAAAGATTTAATTACTAAAGCCAAAAAAGATATCGAATCCATTGATAGGAAAGAATTTCTTAAATATAAGGATAAATCTAAGACAGTTATTTCAGAGAGCAATTACATTAATACACCATTAATCACAAATTATAATGAGGATTATAAGACTCTGAAAAAAATTATGAATAAACATTGGCACTTGGTGCAGAATGATCCGATTATTGGTAACAGGGTCCCTCCATACCCTAATATCATCTACAAAAAGGCCAGGAACCTTAAAACTATCCTAGCTCCAAGTGAGTTTAAAAATGAACAAAATAAGGAAAAACAAATTAGTCTGTCAGGAGAAAATTTAAATGGCTTCTTCCCCTGTATCAACTGTAAGTCATGCCAACACAGTCACAAAATTAAGGAATACAAATCGACACAAACAGGAAAAGTCTACAAAATAGATAGTACAATTAGGTGCCAAGACAAGGGAGTAATATACATGATTCAATGTACATGCAACAAACAATATATTGGTGAGACAACGAGAAGCCTTAGAGAAAGGATCCGTGAGCACCTTTGGATAATAGAAAAAGGGAAAAAAGATACATTTTTATATCAACACTTCAAAGATAAACACAATAATAATTTGGCAGATTTTAGATTTTGGGGTATCAAGAAAGTAACTAGGAATTGGAGAGGGGGTAATTTGGAAACAGAACTACTTAGAGTCGAATCTGAAACTATATACACTTTACAAACCTTACAACCCCAGGGACTTAATTCAGAATTAGAAATATCCATTTTTCTGTAACCATCTATCATTTCCACTTTGGGGTGCATTGTATGGAACTAAACAAACCGCCACATTATTAGACTTCACATACTACATTACTTAGTCCATATAGATATATTTGTCTATTATAAAGAATTAGAGTCAAAATGAAGTAGATATTATTAATGTCAATATAGTACTAGCAGGCACTACATCATTCAAATATACATAATAAACATCAGTAAACATGTATTATTATAGAGTTGTCCTATCCGCATTTAGACATGGTTGTTCATTAGGTTTCAAACATTTATGTTTCACATCATTATATCACATCTTATTCACTACTTTAGTTTGGTGCTACTTATAACTGCTAGGGTTTTTATTTAATAAGAAAGAATCTGGTATCATCGCACCAAGTTAATATACGATAAGCACATAAGGTATAGGTGGCACCACAATCTCATATTTCCTATACTTAGATTCACACTTTATTTTTACCATGTTTTAAAAACGTTGACAATTAGTGAAATCTATTAGTGTTATTTCTCTATTTATACAAAACAGCATATGTAAATGTCTAGATTTAGATTTAGGTTCTACTTATAAATACTAAGATCCATATTCAATTAAGAAAGTATCAGAGTCAGCAGTATATTTGATATTAAAGTTGGCATTATAACACTAAGTTAATTTATGAATAACTAATAAGGTATTGGTGACACCTTACTCCTATATTTTCTTTTATATGTTCTTTATTAATAATAGATTAGGTTAACTTTTCATTCTTATCAAGTTTTTAAAAAAACGCTGACAATTAGTCAAATATATTAGTGTTCTTTTTCTTTTTATATACATTAACATATGTGAGTGTACAGATTTAGGAATTTCCACCTTTAAGAAAAAAGAGGTGGTGTTTATTGGCTCCAATAAGATTGGTTATTTACTGGCCAATGAGATCTAAGGAACACCTTTAAAAGGTGTGTGTAATATACCTGGAGTATCTTGATAAAGCCCTCCTGGGGTGAAACGCGTAGAAATTTACTCCAGTGTTTTGTTTTTACTATTGGACACTAAGAGACTTATACAACACTAATAGCTGCGATCCAGCCCCCTCTTGTGGACGAACAAAGCTAACTGCCACTTGAGGACCAGGGATCTGATCAGCGCCAATATTAGTGGTCCTATTTTGCTGCTCATACTACATGAAGTGCAGTTTTTAAGGAACACTTCCACCAAATCTAAGGGTCACAGGCACCTTGGGACGTTGTAACATTGACCGGACGGTTACACCTATCATCAGAGATACCGTCACACATACTCAGTAAGAGGATCCATCCGGCCTATCAAAGAAAGGGTGTGTGGCCCAAACCGCCAATCATCACGGAAGCGGGCGGTTTGTTGTTTAGCCGCGAAATACCCCGTAAGACACAGACGCCGAAGTAAGCACTAGGAATCAATATATGGTCGAGCTGTCAGCTCCCGTAACTCCGAGTTCAGTAAGGTACCTTACTAGTTATAAAACTGTGACTTTCCCATCATACAGGAACTTTGTTGTATCAGACATCTGTTGATATATTAATTCTATTTGGAGCCAATACTTGTTTCTTGCCTAATACACTCAAGGGAGACGTCCCTAGTGTGAGTTTTATATATCAGTCAGCCATTTTTTTATACGAATGTTTAATGTCTAATATTAAATATATTTATGATTTTTAAACTATAGTAAGAGAGATTTATTTGCATATACCGGATCCTATATACTGCAACAGAGTTTTGTTTCACTTAGCAGACCGCTATACACCGCATTTGTATTTTGATGTATTTTGATATATTTTTTTACACATTGTATTTTGATATATATTTTTACACACTGCATCCTTTACACACTGTATCCTTTTCCTGCATTTTAATACCAGTTAAGGCTATTGTTAGATTCTAGTACACACTATAGTACGGATTAGACCACAGAGTTTTATTATTTGCTTTTTAAGGTTTGACACCAAGTAGCAAGTGCACTTGTTTTTTATAGGTAATTCACATATATGTGATTTTTGCCATACGAGTTTTTATTCACCACTGACGTCCAATATATAGGTATTGAATCTATTTCCACCGTAGGTAGTGTAATCCTAGCTATTCATTTAGCGCCAGTTATTCATTTCCAGTATTCTGTATTTAACTTTAATCAAACTACTAAGGAGGAGTAGTTTTCATAACTAGGCTTTTAGGATTACAGTTAGCGCCAACCCTTATTCTTTACCACTTACTAATATCAGGTCCCAGACAATCTTGCCAGTGGTTCCCATATGTTCTGGGCAACCTGGAGGGTCATGGTGGCTATCATTTCCCTCATACACCCCGGGAAGGCCTGAGTATACCCAGTCTCGCTCTCACAGAGCTTATACACCTTTACCCCATACCTGGAGCGCTTGTAAGGAATATACTGCTTGAATCCTAGCCTTCCCTTAGACTTCATCAGGGAATTATCCACACATATATACCTTCCAGGTGTATAAGCCTCTGCAAACCTGGCAGCAAAGTGGGTAATCAGGGAGTGAATTTTATACAGCCTGTCAAATTGGGGATGCTCCCTAGGGGGGCATAGGCTGTTGTCGCTGAAATGCATGAAATGTAGAATAATTTCATACCTCTTCCTCGACATACACTAGGAGAAAATGGGGGTAGAGTAGATGGGGCTATTGCTCCAGTAGGAGCGAATGGAGGGTTTCTTTATGATTCCCATCAGCATAGTCAATGCCCAGAATTTTTTAAATTCTGGCACATCAATGGGGGCCCATTGCTGCTTTGCCAAATATGATTCAGGGTTTGCAGCACGGAACTGATGGGCATATAAATTAGTTTGGGCGATAATGTTCCCTAATACATCATCGCCCAGAAAACCTCCAGAAAATGTTGGGGGCTAAATCCTGCAAAATACATATTGATGCCAGGATTTGCTGTGAAGGGTGGGATTTCTGGCCTCTGGTGATGAGGCGTTACCCACTTTTCAGCGGCAATGGCATCAACACGTCTCCTTCTGGCAGGAGGACTAGCAGGGGGGCTAACAACCACAGATATATCAGTTGAGACTGTAGCTAATGATGTATCTGAGCATATGACAGGGTCAAAATTGGGGTCTGAGTCTGACATAGAGGCGTATGACTCTGATGCATGTATGGCCTCCTCAGCACTATATATTCTCTGTGACATTATTTATTTTATATGTCTCAAAAAAAATTACTAAAAAAAATCAGCACAAAATTTAAATTTAAATTAACTAAATTAACTAAATGGCTCTGAAAAGAGCCTTTGGATCTCACAAAAAAAAATCTAAAAAAAAAAAATTAACCCCCAAAAAAATGCAGACATCAAAAAAGTGCAGCTGTGCTACTGCCAGTGATTTATAGTGATCACTGGTAAGCTAGGGGTTAATGGCTCTGAAAAGAACCTTTGGGTCTCATAATTTTTACTAAAATTAACTTAAACTAGCTTAATGGCACTGAAAAGAGCCTTTGGGTCTCACAAAAAATTACTAAAAAAAATGCACAGAGAGCAAAAAAGTGCAGCTTTGCTACTGCCAGTGTTTTTTTTGTGTGAGCGCTGGCAAGCTAGGGGTTAATTGCTCTGAAAAGAACCTTTGGGTCTCACAATTTTTAATAAATATATTAGCTAAATCTCTCTTTCCTAAACACAGATCTCTCTCTCTCCCACAGAAATGCAAGTGAGGAGAGGGAGATCCACACTGGTCAGAGTCAATATTAACAAATATTGACATGATCAGACAAATGGAATATTTTATTATTAAAAAATATATTAAAGGGGCAAGCTCAGATTGGATGACCCTAGCCTGCCCCTATGATGAAGCAGACACCCACAGAATCCCCATGATGCACTGGGCATCGCCATCTTTAAAGCTTCATGGGGGTGGGGGAGAAGGGCTATATGGGGATTATAATATTTAAAAAAAAAAAAATTATATTATTTTAATACATACTGAGTTCCTCAACCCACTGAGGCACTCAGCACACAAGCAGAGCATCAGAAGCCTGTCTGATCGCTTCCAATGCTCTGCTAGACTGTCAGGCTCCACGTGGAGCGAAACCGAAAGTGATCACTCGTGGGGAGTGATCAATTCAGGGCCCAGCAGTCGGGAACAGTATTGCAGGATGCCTCGACATTGAGGCATCGCTGCAATACTGTTAGAACAGCTGGACGCGCTCAGATTACCTGAGGACGTACAGGGTATGTCCTTGGTCATTAACGGCCATTTTATGTAGGACGTACCCTGTACGTCGTCGGTCGTTAAGGGGCTTAAAGGGCACAAAACCCAAACATTTTCTTTCATGATTCAGAAAAAGAATACAATTTTAAACAACTTTCCAATTTACTTTTTTTAATTTATTTGCTTCCTTCTCTTGTTACCATATCCCTTTAATATTTTCAGGCAGTTTTGATATGTGTAAATGCTGCTCTTTCACATGCATGATAAAATTATGTTTGAATACAATACAGGGGCAGAACTACAGGGGGTGCAGAGTGCGCAACTGCGACCGTGCCCCCGAGGGTGCGGTCCTAGCTTAAAAAAGAAAATGTTGACCTGCCACTGCCTGCACTGATATCATGTGAGTGCGACGTGATGCTTCACTAGTGTCTCTGTCTCTGACTACAGGGGTTAGAATTTCAGTTTTACCCATTGGTGTTTATGTGTATGTGTGTATGTATGTATGTATGTGACTGTGTGTGTATTTATGCATGTATGTGTGTGTGTGTGTGTGTATGTTTGTGGAACCAGCAAATTACAGACCTTGTTACTACAGCATGAAGGGGGCGGGGGGTAAACAGTGTCACTATACAGTACCACTATATACAGTACGGGGGGCTGGACCATGTCACAGACTACTGTAGTCACTTTATAAAGTACTGGGACGGGTAGGATCAGGCCAGCCACCTCACTGGCAGATTACAGATTGTGTCACTTCTTAGATTCTTGCACCTGGGCCCTGTGGTTTCTAGTTATGCCTCTGGTACAATACCCCTGTATGTACCTTAGTTGTGGTAAATTAACCATGTCAATCAAGCTGATATTAAGCAAGAGATCCTTGTTTGAAACCCTCAAAAGTCTTATTTATGTACCCATGATGTAAAGCAGGGGTTTTGCAATTACATTTCCCATGATACTCAGCCAGCCTAAAGTATGTCTGAGCAACATAGCAAATGTTGTTCCAAACCATCTGGTTGCTGACCCCAGATGTAAAGGATGGCTCATAGAACATCCTATCTAATATTGAAGTGTACATTTTGGGGTTGTCATGAACATAATTTTTAAACACAGAACACGTTTGTACTAAACGTGTTAAGGTACTTCCAATTATATGGCTGAATAGACATTTTTAACATTTTGGATGTCAAAGGTCATACACAGGGCCAGATTATGAGTGAAGCGCAAAAGTTTGTGTGCGAGCGATAAGGGGTTTATCCCGAGGGTTTGCGCTCGTCGGGCTTAACCCTAGTATTACAAGTTGAAAATAAATGTGATTGATTGAGCGCAATAGCGATTTACGCTGGAATGATTACTATGACTTCAGAGATCTGGTTAACTGTTTTGCAAAATATAAAAGTTGCACAAAACACATCAAAAATACATTAAAAAAGTAAAGTTACACTCATAATAACACCATCTCATAAAAATGATTAAAACAAATATTGCGCACAAAAGTTATAAAGGCTCAAAGATATGATGTCTAAAGATGTATATTATATTATATACAGTATATATATATATATATATATATATATATATATATATATATATATATATATATATATATATATATATTTACAGACATATATACACATATAAACACATCAATACATATGTATACATATAAAGACACATATACAAGTGTATTGGAGCCCTTTGCAGTAAAGTAGATAAAAATATGATAAAGAATATTTATGCAATATTAATTTTTAATAAAGGTTTTAACTATGTATGTAATGTAAATATTTTACATTCCAATGTTCTGCACATATTAGAATATGTAATATAATATATGAATATGTAATTATAATATAATTATATATATCTATATCTATATCTATATATATACATATATATTGTACCAAAAAAATCATATATATGTAGTAATATGTATTTATGAATAAATAGAACATATTCTGTTATTTTAAGAACTTTGGAATGTGGGTTTAGCGGACATGAGAATATGTGATTGGGTTTGCACGAGTGTGGGTGTTAGGTGTTTTTTCCACTTTTTTTATCTCCATTGATTTCTATGGGGGAATATGTGAAGACGCACGCAATATTCTAACTTTGGATTTTTGCGCTTGTCAGGTTAGCACAAGAGCAAAAACAATTAAGCTTAAAATCGTAATATGAGAGCATCCCAACAAGCGCAAAGCTTAAAAGCTTACTTCTACTGCAATTAACGCTCAAGCTTAAAAGGACAGTCTAGTCTAAATTAAACTTTAATGATTTAGATAGGGCATGTAATTTCAAACACCTTTTCAATTGACTTTTATCATTAAATTTGTTTTATTCCCTTGGTGGTATTTTTGAAAAGCTAAACCTAGGTAGGCTCAAACTGATTTCTAAACCGCTGAAAACCGCCTCATAGCTCAGAGCATTCTGAACGTTTTTCACAGTTAGACAGTACTAGTTAATGTGTGGCATATAGATAACATTGTGCTCACTCCCATGCAGTTATTTAGGAGTCTGCACTGAATGGCTAAACTGCATGTCTGTCAAAAGCACTGAGATAAGGGGGCAGTCTGCAGAGGCTTAGATACAAGGTAATGACAGAGGTAAAACATATATTAATATAACTTTTTTGGTTATGCAAAACTGGGGAATGTGTAATAAAGGGATTATCTATCTTTTTAAACAATAAAAATTCTGGTGTAGACTGTCCCTTTAAGCGTTAATTTGTGCTCGACTTGTAATCTGGCCCACACTTGGTAAAAATAAAATATGGTATATGGTATAACTGAGCCTATTATTTATTGATTGTATCCACTGAAAGGTCAACAACATCAAATTGCTGTATACAACCTACTGCTGTTTCTAATGTCGATTATTTCTAATATCAACATAACCTTAAAATGTAAAACTTGTTATGCTACCATGCTAATGCAAGTTAAAGGTACAATATATACGTCAAGTAGTTGATTCAAGTTCATTGCATTCAAATCAGCTGCATATATAATACGCCAGCATTTTTTTTTTTTACAATAGCATATTTTTAAGGTTAATTATCTTGTTATTTAAAGGGACAGTCTAGACCCAATACTTATTCTTTATTACTTATTGTTATATACCAGACAAGCATCTTGCAATGGGTTCCACATCTAAAAGCTTGTAAGAAGTACATGAAACTTTTAAATAATCGTTTGTTGGCAGCCAAAAATGGCTGCCAAGCTCCGCCCACAGCTTTCTTCTTGTCCAGATATCTGTTTTCTTGTATGACAGCTTAGCAGTGCATGTTTAAAATTTTTCAGCTAGCTTTTTCAAATTTCACATCCACAAATCAGCATGTGAGAGTATAAAAACGTATTTAAGAGTTGATAGTGATTGGAGAAACTTAACACACCAAAACATACATGCAATGGGTGGGCGGGGCTTGGTGGCCATTTTCAGCACGTAACAATAAGTAATAAAAAATATGTATTGAGTCTTGACTGTCCCTTTAAGGTATTACAACAGATTTAAAACCGTAAAATTTCTAAGGTAACATTTAGTGCTACGAAGCACAATAGACCGATGTATTCCTAGTCTCTTTAATGTTAGAATGATAGTACAGAACAATTTGCTCTAATAACACGCACAGCATTGCTTTTTTCCATTTTCCTATTATTTTATTTTATATTTTTTCCACATTGGATAAGAAAAGTAATACTGCAGGACCTTCAGGGGAAGGGATTCATGACTCTTGTGTCATTCTATTATGAACAATGCTATATAAAAATGCATTATACTTTATGTCAGTCCAATAAAAAAAATTACATCCTCCAAGGTGTCCAATTTTCTATGAGAGGATTACATCAACTTGCAACTCAGGCAGTACTCCCCCAGTTTCAATAAATATACTCTTAAACTTGCAATTCCTTAGACTGCATTTTATGTTGATGTCACATTCTGAAAGATCTTTTCATTTTTTTTCCTGCATTATTATATTGTACATCCAAGGTAAAGTGTTCCTTTTTTTAACAATTTATGCTATATATTAGGTTAAAATATTTTCTGAATTTTAAATAAAACATTTTTTTTTAAATCCCATCCCTAGATGTCTAACTTAATAGGAAAACACAATAATAGAAAAATAAAAATATGATTCAAATACATATCTGAATAATGTTCATCATATTTTATAAATTATAAATAATACTATTAAAAAAAAAAACTTGCTATATTGGTTGAAGTAGTAAAAAAAGACGATGTCTGCATTTAAAGGGACAGTCTACACCAGAATTTTTATTGTTTTAAAATATAGATAATCCCTTTATTACCCATTCCCCAGTTTTGCATAACCAACACAGTTATATAAATATACTTTTTACCTCTGTGATTATCTTGTATCTATGCCTCTGCAAACTGCCCCTTTATTTCAGTTCTTTTGACAGACTTGCAGTTTAGCCAACCAGTGCCTGCTCCCAGATAACTTCACGCGCACGAGCACAGTGTTATCTATATGAAACACATGAACTAACACCCTCTAGTGGTGAAAAACTGTTAAAATGCATTCTGAAAAGAGGTGGCCTTCAAGGTCTAAGAAATTAGCATATGAACCTCCTAGGTTAAGCTTTCAACTAAGAATACCAAGAGAACAAAGCAAAATTGGTGATAAAAGTAAATTGGAAAATTGTTTAAAATGACATGCCCTATCTGAATCATGAAAGTTTATTTTGGCCTAGACTGTCCCTTTAACATTGCACAAGCATTTCTGTTGAGGATTATATTTTCAGGGATCATTTTTATAGGTTTTGTTTGGAGAAATGTGATTGAAATAATGTGTAAGTAAGCAGATGTTATTGTGAACTTTTTATTAAATAAATTATCTGAAACAGATTTGTGCTTTCTCTTTTTCACTAGAATCTGATTTCTGGTGAAATGCCTGTGCAATGCCGTCCCCTGCACATTCGCCGCTTATCATCCTGATCGTATCCGATCGGAATGATTTCAGTCTGCCACCTCAAGTGGCGGATGAGTTAAGGAGCAACGGACATGCAATCGCTGCTTCTTAACTTTTGGCGGAAACAGCTGCATCTGCAGCATAATAAATCTAGCCCTTAGTGTAATCATCACCAAGTAAAGAATAGTTTTTCTGTATATCGTCTAAAATCTCAGGAAACTTGAGGAGCATGGCAAACCTTACATTTTAACCCTTATAAAGCAAAAAACAGAACTATGTCTAAATAAAGATGACACCAGTAAGTTCAAAAACAGGGCACTTCCCACCAAAGCATATTTTTGAGCAGAGAAATAGGAAAGGGATTATAAACAAACTAATCTAACAAGGCACTATGTGAAAACGTTCATGGCAACTAACCTATAACCTATTGCAATGTCTGGTTAATTGAATAAATAACTGTATCTAGACTAATTTGCACATTAAAGGGACAATAAACACTAAATACATGCTAGATAGAATGATGCATTCAAAGAAAAGATTAGTCCATGAGTAACATGTAGATGTATTTTTTAAAGTTTCATTAGTTGTTTAAAAAGTGACAAAATAAGTGTAAAGTTTTAGTGTCTATAAAACACTGGGAGCTGCCATGTTGTAACTTGTGTTACCTTCTCTGCTGTGGCCAATTAGGGACCGTTATAAATAGGTCACTAGAGTGTGCAGCCAATGATTGTGCTGGATTTAACAGTGTTCTCCACTTCCATTTCTAACAGGAACTGAAAAGCTTACAATTTCAGAATGGAATTACAGGCAAAGAGAACAAAATAAATAATGAAAGTATATTGCAGAGTTGTTTCATTATATACAATTTATCATTTTATATTACTATCTCAAAGTGTTTAATGTCCCTTTAAGCAATATCATGGATGCACATGTCACAGATATAATATAAGCACAACAATACCGTTGTGATAACATTCCACTGGCAGCACTACAACCAACACAATATATTAGGATAAAGATCCCTTTAAGGTTATGGATTGTACTCAGGTTTTAGGTTTATGTGACACCTTAAAGGTTAAAGGGACAGACTACTTGTTTTTTTTAATTTTATTTTTATTGTTTAAAAAGCTAGACAAATAATGCCTTTACTATACTTTCCCCAGCTTTGCACAACCAACATTGTTATATTAAAGGGACATGAAACCCAATTTTTTCTTTCATGATTTAAAAAGAGCATACAATTTTAAACAACTTTCTAATTTACTTCTATTATATCATTTGTTTTATTCTCTTGATATTCTTTGCTGAAAAGCATATCTAGATAGGCTCAGTAGCTGCTGATTGGTTCCTGCACATAGAATCCTTGTGTGATTGGCTCACCCATGTGGATTGCTTTTTCTTCAACAAAGGATATCTAAAAAATGAAGCAAAATAAATAATAGAAGTAAATTGTAATATTGTTTAAATTTGTATTCTCTATCTGAATCATGAAAGAAAATTTTTGGGTTTAGAGATCCTTTGATATACTTTATAACCTCTAAACCTCTTAGAACCTGATGATCTAAAGGTCTCTGGGCTGGAGAGATTATAGCATGTTAATTTGCCTCATCAGACTGATAATTTCCCTGTTTTCTATTACTATACACTTTCATAATGCACTGCACCTACACTAAACACCTGCTTCCATTTGCCTTTACAGGAATTTAAAAAGAAAAAATAAATAAATCATGTTATACTATCAAACAATGCACATTGGGTGATCCCATGTCTCTGGTAGGCATGCATGTGTCTTGTGTAATATATATTATAACATTGTTACAAACAGTGTTGCAAACATTGTTGATGTATATACCCTTTCCTGCCACCAGGACGGCATGGGACGTCCTAGCCATTCTGCTGTACTGAAGCCATAACGGCTTCCTAACTGGGATCATAGGCTGGAGGCGTGCCTAGCATCATAGGCACTCCCTCCTGACCCAATCTTATCATTGAAATCACGTGATCACTTGAATGATCATGTGATTTAAAATTTATACTTATGTGTTTACATTGGAACTTTGTTCCGATGTAACAAATAAGTACCGTCATGAAGGGGTTAAAACACATGCACACTCCTGAGCTTGCCAACAGAACTAGCTAAATTGTATAACTGCACACACCCCTTTAAAGACTTCTTAAACATAGGCCAATTGATTGTTTTTAAATTACATGCAAAAAGGGCACCACTACAAGGAATATGTATTATATATTTGAAATGAAAATTTACTGCATAGGTAAAATAGAACTGATCCTGTTACTTTTATATTAGGCACATATTAGACCTGTATACTGCGTGGTCTCTATAAAAACACTACAGAGCTGGAAATAAAAGTTTTTTAATTTTTTTTATTTAACACTATATACGTGATTATCTTTGTAATAGTGCAACTTTATGCACAGAGAAATTCAGTTTGGAGTTGCTAAACACTATAATAATGTTCTACATTATCTGTATTTTGAAATCATATTCTTTGTTGTAGCTGGAATACAATCATCCATTGTTGCACACACAATTATTTATTTTATTTTAAGACTGGACGTTAACATTTTAAAATTTCATGGAGTCCAATGTCTTTATTCTGATACTAATAATTTGTAATATTAAAAAAAATTCTGCCCAAATGACAGAATTATTTTTGATTTTGTTGTCCCTTGATTAACAAAATAAATGCCAATATTTGTAAAGCTAATAAACATAATGATTTCACTCTGGCACTAAATTAATTTAATTTAGTTTGTTTATTTTTCACGGAAAATGAGAAATGATCATAGTCTATATTTTAAATTCCCTCCCCTTCCTTCATTTTAAAATGTAAGAAATAATATGTTAATGAATAAAGAAATATTTATGTTAGACCAGATTATATATTTTTTTTAAATTAATCTGATTTAATTTAAGATCTCTACAATTAAGTTCAAGCCTCAGAAATATTTATGTCATTTTCTTCTACCTAAAATGTCTTTAATTGTATAAACGTTTAGTTATGGCACAACTTTTTCTATCATGAAAATATATTCTTTTAAATATTTTAAAAACCTTATTTTACTAAAAAAATCTAAGATAAAAAATAGCAAGCAAATTGGTGGTCATTCTGAAAAAACTGTTTAGTATGAAACTCTAAAAAAGCGGTTAAAAGGATTTTGATTACAATGAAAGAAAAAAAGGATTTGGTGACAATATATATATATATATATATATATATATATATATATATATATATATATATATATATATATATATATATATATATATATATATATATATATGTGTGTAAAGAAAATCTGTACAATCAGGAAAAATGTGACTGACAACTATTTCAGGAAATTTTTACAAGTGAAGTATTTTCTAATTAGAAGAGTGCTTGCCAATCATAGCATTTGTTTATTGTTTCTGCTTCCTGTCCATCTCATTTAGCCCATGAAGATAACTGGAGAGTGAAAGTAGAGTCTGATAAGCTTTTACTAAAGGTATCATTTCAGGCAAAATGGAATTTCCTTAAAAGTAGCAAATCTTACTCTTATCAGTATCCTGTATTGTATTTACATACAAATCTCAGCAGTTCCTAAACGTTACAATCACATACTTAACCTGGGTTTAGTGGAGGCAGCTTAAAAATATGGATATTGACAATTATTAGTATTTGTAAAGCAATATGATATTTAATACCTGTATAAGAAAGATACAATATTACATGGTATTAAAGGACCAGTCAACACAGTAGATTTGCATAATCAACAAATACAAGATAACAAGACAATGCAATAGCACTTAATCTGAACTTCAAATGAGTAGTAGATTTTTTTTCTGACAATTTTAAAAGTTATGTCTTTTTCCACTCCCCCTGTACCATGTGACAGCCATCAGCCATTCACAAATGCATACACGTACCATGTGACAGCAATCAGCCATTCACAAATGCATACACACTTATTCTTGCACATGCTCAGTAGGACCTGGTGACTCAAAAAGTTTAAATATAAAAATACTGTGCACATTTTTTAATGGAAGTAAATTGGAAAGTTGTTTAAAATGGCATGCTCTATCTGAATAATGAAAGTTTAATTTTGATTGAGTGTCCCTTTAATACATTTGTATGTCAGTAGAGTTCTAAGTACTTACTAATAGATTCCATGAAGTTGCCTGGTTTCCAATTTTCCCAACAGTGATAATATAAATCCAAGTTAAACTAAATGTAAAAATACATTTTGGAAAAGTGTATTCTGCATCACAACTGTCAATCTACATTTTGTATAAGTAAGTTGTAAAGTAGACAAAAGGTAATAGTTAATTCACTATATATGTAATCTAATAATTCCTTACATTTAGTACAACTTCAAGTACATCACACTGAAACAATTATAAAAATGTACATCTCTCCAGTTATTCCATAATCTAGATACACTAAAGCATGAGTGTACTTGAGAAATCTCAGTGAAAGAGCTAATAGGCATAGTAGCATAGATATTTGTAATATTTGTCTTATATTATTATGTAGTAAACATTATAGTTGGATCAATAACTTATTTTATGTGTCCGGACACCTTGTTATATATTGTATATAACTATTGGCTACAATTTTTTTTATATCTTTTTTACTAAAAAAGCTGACTATAGTATCCGCCAAAATGCATCAGTTGAGTTGTTGAAAGCCTATTCAATTCCTGCTTAATTATATATATATATATATATATATATATATATATATATATATATATATATATATATATATATATATATATATATATATATATATATATTATTCTGAAGAAATAAAAAGAAAATTTATGCTTACCTGATAAATGAGCAAAGAGCACCCCAGCAAAGCTGTTAAGGGTAACTTCCTTTACCCATAATTCCCAGTCATTCGGCAAAAGGAAAATGGAATAAGAAGAAAACACAAGGGTGAAAAAGGTGCTTAAGGTTTATTTAAAAAAGCTGCTGAATCATAATTAAAAAGAGTGTGGGGTCATGTACTCTCCATGTCCCCCCCCCCCCCAAAAAAAAAGAAATTTATCAGGTAAGCATACATTTTCTTTTCTTTCCTAAGACATGGAGAGTCCACAACATCATTCCAATTACTAGTGGGAACCAATACCCAAGCTAGAGGACACAGAATAAACAGGGAGGGAGAAAAGGCAGGAGGACCTAAACAGAAGGTACCACCACTTGAAGAACCTTTCTCCAAAAAGAAGCCTCAGCTGAGGCAAAAGTATCAAATTTGTAGAATTTGGAAAAAGTATGCAGAGAGAACCATGTAGCCGCCTTGCAAATCTATTCCACAGAAACTTCATTTTTGAAAGCTTAAGAAGAGGAGACAGCCCTAGTGGAATGAGTCGTAATTCTCTCAGGAGGCTGCTGTTCAGCAGTCTCATAAGCCAAACGAATCAAACTTCTCAACCAAATAGACAGAGTAGTTTAAGTGGCCTTCTGACCTTACGTTTTCCAGAGAAAACAACAAACAGGTCAGAAGATTGCCAAAAATCTTTAGTAGCTTGTAAGTAAAATTTTAGAGCTCGCACAACATCCAAGTTATGCAAAAGACGTTCCATATTAGAGGAAGGATTAGGACAAAAAGAAGGAACAGCAATTTCCTGATTAATGTTTCGATCCGACACCACCTTAGGGAAAAGAAAACAATTTGCTACGAAGGACCGCCTTATCAGCATATAAAAATAAGGTACAGGGAATCACACTGCAAGTTGGAAGCTCAGACACTCTGCGAGCAGAAGAAATAGCAAGAAGAAACAAAACCTTCCAAGATAACAATTTTATATCAACAACATGCATCACCTCAAACGAAGCCTGCTTACAAAACTTAAAGAACTAGATTAAGGCTCCATGGGGGAGCATCAGGTTTAAACACAGGCTGTTTGTGCAAAAGGATAGATACAGCAGAAATCTGACCCTTTAGAGTACTGACCGATAAACCCTTCTCCAGTCCATCCTGAAAAAAAGACAACATTCGGGATTGCTCACCGGCTCCAGGAGAACTCTTTAGATTTACATCAATAAAGATATTTACGCCATACCTTAGGGTAAATATTGTGAGTAACAGGTTTGCGAGTCTGGAGCATAGTTTCAATGACCGCCTCAGAAAAATCACGTCTAGACTAGGCGTTCACTCTCCAAGCAGTCAGCTTCAGAGAATCTAGGTTTGGATGGAGGAAAGGACCCTGAATTAGAAGGTCCTTCGTCAGAGGTAACCTCCAGGGAGGAAGAGATGACATCCGTATTAGATCCATGAACCAGATCCTGCGAGGCCATGCATGAGCTATTAGGATTACTGATGCTCTCTCCTGTTTGATTTGAGCAATGAATCGTGGAAGGAGAGCAAAAGGAGGAAACAGGTAAGCCAGAGAAAACATCCAAAGAACCGGATCTACCAGAACGGCCTGAGGATCTCTTGACCTTAAAAGTTATCTGAGAGAACACTTCCGGATGCAGAGCCCACTCCCCCGGGATGAAAGATCTGTCTGCTCAGAAAATCCTGGATCCTGTCCACTCCTGGAATGTGGATGGCAGATAGAAGACAATTATGAGCTTCCGTTCACTGCAGAATGCGAGTCACCTCCTTCATCGCCAAGGAACTCCGAGTTCCTCCCTGGTGGTTGATGTAAGCCAGTGAGGTGATGTTGTCCAACTGGAATCTGATAAACCGGACTAAAGATAATTGAGGCCAAGCTGCCAAGGCATTGAAGATTGCTCTCAACTCCAAGATGTTTATGGGAAGAGAAGACTCTTCCCGAGATCACAGGCCCTGAGCCTTCAGAGAACCCCAAACAGCTCCCCAGCCTGACAGGCTGGCGTCCATTGTCACAATAACCCAGGAAGGTCCCAGGAAGCAAGTGCCCCGAGACAAGTGATCCATAGACATCCACCACAAGAGAGATTCTCTTGTCAGAGGGTACAGATTTATCCTCTGCGATAAATCGGAATGGTCTCCGTTCTATTGACGAAGCATGCAAAGTTGCAGCAGATGCAGATGAAACCGAGCAAAGGGAATGATGTCCATGGAAGCCACCATCAGACCAATCACCTCCATGCATTGAGCCACTGATGGAAGAAAAGCAGCATGGAGAGAAAGGCAGAAAGCAAGAAGCTTGGATTTTCTGACCTCCGTCAGTAAAATATTTATGGACAGGGAATCTATTATTATCCCTATGAAACACACTGTTGTAGATGGAACAAGAGAACTCTTTTCCAGATTCACCTTCCACTTTTGGGAACATAGAAAAGACAACAACATCTCTGTATAAGATTGTGCTAGTTGAAAAGATTATGCCTGAACCAGAATGTCATCTAGATAAGGCACCACAGCAATTCCCTGGGATCTGATTACTGCCAATAGCGCTCCTAGAACCTTTGTGAATATTCTGGGAGCCGTGGCCAGACCAAATGGAAGGGCAACAAACTGGAAATGCTTGTCCAGAAAAGCAAACCTGAGAAACTGGTGATGATTCCTGTGATTGGGAACTTGTAGATACGCGTCCTTCAGGTCTATGGTCATCATGAAATGACCCTCCTGGACCAATGGAAGAATGGAACAAATAGTTTCGATCTTGAAGGACGGAACCCTGAGGAATATGTTGAGACACTTGAGATCTAGGATGGTACAAAAAGTTCCTACCTTTTCGGGAACCACAAATAGATTTGAATAGAATCCTAGACCTTGTTCCCTTAGAGGGACTAGTACAATGACACACAGGGAGGATAGGTCATTTACAAAATTAAATAAAGCCTTCTTCTTTACCTGGTTTGAGGATAATCTTGACAGGAGAAATCTGCCCCTTGGAGGGCAAGACTTGAATCCATGCCTGTTGAAAAAGTGAAAGCCTGCCCCCCACCTGATCCAAGCTTCAACTGGGGGTGGACCCTTCATGCTGATTTAGAGTCAGCGGAAGGCTTCTTGTTTTGTTTTCCCTTATTCCAGGGCTTACTGGATTTCCAAGTGGACCTGAATTGGTCAGGTTTGGAAGAGGAAGGTGAGGACTTATGTCCCTTAAAGTTGCGAAAGGAACAAAAATTAGAAGACTGTCGACCCCCTAGGTCTATTCTTCTTGTCCTGAGGAAGGAAAGATCCCTTTCCACCAGTAATTTCAGAAATTATTTCCACTAGACCAGGTCCAAACAGAGTATTGCCCTTATAAGGTAAAGCCAAGAGCTTGGCCTTTGAAGAAACAGCCAACCAAGATTTTAACCACAGAGCTATACGAGCTAGTACAGTGAAGCTAGACATCTTAGCTCTAGTCTAATTATCTGCATGTTGGCATCACAGATAAAGGTATTGTCCAGTTCAATAGCTTTGATCCTATCTTGGATCTCCTCTACCCTAGTTTCCTCTGAAATAAGATTGGACACGGCATTGCACCAATAAGATGCTGCACCTGCAACTGTGGCAATACTCGCTGCAGGTTGTCACTGCAATCCTTGATGTATGTACATCTTTTTCAAGTAAGCCTCTAGCTTCTTATCCATTGGATCCATAAAAGAGCAACTACCCTCTATAGGAATGGTAGTTCTCTTAGCAAGAGTAGAAATAGCTACTTCTACTTTAGGCACCGTGCACCATGAATCATGAAGAGAGTTAGCAACAGGAAACATCTTTTTAAAAACAGAGGAAGGGGAAAAGGGAACCCATGGCTTATTCCATTCCTGAGCTATAATTTCAGACATCTTCCTTGGAACAGGAAAAACCTCTTCAGAAGATGGAGAATCATAAACTCTATCCAGTTTAGAAGACTGTGTGGGGTTGATAGCAACCGAAGGTTCAGAGTCATCTAAAGTAGCCAGAACCGCCTGCAGTAGTAACCGGAGGTGTACAAGCTTAAATCTAAAAATAACCTCTTCAGATTCTGAAGATTTTTCTGCTAAAGTGTCAGAGTCTGAGATTTTACCTTCAGAAGCTACTGAAGTATTTTCCACATCAGACAAATGAGAAATGGCTAAAGCAGACCTAGAGGGGTCAGAATCTTTACTAGCAGACAATTGTCTAGATTTCCTCTTACACTTAACCGCAGAAGGGAAAGCAGACAAAGCCGCAGAAACTGCAAAATTAATTTAAGCAGCAAAATCCCCAGGTAATTAAATACCCCCAGGGGGTTGTTGAGAAACAGAAGGCACAGAGTGAGAAACTACTAAAGCTTGGGACGTCTGAGGAGCAAGCTGGGGCATATCACGCACAGCAGTTTCCTGAGAGACACTTGGCTCAAAAGGGAGTAATTTGTCCTAAAATTTCAAAGTCTTAGCTAAACATGAAGAACAAAATTGCCCTTATTCCAGGGCTTACTGGATTTCCAAGTGGACCTGAATTGGTCAGGTTTGGAAGAGGAAGGTGAGGACTTATGTCCCTTAAAGTTGCGAAAGGAACAAAAATTAGAAGACTGTCGACCCCCTAGGTCTATTCTTCTTGTCCTGAGGAAGGAAAGATCCCTTTCCACCAGTAATTTCAGAAATTATTTCCACTAGACCAGGTCCAAACAGAGTATTGCCCTTATAAGGTAAAGCGAAGAGCTTGGCCTTTGAAGAAACAGCCAACCAAGATTTTAACCACAGAGCTATACGAGCTAGTACAGTGAAGCTAGACATCTTAGCTCTAGTCTAATTATCTGCATGTTGGCATCACAGATAAAGGTATTGTCCAGTTCAATAGCTTTGATCCTATCTTGGATCTCCTCTACCCTAGTTTCCTCTGAAATAAGATTGGACACGGCATTGCACCAATAAGATGCTGCACCTGCAACTGTGGCAATACTCGCTGCAGGTTGTCACTGCAATCCTTGATGTATGTACATCTTTTTCAAGTAAGCCTCTAGCTTCTTATCCATTGGATCCATAAAAGAGCAACTACCCTCTATAGGAATGGTAGTTCTCTTAGCAAGAGTAGAAATAGCTACTTCTACTTTAGGCACCGTGCACCATGAATCATGAATAGAGTTAGCAACAGGAAACATCTTTTTAAAAACAGAGGAAGGGGAAAAGGGAACCCATGGCTTATTCCATTCCTGAGCTATAATTTCAGACATCTTCCTTGGAACAGGAAAAACCTCTTCAGAAGATGGAGAATCATAAACTCTATCCAGTTTAGAAGACTGTGTGGGGTTGATAGCAACCGAAGGTTCAGAGTCATCTAAAGTAGCCAGAACCGCCTGCAGTAGTAACCGGAGGTGTACAAGCTTAAATCTAAAAATAACCTCTTCAGATTCTGAAGATTTTTCTGCTAAAGTGTCAGAGTCTGAGATTTTACCTTCAGAAGCTACTGAAGTATTTTCCACATCAGACAAATGAGAAATGGCTAAAGCAGACCTAGAGGGGTCAGAATCTTTACTAGCAGACAATTGTCTAGATTTCCTCTTACACTTAACCGCAGAAGGGAAAGCAGACAAAGCCGCAGAAACTGCAAAATTAATTTAAGCAGCAAAATCCCCAGGTAATTAAATACCCCCAGGGGGTTGTTGAGAAACAGAAGGCACAGAGTGAGAAACTACTAAAGCTTGGGACGTCTGAGGAGCAAGCTGGGGCATATCACGCACAGCAGTTTCCTGAGAGACACTTGGCTCAAAAGGGAGTAATTTGTCCTAAAATTTCAAAGTCTTAGCTAAACATGAAGAACAAAATTGCCCTTATTCCAGGGCTTACTGGATTTCCAAGTGGACCTGAATTGGTCAGGTTTGGAAGAGGAAGGTGAGGACTTATGTCCCTTAAAGTTGCGAAAGGAACAAAAATTAGAAGACTGTCGACCCCCTAGGTCTATTCTTCTTGTCCTGAGGAAGGAAAGATCCCTTTCCACCAGTAATTTCAGAAATTATTTCCACTAGACCAGGTCCAAACAGAGTATTGCCCTTATAAGGTAAAGCCAAGAGCTTGGCCTTTGAAGAAACAGCCAACCAAGATTTTAACCACAGAGCTCTACGAGCTAGTACAGTGAAGCTAGACATCTTAGCTCTAGTCTAATTATCTGCATGTTGGCATCACAGGTAAAGGTATTGTCCAGTTCAATAGCTTTGATCCTATCTTGGATCTCCTCTACCCTAGTTTCCTCTGAAATAAGATTGGACACGGCATTGCACCAATAAGATGCTGCACCTGCAACTGTGGCAATACTCGCTGCAGGTTGTCACTGCAATCCTTGATGTATGTACATCTTTTTCAAGTAAGCCTCTAGCTTCTTATCCATTGGATCCATAAAAGAGCAACTACCCTCTATAGGAATGGTAGTTCTCTTAGCAAGAGTAGAAATAGCTACTTCTACTTTAGGCACCGTGCACCATGAATCATGAATAGAGTTAGCAACAGGAAACATCTTTTTAAAAACAGAGGAAGGGGAAAAGGGAACCCATGGCTTATTCCATTCCTGAGCTATAATTTCAGACATCTTCCTTGGAACAGGAAAAACCTCTTCAGAAGATGGAGAATCATAAACTCTATCCAGTTTAGAAGACTGTGTGGGGTTGATAGCAACCGAAGGTTCAGAGTCATCTAAAGTAGCCAGAACCGCCTGCAGTAGTAACCGGAGGTGTACAAGCTTAAATCTAAAAATAACCTCTTCAGATTCTGAAGATTTTTCTGCTAAAGTGTCAGAGTCTGAGATTTTACCTTCAGAAGCTACTGAAGTATTTTCCACATCAGACAAATGAGAAATGGCTAAAGCAGACCTAGAGGGGTCAGAATCTTTACTAGCAGACAATTGTCTAGATTTCCTCTTACACTTAACCGCAGAAGGGAAAGCAGACAAAGCCGCAGAAACTGCAAAATTAATTTAAGCAGCAAAATCCCCAGGTAATTAAATACCCCCAGGGGGTTGTTGAGAAACAGAAGGCACAGAGTGAGAAACTACTAAAGCTTGGGACGTCTGAGGAGCAAGCTGGGGCATATCACGCACAGCAGTTTCCTGAGAGACACTTGGCTCAAAAGGGAGTAATTTGTCCTAAAATTTCAAAGTCTTAGCTAAACATGAAGAACAAAATTGCCCTTATTCCAGGGCTTACTGGATTTCCAAGTGGACCTGAATTGGTCAGGTTTGGAAGAGGAAGGTGAGGACTTATGTCCCTTAAAGTTGCGAAAGGAACAAAAATTAGAAGACTGTCGACCCCCTAGGTCTATTCTTCTTGTCCTGAGGAAGGAAAGATCCCTTTCCACCAGTAATTTCAGAAATTATTTCCACTAGACCAGGTCCAAACAGAGTATTGCCCTTATAAGGTAAAGCCAAGAGCTTGGCCTTTGAAGAAACAGCCAACCAAGATTTTAACCACAGAGCTCTACGAGCTAGTACAGTGAAGCTAGACATCTTAGCTCTAGTCTAATTATCTGCATGTTGGCATCACAGGTAAAGGTATTGTCCAGTTCAATAGCTTTGATCCTATCTTGGATCTCCTCTACCCTAGTTTCCTCTGAAATAAGATTGGACACGGCATTGCACCAATAAGATGCTGCACCTGCAACTGTGGCAATACTCGCTGCAGGTTGTCACTGCAATCCTTGATGTATGTACATCTTTTTCAAGTAAGCCTCTAGCTTCTTATCCATTGGATCCATAAAAGAGCAACTACCCTCTATAGGAATGGTAGTTCTCTTAGCAAGAGTAGAAATAGCTACTTCTACTTTAGGCACCGTGCACCATGAATCATGAATAGAGTTAGCAACAGGAAACATCTTTTTAAAAACAGAGGAAGGGGAAAAGGGAACCCATGGCTTATTCCATTCCTGAGCTATAATTTCAGACATCTTCCTTGGAACAGGAAAAACCTCTTCAGAAGATGGAGAATCATAAACTCTATCCAGTTTAGAAGACTGTGTGGGGTTGATAGCAACCGAAGGTTCAGAGTCATCTAAAGTAGCCAGAACCGCCTGCAGTAGTAACCGGAGGTGTACAAGCTTAAATCTAAAAATAACCTCTTCAGATTCTGAAGATTTTTCTGCTAAAGTGTCAGAGTCTGAGATTTTACCTTCAGAAGCTACTGAAGTATTTTCCACATCAGACAAATGAGAAATGGCTAAAGCAGACCTAGAGGGGTCAGAATCTTTACTAGCAGACAATTGTCTAGATTTCCTCTTACACTTAACCGCAGAAGGGAAAGCAGACAAAGCCGCAGAAACTGCAAAATTAATTTAAGCAGCAAAATCCCCAGGTAATTAAATACCCCCAGGGGGTTGTTGAGAAACAGAAGGCACAGAGTGAGAAACTACTAAAGCTTGGGACGTCTGAGGAGCAAGCTGGGGCATATCACGCACAGCAGTTTCCTGAGAGACACTTGGCTCAAAAGGGAGTAATTTGTCCTAAAATTTCAAAGTCTTAGCTAAACATGAAGAACAAAATTGCATAGGCAAAATAATTTAGTTATCTAAACATAATAAACATTTGTTTATAGACATGAGCTGATCCTGTTCTGGGTCCATAGCTATAGAAATCAACTCCCACTAAAAAACAAATAAGGTGAATGCAAATAAAATTTACTTAAATAAATGAGCAAAAATAATAGGTTTAGAACTTAAGGTAAAACTTTAATACCCCACCTCAGACACAAAGCCCAACGTCTGTCTGAGACTCCTACCATTACCGGAATGAGTATTCCACTAGTAATAGGATAAAGAAAGTTGAGAAACCTCTCCAGCAAAGAATAGCACTTCTACAATACTCCAATCAGCAAGATTGATGTCGGCACCTCACAGCACGATGCTCCGCTCTGTATACAGGAGAAACCAGACTTCACGTGACCGGCCGAAAATTAACTGCGCCACAGATAGAAAGAGCACAAACTTAAACTTAAATGGCCGCATAACGTATGCATTAATGACACACGTACACATGACTAATTAAAAATTAAGCACACATTGCTTCTTACAAATAAAAAAGGACCCCTTGCCAAGTATTAAGGGAAGCATTAGTAATAAAATGCTTTCTTAAGTCTCTCAAAGTCTCACTCCACAGTGCCTGAAAATATACTGAATAAGAAGCCACTAGCTCTCCTAGAGTCAGTAAAGTTGCCTAAATGTATCCTAGACTTAAAAGGATATCTAGTCCCAAATTATGTCCACTTAAAGCAATAATCTCAAAAGTGCTGTCTATCAGTACCTAGAAGGCAAAAACTCTTACCTGTGGATCCAGCTACAGGGCAAATGACAGCTACTAAGGTGTGACCAGTAATTCACTGCCTGTCAGGGACCTGTAGAAGAAGAAAGATCAGAGTAACCAACTCTGGCTTTCTGCAAAGGGATAGCAAGTGTTAAAAGTAAAGCAAGACTACCTCGCCACCTTTTAAACTGCTAAAAGCCACCACTACTCTTACTAAAGAGATTGACATGGACTCGACTAGACCCCAATCCTTGCTTGCAGATAAAAGTACCCATAAAAGGATTAAATATCTTCAGACACTGGCTTCACACTCCTCCACTGATAGAGGCAAAGAGAATCACTGGGGATTATGGGTAAGGGAAGTGTTGACTGTCCCTTTAACAGCTTTGCTGGGGTGCTCTTTGCCTCCTCCTGCTGGCCAGGAGTTGAATATCCCACTAATAATTGGAATGACGTTGTGGACTCTCCATGTCTTAGGGAAGAAAGTTATGTTTTACCCAGTGTTCCTCACCTTGTTTTTGCTTAGTTAATCACCTGGCTTGCCCTATGTGTATCATAACCATTCCTAACATTATTATATTGTATTTGTCCCCACGGCTCTTCCTGAAAGGCCATCATATGTTTGTACCCAAACATACAGTTAATAAATCTGGGTTTGGCAGACCCGGGAGTCATATATCTACAGCAACTAGTAATTTTCTAAATACAAAAACTTTCTCTGGTTTCTTAACAACAGTATGTTACTGGGTTTTGAATATTCTTATTGTGTGGTTTATTTAAAAAAAATCTGCCACTCCAGTACTGCTACAGCACAGTCTCTGTATTAATTATGTGACCAAAAATCCTACAATGAAAAGGAGTTTTAAAGAAAAATCAAGTTTTAACATATTATCTCGTCATATTTTAGAAAAAGAATGCTGGCATGTGAAAAGCCAACTTTCAAAACCATGGGGAGGGGATATTGATGAGCCAGAATTTTTATTAGTCACAGTATGGCACAGCTGGCAATCTAATACTAAACCCTAACCATGCCATCTTGTGTTAGTATTTTTTGTTTCTTAAACAATAGTACTTTCCTGATGTAGCTGTGGGGGAAAAAAACTTTCATATGCGCAGCTTTTCTGATTTTGATACCAATGAAGAGAGGGAGCAGGTATGATGCTTGGGTCAATTCAAAAGTATAGATGCCTCCAGAAAAATAGATTTCCCCTTAATGTGTGTCCATTTACTTGTTATATCAGATGCTATTTGTAAACAGTTTAATACACTTCAGTAGGTAACCTGGATAATTGGGAACACATAAAAGTGGAGAAAACATTAGCGAACACTGTCCCTTTAAAAAAACCAAAAAAACATTACATGTAATATATCAGCAATTAAGCATTGCATTGCAAAAGAAAGGATTCAAAATCATTTAAAGGACCAATAAATATAGTAGCATTGCATAATCAACAAGTGCATAATAAAGAAGTAACACAATTGGGGGCCCATTTATCAAGCTCCGTATGGAGCTTGAAGGGCCGTGTTTCTGGCGAGCCTTCAGACTTGCCAGAAACACCAGTAATGAAGCAGCGGTCTAAAGACTGCTGCTCCATAACCTGTCCGCCTGCTCTGAAGAGGCGGACAGAGATTGCGTGATTTCAACCCAATCGTATTCGATTGGGTTGATTGACACCCCCTGCTAGCAGCCGCAAATCGGCAGGGGGTGGCGTTGCACTAGCAGCTCACAAGAGCTGCTGGTGCAATGCTGAATGCGCAGAACTTATTTCTCTCCGCATTCAGCGATGTCTGTCGGACATGATCCGCTGATCGGAACTTGTCGGACAGACAGTAAAATAAGCCCCTTGGACTTATTCTGAATTTTCAATGAGCAGTAGATTTTTTACCCCTGTACAATGTGACAGCCATCAGGCAATTATATATGTATTCACTGTAAAACTATTGCACCTGCTCAGTAGTACCTGATGCATCGGAAAGTGTGCATATAAAAAGACTGTGCACAAATAGATAATGGTAAATGGGAAAGTCTCTCAAAACTCTATGCTCAATTTGAATCATGGACATTTTGTTTTTATTTTAGTGTCCATTTAAAACTGTAATTTTATTAGAACAATTTGCAAAGTTTTGCCAATCAAGCCAAGTTCAGGGGCATACCTCTTGAAAATACTTAAAGGGACATGATACCCAAATTCTGAAGCACTTAAAAGTGATGCAGCATATCTGTAAAAAGCTGACTAGAAAATATCCCTTGATCATCTCTATGTAAAAAAGGAAGATATTTTACCTCAAAATGTACTATGTATTCGCACCCCATTGTAAAGGAACTTCCAGCAGCCGATCAAGATACTAGTCTCAGGACTCCCAAGGGAGCGTGCATCTGGCATGTGTGGGCACAGTCATGTCATGTGTGGGCACAGTCATGTTATTTCTATATTCGGTTTAAGGAACCTTACTTTGAAATCTCACAAGATTTCAGTGAACTCTCATGGGATCACAGCAAAGCATAGCATGACATAAGCACTGCTGATGCTGATTGGCTATTGTTTTTTTTATTTTTAACTTCTAGCTGGACAGTAGCTGAAGGATATCTGTTACCAGAGCACTTACTCTTGTAAGATGAAGAAATATTGAGGGAAATGATCTTCCTTTTCCTTCTATCAAATTTACTTCTTATGGTATTCTATCTTGAATAGCATACCTAGGTATGTAACATGCACATGTTTGGCAGACATTTTACATGAATTGTGAAAGTAATAATTTTGGTGACATGCCCCTTTAAATTACAGAAAAACCTTGCAAAATAACAATAATAATACAAAAAAAGTACATTTAATTTTTAAAACTCAAAAACTCATAATTAAACACTTTTGCAGGAGATTACATTTTGAGTGTAATATCATCTGAATGCTAAATACAATGTATGGTTACCTAGCTGCAATTTGGATCAATAAAACATTCCTCCCTTCATAAACACATTTTTTTTTTTTTTTCACATTACTTGCTGTGTTGTATAACTGTTTTTCATTTCACTTCTGTTATTTTTCCGATGTTTCTACACAAATTCTAGTGGAAAAACAGGACAGGCTTATCTTAGCACTGTTAATCTAAAATCCATGCGGTCAGATTAGTATACAATGATTAATTAGCCACTCAAGTTGATTTACTAAGTTTTTGGAGTTTTTTTTGGTCCGTCCTATTATTTGTAATTACTAAAATCACACCTCCATTGGCTGAGTTCTGCTAGTTCATGCATGAACAGCAATCTGATTGAGCACTGTTGTAAGGATTTCATTCCTCATTGTAATTAGCCATAATCATAGCCTTCCTGGGTGCATGAGAATGTGCAAACCACTGATTCACAAACTCTAACCTATTTGAATATGAATCTTCTAAGTAAGTAGCAATAAAAAGCAGTTTCTCTAGGGAATTTTGTAAAGCATTCTTACTAATTCTTCCTCTTCAAAATGTTCCTCTTTCAATATCTGGGATTTGTTTGCTAAAACAAGAGCTGCTTAATGAATACAATGGTTTATTATTTCCTTTAAGTGACACAGCAGGGCCCGAGTAATACAGACCCAGTTCTTTCAGACTGAGCCAAGAACATAACAAAGGAGCTGACAGTTCTATGCAACAAATAGAACTCTCGGCTTGGTCTCTGGTTTGAACAGTCCTCAGAGCAAGACCTCCACTCTGTATGCTAGATTTCCTAGTCCGTATTTTCCCCCCTGTTTTATTCTTCTCAATGACTCACACATAGGGCTGAAACGATGCTGTCATGGAAAAGCACATAGCAACAGAAGAAGGGTAACTGGAGGAGGGGGCGACTTTATTTTCTCTCATGTGCATTCGTAGTGAGCCACCTAATGGTAGCAAAGTTTGTGCGTCTGAAATATTTCTACATGTAACCAATGTTGTTACTATTCTTGTTAACTTCATTATTAACAGAAGCTTGGTGAGATTTAATGTGATTAAATTAAGAAGATGAAATTTCCTCTGCCTATTAAACAGCTAAGATACACAAAAGCTTAGCTATATTCTGCTATAATAATACAGTTAAAAAGAGCTAAAACTCTACTTTTGAGAATGCAAAAACAATATATATATATATATATATTATTTTTTTTTAATACTAACCCCTAAACTCTAATTATGAGAAAAATGTGTTACAGGTTTACCTGAATTATTGAGCAGAACTATAATAATTTGGGGCTTAAAAATGTAGAATAATAAGAGATGTTTTAATGTTGTTCTGTCAACTAGAGTTACATTGCTCAGTAAACAAAATATCATGATTTAGGGGGATATTGATCAAAGCCCCAACTATGCTGCATTCGCCGGCACCAATACACTTGCCTAACATCGCCTAACAATGCGGACGCGGACCTGAATAAGCTCTCCATATTTATAAAAAAAGCCGGCAAAAAGCTGCACACCAAGTACAGGGCGATGAGCATCGGACTGTTGTTAACTAACAGTCATCGATCTCGCTGCTATTCGGCTTTTTCCAAACTTTATTTATATCCTGTCACTAAACACTGCCACTATACTAAAATGTTTAACCCCTATCCCGCCTCAACTGTAATAAAGTTATTAACCCCTATCCCGCCACTCTCGGACCCCGCCGCAACTGTAATAAAGTTATTAACCCCTATTCCGCCGCACCCAGACCCCGCCACCACCTAAATAAACGTATTAACCACTAAACATTTGGCCTCCCACATCACTACCATTAACTGAACATATTAACCCCTAAACCGCCAGCCCCCCACATCACCATAAACTAAATTAAGCTATTAACCCCTAAACCTAACAACCCACTAACTTTACATTAAAATTACAACATCCCTATCTTAAAATAAATTTAAACTTACCTGTAGAATTAAAATAAACTATATTAAACTATTAATTAGCCTACCCTAACTGTTATACTAAAATTACATTAAACTAGCAATTAAATTAACTATATTACATATTAAAAAAAACCTAACCCTACTCAAATTATTTAAATCTACTCTTAAAAATTACTAAATTACTAAAAAAACAAACACTAAGTTACAAAAACAAACACTAAATTACAAAAAAAACACAATGAGAGCTCAACCCTATTGGCTGATTGGAATAGCCAATAGGATGAGAGCTGCTCAAATCCTATTTGCTGATTGGAACCTTTCAGCCAGTAGGAATGAAAGGGACATCATCTTGAATGACGTCACTTGCATTCAAGTTTAAGTTTACGTCTGCGACCGTATTGAAGAGGAGCTCTGTGCCGGATGTCTTCAGGATGGACCCGCTCCGAGCCGAATGGATGAAGATAGAAGAGGCCGCATGGATGAAGACTTCGCCGGAATGGATGAAGATAGAAGAGGCCGCATGGATGAAGACTTCGCCAGATGGGTGAAGATAGAAGAGGCTGCCCGGATGAAGACTTCTTGCCGGCTGGATAGATCCTTCAAGTGGACCTTCAAAAACTGTAAATGGATCATCGGGGGTTAGTGTTAGATTTATTTAAGGGTTTTTTGGGTGGGTTTTATTTTTAGAGTAGGGTCTGGGCATGTAAAATAGCTAAATGCCCTTTTAAGGGCAATGCCCATACAAATGCAATGGGCAATGGGGAGCTTAGGTTTTTTAGATAGGCTTTTTATTTGGGGGGGTTGGTTGGGGGGTGGTGGGTTTTACTGTTGGGGGGTGTTTGTATTTTTTTTTTACAGGTAAAAAAGCTGATTTCTTTGGGGCAATGCCCCGCAAAAGGCCCTTTTAAGGACCATTGGTAGTTTATTGTAGGCTAGGGTTTTTTTATTTTGGGGTTAATAGCTTAATTTAGTTTATGGCGATATGGGGGGCTGGCGGTTTAGGGGTTAATAGGTTTAGTTAATGGTAGTGATGTGGGAGGCCAGAGGTTTAGGGGTTAATACATTTATTTAGTGGCGGCGGGGTCCGGGAGCAGCGGGATAGGGGTTAAAAACTTTATTTAGTGGTGGTGGGGTCAGGGAGCGATGGGATAGGGGTTAATACATGTATTTATTTGCGGCGGGGTCCGTGAGGTGCGGGATAGGGGTTAATAACTTTATGTAGGTGGCGGCGATGTCGGGGCCGCAGATTAGGGGTGTTTAGACTCAGGGCTTATGTTAGGGTGTTAGGTGTAAACTTAACAGGTTTTCTACAATAGAAATCAATGGGATGTCTGGCAGCATCGAACATAAGCTTTCGCTGCTTTCAGACTCCCATTGATTCCTATGGCATCCGCAGCCTCCATGGTGGCAGATTGAAAACCAGGTACGCTGGGCCAGAATAGCCGCGAGCGTACCTGTTAACTATTTGATAACTTTTAAAAAGTGTCAAATAGTGCCGAATGTGTATTTGGAACATCTGTAATGACGTAAGCATCGATCTGTGTCAGATTGAGGCCTGTGGATCGTATTTTACATCACAGATTTCAACTTTTGCTGGTCTGTAGGCTTTGATAACTAGGTCGAATCAAGCTTGCCACAATTACGCTGCGGAATTCCAGCGTATTTGCAGTTGACGGCTTGATAAATATCCCCCATTGTCTCTGCTTATTTATATTTTTAATTTATTACGTGTTGCACTAATGGCATCTATTTACAAGGTCAAAATTTGCCCCAAAGTGATGCTAACATACATATATTGTTAGCTATCTACAACGCACCAATCTGTGACAGTCTTGTCAAGCCCAGACAACTTCAGTCAATTATATCAGGTTGCATATTGTATTGTATATACAATATAATACATATAACAAGATTAAACCATGAGTTTAAAAATTATAATCTAAAAGATCTAATACATTTATGTGAGTTTTACCTGTGTCATGACTACAAGTCAGTTTCAAAGAACTTTGCTCATATGCTAATATGTTACAACCAATCAGATGTTAATCCAAGTCATCTGAAAGGTCAATTAAAGCCAAGTCATTTGAAATAAAGACCATGTTGGTTTTTATATCTTTAAATGTGTACATTTTGTAGAAAGCAGAAGTTTGTGTAACATTAGGCCATTATCTTATCTAACAGTAGTCAACTTAATTTTGTTTTTAAAAGTAGGTTAGGATATCTAAGCTTTGGAAACAGAGCACAATGTATGCGATTTAAAAATATCCATACATTAAAGGGGCAGTCAACACCAAAATTGTTATTGTTTAAAAAGATAGATAATTCCTTTACTACACATTCCCCAGCTTTGCACAACCAACATTGATATATTAATATACTTTATAACATTTAAACCTATACATATCTGCCTGTTTCTAAGCCACTACAGACAGCCTCTTATCACATGCTTTTTTATTTGCTTTTCACAACAGGAGACTGCTAGTTCCTGTGGGCCATACAGATAACATTGTGCTCATGAAGTTGTGCACAACACAGCACTAATTGTCAATAGATAATAAATAAAAAGTCATGTAATCAGGGGGCTGTCAGAAGAGGCTTAGAAACAAGGTAATCACAGAGGTAAAAAGTATATTAATATAACCATGTTGGATATGCAAAACTGGGTAATGGGTAATAAAGGTATTATCTATCTTTTTAAACAATAAAACATTTGGAGTTGACTGTCCCTTTAAAGGGATACTAAACCCAAATGTTTTCTTTCATGATTCAGACAGAATGCCATCCAGAGCACTCATAGTATCCAATTTGAGTACAATCCAGTATACAGTCTGTAAAAAGCACACCAATAATGTACTTGGGAATAAAAACTAGTACCTAATAGTAAGAAAATATGGTTATCTTCTACACATATATTCTAATGATATATACCCCATTACATTTGTGCAGAAAGTAATGTCTACATCACTAAAAATCATTTCTGATATCAAAGCACTTCCTAACAAATAGTGGTACTATTAATGCAACTTTCATGGAGGTAATCCTGATCTCTGTATAATCGGCCATAGGACGGATTAAGCTCATGGGCTGCCTATTTATAAAAACTTAAGCAGCGCTATATGCGCTATATCCCAATAATGTTGGTGATACAATAGGCAACAATCAACAGTATCTAGATACTTGCAATAAACCTTACTCTAATATCGGGAGGGTCAAGATTGGCATATATTTTGTCATTTATTTTTTCGATTTTCTACCTGACAAGCAGATCAGTAAATGGATTCATATTACAATTAGATTATTCATAAAGGGGGCATACTAAATAACTTCACTAATGCGTATATAACAGAACATATGATAAGTAGTATTGCACAATTAGAGCGCTACACATCGCGCTCTGGCACGCCTCCTATGACTAACATAAACATATGGGAAGTTCATCATCCAATCGAGCTGATCCTATGACTAACGCTCTGGCACGCCTCCTATGACTAACATAAACATATGGGAAGTTCAGCATCTAATCGAGTTGATCAATTTTGTCCCTTGATAATAGCGATAAAAATGAGTTGTTGACAAATTTTGAAAGGGCTAATCTGTGTTCCGGTATAGGTTGTTGCGCCACTATATGTGTCAATTTCTTGATCTGGGAATGAAAGAGGCTGACAGTGAACCGGCCAATATTAGCTGCTTGGTGCAACTTCTTTGACATTATATAGTGAGGACGCATTGAATTTATTTGCCTATGATATGCGGTCTTGCTCGGCAGTAACCGTTCTATGCCGTCTATTAAGATGTTAGATACCCGGCTCAGTATAACTCTGGAACATATGTTCAATACAATCATCCAATGAGGGCTATACTAGTGAAGTAAATGTAAACAAACACGCCCACTTCAGACATCACACTGACGTCAGGAACCACTACCCCCTACTCTATCCTATCCCTAGTCACTTCTGTGATTGACATATGCAGAAGCCAATAACAATCTGACTATTGGCAATCAGGCATATCCACTCAATACCTGAGGAGGGTCTTAAAGACTCATAAATATGACATTTTGCAGCGGCTTCACACCCCTCTGAGGAAGCGTTTTTTGTGAAACGTACGTCAGGGGTCCTCTGGGATAAGCTTTGTCTTTCCCTTTTTTAACTTGCTCTCCTTTGTTGGTCTGATAAATTGCAGCTTTATAACAAACTTGGTAAAATTAAACTTAAACTAGCCCTCGGATTGTAAGGGCTTAGCCTATACTTATAATTTTGCTGCAAGATACCTTTTATGCTGATTTCAGATTAATTTAAAAACCATAGCTCAACTTGGGTGTAGTGTTTTTAATTTTTAGCTCTTGCTAAATGTATGTGTGGTTAAATATATCGACTTAATAAACTTTAGTGTATGAATGGATAAGAAAAACATTTTTTCTAACTAATACAAATCTAGCTCTGACTCTGATAGGGCTCAGTTGGTGGAATTTTTCTCACAGATTTAAGTTACCTATTCTTATTTGTAAGTCTATTTACAATTACTTGTTAGTTGTACTTTGCTTTTAACTTTAAATCTGTGGCAGGAGGCATTAGCGGTTAGGAGATTATAAAACTCAAATTGGGCTATTTGCCTTTAACCACTAACCTCTTGTATATAGTATACTCTGCCCTACCCCCACCTACTCTTACTCTAAATGATTCAGACAGAGCATGCAATTTTAAGCAACTTTCTAATTTACTCCTATTATCAATTTTTCTTCATTCTCTTGCTATCTTTATTTGAAAAAGAAGGCATCTAAGCTAAGGAGACAGCCAATTTTTGGTTCAGGCCCTGGACAGCACTTGTTTAATGGTGGGTGCATTTAGCCACCAATCAGCAAGCACAACCCAGGTTGTGAACCAAAAATGGGCCAGCTTCTAAACTTACATTCTTGCTTTTCAAATAAAGATAGCACAGGAATGATGAAAAATTGATAATAAGAGTATATTAGAAAGTTGTTTAAAATTGCATGCTCTATCTGAATCATGAAAGAAAAAATTTGGGTTCAGTGTCCTTTTAAGTTCCCAGTCAAAGGCAAACAAAGCAGGGACATTCTATTATGCTTTTACATGTATTCTAGTAAGTGTTTACATGTGTTTCTATCTATAATACAAATCATATATTTGTATTAAATTATAGATAGATAAATAAATAGATAGATAGACAGACACACACACAGGCAGACAGACAGATAGATTATAGATATAAATAGATAGATATTAAATAGATAGATATAGAAAGAGATAGATAGATAGATAGATAGATAGATAGATAGATAGATAGATAGATAGATAGATAGATAGATAGATAGATAGATAGATAGATAGATAGATAGATAGATAGATAGATTTTATTTTTATATATGTATTATTTTTGCAGGCAATGTTCCTTTATGTCATATGCAGGTTGAAACATATTTACATTAATAATCCTGCATCCACTTTAACATAAAACTACAAAAACAAATAAAATGATGTTTTAACTGATCAGGTTTTGTAAATAAAAAAGTATGTATTATGTGTCTAGAAAAAAAAAAAAAAAAACCAATCACTTAGCCTGTATACCTGAAAAATATACAGAAATACAAGGACATGCAAGCATTTGAAAACATTGCTATGCACTGGTGCCAGAAAAGGCTACAGTCTGAAGCATTCCAGTGGAAAGCAGCAATTGTTCTTGTCGGTGGATGAAATGCTTGTCAGGTATGAGAAATTACCATTTAAATTTCCGGGCATATTTGAAATGAAGTGGTAAAAAATGGCTTGCTTGAAAATATGTTTGAATTATGACGGTACATTTTGAGGGCATACATTTATATACTAGATATGTAAATATGTCCTAGAGCACTCTAAAAATTCTTTAATTATACTAATGGCTCTTTTTTTATTGCATTTACGAGAAAGACAAAATTTCTCTTTTATGCATTACCATGATGAAGGTACATTACTTAAAACACCAAACCTTTCTTACAAGGTAAGATGAAGGTTCATAATACCACAAGCACTCAGCTATGTAATGAATTCTGTTTTTATTTTAAACACAAATGTAATATCTATTCTGATTAATGCCTTTTTTATCTTTAGACCTATAACTCATTTGTATTACAACAAGGCACTTACATAGGATAGGGAAATCTAGATTATTTTCTTCAGCATAATGAGAGCTTAATGCAGCTATTTAACAAATAAAAACACAAAGCAAATATATAACACATTTGTGGGAAAAATGTGTGTTTAATGCATACTTGAAATCATATTTTAAATGAAAATCCTCTCATCAAAGGGTAGACGGCAGTTGACTTTACAATTAAATATGCTGATAGTATGCTGATGTGAAAGCAAAATGTGATGACTTTTAAAACAAAATTAAAATTGCATTATTTTTCTCTTGATTTGTTTTTTTGTAATATTAAATTGATACAATCAGTATTGAAATAAGCTACTGAACATTCATATTAAGGGGTATTTGTTTTCTATTTCCTTTTTTATTACGCTCCCACACCCCAAGTTACACAATGGGGTGGATTTATCAAGCTGCGGTGGACACGGGTGCACATACGCGCCTCTGTCCACCGCAGCTTGCCTCTGGCAAGCTGAATTCCGCTGCTGGAATTCAGCATTGAACAAGAACACAATTTTTCACTCTTGTGCAACGCTGCACTCTGCCCGCGCACAGGCAATCATGCGGGAGCAGGAGTTGTCAATCTCTCCGGTCGTTTGTTAAATACAGACTGCAGGTTATCTTGTGAGAACCTGCAGCCGTAGGCAGACGAAGACTGCCGAAGGGTTTGATAAATTGACCCTTAAAGGGACACAATCAAAATTAAACTTTCATTATTCAGATAGAGCATGCAATTTTAAACAACTTTCCAATTTACTTCCATTAAAAAAATGTGCACAGTCTTTTTATATTTAAACTTTTTGAGTCACCAGCTCCTACTGAGCATGTGCAAGTCAGAATAAGTGTGTATGCATTTGTGAATGGCTGATTGCTGTCACATGGTACGTGTATCCATTTGTGATTGGCTGATGGTTGCCACATGGTACAGGGGGAGTGGAAAAAGTCATAACTTTTAAAATAGTCAGAAAAAAAATCTACTACTCATTTGAAGTTTAGACTAAGTGCTATTGCATTGTCTTGTTATCTTGCATTTGTTGATTATGCAAATCTACAGTGTTGACTGGTGCTTTAAGTCTACATTTCTGCCATGCAGATATGTCACTGAATAAGAATGCAACTCCAAGCTGCTTATCTACATTATGCAAGGCAATAGTTAGAATTAAACCCTTTCCCCACTGAACCATTTCACTCCCCTGTGCTGAAACTGTTTATAGTTGGCCCTTATTACATTTATACCAATCTTTCAACTTATTTTGCATTGAGGAAACCAGACAAATTATACCTTTTTTTCAGCAGACCAAGGAATTTTAGAAAATCCCTTTAGAAATAAAAAATACCCTACTATGGGGAAATTCCACAACCATATGAAATGCAAAAAAGAAACAGATGTATATATTAAATGACAGCATGGAAGTTATTTTTGTAACTCTATGCTATCTAACAATTTATGTAGTAAAAAATTCACACTAAGGAATTAGGGCATTACGGCCACAGGTCCTCATGCGCACTGAGGAGGTTATGTTATCCCACATTACTCAGCTTCCTCTTAGCATAACACATAAAGCTTCATCCATCTATTTAGCCAAATTCTGAAACAGCTTTCTCCTTTTCTCTGTCACTGCCACTTCCTAATCCTCTCTGAGAGGATCAAACAGCTATGTTTCTAAGTATGCGTGGAGATGTATTATTGTAATAAGATGGCAATCACCTACCTAATATATTTAGTGCATGAGAGGCTTGTGATTCTAAAGGAACTCCTATAAACATAAACAGCCATCAATAAAAACACAAATAAGGAGTTTTGTGCCCCTCTGTATGGCAGATGAGTCCTATAGGAATGTCAATCATCTATCTGTGGTGATTTTAGGAAGCAATGGGATTTAATAAGCTACGACTGAGGCACCAAAACTGGACTATGTACCCCTTTTTAGAAAAAGGAGAGGACTCTCTTTAAAAGGAGGCGTCATCGAACCAAATGGCAAACATTTAATCTCAATAGCAATCACTAGATAGAGCCATAGGTATGCAGAATAAATTCACAAGGGATGAGGTAGTTTCCCCTCTAACCCACTCATTAAAGAGAAAAACATGAAACACATTGATTGGTACCAATAATCAATCTTCCTCTTTCAAATGAGTGGTCTTGTGCCCATGCAGCTGGCAGGTGACAATGACAAATCATTGATCCTACCTTTCCGGTTCCTGCAATTCTAAAGAAATTACTATCAATCCCTGGCAATAACATATATGGAGGGGGTCCCACATTTCAAATAACAGATTTCATGTCTTTATTGATGTCATGTGATCTACATTAAAATAATGATCACTTGGCAGCAACCACTAGCCTCATTTCATTTTTGCTGTTGGCATCAGGGATTTTAGGTCTTTGTTTTTCTGAATAAATACACCTATAGGGGTAGCTAAATAAATTGGAAGAGTTAGTGAGTGTAAATATTATTACATTTTATGAAAGACATTTACTAGAGGAAATATGTCTAATGCATTTTGGTGATTGATTTTAGTTAACAGAGAGCCTGGGCAGGGTGGAGATCACACATACTTTGTCATAATGAATTAAAGGGACACGGAGGCCAAAATTAAACTTTCATATTTCAGAGACAATGGGGCCGATTTATCAAAGGCTGATTGGCCCCTGATGCCTTCAGGCTCGCCGGAAACAGCAGTTATGAAGCAGCGGTCTTAAGACCGCTGCTCCTTAACTGGTCCGCTGCCTCTGAGGCTGCGGACATCAATCCGCCCGATCCTATACGATCGGGTTGATTGGCATAACCTGTTAGCGGCCGATTGGATGCGAATCTCCAGGGGTCGGCATTGCACAAGAAGTTCACCAGAACTGCTTGTGCAATGTTAAATGCCGACAGCATATGCGGTCGACATTCAGCGATGTCTGGCGGACATGATATGCTACAGCGCATCATCTCCGCTAGACATTGGTAAACTGGCCCCAATGTGCCCTTTTAAACAAATTTACTTTTATTATAAATTTTACTTCTTTCTTTGGTATCCATTTGTTGACAGTTTTCTTCTATGAGAGCATACTGAGGTAGGCTCAGAAGCATGGGTACTAGAATATTTCAGACCAGATCAGAACTAGCTTAGGAGAGCTGATCATGAGCCTTCCTGTAATGAGCAGCATACAATGATTTAAATGGACATACAAGTCAGTTATATGCAGTGCTCAGCTTATACTCAAGTTCAGGCTGACTGGGCACAAGGCTTACTGAAGTAGTGATAGTTTCTAAAGGGATCATTACTGCAAGTAAAACCTTGCCACAAAATACTTCTATCTGCAGGGCATTTCAAATTTGACCTTTAAGGCCAATTAATAATGAGAAGTAGAGGTAGTAGAGTATATTCTACCTTAAAAAGGATGTTATAGTCGTTTTATTATGCATATGGAAATGTGATAGTTAAATATGTTAAAATATTGTTTTCAGTTAAAGTTGTTTCTATTAACATTAGGAGGAAATACATCCTGCTACATGACTGAGACTGCAGTATACACATTTACTGTCTAATAAAGGTAAAGTTCATAGCTGTACTAGTGGAGAGAGAAAAGCTTAAAAAAAACTAAGAAGAAATTGTAGGATAATTAAAATGCAATATACAGAAGATAAAAAAACGAGGATGTGGAAAGAATGTCTTCAAATAATTAACAAAATAAACACTCTGCTCTTGTTAAACCTTTATATAACACATCTACAGTCTAAGCAAACACATTTTACTAAGTTACTGGCAACAGCCAAAGAAAAAAACAAAAACAAAAACAGGTTGTTATATCACCTTTTAGGGTTATGGTGAGGACACATAAGAAGAGAAATTCAGTGAACCCGAATTGAATAGGCCAAACAGTCAACCAATAATGCAACTATCAATCAGTTTTTATGGTGATATTTATAAAGGTCAATAGTGCAATAAAACTGATCTACAATACAATGAAACCAGAATGGTTGACCTGAGTTGTTCCAGCTCATTGTGTCACTGGCTTCTTTGAAATTCTCCCTACATTACTAGTAAAGGTCTTCTTTGTATCTTCTCTAGTTTATATATATTAGAAAATAATGGTCTCTTTTTTCAAATGTTATCTCTGTTAACAAATTTGATAACCTTGATATTCTGTGCAACTTTACAATATTTATAATTATTTTAATGGCTGTTCAGTTCCAATCACACACACACACACACACACACACACACATATATATATATATATATATATATATATATATATATATATATATATATATATATATATATATAAAATTTTATTTTTAATGGAAATTTATATTTTTTTCTCTAAGAAACTAAAAATAACAATTTTGTTAGCATTTGTCTCCATGTGACATGGATTATAGCAGTATTAGGCTTGGAAAGGAAGTAGCCTAGGAAGTCAGGACACAGAATGACAAAATATATTGGGGCCGATTTATAAAAGTGCGAGCGGACATGATACAATGTAGCGTATCATGTCCACGCTGTCTGCATTTATCATTGCACAAGCAGTTCTGGTGAACTGCTTGTGCACTGCCGCCCCATGCAGATTCGCGGCCAATCAGCCGCTAGCAGCGGGTGTCAATCAGCCCGATCATATAGGATCGGGCAGATTGAAGACCGCAGCCTCAGAGGCAGCGGACAAGTTATGGAGCAGTGGTCTTTAGACCGCTGCTTAATAACTGCTTTTTCCGGTGAGCCTGAAGGCTTGTGTGGAAACAGGGGCATCAAGTTCCATTCGGAGCTTGATAATTCGGCCCCAATGTCTTTAGGGACATTTTTGAGCATTATATTGCAATCTGCATGCCTCTCTTTCAGATTCAGAACCCTACTTTTCTAGATAAACAGAGTTCAAGCTAAAATTTGCCTCTCTACAATTATTTGGGGGACTTCACAAATGTCTTAGATAATCTTGTCAGAGTGGAGAGCTTTTGATCATCACCATCAGGCCGTGGATCATGAAAGAAAGTTTTGGACTCCTGATATGCAGGGGTTGGTGAGCATGTTTTGGCATATATCTGGTATAAAAGGTATGCTACAAAAATGGATCTGGCATTTGGTCTAATGACTGAGCATTTTATACAGGTGTTTTGCTACGGACATGAGGGCTCATCTTTGGGTTGGTGGGACACATCTGTTCTGAAGTCTAAGATTTGAGCACATAGCTAATATGGATTTCTGTGGCGATGCATCTGGTTTGAGGACTGTTGTTTTTCATAAAGCTGGCATAAAAAGGTTTGGGGGCTCAACAGGTGGTGGTGTAACAAGATGGATGGCCCTCCCAACATAATGGCTGGCCCCCATGTGACCCCCCAACTGTGATTGCAACTTGGTTGTCCCACCACCACTCTGTACAGGATTCCCCCAGCTCCAGCCAGCCCCACCTTGTGGAAGCCAGGTCCGACTTCAAAATGTGGAAAACTCTAATAGCATCATCCACTAAAATGTACAGCTCTTTGGCTGGCTTTGTAAGACCTTTCCTCAAATTTTAAGTCTAAGATCTTTCTTTAAGTGTCTCTAAACATGTTCTTTGGCATCACTGAAATAAAAGTAATGCTGTTAGTACTAGATCAGGTGTCCTTAAGCACATAACATCATCTCACAATATCTGGCAAATATATATAGGAGTAAACTTTAAGAACAGCCTCTGCCATCTACCACCCAAGCATGTCATTGGAAATACATGTATACATATGTTGAAATAAATAATTACATCAGTTTCTGAGAGTCTGCAAAATCAGAGTGTACTTACATTCCGGCAATGACAGCAATTGAAATATAATACCAGTCAGCTGTCTAATTTACCTTATCCTAAGACAAGACCTACATCTTGGTGGATAGAAATGTACCTTAAAGCTTTTATTAAACCACCAGTCTAAAGGCTGTAACACACTGCAAGCGATGCGGCGCGAGGCGATGCAGCTGCTTCGCACCGCGTCGCATCGTTTCTGAAGTTCAATTATTTCATCTCTGAGTGCTCAGCTACTCGACCTGACGCAGCAGAGTGCTCAGAGATGAAAAGGCAGGACACACTGAGCGCACACAGCTGCATTTACACGCTGCGCACCGCTCCGCTTGCAGTGTGTCACAGCCTTAACTTAGAAACATATTTCTTTTTTTTTTCATTATGTAATTAAATGTCACAAACATAATCATTCATTAACTACTGTTACTATAGAAACACTTTTAAGATGTCATCATTCCCATTTATAATTTTACAGTCATACATTAAAAACGACAAAATGTTGCTAACTGCAGAAATATCACTCTACTGAAGTGAATAACAAGAAATTGTAATTTTATACTCAGCAGAGCTATATTTAAGTAGAGAGTACTCATAAAAAGGCCAGTTATTCAGAACTCTGAATTGCAATGACCAATTTGGCATTTCAGAGAGAGACTGATAATCACTGCAAAATTTGAAGCATATCCATTCAGTTGTCTTTGAAACAATTTGTCCTACTATATAGACTCTTAGAGGAAATGTAGTCAGGCCTCCAATACAGACCAAACCAATGAAATAAGCTGTTTAAATGTGATAGGGGAGAAAAGAAAAAATATCCAGTGACTCTTGTAATATTTAGCCCCCAAACTGCTGATTTTTTTTTTCTTGAACATGAAAACAAATGTAATCAATTACTAGAACACATGTACGGCAGCGTTTCTCAATACTATAACAACAGATTTTCTGCAGCAAATTTATTTTTCACATAGGGAACAGGATCTCCTAAAAAACAATCAATTATTTCATGTCTGGCTTTTGAAAGCCCTCACAGCGGCTGGCAAAATTGAAAGAGACCCTTTGGAGTCAGCCTTCACTAGAAAGAATAGCAGTCAGATGTTGCTGGTCCTTGCAATACAAGGTTGCAAGATAATAGAGGCCCAATACAGCATGAGAACTGTACAATCCATATTTCAGCTATCTAAAGTTGTACATAAAATTGAAGAGGAAATGTAAAGGAGAAATATATCATATAAAAACAGATATTTAAGTTCAACCCACTAGCTAAATTAAATTTCATAACTTTCACCATTTTATTAGATCCAAAGTGTTCTGTAAAGATTCAGAAATATAATTATATTATTATAATTATTAGAGTAATAAGAAACAATAATAATCTTAAATATGTCTAATATATTATGTGGCAAATAAGGGTGCAATCTTTATGGGGGAAAAAAATGTCTTCCATAATAATAGCAGTGAATTGAAACATGATAGATAGATAGATAGATAGATAGATAGATAGATAGATAGAATGATAGATCGATCCCAAAAGGTCAGCAACACTCACTAGATTTTCCCCAAACATTGCATATTTTGGGATATTTCATTCTATCTGGGCACCCTTGTATTTTATATATGGTATGTTGGATGGTGTGTACTGTATATATATAGTTAGTGTATATATAGTTAGTGGGTACCAAATAAGAATGGCTTCTGTTTGCTTGTACTATATATTCTTACATTTATAGCATTCTGTTGTAAAGAATAACACCACTGAACAGCATGCACTAAACTTCAACCCCGTCATTAAAAAAAAATACCCTTATGGCAACAGTAATTTTTCTAGTCTACTTACAGCTATTTTCTCCAAATGATAGGTTGTGAACTCTATTTTTGACACATAATGCCATTTGAAAGGTTTTGTAAAAAAGCTCTGTCTTGATCCTTTTATACATTAAGGAAAAAAAAACTAAAGAGATTAAATATAAAGAAACGTGCTTTAAGTTAATTAGGGACATATTTGAAATACTGGAGAGAAAAAAAAAACAAAAACAAAAAAACAATAATTACATTCTAGGAAATAGCAGTGCTACAATTATATGTGTAGTGTTTACAGTCCAACACATTGTTATAATCATGTATACTCTGCTTTGCATTTTCTGCAGTTTTCAGAAAATTACACTATAAGGATATGTACAAAAGCAACGCTAAAAGCCAATCATTTTAGAGACATTAAAATAGCAAATGACCATTCTATTTCCAGACTTTTGCCATAGACAGTGTAGACTAATAATTGTCCTTGACCTTCATTATGCACCTGTGCTTTTTATGTACAGACATAACTTAAGTCACAGGCAATTATCTGCCAGTAAAGCCCTCAACCATTGCAGCTATTAAACCCTGCCTGACCATTAATATGTTCTTTCTCAGTAACTTCTGTGTCACATAAGCTTATTTATAAAACTAGGTTATTGCATTAGTTCATAAGCTATTTCTAATGATAGGGCAATTGTTTCTAGTCTAGCAAAGCTTCAACATTTGCAAGTTTTGGTTTGTTTTTTAGCATATTTTCAACAAATTAAATAAATCTGTATGTAAACAACAGATTAATTAAACAACCAACTGTTAAAGCGTTTTTCCTTGTTAAACTGTACGGGAGTTGATTAAAATGCATCATAGTTTAACAAATTATGGTTGGGCTAAATAAACATATAGACATACTGTATATAATACATAGTAGGTGTGTAACGGATGACAAACCACAAAAAAACAAACAAAAAAACAAACAAAGGATGATAATTTTTTAATAAACAAAGAAAAAATGTCTTGTATCTCATCTTAAAAAAAATAGATTACCACCATTATAAAAGGTTTGATATTGCTCACAAAAATATACATAGTGCATTATAAAGCATGCAAGGATATAAAGAATTGGATGACATAGAGAAGGTGGCATATATAGTATTACATTATATTTTAAGCCATTTTCAATGGAAATTATAGATTAAGGGCTAGATTACAAGTGGAGCACTAAATTATCACGCGCCCACAAACGGGCAAATTAGCCCATTTGCAGATGCATGGGAAATAACTAGCCATTACAAGTGGTTGATTATTGCTACCGCAAGCTTGCGCTCAGAAAATTAACCAGAGATTAGATCTCTAGTTAATTTTCTAAAAGTGCCCCCAAAATAGAGGGCATTGTGTTTTTATTTAAAACAAAAAACAAACAAACAAACAAACAAAAAACATAGCTTTTTATAAAATAAAAAACAACCGCACTAGGCAGTTATGGGGCTTTAAAGTTGGATGGGAGTGGGGTGTTATCTTATTAATAAAAAAAAAAATTAGCATTTAAAAAAAATAACTGCAAGAAGCAGAAATGCCTTTACATTGCAGTCTATAGGAACTGTGTGTTCCCTGTAAATATATATGTATATGCTTATATATTTTTATATATTTTTGTGTTAATATGTGTATATATACATATTAACACATAAACATACAGTATATGTAAATAAGCATATACATACTGTATATATTTACAAATGCTGCAATCGCTGCATGACTTACCCCCTTCACTGCGCTTAAGTTCTGAGTCGTCTCTGAGAGCATCAGAACGAGGCTCCCATTGGAACCTATGGAAGCGCGCTCTCATGAGGACAATACTTCCCATCAATGCGAATGGGAGCTCGTGTTCGCATTGCTGTCAACTTGTAATACAAGCACACATTACTGTGCACTGGTATGACAAAGTGGAGCGCTAATACCGCTTTCATGAAATCGATATTTAGCACTACACTTGTATTCTGGCCCCAAATGTTCTTGTCCTTCATTAAATGCACCACTTTTTCTTATGTAAAAATTGGGGTAAACAAGAGGCAGGAATGTGATAGGCTGAATATGGAAGTAGAGGTGATAGCAGTAGACATTATTATGGATATAGTAGACTAAAGCTGCCCTGTCTTGATAATGTACAAAGAGGAAGGCTGATATTAGAAATAGTGACTGCATTATTTTGCTTCTTATAATATTGGCATATCCATCAGGACATTGTTATAACATATTCAGCAGCTAAGAAGTTTTTTGTTTTTTTCTAAAGATACCGGTATATTCTAAATGCAGTAAAGAATAAAACCCTGATATGTAAAATATGACCTTATGTATATAAAAATATAACAATTTACTTTCTCCATTGCGTGATTTCAACTCCTCCCCCTTTAATGTTCTTTTCTATAATATAGTGACATTTAGGGGTAGATTTACTAATGGTCGAGTGGACATGATTCGATGTAGCGAATCATGTCCGCTCGACCTCGCTAAATGATGACAACATACGCTCTCGGCATTTAAAATTGCACAAGCATTTCTTGTAAAATGCTTGGCAATGATGCCCCCTGCTCACTTGCGGACAATCAGCCGCTAGCAGGGGCCGTCAATCATCCCAATCGTATCAGATTGCGATGATTTAAGTCCGCCATCTAAAAGGTTAAGGAGCAGCGGACCAGAAATGATGGGGCATCGAAGCAGCATCTGCTGCTTGTTAAATCGACCCCATAGAGTGGTCCCACCCACTCTATATGTAGTTGTTATTGTTAATATGCGCTACTGAAAAGTGTAAGCTTTGAACAGCCGCCCTAATGTAAACATAGAATCACAAGATTCAGTGTTTACTATGACAGCTGCTGGACTGTTAGTATTTTAAAATACGGTAAAAGTGATTGTGTATGCGTCTGATTACAGATACGCCACATACAAAACAGTGAGCTGTGTGGCATACTTTCTGATAGAGTGCCTGTGCAAAACGTCACCATCAGAAAGAAGTATCCCACTCTGAAAAACTAAAACTAGTAAGTTAAAGATAAGGAATACAAATATATATATATATATATATACATTTATTAAAAAAAGCGAGTGAGTTACATAAGCACTTCTATATCTAATTCTATTAGGCTGTAAATAGTACACATGCACATGTTACCATCACTTTTAGGCTGAGTTGTGCAAGGGCAGACAGGGGGGTTAGAACTCCAACAAAGTGTGATGATTTCAGTTTCCTGGAAATGTGGGAAGCCCTGACCTTAGCTGAAATTCTGCTCCCTCCTGATATCGGTGCACTACTCATCCTACATAGATTTATAGGTCTTAACAGAAATGTTGGTAAACAACAGTTCCACAGAAATGATGGTGGATATTTAAATGGGCACTTAAGTCAAAATAAAATTTTAATGATTTGGATAGTGCATGCAGTTGTAAGAGACTTTCAAATTGTTATATTTTTTATCATTTTATATGCAAGAGGCACCAGCCCCTACTGAGCATGTCCAAGAGTCCACAGTTTATACGTATATGAGTCTGTGATTGGCTGATGGTTGTTACATGATACAGGGGTCCGCAAATTGAAGCACATTTTGAAATTTGACAGTAACAAATGTACTGCTCAGAGTGATATTGCTTTGCCTTTTCATTATGCACTTGTCGATAATGCGATTCTATTGTATTTAATTCTCCTTTAAATATGTACACTGAAAAAAACAAATGGTCACATAACAAGCTTTCATACTTGTTTTTCTATTGTGCCCTATATATTTTGGCCACTTAAAACACATTTTTTTGTAATCTACTTTTTATAATAACCTTTTTTTTCTTTTAACATATTTTGACTACTATAACATTTTAAAGATTGCATTACAAGACAATAAAGATTACAAATACTGGTAACAAGTGGTTTTATGTGCTTTCGATAATTAACATTAAAACATATATATTTTTTCTATTTATTCAATATTCTACTCTACTCTTCTCCATTTATACTTCTTTACTGGGTAAACTACCCAGTAACTATGGCTTCAAATATCACCTCTATGCTGATGACACTCAGATCTACCTCTCTATCCCTGTTCTATCTCCATCTGTACTTTCTCATGTCAGCGACTGCTTATCTGGCATTTCTCCCTGGATGGCCTCTCCTTAACATGTACAAGAATGGGCTTCTTCTAATCCCCCTCTCTAACTCTACTCCGATTTCTGATTTTTTATATCACTGTCGGAAGTATCACTATCTCCCTATCACCCCAAGCCTGCTGCATCCGAGTTACACTTGACTTTAATGTGTCTTTTATCCCCCACATCTAATTACTCTCTTTATTCTGCTGTAATCACCTACACAATTTCTACAAAAAAACAACTAATCCATTACCTTGTAATTTGCCGACTTCACTACTGCAATGACCTACTAACTGGCCTTCCTCTCTTCCGCCTCTCCCCCTTCAATGCATTCTAAATGCCTATACCAGACTAATCCACATTTCCCGTCGCTCTGTATCTGTTGCACCTCCTTCTTTGTGAGTCCCTTTACTGGATGCCCATTCACAGCAGAATTAAATTAAAAATTCTTACCTGGACCTACAAAGACCTTACCAACACCGCTCCCTAATACCTGTTCTCTCTAATCAACATATATACTCCATCCCGCCCACTAAGATCCAACAATGTCCTGCTTGTTGTATCTTCTATCATCACCTCTCCCCATGCTAGACTTTAGGACTCTATTGCAGCACCAACCTACTGGAATGCACTGTCTCTCGCTGTCAGACTTTCCCCTAATCAGCTTTTTTTTTTTTTTAAATGCTCCCATAAGACATTTTTTGTTCAGGGAAATTAATTCAACCTACCAATTAATTGCCCTTATCCAACTCTGTATTAACATCATTCTCACCCTTGAAAGTCCTAACTTCATGTTTCTCACCCTTCTACCCTTCTAGATTGTAAATTCCCACTGGGATAGGGCCCTCAATTCCTCATGTACTTGTTTATAAAATGTTGTCTTGTCTCTTACAAGTATTGTATCATTGTTTTACTAAAATTAATTGTACCCATGGACAATACTTCGGAATATGTTGGCACTTTATAAATAAAGTATAATAATATATTAAATTGGTTTATAATCTAAACTCCTAATAGTTTACTTTACTTGTTTTTGGCTATGCAAAAAAAAACAACAAAAAAAACAAAACAACACAAGATAAAAATTCAAGAACAAATGTAATGTGAGCAAGATTCTATTATAGTAGTTGTTTTTAAACAGTATGTTCTTCATTTCAAATATATCAGATAAGGATGGTTCATTAATCTCATCTTTTTATTAATGGATGTATCCAGTTCACATTTACATTCATCAATCCAATGAAGTTTTGTTACAGTCATATAGTATGATATATATATCAGGAGCTTTCCTTTTGAAAGCAGGTTATGAGACTCTCAGTTGGAAAATATGCAAATATATAAATGAATTTGATATAATTTGGTCATGCAGATAGGCTTTAAAATTAAATCACTGTGACAAAAACTCACAGCTGATATATTTACTTAATTAAAGTAAGAATTATCAGTAATGATGGGGATTATGTATTTCACACAACAGCTGTCTTTATCATATACAGGTAGTATTAGCCTACAGAAAAATAGTTGTGATGATTCTCTAGAAAGAAGCCAAACTACATACTTAGCAAAAAGATTTGGGCAAGGAAATTCTAAAACATTTTATGCATGTTGGGCAAAACAATCTTTTTTTATTTTTTTCTAATGTGAGGATTGTCAAAATTTCTCAGAGTTTTTATTCTTAGACAGAACTATAAACAACTAATAAAAAATATTATAATTTGCAGTGAAAGGGATATGAAACCCAATTTTTTTTCTTTCATGATTCAAAAAGTATATAAAAGACACACAGCGCCTACTGCTTCAAGGTAGTATAAAAACAGTTTTTTATTAAAACTGCAAAAAGCATACATTGCACTCACAAGATAAAAGTAGTCAGAAGGCATGTCATGAAAGTGACGTATTCCTCCGTAGTTGACCGTAACCGACCGCAGTGGATGCATGTTCTATATGGAAAGTGGTTTCACAGCGTTCTTAAAAGGACACTGAAACCAATTGTTTTCTTTTGTGATTCAGATAGAGCATGACATTTTAAGCATTTACTCCTATTATCACATTTTCTTCATTCTCTTAGTATCTTTATTTGAAATGCAAGAATGTAAGTTTATTTGCCGGCCCATTTTTGGTGAACAACCTGGGTTGTTCTTGCTGATTGGTGGATAAATTCATCCACCAATAAAAAAGTGCTGTCTAGAGGTCTAAACCAAAAAAAGTTTAGATGCCTTCTTTTTCAAATAAAGATAGCAAGAGAACGAAGAAAAATTGATAATAGGAGTAATTAGAAAGTTGCTTAATATTGCATGCTCTATCTGAATCACGAAAGAAAAAAAAAATTGGGTTCAGTGTCACTTTAATAAGGAATTTGATGCAGTCTTTGCGTTATTCCTTAAAGTTGCGGCATTGTCTGGTATCCTTAGATCTTTGCCAAGACGATGTTAGTCTTTTCCACAGAAGAACACTCCAATGCAGGTCTTCACATTGTGTAACCACAGAGCCAACCAATCATATGACACAACGGACAAGAGTGACAGTCAATACAGCCTCTCAGTACAAAAGCAGGGCGTGTCTAAATCCAAATACCACAGGAATAGGTACTAGATTACGTTACACAGTTTTTTTAAACTTTTCTGAAATTTGTCAGCTGCTACTTTTGTCGGAACCAGGATACCCGGATTACACACTTAGCTGCAACCGACAAAGGAAGAAAAATATTCAGATTTTTTATAAATAATTATAACCATTGATGATTTGGGTAAGCACAATTGGGTTTTTATATACCCTGTGGCTTAGAAATTTTAACACCTGTCACTTATATATCTGTATATGAATTAGTCTAGTGCTTGACTCACTGAGAAAATTAAGTAAACGTACAAGGACCTTGTGCTTCATCAAAAATGTATGTTATGTTTGATGGTTTTTGTCTTTTTTTGCAGACTTGAATTGTTTGCTATTGTTTATGGTTAACTTAGATTTAATTTTCTTTGATTTCTTTTTTTAGCAACAGATACATTCGATAACCTTGTTTTTTTTTATATATTTGACTCTGACCAAGGGTCAGAGTCAAATATGATTCAGATAGAGCATGAAATTTTAAGTAACTTTCTAATTTACTCCTATAATGAATTTATCTTTTCTGTCGGTATCTTTATTTGAAAAGCAGGAATGGAAGCTTAAGAGCTGGCCCATTTTTGGTTCAGCACCTGGGTTACACTTGATGATTGGTGGCTAAATTAACTTTAATTGCATTCAAGAGATCACGTTTACTTTCAACTTGTAATATAAGCGATAAACCCGACACGTGCAAACACCCTCAATAAACCCCTTTTTTGCTTGCACGTAACTGTTTGTGCGCAACTCATAATCTGGCCCTTTATCAGTCACCAATTGTCCTCAGCAGGCAAGATTAGATCAGGGAAACCAATCATTCAACATGGTGATGTCTATTAACTTGGGGGATTGGAAATTCTAAAATATTCAGTTATATGACGGGGAAAAAGTAAATAATGAAAGTATATTGCAAAGTTGCACAAAATTAAACATTTTATATTACAATCTCAGAGTGTTTATTGTCTATTTATTGTCCATTAAAGGGGAGAAAATATTAGAGTACACTATCCCTTTAAAGGTTATTCAGTAACTTTTCTATTTCTTAAAGGACTTTTGTGAACATGACATCCTGAGAGACAGTTGGTAAATATTATTCTTTTGGTCAGAAATATTCTATATCTATCAGACCAATAAAAAAACTTGGTATTTGAAGGTCATCACTGTTAATTTGAAATTTGATTATTTTAGAACTGAAATTATTATTATTATTTTTTCCATAACAGCATACCTCCCAACATTTTTCATTTTAAGTGCTTTGCTGAGTGAGGAAATGAGCAATCAGGAGGTGGGGCAAGTGATTCTGGGATGGGTCTAAGTGCCTGTGGACAATGTTTGGGTGGGACGGAGCAGTCATTGGAAAGAGTACAGTAAATACATTCTTGACTGGAACTTAGCCATTTGTGGGTGGGGTTCAATACATTTTCATTAAAGGGACATAATACCCATATGCAAAATAACTTGAAATTGATACTCTGTTACTGTAAAAAGATGACAAGAAAATTTCACCTCAATGTAAAAAAAGGGAAGATATTTTACCTAAAAATTTCTTCAGTTCACACTTCTAAGTGCTATGTGAACAGCTGTAGCAGTTGGGAAAATAAAACTGCCAATCAGCTCCATCAGTGCTGATGTCATAATTTGCTTTACTGTGATCTCATGAGAATTCACTGAAATCTTGTGAGATTTCATAGTAACGTCCTTAAAATGCATAGGGAAATAACATGACTGTGCCTCTGCATGCCAAAAAGCACGCTCCCTAGCAAGTCCTGGGACTAGCATCCTGCTTAAAATCCATTTACAATGGGATGTGACTACTGAGGAAGATTTGAGGTAAAATTTCTTTCTTTTTTTACATAGAGATGTTCAGGTGATATTTTCAAGTTAGATTTTTACGGCTATGATGCCGCATTTTCAATTGCTTCAACATTTGGGTATCATGTCCCTTTAAAAATCCAGGACATAATCAGAGAAAGGAAGGACAGCTGGCTATAGCCCCCAAACTGGGACCATGCTGCAAAATGTACAGCAATTGTGAACTTTGTAATAGATTACTAGACACAAACTTGTATTTTAAAAAAAATGACCACAAATTCACCTTAAGACTTGGCTTATGATAAGACATTTCTGTTGTTTGTACTGTTTTGTGGTACAAAATGAAAGCAGTATCAGTCTGTGTGTATTTTGTGTGACACACCTCACTTACACAATGCAGAAATAAACTGTATCTAGAAGAGAAACTGCCAAGAGAAATTTAAAAAAAATTATTGTACTTCATTTCCACTTTCATGGCTGAGTTTCTAAGTAGTTGGCCTTCAGGACAAGCTTCCAGCTTCAGAGTATAATACTTAGAATACAGATTCTCTTATAAGACCTCAAAATAGTTTTTAAACATACTGTAACCATGATTTGTTCATGCTTAACTGCTACTGCTGTAGAAATCTGACACAGATTAATATAAGGACATTTACAGATGTCAAATGAAATCTTTCAAACCTAAACGGCTCACTTAGAGACCTTCAACTGTGTATTGCCCTTTTCCATACAAAAGCTCCTCTCTAAAGGGTATACAGTGAAAATCTGAGTCCCTCTTATGTTCTTTCTAATCTGTTATAAAGGAAAATTATAAAGAGGTCTATCTTGAGTGCCACAAGTTAACAAATGTAGGCTGATATATTTTTTTTTAAAATAGCTTCAAAGAATTTATAATGAGTGGAAACATTTACGGCTAGATTACGAGTTGTGCGTTAGGGTAAAAAAAGCAGCATTAAGAGGTCCTAACGCTGCTTTTTTACGCCCGCTGGTATTACGAGTCTTGCAGGTTTAGGGGCACCGCTCACTTCTTTGGCCTTACCGCAAAACGACTTACGTAAACTTTGTAAAGTCTTTTTTCTATGGGACTTCCATAGCGCTGATAATACGAGTCTGTCCTGGGAGGCCAAAAAGTGAGTGGTACACCCTACCCTGTCAAGATCCCTAACGCATTTAAAAGTCAGTAGTTATTAGTTTTATGGTACAACGCTGTAGCATAAATATCATAACTATAGTGCTAAAAAGTACACTAACACCCATAAACTACCTATTAACCCCTAAGCCGAGGCCCTCCCGCATCACAAATAATATAATAAAATTATTAACTCCTAATCTGCCGCTCCGGACACCGCCGCCACCTACATTATATTTATGAACCCCTAATCTGCTGCCCCCAACATCGCCGACACCTACATTATATTTATTAACCCCTAATCTGCCGCCCCCAACGTCGCCGCCACTATAATAAACATATTAACCCCTAAACCGCCGCACTCCCGCCTCGCAAACATTAGTTAAATATTTTTAACCCCTAATCTGCCGTCCCTAACATCGCCGCCACCTACCTACATTTATGAACCCCTAATCTGCCGCCCCCAACGTCGCTGCCACTATATTAAAGTTATTAACCCACTAACTTAAATATAATTTAAATAAATCTAAATAAATATTCCTATCATTAACTAAATTATTCCTATTTAAAACTAAATACTTACCTATAAAATAAACCCTAAGCTAGCTACAATATAACTAATAGTTACATTGTATCTATCTTAGGGTTTATTTTTACTTTACATGCAAGTTTTTATTTATTTTAACTAGGTAGAATAGTTATTAAATAGTTATTAACTATTTGGAACAGCCAATAGAATGTGAGCTCAATCCTATTGGCTGATTGCATCAGCCAATAGGATTTTTTCTACCTTAATTCCGATTGGCTGATAGAATTCTATCAGCCAATCGGAATCTAAGGGACGCCATCTTGGATGACGTCACTTAAAGGTACCTTCATTCAGCTTTAGTCGTCGGATGAAGAGGATGCTCCGCGTCAGATGTCTTGAAGATGGACCCGCTCCACGCCGATGGATGAAGATAGAAGATGCCGTCTGGATGAAGACTTCTGCCCGTCTGGAGGACCACTTCGTCTGGCTTGGATGAAGACTTCTCCCGGCTTCATTGAGGACTTCGGCACGGCTTAGATGAAGACTTCTCCCGGTAAGTCGATCTTCAGGGGGTTAGTGTTAGGTTTTTTTAAGGGTGTATTGGGTGGGTTTTATAAATAGGTTAGGGACTTTGGGCCTGCAAAAGAGCTAACTGCCCTTTTAAGGGCAATGCCCATCCAAATGCCCTTTTCATGGCAATGGGGAGCTTAGTTTTTTTTAGATAGTATTTTATTTGCGGGGTTGGTTTTGTGGGTGGTGGGTTTTACTGTTATGGGGGTTGTTAGTATTTTTTTTACAGGTAAAATAGCTGATTACTTTGGGACAATGCCCCACAAAAGGCCCTTTTAAGGGCTATTGGTAGTTTAGTTTAGGCTAGGTTTTTTTTATTTTGGGGGGCTTTTTTTTTAATAGGGCTATTGTTAATTATCTTCTGTAATTAAGTGGGTTTTTTTTCTGTACTTTAGCTAATTTAATTTAATTTAGGTAATTGTTTTTAATTTAGTTAATTTATTTAATTATAGTGTAGTGTTAGGTGTTATTGTAACTTAGGTTTTATTTTACAGGTACTTTTGTATTTATTTTAGCTAGGTAGTTATTAAATAGTTAATAACTATTTAATAACTATTCTACCTAGTTAAAATAAATATAAACTTGCCTGTAAAATAAAAAATAAACCCTAAGCTAGCTACAATGTAACTATTAGTTATATTGTAGCTAGCTTAGGGTTTATTTTACAGGTAAGTATTAGTTTTAAATAGGAATAATGTATTTCATGATAGGAATATTTATTTAGATTTATTGTAATTATATTTAAGTTAGGGGGTGTTAGGGTTAAGGTTAGACTTAGGTTTAGGGGTTAATAACTTTAATATAGTGGCAGCGACATTGGGGGCAGCACATTAGGGGTTAAGAAATGTAGGTAGGTTGTGGCGACATTGGAGGCAGCAGATTAGGGGTTAATAAATATAATGTAGGTGTCGGCGATGTTGGGGGCAGCAGATTAGGGGTTCATAAGTATAACATAGGTGGCGGCAGTGTCCAGAGCGGCATATTAGGGGTTAATAATATAATGCAGGTGTTGGCAATGTTGGCAGCGGCAGATTAGGGGTTAATAAGATTAGGGCTGTTTAGACTCTGGGTTCATGTTAGGATGTTAGGTGTAAACATAAATTTTATTTCCCCATAGGAATCAATGGGGCTGCGTTACTGAGTTTTACGCTGCTTTTTTGCAGGTGTTAGACTTTTTTTCAGCCGGCTCTCCCCGTTGATTCCTATGGGGAAATCGTGCATGAGCACGTCACACCAGCTCATTGCTGACTTAAGCAGCGCTGGTATTTGAATGCGGTAATGAGCCAAACTTTGCTCAACGCTCACTTCTTGTCTTTTAACAACGGGTTTCTGAAAACTCGTAATACCAGCGCTGTAGGTAAGTGAGCAGTGAGGGAAAACTGCTCGTTAGCACCGCACAGCCTCTAACGCAAAACTCGTAATCTAGGCCTTAGTTTGCTCATAATTACTGGTGTAATGTGGGCAAAACTGACATTGTTTACTATAAATGATAGAAAATAAATTTAGTTGCTTTTATATTGCTGGCCTAGATTTACCAAGGCCTAGATTTACTAAGGCTTTAAAGAGCTCCTGACTCAACTATAAGCGTATGTGACTGATCAGGAGCTGCAAAGCTGTAGGGAGCTTTGACCTGTAATTACACCTTAATATAAGGCTTTATGTGGGGCAGTAATATGGAGTAAGAGGAGGAGCTATATGATGTGCTGACATTTAAATAGAGCAATAAAACAAGTTATAGGAAATAGTTATATGGGCCAGTATAAAGGAGCTACAGGATGCAAATATATGGGGATACAATATGTGTCATAGAAAGCAGGTATATCAGGCAATAGGAAAACTAATAAAAATAAGTTTTATGGAGTAACAGGAGTTGATGGAAAGAGGATTGTTATTTGCATTGATGGGATATCGGGCTACATTACAAGTGGCGTGCTAATTTATTGCGCGTCTGTAAATGGGCAAATTCACCCACAATAAATAAACAGCCATTACTAGCGGCTGGTTATTGCTACCGCAAGCTTGCAGTGTCTGACTGCATAAGAACGAGGCTCCCACTGGAGCCTATGGAAGCACGCTATCATGAGGGCAGTGCTTCTATGCAATGTGAACGCAAGATCGGGTTCACATTGTAGCTAACTTGTAATACCAGCGCACATTTGCATGCACTGGTATTACTAAGTGGAGCGCAAATATCTCTTTCACTAAAGCGTTATTTTGCGCTCCACTTGTAATCTAGCCCATCATTGGGAGATCAGATATTTGTGGTGTCATGTCAAGTTATTCCATATATAATAGACTCTGTTTGTTTCTGGATTTCCAGCGCGGTCTCTGCTAAATTATAGTACCATCTTTTTAAATTTGTAGTATTTTTTTATTTTATTGATTTTTTTTTCTTTCTGTGTGGATATGTAGTTTGTATTTACACATAGAATTGGGTTCCCTCTAGTGGTGGCTTCCTGAAACTGACACAGTGACTCTTTTAGGTGATGTGTGATTTTTTTTCTTTGGTCCACCTGTTGGGGTGGAGTTAATGGAGTCCCATATGTACAAACTGGCTAAAACTTATGAGCAGCTCACTTTAGTCTCTCCATCCTCTTTAGCATCACTAGGTTATTTTACACAACTAATTCACCAAAGTTGACTAATTTCTTGTTTAGTGAATAAGCTGCATAAAATAAACTAGAAAGTGGAGAGGTTGCGGAGTCTAGAGAGACTGGACAGGGGTTGAAATTATTTTTTTCCCCAATGCCATTAATTTCGAAAAACAATTAATTTAATTTTTTATTCCAATATATATATATATATATATAAAATTAACTTTTCCCGCATACAATTTTGCAAGTCCATTGAGTCTGATCCTTATTCTTGGTCTACTACAACTACTTGATCGTTGATCATTTACCACCTTGGATATTCTTATTCTTATGCTCTTTAATATTGTTGTTAAATTACATAATTTTTCAATAATATTGTGACATATTTTAATAGATTATTTGGGCTTTAAACTTAGTTTTTCTTTGTTTTTTTTTAGATAAATCTGAAATCTATAGGTACTTTTGTGTGTTCCTTTTAAATATTAAAACATCACATGTATATAAGATTTAACATTAACATAAGTTTTACATAACAGTGTTATCATTAGGATACCCAACAATGAATAAATGATTACAAAGTTATATAAGCAAAATTCACTGGATATAGATCCTTTTTGTCAAAACTGGCTATTCTTTATGAACTACGATAAGGCAGCTCTTCAATAAATTATTATTTTCAATTAATTTGTCAAGTATCATGCATTTATATAAAATAATAAACAAATTTCCATACACAAAATGCACATTGCACACACTCTTTTCTTTACATTGGCCACTGGATTGTGCATCTCTAAGTTTGTGAAGTTGGGAAAACCTCAGTAATACAACAATCAATACTTTACAATGGATCTCAGATAATATCTAGCAATATCTACAAGCGCTCGACCAGGCATAAACAACAGCTCAATAGTTTGTCCTCTGGCAAATTGCCACCCAGAAACAGCCTCCTTTTGCCCAATTGTGCTTACACAGAAGAGAGCTTTCCTGAATAATATAAGTCTGATCCTGCCTATACAGGTTGATCCAGCCCCAAAATACCAGGCAATCCTCCTCTGAATGAGGAACACAGCAACTTCAGATGATTGTTTCGGCCTTCTGTGGGCCTCATCAGTGAGGTGCAGCCATATCCCTCTAGGCACATTGGGCAGGGAATCCACGTCTGGTTCCCCCATGACACTTAGGGAGACGCGAAGAATCATATTTCATATATTAACAAGAAGAAGCGCTCATCCAGGCATGAACAACAGCTCAATAGCTTGTCCTCTGGCAAATTGCCACCAGGAAACAGCCTCCTTTGCCCAATTGTGCTTGTATATATATATATATATATATATATATATATATATATATATATATATATATATATATATATTGATATATTTAAGTGAGTATAGTATATTAAAAAAAAATGATTGATGTAAGGTTTAAAAGGAAATGTCAAAGAAAAAACATACAATGGTATCAATACTGTTGTTATATGGATCAGTATCCTTCATCCCAATAACTCAATGGTTTTATAATTTTCTTTCTCTAAGCTAATTTCAGGGTTTAGATGAAGCTCATATACCTAAATGTCAAATGTACTAGAACATAGTAAATTTAAATAATTGATATTTTGACAGCAAGTCCTCCTTGAATTATTAGTAGTTGCAAAGAGCACAGAAAACATTCGCACAAGCAAGACAAACTAATCATGACTAACTGGGCAAAGTTTTATGTGCCACCCAATTACATATCATACAGCAACTTTACTATGCCTGGTTTCCATGGCAACAAGTTAAAATGTGGTCCTGAACAAAAAAAAAAAAAGTAAAGTTGCATCATTATGGGTCTCACTAAGCTTGCCAACCACCATTACTTAGAGTTATCCAGGGGCTGAAACCTGAAGTGATCATCTATCAATAACAACATACAATATGCTAAGCTCTATCACATTGTGCGCTAACACGACAGAAAATATTAATATTTCACATTCCAATGTTCTTCACATAGCAGAATATGTTCTATGTATTCATACATACATATTTGTATATATAAGTTTATCAGTCATAGCACTGTTGATGTTTCATCACGTGATCAGAGATGCCACAGATTTAATTTGTTTCATCACGTGATCAGAGATGCCACTGATTTTATTTATTTAATCTGTGATGTCATTATTGGTGTCACTAAAATATGACATTAGGGATCAAAACCAAGTGGGATACAGAGTTTAACATTCTCTGGTTTCTGTGCATGATTGAAAGCTTAAATGTTGACTTTAACAAATATTTGACAAAGTCAAAAGACAATGAAATCTTAAACTGTGCAATAAAAACATGGGGGATGTTCTCCAAACCTTGCAGTCTAGACTGAAGCTGGGCATTTATCATTTTTTAATGGAAGTTTGTCAGCTTCATCATATCAAGAGCATCAATTAATCATTAAAAAGTGAAATATGTTATAAATCTTCACACATTGAGCTTTGCTGGGGCCTAATTATTGTTTGTTGCTACATTAGAAGCATATTGTTTTGAATCATTATTATGCCTAATGTAAACAATCTCTCTAAAGTGGGTTTTTAATAAGCAAATAGCAAAAAACAGAGAGCTACAGGGGACTGCATAGTTCATGATCATTATTCGTTCTGGTATCATATCTGCAGTTTTTGTTTATTCTGTATTTTTAATTAAATCATAAACACAAAACATTTTTAATTTACCATGCTCAATGTGCTTGAAATTGATAATGACCTCATTAGGAAAAACAAATCTTGGTGTAAATATTTACTAAAATGACTGTTAAATGACACCAGAAAAAAGAGTGTACAGGTTGCGTATTATATCATATGGTGGTAGCATTTTAAAGAAAATGAAATAATTTAACTTTAATGGCCATGGATTTAAAGGATGAATATTATTAAATATTGTCATTTTGGTTTTGCACACACTCTGCTGTTTTAAAAAGCTTTTTATACTTCCCTTGTTTATACTTTGTTTATATAGATAGATAGATAGATAGATAGATAGATAGATAGATAGATAGACAGACAGACAGACTGAAAAAGGGACACTGTGCTGTCGCGAAACATCACAATAAAATTCACTAATTGAATTTTCAGACATCTAAAGTCCAGAGAGAACTTATTTGGAGTTTATTTAATATGCTATAGCACCCTGGCAGTTGTTACAAGCTGGTGAGAATGCATCTTCATTTGTTACTTAGATAGATAGATAGATAGATAGATAGATAGATAGATAGATAGATAGATAGATAGATAGATAGATAGATAGATAGATTTCACAACGGATTGGCAAGCACTACAAATTACAAATCTGTAAAATAGAAGTAAAATTGAGTATTTATGTATGTATGTATGTATATATATATATATATATATATATATATACACAGTATATATATACAGTATATATATATATATATATACACACATACACCAATATACTTGTTATTTTAAGGATTTGTAAGTTGTAGTGCTTGCCAATCTGTTGTGAAATATCTGAAATATTAATATTTTAACTACTGTGTTTGTGAAAACACTGGATACTTATAACTAACACATTTGATTGAATGACAAAAGATACATTTATGATTCCATTCTACAAATATAGTTATTGTGTTTGTTTTTTATATTTTTTTTAAACATCTTATTATAACCATAAAAAACTATATCATGATGGACAAGGCTTTTGAAAGGAAACTTTTTTTCAAAGAAGCTGACAAGTAGAAAGATGAGGGATTTTTTTTGTGATCATAATTTTAGACTTTTGGCACACTGTATGTACTTAACAATGAGCCTGAAATAAAGCTTTACCTTTCTCAATACATCACAGGACAAGAATATAAGCATTCTGATGGCAAAACGGACACAGCAACTTAAATCTTTCAGTTCTCAAATGCCATCCCTAGGGGATGTTTTGTTTTATAGAATAGTATCTTCAGTATCTTTCTTTGAGATTTTGGAATTAAAGATACTAAACACACAAAGCAACTTAAAGTATTTTTTTCTCCTCAAAACAAATATTGATACTAGCTCTAAAAACTGAGTTGACAAAATAACTACCTTTTTTAGGTTTGTCAGAATTCAAGTGGATTGATGGATAGATCTATACCAAAGTGAATCACAAAAAAGAATCTCACAATGTAGTAATTTATTAAATAAGAGACTCCTAATTGTATTGTTAATTCCTATTTCTTTTTATAATATGTATATAAAAAACATTCTCTAGCTTTAAAGGGATTGTCTGTCTGTCTACAACTATCTATATATCTTCATTTTAAAAAATGTATATTCAACAAGTGCAGTAAAGGTCACATCTCACACATATGCAGGTGACCTCAGATACTTAAAGATGTTTTGAGGAGACATCAAATCAGATGGATCACCTGATGCTTTAGTCTTAGTATATTGGCGAGGCATTATGGGTTGACAGCTGTAAATTAAACCAAGGAACAAGGTAGAATATTGAGTCACTCAATTATTTAAAGGAACAGTAAAGTCAAAATTAAACTTTCATGATTCAGATAGGGCATGCAATTTTACAAATCTTGCCAATTTACTTTTATCATCACAATTGCTTTGTTCTCTTGGTACTCTTTGTTGACGGCTAAACCTAGCTAGGCTCATAAGCTGATTTCTAAGCCCTTGAAGTTCACTTCTTATCTCAGTGTATTTTATTCGACAGTGCTACTTCACGTGTGCCATATAGATAACATTGTGCTCACTACCGTGGAGTTATTTATGAGTCAGCACTAATTGGTTGAAATGTGAGTTTGTAAAAAGCAATGAGATAAGGCACACACAGTGGTAAAAAGTGTATTAATATAACAGTGTTGGTTATGCAAAACTGGGTAATCGGTTATCTATCTTTTTACACAATAATAATTTTCAAGTGGACTATCCCTTTAAAGCTAGAGAATGTTTTTTATGATATAGATAGTTGTAGACAGACAGACATTATCAGTCATCAGTGATGACAGACAGATAGCTAGATAGATAAATAGATAGATAGATAGATAGATAGATAGATAGATAGATAGATAGATATTATAGTTGCAGACACAGGACAGGAAACACAAAATGTTTATTTTAAGATTTAGAAAGAGCATACAATTGTTATACAGATTGCCACTGTATTGTTTGAGCGTATTTCCAAAGATTTACAAATATTTTGAACATTTTAAGTACTTGGACATGATCTTGAAACATGTAAACCCAATTACAATAATATAATGTACCTGAAAATATTGGATTGTTAGATAAGCTAAAATGAGTTAATTATCTATTCATCTGTTAAGGAAACTGTGTTAGCTATGCACTTACGCATTGTGGCACACATCATTTGATTTTGAGGAAAAGCTTTTGTGAAAGAACTAAACATAACCAGTAAAGACAAAAACAGCACAGCTAAGAACCTTGTCGGAATATATGTAACATTCCTTTGTTAGTGGCTTCTTTGGCTTAGACAGATGAGACTTATGCAGACTATCATAAGGCTTGCAAAAGATAATGAAACTTCTTGATACGCAAAAACTATTATCTTAATACTGAATACAGTAATGAATGCACATCATATTGTAACCTTAATGAAGCTCATTCGGTAGGTACCACATCTATTTTTTATCATTATTATTTACATGCATTTTTGAGTGATTTTAGTCAAGTTTAACATTTAATTCAGTTCTTTTTTTAATGTACTACTACTTAATGAACATACTGATTCCAAATTGCATGCTCAAATTTGCTAGAACAAACAGTTTTTGTATTACTCACTCTAGATATCTATGTGTTTAATCCACAAAAATGTTTTCAGTATATAGGTCAAATTCCAATCAGAATCTGCAACCATTGCAGTTCCTGAGCTAGAAACCATTGGTCATTGGCTACTATGAGTGACAGCTAATCCTGGTTGGCTAACCATTGTTTCCTGCTTGTAAACTGCAATGCTTGACGCTCACAAGTGGGAGTTTAACAATGTTTTTAACCCTTTTAAATCAGAATGTCCATTTAAAAGCAAATGCCAGTGTAAACAGTGTAGTAACTGTGTGGTATTGCCACATCATTTTGTTTCAAAGGACCATTACATTACATGAATAAATAAACACATACCAAAGTTTAACTTTCATATATTTGCCTTACTTTTGTGTTACATAGAGGAGGTTTCTATACCTGAATCTATTGGTTTAATAGCAAGCTAAGTATAACCTGGTCCTTGCAACATAACTTTTCAAAATTAATGCTTAAAAATTGCCTTTTTTATTTTAATTACTAGACCAGCACCTTTAATATACATCTGTTGCTGATCTTTATGCATACACAGCTGATGAATGGTGCGCATGCACAATACACATGCTGGGTTAATAGGCAAATGGGTGCATGGTATCTAAGCAACAATGATATGAGGTGTGGTATTAACGTTGCTGGTCTTGCAGTTAAAATCAAATAAATGCTCTGTTTTTCAATGCATTATTTTTGTAAAATACATTATGCTAGAGCTATACAGACTCATATTCTACCCAGTTATGTTTCTTTAAAACTATGAACATTTTTACAGAATTTCTGTTTAATTCAAAATTCTCTATAAAAAACAAACACATCCACCGTGCGTAATTCATTTAAAGCATAGCTTTCCAAACTTTTCATGTTGGTGACACAATTTTTAGACCTACATCATTTTGTGACACAGTAATTCAGTTTTACTAGTAAACAGGAGGTTAAACTAACTTGCATTTTTTAAGCTTCCATTTCCTATCCATATATCAAGAGCAGGAGCAGCAATGCACTACTGGGAGCTAGCTGCAAAAAAAACCCAACACTTTGACTTCTGACTTGAGCTCAGAATTTAAGCTGCCGCCCTCAGAGCCCTGCGAGTCTGACTGACTACTGCCCGCGCTGCAAACACACTACTATCCCACTCACCGACTACACATGCAGTCACGAGCCGATTGTGGAGACTACACTTGCAGTCAGGAGCCAATGTTTTCCCGCCAAAACCATAAATGGGAATAGTTTCAGTTACCCCTGAGCTGTGCCAACAGGTTAAGATGATCTGTGACCCACTAGGTATAAATCACGTGTCAACCATGTGATATGCCTAACAGGCAGGCAGAATGTCGGAAACAAAAAAAAAATGTAAAAACATTTTTAAATTCAGCAGGGCCTCACCTACACGTTGCCGCCGACACACTAATGCGTCACGACACACAGTTTGGAAAGCACTGATTTAAAGGATCAATTGGCATATTTTATGGGACTTAGTCTGTCATCAAAAAACTTTAAAAGGGAAGAACATCTCTATATCCACACTTGAGCAGAATAGAAAAGGGTTAGACACACTAATTGAAGAGACAAATCAATGCAAAAAAAGGATAAAAAAAATTTTTTTGGGAATTAAACACAAGCTAAAACAAAATGTTGTTTTGAAGCTGGAGGAAGTGTATTCCTATCTACCAATAGAGTTTTGGTATTGTCCTTATCAGCCTAATCAGTGGTCTCAAACAATAATTTGTGGATAGATTCATTATCAAGCTGTTGAATATTTCCTTATTGAGCTCTTTAAAGTATGCTTGTCTAAAATCAATTTGTTTTTGACCCAGTAATATATATCTCTAGACAATGTACCTGCAGTAATAAAAAATGACTTGGCATACAGTCCCATTCTGCAAATAAAGTCTATTTGCTGTACTGATTGGAGTAACAGTCACTTGACTTTGTGTAGACTGTAGTTATGCTATCATCAAGCTAATAGGAATAAGGGGCTTTTTGAATATACTTTAATAATGTTAAATATTGTCCATATTTCAAATGTCTGTCATGTTTAGACTTATCTACAAGAAATCTCATTTTAAAGTAATGTTTGTTATCTTACATCCATTGCATTATAGCATAACTACAACATAGATTAAGGCCTAAATTGATTAAGATGCATTCACAGCTTTTTCAGCTATGTGGAGCATAAGGGGTGGTGAGATCAATCCCCCTGGCACTCATTTGGGAAGATTTGACAATCCCTGCTCTAGCTCAATTTGTTGCACAGGAGCTGGGGGCAGGATTGCACAACAATCCTCTTGTGCAAGGTTACATTTTATCCTTACGATGTAACATCACAAGTGGTGATTGCAGGCAGATAGGTTCAATACTTACACACCTGTTTGCCTGCAGGGATAGTAAATCTAGCCTTAAAGGTAGATTCAGGTAGAGAATACAATTTTAAACAACATTCCAATTTAGTTCTTTTATCTAATTTGATTTATTCTTTAGATATCCTTTGTTGAAGAAATAGCAATGCACATTGATGAGCCAATCACACGAAGCATCTATGTGCAGCCACCAATTAGCAGCTAGTGAGCCTATCTAGATATACATTTCAGCAAAGGATAATAAAGAGAATGAAGCAAATTAGATAATAGAAGTAAATTAGAAAGTTGTTTAAAATTGCATACTCTTTGTAAATCATGAAAGAAAAAATGTGGGTTTCATGTCCCTTTAAGTATTGAGAATACCTGCAGGATTAGTAAATCTAGCCCTGAGTAAATGTTTATTGAGAATTCCTAGTCACTAATTTGTACACTGCTTTTAGTTGAATTATAAAAGTAGATACAGAGGCATATGTCGGTTTAAACTTTAGGTAAATTATTGAGATAAATAGTAATAGCATGGTGGTACTACTATGTATTTGAATGCACAATGCATCCAAGGCAAGTTTGACAATCTTAGGGTTCTGGGAGAAGAGAGATGGCCACTCGTTCTTTTGATTTTACTTCAACCCCAATTTCATGATAACTGTATGTGATGAAAGTGTTTTGTAGCATTTGTTATGTGATTATATGGAATTGTAACATGTGTGCTTAGTGTTACAGAAAGGCATTTGGTTATGATCCAACCACTCTACCTTTTTCCTTTTGTAGCACTCAATGCACATAGTGACTCATACAAGAAGTTGATGATAGCATTTCATATTTCCCAATATTTTCTGGAAACTATTGAGGTTGGGGAGGCTAGGGGTTTAGTCAGGGAGATTTGGGATTGGAGTCACAACAAATAAGAGAGAGTCAATTAAATCAGGGGCAAAGATGTGCAAGGTGGATTGAGAGGTGGGGGGTTGTTGTTAGTCCTTGATAAACCCAGATATTTTTACAGTCCAGGGAGAGCTCTCAAACTCTGGCAGTCATGCAAAATGCTTAATGGTTGGGAGTTCTGGTTAGATATTTGTCCTCCTCTCTATCTGGTACTGGAACATTATTGCCTTCTCTGGGAGAGTTCAATTGGATGGAATATAATTCCGATGAAAGCGTAATTACAGAATTTTCCTACAAAAATCCACATTATCTTTAAAGGGACAGCAAACTCTTTCTTTCTTTTTATGTTTTTATGCTTGTGAGACATGACGCTGAATACATTAATTTTTGGACAAATGATCTGAACAACTATTTTTTCACATAATTTTGAGTTTTCATTTGCCAACAAATAATGAATGGCAGTGACTAATCAACAAATAAACAAATCAATGAAATTTGTTTGATTCATTCATTCATTCGGTAATATCGTTCAACTTGAAGAAGCTAATTAAAGAACACAGTAAGCTCCCAAATGAGAATACTTATATACTACAAAAATATTTGGGAAGGAGACAACTCTTCAAGCTGTTTTATATCTCTCAAAATCATTGTGAAGTATTTCAGTCTGACCCCATCAACAAGAGAAATACAGTCAAAAAAAGCGAAGCAGTTTTCTACCAGCCAGCCTCAAATCTACAATTTAGCCTATTGGATCATATTATTGGAATGTAAAGGACTTTCTCTAGTCAGGGAAATGTCCAAATATAAACTAGTATTTCGTGCTTATAAGAAAAAACATATTAGATGTTATCAGTAAGATCAATCAAACATTTAAGCTTTGTATTATTACAAAGTGTGCTTTTAGTAGTCATTGGTCTTCCCCTTACAAAGGGAGCTCTTCATAAGGACACCATTTTGACTACAATCAAAAGTACAGTTTAGCCCAAAGTTACTATGAATGAGTGGCAAAGCCAAACCCTTCTAGAAGTACTAAAATGCACTGTGATTGGTTGATTAAAGAGAGTCATTTATTTACAATGTAACATAATACTATTAAATGGATAATAATGCTGTATTTCAAATACTTTTCAAATAAAGGGGTCAATCACAATCCTTTAGAACAACGTATCTAATGATTTTCAACAGAAAAACAACATTAAAGCGATAGTAAATCTGAGCGTTTAAAAAAAACTAGGATTTACCATCACTAAAAAATAAACTATAGTTTGTATCTCTATCTATCTATCTATCTATCTATCTATCTATCTATCTATCTATATATTATTATATATTATAATATACAAGTTATAAATATATTTTTTAATGTATTTTTTTATTTTACAAATGCAAGAATTGCAAAAAATACTTCTAACTGTATATGACTGTTCCTTTGAGTCAGGGAAGCACAACTCCAATAATTTTACATATATCTACATCAAAACACCCGTCTGACTCCTCTATATTGTAACTGGCTCCTGAGTCTGATATACATTTTCAGCCCCTGCAATAAATGATTTGGAGAAAAAGAAGAAATAGTGGTTTGATCTTCTTTGTTTATGGCTTTAATCTACTGGAATAGAACCTACCCAAAATATATATAAAATGGGGTAGACCTTCCTTTCCTCCTGTGGGTTTCTGATAAGGACAAACTCAGGATAAGGTTAGAGAAAATATATGTATGACAAATACTACTATGTTTAATAGCCCCAGAGACTAAAAAGAAATACTGCATTCTTTCAAGAGATTCAGTTTAAATAATATTTTATAGCATTCTGCTAAAAACAGGTTTATTTTAAATGTATTTCAGGAGTCAACATGCCCTTCCTTTATGTTTTTCTTTCTTATATTGCCGTAGTTTCTTTTAGCATCTTAAAGTCCTTTAGTGTCAACTGAGGTCAGGTCTTATTGAAGTTGTTTTATTTTTCCCTTGTTTCCAGACACATCTTTTTTTTCCTTTATGACTCTGCAAGGCTTTGTTCAGTTTATATTTTTAGTACAGCATCTGTGTGTCTCTTATTTTTACCATGTAGTATAAGTATTACTCTAGTGCACTTTCCAATTTGTTTCCTTCTGGCTATTAATATCTCCGATTTGTTACAATACCAACCACTGTATCTCATTGTTATTATGATTTGTAAATAATATCTCTGTTTTTTTTTTTAACCAAACTATTACAGGTTACCTGCTGCATTTGCATATCTAATTCATTTTGCACTTAGTATTATATTTTTATACATGAACATTATTTTGTTACTTGACAGCATGCCATACTTTAGTTCACTCAACACTAGGGTACAATCTGTTGTGCCACTTTCAACAAAAAATTCCATTAAAGGCTACAAGAGATTTTGTGTAGATAAATGGATAACCTTTTCTAACTCAAATAAAATCTACACTATTACCAGATAAAGTTTTTAAAAAAGTACAGACTTATCCAACATATTTTTTTTCCCTAAGAAAGGATAAAACTTATGAAATAATAAAACCGAGAGCCTATATTCTTAAGATCATATCTCTTATTTAGCTACCTATAAAGTTAAAGAAATGTGGACATTAAAATTAAACTTTCATGATTCACAAAGGGGGTACAAATAAAATAATAATATCTCTGAATTTACTTCTGTCTCTTAGGGGCTGATTCTAAAAAAAAATTGCAGGCCTAGATGTGGTTTTCCATGCAACATCTTGCCCCTCGCAGGAACAGCCCACTTTTTTTTATAGCATTCCATGTGAGCTGTCCCTGCGAGTGGCGAGATGTCTCCCATAGAAATAATGAGAGCTCTCTGCTAGGTAAAAGTTCACAATGGAGGACGAATTAGTCAGGGAGAAACCAGCGTGTTTTTAAATTTGATCATATGGGGGCATATTTATCAAGCTCCATCAGGCTCGCCGGAAACACAAGTTATGAAGCAGTGTTCTAAAGACCTCTGCTCCATAGCCTGTCCGCCTGGTCTGAGGCGGCGGACAGACATCGCCAGAAATCAACCCGATCGAATACGATTGGGTTGATTGACAGCCCCTGACACCCAATTGGCCACAAATCTGCTAGGGACGGCATTGCACCAGCAGTTCACAAGAACTGCTGGCGCAATGATAAATGCCGACAGCGTATGCTGTCGGCATTTATCGATGTGCAGCGGACATGATCCGCATTATTGGATCATGTTCGCTCGCACAATGATAATTCGGCCCCTAAGCCTAATACAAAACAAATTAAGCTGTTTATAGTGCACTTTGCTGTTATTTTCATATTCATAGGTTTTCCTTTCAGAGTAATTAGTGTTTTGAGTATTTTGATAAAAGTTTACCACCTTTTAACTGTCAAGAAAAAACAGTGAGATCTGTAGGGCGAAAATGTTTTTAGAATTACGCTGGGATTTGAGAGACAATTGCATATACACTCATGGAACGCACTTTTTCAGCCTATTTTATGAAAAAAAACATCAATTACGCTTTGTATTTGTTCAACTTTACAATTACATATTTCTTGCTTTTTCTTGCACATCTAGTGTACTTAAATTACGATTTATGCTGTGCATACTTAATATGATTTATTCCTGTGTAATAATATAACAAATGTATGTTTTTGATAAAATATGACTTTTAAAGTACAATTTTGTTACCATTTTTGATGCACCTTGCATTTTTTTGTGTGAACGGTTAAATTCATTGTTATGTATGATTTTCAAATTACAGTTTTTATTGTGCAATTTTGTAATGTATGCATTGCCTTCCTATATGAAAATGCAGTAAACGCCCCTAAGCGAGACACCCTGTTATCAGGGTAAAAAGTAGCCTTATAGAATTCCACCAGGGAAAAAGAAGGACTGTTGAGCATCCTTATAGAATCTCACCAGCACAGAGAATTTTTTAGAATCTGGCACTATGTCTCTTTTGCTGAAACCTGGTCCCTTTCCTAAGGAGATACTTAAAGGGACATGAAACCCCAAAATGTTCTTTCTTAATTCAGATAGAATATGGAATTTTTAACAACTTTCTAATTTACTTCTATTATCTAATTTGTTTCATTCTCTTGGTATCATTTTTTTAAGGAGCAGCAATGCACTACTGTTTTTTAACTGAACACATGGGTGTGCCAATGACAGTCGTTATATATATGCAGCCACCAATCAGCAGCTAGAACCTAGGTTCTTTGCTACTCTTTAGCTTACCTAGATAAACCTATCAGCAAAGGCTATCTATAGAAGGAAGCAAATTAAATAATAGAAGTAAATTGAAAAGTTGTTTAAAATTGTATTCTCTATCCAAATCATGAAATAAACATTTTGGGTTTCATGTCCCTTTAAGTAGACTAATGAGAATTCATGTGACTTAAGCACTATGTGACAGCAGTGTTTGCAGCACTGTTATTCAAGCAACCTGAAGAGGGAGCTTTAGCTGCAGAAGATGGTTGGGAGCTCTGAAAAGATATAGCACGGAAGAGAAAAGGTACAAATTATGAAACTAGAATTTTAGACACATGATAATGCACAAATAAATCATATTATAGTTAAATATCAGCCATTGGCAAATACAAATACACTATGTTCTAGATTCTATTGCTCAGGTACTATTTAATTACCTATAAAATGCTCAATTATGTATAGGGAAAATACAACAACCCGTCACGGTACTTTCAATATTATTCTTGCACTTTAGAGTTGGAAATGGATCCTGCAGGATTCTCAACGCTGCATACAAATTCTTCACAGTGATTACTTGATCAATGTAATATCACTGTTATATCTACCTTTAATTGGCAGTAGCAAAATAAATAAAGTGAGCAATACTAAACAAGTTCCTAGACTGCAAAACAATGCAAAAGGACAGTTTTAAATGCATGCATGGGAGGAACTACAGGGGGTGCAGAGGTAACAATTGCGACTGGGCCTCTGAGGGTGGGGGCCAAGCTTAAAAAATAAAATAAAAAACAATTTTCAATAAAAAATGTTGACCTGCAACTGCCTGCACTGATATCATGTGAGTGTGACATGATGCTTCACTAGTGTCTCTGACTACAGGGGTTAGTGTTTCTGTTTTACCCATTGGTGTTTATATGTGACTGTGTGTGTATTTATGCATGTATGTGTGTGTGTGTGTGTATGTTTGTGGAACCAGCAAATTACAGACCTTGTTACTACAGCATGGGGGGCAGGGGTAATCAGTGTCACTATACAGTACCACTATATACAGTATGGGGGGGGTGGACCATGTCACATACTACTGTGGTCACTTTATAAAGTACTGGGGCGGGTAGGGTCAGGCCAGCCATCTCACCGGCAGATTACAGACTGTGTCACTAACTCACTATATACAGTACTGGTGGGTTAAACAGTGTCACTATATACAGTAATAGGGGGTCAGACCATCTTCTTCTTAGATTCTTGCACCTGGGCCCTGTGGTTTCTAGTTACGCCTCTGAATGCATGCATATTATTGGTGCAGATTATTTAAAAAGCAGTGCTTAACAGGGAATGAACATAAAAAGTAAAGTTCCATGGTTCAGAAAGAGCAGGCAATTTCCTATTATTAAATGTACTTAGTTCTCTTGGTGACCTTTGTTGAAAAGCACACCTAGGAGTGGCAATGACTAGAAAATATCACCTGAACATCTCTAGGTAAAAAAGGAAGATACTTTGCCTCAAATTTCCTAAGTATTCGCACCCCACTGTAAAGAGACTTTAAGCAGCCAGTCAGGATGCTTGTCCCAGGACTTGCAAGGTAGTGTGCATCTGGTATGTGCAGGCACAGTAATGTTATTTTCCTATTCAGTTTAAGTAAGTTCTATGAACACAGCAAAGGCAAATCATTACCTCAGCACTGCTGATGCTGATTGGTTATTGTAATTTTTTCCAACTTGCAGCTGGACAGAGGTTGAAGTACAACTGTTTACACCGCACTTATTCTGGTGATCTTAAGAAATTTTGAGGTAAAATATCTTCCTTTTTTACATAGAGATATTCAGTTGATATTTTCTTGCCAGCTTTTTACAGTTATGCTGCATTACTTTCGATGCTTATGTCATTACAGATGTTCCGAATACACATTCGGCTCTATTTGACACTTTTCCCCATTTATCAAACATTTAACAGGTACGCTCGTGGCTATTCCAATGCAGCGTACCTGGTTTTCAATACGCCAACCTTGAGGCCGCGGATGCGAAAACGCCACCCTTGAGGCAGCGGATGCCATAGAAATCAATGGGAGTCTGAAAGCACTGAAAGCTTATGTTTGATGCTGCAAGACAATTAAGTATAAACCATTGATTTCTATGGTAGAAAACAAGTTACGTTTACACCTAACACCCTAATATAAACCCCGAGTCTAAACACCCCTAACCTGCCGCCCCCGACATCACTGCAACCTAAAAAAATGTATTAACCCCTATTCTGCCACTCCCCGCCACTGCAGCCACTAAATAAACACCTATTTGCAGCGTACCTGGCTTTCATACCGCCACCCTTGAGGCTGCAGATGCCATAGAAGTCGATGGGAGCATGTAAGCAACTAAATAATTTTAAAATAATTTTAAATAATTTTAGTAGGGTTAGGTTTTTTAATATGTAATTTAGTTTATTTAATTTGTAGTTTAATTTAATTGTAGTATAATTGTTAGGGTAGGTTAATTAATAGTTTAAAATTAGTTTATTATAGTTCTACAGGTAATTTTAATTTATATTAAGATAGGGATGTTGTAATTTTAATTTAAAGTTAAGGGGTTGTTAGGTTTAGGGGTTAATAGCTTCATTTAGATTTTTGCGATGTGGGGGGCTGACGGTTTAGGGGTTAATAGGTTTAGTTAGTGGTGGTGATGTGGGAGGCCAGAGGTCTAGGGGTTAATAAGTTTATCTAGTGGCGGTTGTGTCGATGAGCGAGCGGTGGAATAGGGGTTAATACATTTTATTTAGGTTGCAGCGATGTCGGGGGCGGCAGATTAGGGGTCATTAGGTTTATTATAGTGTTTGCAATGTGGGATGGTGGCGGTTTAAGGGTTAATAGGTAGTTTATGGGTCTTAGTGTACTTTGTAGCAGTTTAGTTTGTATAGATAAAGTTGGGAAAAACCCGAATAACAACGTCATCAATGACTATTAGTTAACAACAGTCCGATGCTCATCGCCCCATACTCGGTGCATTGGTTTTTGACAGCTTTGTTTATAAATAAGGAGAGTGTATTCAGATCCACGGCCGCGATGTTTGGCGATGTCAGGCGAGCACATTGAAACCCGCAAATGCAATATAGTTGACGCTTTGATAAATATCCCCCATTGACTCAACTGCTATAATGATTATATCTAGTAGAAATACATGGGTAGCTGTGAGGCTTAGTGCAGCTTTTAGGCAGTCAAGTAAAAAAACAAAGAAAAAGAAGAAACTTCCTATCCCTCATGCCATAGGATTTTTTTTTTATGGTTACTGAGCTTTGTACCCAAAACCACAACTCCAATGGTTTCTAAATCTCTAGTCTCCAATGAGCCTTGTCAGTATGTCTTAAAACAAGGCAGCTTCTTTGACATAGCTCTTTAGAGCCTGCATGGAAAAGAACGTTATGCTGCCTTGAGGAATGAAGTAAATAGAATAAATAGCAGAGGTTGCTATGTGAACAATCTTATGCAGGTTTGGACCATTTTAAAGATAGTTTTAATAATGTGGAAACAATTCGGAAGCAGATATTAAAAGAAATGGTGGGGTAGGTACAAGATATAACACAACATTATTTATTTTCCATAGGGATATAATTCTTAAAAGCTGCAATATTTTTTATTTTCACATCTCTATAGTTTTATTGAAATATGTTTGGTGTAGCTACTTGTTGTAATTCTGCAAAACATACAATATTGAGATAAATTGATTTAGTTATGAAATTCAGTTAGCATAAAACTTTGTGTAATATTTCATATATATTTAAGAGCTAAAATGGAATGTTAAAAATATGCATATGTTTTATAAATATTTACCTGATATACCTAAGTATGTCTGATAAATACATTTTCTTTATTTCACAACAAAATATACATATTTTATGGGCTATGGTTTAAAAGAATCAGAAAATAATCAGAAATAAAATGACCCAGACGTGTATTAAAGTAGAAATACAAATCAATTGTTTTTTTTCTAACATTAAATGACCATAAAAATAAAAAAAAAACATGCTCTAGTTCGGGACTGCTGGTCCCAAGCAGAAAACACAACAGATCCAATCAGCAGAGCTAGTCATACGACTCTGATGTGGAACTAGTGGTGATGATTGGATCAGCTGAGTTTCCCATTCTGGACCAGAAATGCTCTGCAGGTCCTGAGCAGTACTTCTAATGTGTGTTTAACCCCTTTGCAGGGATTAAACACACACACAAGTGACCAGTTATTGCTACCGTGAGCTCCAAAAATTAACCAGAGATCAGATCTCTGGTTAATTTTCTAAAAGTGCCCCAAGCGTCCTCAAAAGAGGGAGTTATAGTTTTTTGGGGTTTTAAAGTTGGTGGGAGTGGGGTGTTAAAAATGCTGCCCATCGCTGCACTACTTACCCCCTTCGCTGTGCGAGGAGGTAAGTAGAGGCATCAGAACGAGGCCCCCATAGGAGCCTATGGAAGCGTGCTCTCGTGAGTGTGATGCTTCCTAGCAATGCAAACGCGATCTCGTGTTCGCATTGGGATTTACTTGTAATACCAATGCAAATTACTGTGCGCCGGTATTACAAAGTGGAGCGCTAATATCACTTGTATGCAAGCAATATTTAGCGCTCCACTTGTAATCTAGCCCTAAGTAGTGCATGGTCAATAGTCTTAAAATGACATGCTCTAATGAGCCCTTTAATGCTGACTTTTTAAATTATATATGTAAAGAGAAATGCAACAGATTGCAGCTGTAATATGTATTTAACATTTGTATATAAATATAAGGAAATTAATTTGCATGATTAGTAGATATTTACCAAAACAGCCAGAGGCAGGAGATGGAATGCCCATAACAAAAGAGAACCAACCACAGAGAACTTCTGTCACATTTTAATGCCGTTTCAAAATCTGATGTAATAACAGCATAACATGAAAATGAAAGCAATGCAGCAAGTTTATTATTTATAAATAATATTTTTTTTAAAGAAAATGTAAAATAAAAAATAAAATTATAAATAAATACAATGTATTAAAAAATAGGTAATAACTATATATCTGACCTCAAATATAAGAATATTTCAGTTACCATGAAATAGGAGTTATGAGCTTTCTCTCTGTTTAATTTTAAAGAAACAGTGGTTCCAATATCTGACACTGTTGCATGGATAGGCTTTAAAATGAAAATACTATAACTGAGAACCTATTGTTTAATTTTATAATTTCCAATGTTTTTGTGTTAATTACACTGGGGGATGACATTTCCCAGATACATATATATTTAAAATAATCTTCATTTTAGATGTCACATAAAAATGTTATGTGTTTTCCTATAATAATGTACCTAGAAATAGCTTCTTTGTTTCTGTGTTTCAAATGTGAAGATGTGGAATGAATCACCACTATAAATGAAAACATCAAAACATGCATTGATTTTTTTTTTTTTTTTATGGTCACAATGTCAATTTGATTTGGTTTGCCACCCACTAGAGGGTTTTATTGCTTTGTAGTCCCCAAGTGATATAAGGGGAGGGAGGAGAGAGGAATCTAAGTGATGGGATGGAGAATCAAACATTCATTAAATTACTAATTGGACCAGGACAGTAGATTTCACCTTCAGGGCAGCTTGAGAAAATATATCAGAGCTCTGTTTGTGATGATCATTGATGAGCGAAACTTTCTGACAAGCAGCGACCAATACTTTTAAGACTGATGTTTCATTTTACAGTTAAAAGATTAAAGAATAAATAAGCTCTTACATTTTAGATAGCAACCTTTGTGTCCAGGAAAAAAATAATAATAAATGAATCTGCCTGAAACAAACTGATAAGAAACTATTTTTAGCCTACGTCCACCACTGTATATACACGTAATGAAAGAGAAAACCAGTCAACAGCAGTTTATTTTTTTCCATTTCTCGCTCGCTCCCCCTTTGCTGTTTTTTCTTGGTTGTCAATCCAGCAAGTTTTGAAGCATACAACATCTCCACTTTCCCCTGGGGTCCACAGTAATGTGAATTGTCTTTATCCAAATGCCTAACAAATCACTGTCATATAACGGCAGTCGACCTTTCTTTTCAATCTATGCACTTTTCAAGAGTTATAAATCAGTTGACTTTCAAGCTCGATGAGATGGCATATGCCCTGGTTTGAAGAACAGATGGAGGCTTTGGGGGAAAATTGTTTCTGCAGGCAAGCTACATGCAGCACTTCTCCATAAAAGTGAACCATTCGCACTAATTTCTCACATAAATTATATAGGCTGGATGCGTCAAGCACATTCAGCAGAAAATCTTTCATCTAGCTTTCAGAGGTCATTTAGCAAATTTAAATTAAAGTTATTTCTGATACATGACTGCATTTTCATTCTGTATGTTTCCAAGAGTTTGTAATTTACATCAAATAAAAAGAAGTCTTTAATTGTGTCTGGATCCAAAAATGAAGAGCAATAAATTACATGCTGCAAAATTCAAGATTTCTAAAAATGTGTGATAAGCGTTAGCTATTAATTGATGACAGGGAAATTTGCAATTCTATTGTGCCAGTTTTATATTATAGGAGCTGCGTAAACCTCTCCCTGTCTTTCTTTCCTATTTAAAAAGCACAAAATGTGTCTGTTTATAAGAAACCAGAGAATATTAAACAGGATTCAGAAAAATGTGCAGCTATTAATTAATACAACTGTCAACTATTTAATCCTAGCGTGACCCTTGTACCAAACTAGCACAACATTTTTCTGTGACTCACATGATAACAATAACCATTAACCTTTTCACCAACAACGTTATTTGTTAGCTGAAATGCAAATTATATTAATAAATGCCCTTACTTTTCTCCTTAAATGAAAACTGATAGATGACCTTGAAAGACAATGAACATGTAAAAAAATGGTACTTTTGATACTTTTGCTTAACAAATGTTCTGTTAATGTAGGAATTCACATTCATTTTTTTAAGTATTCACAACTTCTAGTATAGAGGGAGTTTAGCTGAAGCTTCTGAAGCATTCATTGCTGGCACATATTCTCTGATAGGAGTGATAAACCTGTATCACATAGTGCATGCCACCTTAAACAATCGTTCTAAGGATTTGTTCCAATGATCACCTCATTTGGTGTAGGCCACTGGTTTTCAAACCTATCCTCAGGCCTCCCCAACGGTCCAGGTTTTCTGGATTACCTTGGATGAGAGTAGTTAAAAACCATGTTCACTAATCAGCTGATTATTTCACCTGTGCTCTAGTTCAGATATACTCAAAACGTGGCCTGTTAGGGAGGCCTGAGGACAGGTTTGAAAACCAGTGGTGTAGGCTATAAGGCTTAGAGTCACAATAAGATTACCCAGAGTTTTACATCTGCTCCACCACTGTCCCATGGTACACTAATCTTTCACAAACTGCTCATCAACATACAAAGTCCTACCCTCTCTCACTGTAAGGGGTGAACATATATGCCTATATGTTTACAGTTATAAATATCTTACAGTGTATTTACTCATTTAAAATGACTACTGTTGGTGTGTCACTACCAGCCATACCATATAAACAAAGGGAGTAATTGTAGACACAGTCAAGGAAGTCCACTATCCCCTCATGGAAGATACCATTGAGATATTTTTGGTGTTTGAGACTCACAATAATTAAAGAGATAGCAAAGTAACGTTTCATATACATATTATGTTTCAAAAAGTAAGCATTTATAAAATAAGATGTTTTGTTTTAGTATTATTTGCGAAAATTACTAAATAAATCATTATTTTTCTAATGGCATCCAAATCCCTTAAATATTTATTGATTATTAATCATTATTATCTGGTTTTAACAAAGGAAACCATATTTTGTCAGGTAAATAAGTTGGCTTTCATTTATTGTGGGTCAAGAAGTATAAGCAGATTGGCCTTTACTTTTACTGCCTGAGGTGACTGATTTACTATTTCATTGCATACAATGGACAAAGCAAAATGCATTCTAGATTATATTAGAATATAAGGAATATGTATATAAACCTGTTTGCTGGGAATAAATTGATCAATTTCAATTTGTTATACATCACATTAAAGATTGTAAACAAAATACACATTAAAAACAAAACAAAGTACACTGGCCACAAAAAAGGAAAGCATAAATTTGGACTCATTGGGGTCTATTTAAAGTATGCTTTGATTTTTACCTGAATTATCCAAATTTCATTAAAATAATCCTCAGATACAACCTAAGATGGCGTGAGACAGTTATGAAAAACAGTCAACTTGCTATTAGATGTGTTTATATCAGCTATTTAAAAATAAAATATAACTTTCTTGAGATGATCTTGTTAAATCAAGCTGACTTCAGAGCTAACTTCAGGGATTTCAAGTCTGATATCCTTCACCTGCCAACTTTCTAATGTTAGGATTTAAAAACCTAACTTAAGTTAACTTCAAGAGTAAAATTATTAAATGGGAACAGCTATTGATTATGAATTAAAGAAAATTGTTTTAACATTTTACAATGATTTAAATACATTTGTCTAAGTAGTTTTAAAACTATGTATATACATTTTAAACACACCTTTACTGTGACATTTTAAGTTATTTTTAAGTCAATTATAAAGTGGGTTAAAATATTTTTTGACTGACTTTGTATTGTTTAAATACATTTTTACTGTCTGCACTAATACAAAACTGGTAAAAAGAGATTCTGTCAATTAGATTTAGTTTTGGCATAGTTAGTCTATAATTTGGTCACATTCATATGTTTATTTAGTTGTTTTCACTTTTGAGAATATATAAAGTTTTAAATGACTTTAATGCAAAGGAGTTTTACAGACTTTGGATGACTTTTTCCAGTAAACTCTTGTAACTCTTTTTAAAAAAAGTCAGGTTTTAGCGAACAGACCACTTTACCATTCAATATATACACTGATGTAATATTCCATATATATATATATATATATATATATATATATATATATATATATATATATATATATATACTGTATATAATATGATACTTGTACATCTTATTTAATACTATAGGCATTTAGATTAATATTAAAGTTCTATTATACTCTATTTTCAAATCCATCAACTATTAATTTATATGGGAGGACTACCTTTATACTATTCACTGTTTATTTTACCATATCGTATATCTATGTATCGCCATTTACCATTCAAATACTGTATGACCATACTGTGTTCATGATGATTTTAATGTCATTCTGATATACTGTTTCGTATATGTATACTTGAAAAGTTTAATAAAAAAAAATATATATATCTTATATTAGACTCAACTACTGATCTTTATGGCTAACTGTCTAAAAATGACCAATTAATAACACTTAATTTTAAACCATAAAACATACATATTAAATAAAATAAAACAAGTATTTTTTAAGTATTCCTAGAAATGTCAAATTTACTCACCATAATACACTTATGTAGATATTTGCAACCAAAACCAGACAGATATTTATTGTCCTTAAAATGTCTTCCATTCTATGCAATGGACACAACTAACAGTAACCTCATATTGCAGAAATTTTATCAGCACACATGTTTATCTATTTTAATATAATTATCATACTAGGGGTAAGATATGCTCACATGCAATTATAAAAAATAAATAAAACCTAGTTTGTTGTGTGTAAGAAAATAGCAACATATTTATCCCTTTAACATTGCTGGAGGGGTTTGTTTGATCCAACAGCTCTGCGTAAAGCATTTTTTATTGCTCAGTACTAAGAACTATGCCTTATGTTGGATGTTTAATGAACTCCTCAAGCCTTGCTTGAGAGGTTTGCTACAGAATTTAGCACCTTAGGCATGTGTAACAAAATCTATCCTTATTGAAAACATCACTATCTGCAACAGTCTTGAGATGCTAAACTTCAATAGTATGTAGTTAGGCTGCTGAATACATTTGTGTCAGATAGTTCTTAAATGCACTATTTTAGTGTAAGGTTTTCTGTATTAATATAAATATGGTCTATAACTATTGCATAATCTTACAGTTATTCTTTACAATAAATGTATGAGTATTTAAATGTTATTCAGAAGTAAAAGCAGATGCCAGATTAGAGGGTATTAATTTCTAAACATCTATAATATGAAGTCATTCAACAATTGATGGCTGCCATTAATGGAAAAATGCAATGGAACAAAATGACTGAACACTAATCGGATTGTGCTCACAGGTTTAATGAACCACTCAGCTGGGAAAATTGTGGAAATTAAATATATTACATGTAATATGTGTGTGCATGGCGCAAACAGACGCACAAATAGGTATGCTATAAAAATACTAACGTTAAAGCCATCTGCTCATTTTGACCTTGGGTGTTTTTACCTTATCTGCAGCGTTCAGGCATTGAAACATAGATTGCAGATAGCCAGGGGACCGTGTCATGTGGTATAAATGCAACACTAAAGCTTATTGGGATTTGATGAAGTGTTAGAGTAAATTTATTTACCAAATGAATATGCTGGAAATAGGATTAAGGCAAAAAACACTTACATGTAATTAAACTTTTAGGTTTAAATCACAACTATAACACAAAAAAATGGTGACAGAAATCCAACTAAATAATTGTTCAGAGAAATGATCCTATAGGCTGTGTTTTATATAAGATTTTTTACTGTGCAGTTGCCCTCTTGCCATTATCTGATATCCCAAATAATGGTAATCAATAACATGAACTATATAGTTATTATTTTCTTCAGGAAAAATGCTTGTTTTTTCCTGACTATTCCTCTATTCTTAACTATACTAGAATATACCAAGTAAGGAAGAAAAAGACAACGGTTTTAACAAAGTTAAGTACTTAAGGGGAAATTTAAACCCAGATATTTATAATAAAACTGCCCAATATTTTATATGCCACCAAAACAATATATTAAATCAAAATGAACCCTAAGAAGTATAAATGATGCATCCACGGGTGGGCAAGTTATAATAACATTTTTTAAAAATACCTCAAAGGTGTCTGGGAAATTGTAAAAAAAATATAATACATCTTCGTTCCTTGCTTTAAATTAAGTACTAAAATCATAAATTAAAAAAAAAGAAAACCAAAAAAACAAACAAACGCCCTGCTTGATTCCACAAATATCATCAGGAAAAAAAAGTATGATTTTAAAAACAGTTTTTTGACAAAATTCCATAGTAAAGGTGGTGTATTTTTTAATGAAAACTGACATTTGTAATCACTGTTATCAGGAGAAAAAAATTGATATAATCCATGCAATTCCGCTCTTCAAAGAAGTTCTGTGTTCAAAAAAGTGTTGGCGAGGTTATGACCTCAATTTTTTTGGAAGCTCAAGATATTTTATCAATTGACTATTTACCGCTTGAGAAGACAACATCAGGCTGTTATTGATTTAGAAGCTGCAGACTGCAATTAAAGAAGAGAGCCACTGAAAGTTGAGTAACCGACTGTTGTTCCTTAAGGACAATGCGCCAGTACAAATACACGTCCCATATTGCAATGGCTGACAATCATCAACTGGGATTCAGACTTTTTGATTATCCACCAACACTGGCTCCTAGCAATTTCAAACTTTTTTTTTCATCTTTAAAAGGTGCTCATGTCTAGAACAAATATTATAAGTCATAGGAGTGTGAAGTATGCTGTAAATAATAGTCATTACAGCATTTTAAACAAATAAAAATAGCATGTAATAATAAAACCAAATGGGTCGAACAATTATTATTGTTTATTTATATTTCTAATCAATAATATGCTCTTTTATTTAGTCATTCAATTTTTTAATTTAAAAACAGCATAAACTGTAACTTACAAATGGGTACTAGGATTCAAGACAATATTGTCCAAACAAATGTCAAGGGCAACAATACTCTTTGCCTGGCCCTCTACTTCTCTAAAGTAAATAGTGTATTAGCTATATCAAACATGTTTTTTCAGGACTTTGATCTTACAATTGAATTAGATGATAAATTAGGAGATATCACACATGTATATGCCTGTATATATATATATATATATATATATATATACATATATACAAATAAAGTAGTCTATCTTCCACTTTATACATGAAAAAAAGAAATCCAGTGCAGTGCATGATCAATGTAATATTAAAAATACACATATATTTGGTCTCATTTAACGTTTCATTAGATTTCAGCCTAATTAATCTATGTTTTAGCTGTGAATGCTCTAAAAACAAAACATATTTTGCTGAAGATGTGGCTTTACATCCCTCAGGAGATTATGGGCTAGATTACAAGTGGATCTGTAGTTTGCGCTCCCATTTGAGCTTAAAATCAGGTAGAGGTACGCTTTTTGCGCGCGTCAGGTAGATAGTGTATTACAGGTTGAAAGTAAAAAGCTTTAGCATGAGCGCTAAGTCAACGGTCGCAAAAAGCCTAAGTTCAAATATTGCGACCATGTTAACGGTAGAAAAAAGTTTGAAAAAAAAATCTAACACCCTCACTCGTGCACAAACCCAATCGTGTTTTCTCAAGTGCACTAACCCAATATGAAATATTAATATTTCCCATTCCAATGTTCTTCACATAAAACAATATGATCTATTTATTCTAAAATATATACAGGTGGCCCTCGTTTTACAACGGTTCAATTTACACCGTTTCAGAATAACAACCTTTTTTACCAGTCATGTGACTGCTATTGAAAAGCATTGAGAAGCAGTGCATTTATTAAAATAGCCAGTAGATGGAGCTGTCCGCTTGTGTTGCAGCAAAGCCAAGCAAGCTGAAATTAATCTGTTTTAACCAGACCTGAGCTATCAAGCAGATTTTAAAGGAACAAGATCTTCCTGTCTATAACTCAGTCCAGATTGGAATGCATAGTAAGAACTATTTGCAGAAAAATGCAAGTGAAGTCTGTGTTGTGTGATTATTTTATTAGGTTTATAATGCTGTTTAGCAAATGTTTTTATTCATTTAACTTAGTTTAATTATATATTCTGTGTTGTGTGATTATTTTATTAGGTTTATAATGCTGTCTAGCATTTAAAGGCTTCATTTCAAAGCTTTAAAAATAATGTATTAGGTGTTACTTGAGAGGGGCCTGGAACCTATCTCCCTCACTTCCCATTGACTTACATTATAAACTGGGTTTCAATTTACAACGGTTTCCTTCTGGAACCTAACCCCGGCATAAACTGAGGGCTACCTGTATATGATTATAGATAGATAGATAGATAGTTAGATAGATAGATAGATAGATAGATAGGAATATCTACTTAAAAATACAACATATTCCCCTATGTGAAGTACATTGGAATATGAAAAATATAAACTACAAACACAGTCAAACACTTTATTAAATATAAATATTACATAAATATGCTTTTATATGTTTTCAGCTACTTGACTGCAAAGGGCTCCAATGCACGTATATGTATGTCTATATATGTATTTATGTGCTTATATGTGTATGTTTAGAAATGTATATGTATGTATCTCTGTTAAAGCACTTTGCAGTCGTTTTTCTTCTTCATATCTTTAAACCCTTATAGCTTTTTATGCAATGTTTTAAAAAACATAATTTATGCTTACCTGATAAATTTATTTCTCTTGTAGTGTATCCAGTCCACGGATCATCCATTACTTGTGGGATATTCTCCTTCCCAACAGGAAGTTGCAAGAGGATCACCCACAGCAGAGCTGCTATATAGCTCCTCCCCTCACTGCCATATCCAGTCATTCTCTTGCAACTCTCAAGACAATGTTATCATGAGTGTAACTATACTTTTAAATATAATTTTAATTTGTTTTGTGCAACTTTTTTGACTTGCATAACAGTTAACCCGAGATCTGAAGTCGCGCTCTCTCGACGCGCGTTAAATTAAATTGTGCTCAAGTGAACGTATTTACTTTCATCCTGTAATACATGTCGCAATAAACCCCTTTTCGCTTGCGAGCAACAGTTAGTGCACCACTCATAATCTAGCCCTATATAATTAGCTGAACTTATTAGACAAATTTGCAGCACACAGAATCTAAAATAATAGATAGCATATGCACTTGATACTGTCAGTTAATGGCAATGCCACCCCAAGTAGCATCCTATTTTGCCTCAGCTTATGTATGCTATACAAAGCTGATTTTTTTAATAGACATCCAGTAATATACTAAAATGTGACTACCCTATAGCAAAGTATCTATGGATATTTATTTTTGTTATATTTCTGCACAAAAATGAAACCTTCCTGGGCTATTAATAAAATGAATGCTATTGCTCAATTCCCTGCATGTGCTGAATTTTCCATATTGTACACACAAGTCTTATCCTATTGCATACAATTGCTGAGCACAGTATAATTTATTTGTGTAGTTTGCAGGAAAGGATATCAGAAGCATTATTTTTTAAAGAAGACTAAAGCACAATTTAATAGCAATCTGTGTAATATTAGCTATCTCCCATTTGCATGCTACAGTTTGATCACACAAAAAGACAAATGTGTATATATGACCTTGTTCCTTGTATACTCAGCAGATATGATGTAGAAAAATAGCTTGTGCTTTAAAAAAAAAAATATCTCTGGCATGCACTGACAAATTTGAATTGCCATTTAATAATTGTATTTAAATCAATCTGATCATTATGTATACTGCTCAAGTAATATTTTATCTCATATTTTGCTATAAAAAAAACATGTTTCTGAAAACTGCAGCAAGACAGAAAATATTCCGAGAACACACATAATTAAATGGCTGGAACAGAGAAAAGATCAACATTCAGTTTTTCAAATTAAATTTAAAAGCTTGCCCTGGTGAGTTAAAGAGATTGGCAAGTTTTTACAAATAACATCAGTGGGCCATTTGGAGACAGAAACACAGCCGTATTGGAATGGAGTCATTAGGCAATACATTTATTTTGAAGCCAATTAACCTTTTGTCAGAGAAATGTCGGCGCTGTAATGATTTCAGCCGTGGAGGTCAGCCTCTAACAGAGGCATGTATGACAGCGATTACGTTGGCTGACATATGCTGCAGACTAAAAGCACAGGCTCAGAATGAGAATCTGCCTTCGTTTGTATTCTGCTCTGCATTTCCCAGAGTGCAGCTTGTTCTGACCTATACATTTAGGTAATTAAAGCTTCCATTTAGAAGTGTCCTGCAGGAAGGTGAAATTTGGGGGAGATAAATGGATACTGTTCGTCATATCCAATCACTTGATGGACTGCCTGAATCAGCTAGGGTTGCCATTTACTCATAAAAATAGAGATGAATGGGTGTAGGATAATTCTCTAAGGCAAAGAAACTCTGTCATATTTTTTATTTTATTTTTGCAGGAAATAATTGTCAGCCAAGGTGGATAGCAGACTCAAGGGGCCAGCTATCTCCCCCCCCCCCCCAACACTTTTCATTTGCTGAGAAATGACTTTGTATTATTTACTTATAAGCCAACTATGTTTGGCAATAGAAGATGCCACTTCAATAAGCACAGCTGGTTGTCACAGCTGTGCTCTCACTTACCTTCCAGGCTATTTTATTTCCTTTTGTATCATGCTCAAGGGCGATCGGGAAGTCTCCTCGCTCATAAAACTTGCGAAAGGCCGTGGGCTTTGCAGGTCTTTCTTTGAATGCTCCTGCTGCTGGGGGGCCTGTTACCTGCAAAACAGAGTAATGAATGCATCTTTGAAATTAGACACTGCAAACAGTGTTAAGATTTCAGATCTTTTCTACAGAGCAATGCTTTGAGGGTAAAATAATGTTTAATTCTATACAATTACATTGTTTATAAAAACTTCTCCTGTTGAGATTAAATGGAGAGGACAGTTTTAGAAATAGTGTTCTCATTGCATGCAATTACTAAGTAAATGCTTATGGCTTGCTTTACAATGTCCTTCAGATATTGATTCAGATAAACAGATTAAGATAATGTTTTTAGATTACACAGGAAATTGATCAGCACATAAAAGACATTTAAGGTTTCTTTATCATTTTAACCAAAAAGGAGTGGAATGCAGAAGGCTAAAAACGTGTAGAAATCAAATATTTACTGCAGTTTGTTCATTTTTTTACATTGTAATTAGATGAACGAGCAAAACTTCTGTTAACGGAAACACTGAAAAATGGTTTTGCATTATCAACATTTGTTAACTCCTTTCAAATGTTTTCATTTTTAATGATTAAAAAAAAAATCAGAACATCACTGACTGAGAATTCTATTACAATATTTATGCTGTCTTGCTTGGGTTGCTGTTGTTCATATATGGGCAGAGTCTAGGATCAGTTCATAAAAATGTAGTGATCTTAATCTTTCTTGCTTCTGTTTATGTATTTAAAGGGACATAAAACAGTATGAACTAACATAAGTTTCTAAATATATAATGCAGCCAAAACTTACCTGCAAAATGGTTTCTTTTTTTAACCCTCATTAACCCCTTTAATTCAGGCATAGTTTTGTTTTTCAGCAAGCTCCCCCCTGGACATTTCCATATATGGAAGGTGCTATAGAGGCCATAGCTATGGCAGAATGCACTCGTGCACATGCACGGTAGGGGGCACAGTCACATGACACCTGACTAAAGCAGTGCACAGTATAATGCATGAAGCTTTCACAAAGCATGTGACATCATACCCATAAAAACAAGCTAGCCTCTTGACAACAAACAATAGCAGTATCTGATGTTCCTCCTATACCCCCACCCCTTACTTGCATAGGTAATTATCCTCACGTGCACACTTTGTTACATAATATCTCAGGGTTTGGAGTAAGACACTGATAAAGGGGGTGGAGCATGCTTCACTTGGGAAATCTAAAGTGCAAGTAGTTTTGCAGATTTTTGGAAATTTTATTAAAATACCTATAAGCTTTTATTTTTTACACTTTTTATTTCACACACTATTTTATCTCAGTTGACCCTTTTTGAATATGCACATAACTCAATATGTTTTATGGCATTTTAAGGGCCAGATTATTAAAAATCTGCTGGTGTGACAATTAGCTAGATAAACAAATCTCAAGCTAAAATTTCTCTGTTACATTTTTTTTGAGGGACCTCACTGTACTGACAGGACCTCTTAATCTTGCCAGACCAATAGTTTTAGAGAATCGAGCCAAAAAAAAGCGTATTTAGGGTAGAACCAGAGGGGCCCTGCCAAGGCCGAATAAACCTACCAGGACACTATAAGATGCCCTTGTTGGGTTCAGAAGTTGGGGTTGGCAAGCTACAATTTAAAGGGAAGGTGCTGCTGGTGAGGCAGTGCAGCTGTATCACCTCTCGTATCTCCAATGAGCTATACATATTAAGATTACAAAATATTTCCTTTTACATTTTATTTCCTACGCCATGTTAAATTTAGTTACCCTCCTTTCAGGACGAAACTACAGCGGGTGCAGAGGTCGCAACGTTGACCTGCCACTGCCTGCACTGATGTGAGTGTGACATGATGCTTCACTAGTGTCTCTGACTGAAGAGGTATGGGGGCTGGACCATGTCACAGACTACTGTGGTCACCTTATGAAGTACTGGGGCAGGTAGGGTCAGGCCAGCCATTCCACCGACAGATTACAGACTGTGTCACTAACTCACTATATACAGTACTGGTGGGTTAAACAGTGTCACTATATACAGTAATAGGGCTCAGACCATCTCACAGACTGTGGGCACAGGGTACCTTCTTTTGTAGACATGTAATTTGATTCACATTTTTTTTTCTGTGTTAAATGTAAAAAAAAAAAAATGTATCAAATTCACATTTTTTGGGGGGGGAGGGGAGGTTAGGGGGGCCCTTCTTAGATTCTTGCACCTTGGCCCTGTGGTTTCTAGTTACGCCTCTGCCTACTTTGAATTGTTTATAGGGTTTAGTCAAGTAACAGTGTGAGACAGAGTGACATACTGTTTTGAGTGTCTTCTCAAGATCACACAATGGGAAATAATTTTCACAGTCATGAATGAAATTGGGTTGTAGGGTGCCTATATAATAACAATCTGGCATATTTTTTATTACAAACTAATATAATTTAGTTTTGAAAAAAATATTGGGTGAAGGAATATTCCAGTAAACCCCTTGAGAGAAATGAGGTTTAACACTAATATAAAGCAAATTTTGCTCATCATTATTAAAATCCATTTAAATAATATGTTGAATATTTGCTGAAGTTTATGTCACTTTGATTGGCAATTTTTACATATGTATATAAATTAATAATAAAAGACAAACATAAATGTGCATGATAAGAAATAATAACTATTTAATTAAAATCTGAAGTAGTTCTAGATGTTTGACTGAAGCAAATCATGCAATATCTGCACATTTCCACTGCATATTGTACATCATACACCAGGACACACAACAAACATAGTTTAATTAATCTGCTTAATCAATAAGAGTGAAAGCACTACCCAATTAAATAGGCAAATAAAAATCTTCAAAATGATTGTACTTTCTTCTCTTCACTGTGTGGTTAGTGGAACTTGTCCATCAATCTGTCTGCCATTCTCAATTTAATAGCTCTTTAATTTCATTAGTTAAACTACAAGTCGAAAGCAATCTTATTGTTTGACCTCTTTACATTCATTAATGCAACCCATTTCTGAGACTTAACTGATGACAAGGAAAATGGTCTGTCTAATACTTATGACAGAATCATAATGCAACAGGGATATAGCAAGGCAGAAAGCAATAATTCTAATGGAACTTTTTACTACAGGGAATATTATAAACACAAAACTGTTGTTTCTAATTTCCATGTTTTACTACAATATAAAAAGAAAGTCACAATCACATGTAGTAATATATCAATACAGAAAACAAATGACTCCAAAATTTAAAAGGCACAGTAAATTGAAAATGTATTTATAAAACGACCTACTGGGAGTAGAAAAGACCAAGTATGGGCAGCTGCTATAATGGCAGAGGTGAACGGGGTCAGATTCAAATAGGTAAGCTGATATGGTTAAAATATACTATTGTCAATATGCAGGTAACTGCTGGATGGACATAGTTTGCAGGTAAACGCCAACAGGACACAGAATGCAGGTAAAGTCCAGCAGGGCACAGAATGCAGGTAAAGGCCAGCCGGACACAGAGTGCAGGTAAAGATCAGCAGGACATAGAGTGCAGGTAAAGGCCAGCAGGACATAGAATGCAGGTAAAGGCAGCAGGACATAGAATGCAGGTAAAGGCAGCAGGACATAGAATGCAGGTAAAGGCAAGCAGGACATAGAATGCAGGTAAAGGCAGCAGGACATAGAATGCAGGTAAAGGCAGCAGGACATAGAATGCAGGTAAAGGCAAGCAGGACATAGAATGCAGGTAAAGGCAGCAGGACATAGAATGCAGGTAAAGGCAGCAGGACACAGAGTGCAGGTAAAGATCAGCAGGACATAGAATGCAGGTGAAGGCAGCAGGACATAGAATGCAGGTAAAGGCAAGCAGGACATAGAATGCAGGTAAAGGCAGCAGGACATAGAATGCAGGTAAAGGCAGCAGGACATAGAATGCAGGTAAAGGCAAGAAGGACATAGAATGCAGGTAAAGGCAGCAGGACATAGAATGCTGGTAAAGGCAAGTAGGACATAGAATGCAGGTAAAGGCAGCAGGACATAGAATGCAGGTAAAGGCAAGCAGGACATAGAATGCAGGTAAAGGCAGCAGGACATAGAATGCAGGTAAAGGCAAGCAGGATAAAGAACGCAGGTAAAGGCCAGCAGGACACAGAGTGCAGGTAAAGGCCAGCCAAACACAGAGTGCAGTTAAAGGCCAGCAGGACACAGAGTGCAGGTAAAGGCCAGCCAAACACAGAGTGCAGGTAAAGGCCAGCAGGACACAGAGTGCAGGTAACGGCCAGCTGAACACAGAGTGCAGGTAAAGGCGAGCAGGACATAGAATGCAGGTAAAGGCTAACAGGACATAGAATGCAGGTAAAGGCAAGCAGGACATAGAATGCAGGTAAAGGCAGCAAGACATAGAATGCAGGTAAAGGCAAGCAGGACATAGAATGCAGGTAAAGGCAAGCAGGACATAGAATGCAGGTAAAGGCAGCAGGACATAGAATGCAGGTAAAGGCAAGCAGGACATAGAATGCAGGTCAAGGCAGCAGGACATAGTATGCAGGTAAAGGCAAGCAGGGCATAGAATGCAGGTAAAGGCAGCAAGACATAGAATGCAGGTAAAGGCAAGCAGGATAAAGAATGGAGGTAAAGGCAGCAGGACATAGAGTGCAGGTAAAGGCAAGCAGGATAAAGAATGCAGGTAAAGGCCAGCAGGACACAGAGTGCAGGTAAAGGCAAGCAGGATAAAGAATGCAGGTAAAGGCAAGCAGGACATAGAATGCAGGTAAAGGCAGCAGGACATAGAATGCAGGTAAAGGCAGCAGGACATAGAATGCTGGTAAAGGCAAGTAGGACATAGAATGCAGGTAAAGGCAGCAGGACATAGAATGCAGGTAAAGGCAAGCAGGACATAGAATGCAGGTAAAGGCAGCAGGACACAGAATGCAGGTAAAGGCAAGCAGGATAAAGAATGCAGGTAAAGGCCAGCAGGACACAGAGTGCAGGTAAAGGCCAGCCAAACACAGAGTGCAGTTAAAGGCCAGCAGTACACAGAGTGCAGGTAAAGGCCAGCCAAACACAGAGTGCAGGTAAAGGCCAGCAAGACACAGAGTGCAGGTAACGGCCAGCTGAACACAGAGTGCAGGTAAAGGCGAGCAGGACATAGAATGCAGGTAAAGGCTAACAGGACATAGAATGCAGGTAAAGGCAAGCAGGACATAGAATGCAGGTAAAGGCAGCAAGACATAGAATGCAGGTAAAGGCAAGCAGGACATATAATGCAGGTAAAGGCAAGCAGGACATAGAATGCAGGTAAAGGCAGCAGGACATAGAATGCAGGTAAAGGCAAGCAGGACATAGAATGCAGGTAAAGGCAGCAGGACATAGAATGCAGGTAAAGGCAAGCAGGACATAGAATGCAGGTAAAGGCAGCAAGACATAGAATGCAGGTAAAGGCAAGCAGGACATAGAATGCAGGTAAAGGCAAGCAGGACATAGAATGCAGGTAAAGGCAGCAAGACATAGAATGCAGGTAAAGGCAAGCAGGATAAAGAATGGAGGTAAAGGCAGCAGGACATAGAGTGCAGGTAAAGGCAGCAGGACATAGAATGCAGGTAAAGGCAGCAAGACATAGAATGCAGGTAAAGGCAGCAGGACACAGAGTGCAGGTAAAGGCAAGCAGGATAAAGAATGCAGGTAAAGGCCAGCAGGACACAGAATGCAGGTAAAGGCAAGCAGGATAAAGAATGCAGGTAAAGGCCAGCAGGACACAGAGTGCAGGTAAAGGCAAGCAGGATAAAGAATGCAGGTAAAGGCAAGCAGGACATAGAATGCAGGTAAAGGCAGCAGGACATAGAATGCAGGTAAAGGCAAGCAGGATAAAGAATGCAGGTAAAGGCCAGCTGGACACAGAGTGCAGGTAAAGGCAAGCAGGATAAAGAATGCAGGTAAAGGCCAGCAGGACACAGAGTGCAGGTAAAGGCAAGCAGGATAAAGAATGCAGGTAAAGGCAAGCAGGACATAGAATGCAGGTAAAGGCAGCAGGACATAGAATGCAGGTAAAGGCAAGCAGGATAAATAATGCAGGTAAAGGCCATCAGGACACAGAGTGCAGGTAAAGGCAAGCAGGATAAAGAATGCAGGTAAAGGCCAGCAGGACACAGAGTGCAGGTAAAGGCCAGCCAAACACAGAGTGCAGATAAAGGCCAGCAGGACAAAGAGTGCAGGTAACGGCCAGCTGAACACAGAGTGCAGGTAAAGGCCAGCAGGACATATAATGCAGGTAAAGGCTAACAGGATACACTACGCTGGCAGAGTCCAGCAGGACACAGAATGAAGGTAAAGGCCAGCAGGATACACTACGCTGGTAGATGCCAGCAGGAGGCAGAATTCAGGTAAACGCCAGCAGGACAAAGAATTCAGGTAAAGGCCAGCAAGATACAAGATGCAGGTAAAGGCCAGCAGGATAGAATATGCTGGCAGAGGCCAGCAAGACACAGAATGCAGGTATAGGCCAGCAGGACACAGAATGCAGGTAAAGGCCAGCAGGACACAGAATGCAGGTAAAGGCCAGTAGGGCAAAAGAATACAGGTAAAAGCCAGCAAGATACAAGATGCAGGTAAAGGCCAGCAGGACACAGAATGCAGGTAAAGGACATCAGGATACAGAATACAGGTAAAGGACAGCAGGATACAGAATGCAGGTAAAGGCTAGCAGGATACACTATGATGGTAGAGGCAAGCAGGATACAAAGTAGAAGAAATAGCCATAATAAATCAGCTAAGGGCCATCCAGTATGTAGAAAGGGTCACTGGGATCATGCAGGTAATAGTCAGCTGTACACAGTATGCAGAAAATGGGACCAGAATTGCAGGTAATTAGTAGCGGGACACAGTGTAGGTAATGACAGGCAGGATGTCGTAGGCAGGTTATGGCAGAGCAGGAAGATCTATCAAAACATGCAGGTAACTGTGTGTGTGTATATATATATAAATATAAAAATAAATATATATATGTCTCTATTACATTTTAAGAACATAAAAGCAAGAAGACATGTTCAGTCTACTACATATATAATTTTGATTGCTAATTGCATACATATCTAAAATACTTTACATGAATTATATAACATAATATGTATCACAGTGAAACATAAAACATTTATTAAATATGATATGAAAGAAAAAAAAAATCAGATACATAAACAGAAAATACTGTTTTGCTAGTCCAATTAATAGTGTTATATAACAGGTGAAAAGCCTAAGGCACCAGACTGGATGTCGTAAACAATAAACTCTCTTTAAACCTAAACAAACTGCACTTTAGTAAGTAGAATATTTATCTGAAAACACATATTTGCATCAGTATGATCTAGGACATATGTAGTAAGTTTATGAGGTCAAACATCTGGAGCCCTGTTTAATATATGTGTGTAGATAGATAGACAGACAGACAGACAGACAGATGGATGGATAGATAGATAGCCAGACATCTAGATGAAATTGCAGTTACATGTTGTCTAGCATTTTGCTTTTAATGGAGTGTAGCAGCCAAGATACAAATGTAAGTTGAGAAAAAAGAACCATCAAGCAGGCCCAGAATAACCCTAGGGCATTCAGAGTAATTGCCTGGTTGGCCGGAGCTGACTGCCTAACCCCCACCAAGGCACCAGCATTTGTGCATGATGCAGCACAAGCTCTGCCATGTCTTTTACTACATTGTTTGTGTTTGTGAGCCAGGTCAGGCCCAGTCCTGCCTTCCACCCCGTTTGTGCGAGCTGGTCCCGTCCCCAACCTTATCCTCCTCACAAGGGCTGGCTGTTTTGGGCTTCATTCAGAGCTGTCTCTTATGATGGATTTGCATTCAATGCAGATTGGTCTGTGACAGCTGCAGACAGCCCCACACATGGGTTGGTAAGAAGTATCCATTGATTATTGCTGTTAATATAGGATTAACTTTGTTTTTGGGGTCTGCATGTGTCCTGTCAACTAGTGTCTGACTGCTTTCTGTCCCCTAGAATATGCTTTAATACTGTCCACTTTGTGTTATCACTGTGGGGCCGATTTATTAAAGTATCAATCTAAACGCATTCACTCCGGTCAATATGCTCGCCAGACATAGCTGATGCAAATCTACATTCAACGGTCTTATTTATCAATATGTCTGTAAAACTCCCGCGCGAAAAGCATCAGACAGTTGTTAATTAAGAAGCATCAATGTCATGGATATCCTTATTTATCAAATTATTTACCCTGAATGTCCATCAAATGAAGACAGTTTTGTCTTCTTTTTGTAACTTTATTTATATAATTTCATTCCTGTCCATGAACAAGCACATTTATTCAAAGCTAATCTTTTATTTTCCATATTTTAATGTCCTTAACATAGCTAGATTTATACCTAAACAAACAATAAATATCATAGAATTGTACTACTCTTTTTTTTTTATTTTTGATGAAAAATCTGATATATGATATTTTCACATAGATTAAAGTGTATTTGTATTTCTAAAAATTGTGATATGCTTATCACATGTTTTTATTTTTTTTAAAGGATTATTAATGCTAATTAATGCTATTGACTGTTTGCGACAAGAAACATCATCAAATTCAACCTTTCTGTGTTATCAACCCCCCCCCCTTTTCTAATACTGTAACATCCCATTGATTTCTATAGCATTCGCTTGCTGAAAGGTGGCGGATCTAAAGTTAGGTACGCTGTGCCGGAATAGACGTGAGCGTACGTGTTAAATGGTTGATACATTTCTAATTTGGGTGCATGGAGTCGTATGTGAGGGCGGTGCCAGTGATACGCTCAAATAGTGCAAGCATTAATTTGCATCAAAGTGATCTTGCGGGAGCGAATGTTTCGTCGGACTATTCTACATTTTACAATGTTGATGCTGTGTTAACTACGGTGTATCAATTTAACCTCTAATTTGACGTGGAATTACATTGTATTAACAGTTGACGCTTTGATAAATCTACCCCTTTGTGTCTGTCACAAAGTGTTAATTAAGGCTGGACCCATATGTCCAGTCAACTGAGGCATTCCTACTGGGGGAGGTAAGGTGGTGCCTGGGCTCTACCTGCATCATGTCTAGCCTCTCTGTGTGCCCTTCCCCCACAAAAGAGGGCTAACAGTATACAGAAAGTTTATGAATTTGCATTTACGGTGGTAGGGTTTCTAATATATTTGCAACGCTGTTGCTGTACAGAAAAACTTCCCACCATTTTTGTACAGGTTGGATTCACAAGTGCATATTATCTGGTGTGGAATAACCAAAGGGGAAGGGCAACAGTCACAGAGAAAAACCTACTCTTGGTGGTGCATTTTGATGTCTTTGGGTGCCTATTATTTTAAGTTACTGTCCCTACACAGGCTAATTAGCAACAAATGGTTATTCTTTACTTGTCACACTCCAGAAGTTGTTTAGTTTATGTCCAGGTAAGGATCCAGTGGCTGATAAGAGACTCAATAAACACTGTCTTAACTCCCTGGATGAGGCCCATGATATGACTATGAAGTTTGAGGGATGATCTGAGAGTGTGGTCAGAAACAGGCAGAAGGGTTCTTAACTTGTGGGCAAAAAAAGTACCAAATCTGCAGAAGTTATGTCCAGGCAGATGTAAAATATCAGCAGGCAAAGTAGATAATCCGAGAGAATGGTCAGAGGAAAGCCAGAAGTCAAACAACAGGAATTTTCTTAACATGTAAGCACACCCATGAATGAAATTCAAACAACAGGGACAAAATGTAGTCAATTGTGTCATTATATAGTGCCAACCGTGGGAAAACCATCCGGGACCTATGCTATTATAACTCATTAAGGGAGTAAATACATACATTAAACTTTTTCATATTCCGAAATGAGTATTTTTGCAGCTGTGCTATGGAAACAGAAGTTGCTCCAAAACAGTATAGGTTTTCTAGAAAAATTAGCTAATTTGGAAATAAATATATATATATATATATATATATATATATATATATATATATATATATATATATATGCTTTTGACCAATATTGTAATATTGGTGAAGACTCTGCCGGGACAAAAGGGTGTTTGTGTCCATTGGCTTTCTGAAAATATCTGTTTCAAAGTGATCACCTGGATGCATAACTACCGTGTCAAGAAATTAAATTTGTTTCTGATGATATTTAGCAGTAAATTGGACATCTGAAACCTTATCCTGTATCCTCAAATGGAGATCCTCAATGGATTCCATGTTGCCCTGCCACACAATAAATAGATCATCAATATAACGCCACCAAGCCAGACACTTATAAAATTCAGGATCAGTGTATACCACTTGTTACTCCAATTGATCCATGTATACGGAAGCGTAGGCGGGTGCAACATTAGAATCCATTGAGGCACCCCGCAGCTGCAGAAAAAACTGCTATCAAAGGTGAAATAGTTATGGGTTAAAACCAATTCTAGTAAATCCATAAAAAAATTAATCTGTTCTTCTGAATATTTTTCTGATTTGGTTAAGGATATCCATGCACTATTTAGTCCATCGATATGAGGGATAATGGTATTTTATTATTATGCTGCTTTTATATAAGAAATGCTGGAACATTTGATAATGGTATATAGGCTACTCACATCCCATGTAGCCAAAATAATATCCTCAGGCAAATCAGACATATTCCTTATTTTACCCAGAAAATCACTAGTGTCTTTTAAAGGAGACCTACCTTGTCTTACAAATGGAGTCAAAATCTTTTGTAGGAATTTGGAAATGGGGCTGAACAGAGAATCTATTGAAGCCACTATGGGCCTACCAGGTGGATTAAACAAATCCTTATGGATCTTGGGCAAAACATAAAAATTAGGAGTTTTTGGACTTTGTAAATACAGATAATTAAACATTTTCTCAGAAATTATACCCGATTCCAATGCTTTGTCCAAGATCTCCCTGACCCTAGACATAAAGCGAGGCAGAGGGTCAACATCAAGTTCCTGGTAAACCTCTATATCAGTAAGCTGTCTGTAAATCTCATTTTTATATTTTAAAAATATCCATAACCACAGTGACCCCACCCTTATCAGCTGCTTTAATGGTAATATCAGGGTTTTGTTTTAATTTATTAAAAGCTAATTTTTAAGCAGATGTTAAATTATATCTTAAACCTTGACCTTCATGTTTATTCACTAGCATATCAAACTCCGTATTCACCACATTAATAAATGTATCCACGGCATGATTATACGTAGTGGGAGTAAATGAGCTTTTAACATGAAAGCCAAAGTCAGATGGATTAAAACCATCGGATCCACTTTCAATCCCAGAAGCAGTTCCATCATCAGAAGCACCAAAAAAAGCTTTCAATTTAATTACACTATATGCTTTTGACCAATGTTATACAGAACACTAACAACGGAATGGAAACTGGATTTGTACATTTCAAAGACATAGTGGCTTCCTTTGAATTATGGACACACTCCTTTTAATAGAAAATACAATTTTAAATTAGGTAAGAAAAAATCAGGGATTCCAGAAGGAAAAAAAAAAATCTGATATTACATTTTTAGGGATCACAATCAAGATGTATTTGTTCTTAGGGCACAAAGGGACAGACCATGTGCTTTAAAATATGTTCCAATTATAAATCAATTTTTAACTTTTAAAATTTGATTTGTGACAGTCTAGCATCTTTATTTATGTCCAACTGATGATTTTTCATAGTAGAGAGCTAATGATAAAAATAAATGCACTGTTTAACAGTGTTAACTTCTTTTATGAGTTTACCCAAAGCAGAAGTAATGTTTTCTAAGTTTATTAATATTATTCAATTCAGATTAATGGGTTGATCACAATCTTGCACAATTTTTTTTAGTAGATAACAATAACCTAACTTTATCTTCTATTGTCAGGGTGCTTTTCTAGTGATCGCAATCCTAAAATGCTAATACCACTGAATCTGCAATCTTAAAGGGATACTGAACCCAATTTTATTTCATGATTCAGATAGAGCAGGCAATTTTAAGCAACTTTCTAATTTACTCCTATTATCATTTTTTTCTTTGTTCTCCTGCTATGTTGATAATTTTTAACAAGGACCCACATGCAGTGAAATGAACTAGTGGTCAACCCTGGGTAAAGGCTTTACCCAGGGTTGACCCTTGCCTGCTAGTAGTAACGTTCATTTCACTGTGTGTGGGTTCCCGGCCTGACCCTGCACTCCCAACAATTAGACAGCACTAATCTGGCAACGAACGGTTCCTCTTCGGTACACCTGCTGGATGAGTCAGTGTGCTTTGAATTATTTACCCTGATATTGCAAGTAATTAGATAGTTAGCTGGGGTACAGTCAATTCACGCACTGCTGGCTGCAAGTTCCCCTGGCCTGACCCTGCACTCCCAGCAATTAGACGCATCGGCACTCAATCTGGACACAGATGGTCCCTTTTCAAAGGCCACTGACTCACCCAGAGTACAAATGTACCGAGAATGGTCAGGGCCCAGGGCATGAGATTGAGTGTGGTCAGGACATTTAAAGCTAGCACTGCACTGCACACCATATGGGTCCCTTTTAGGTAAGGACTGTGGTTATTGTATTGTATTTAAGTATTGAAAGGCAAGGATCTCCGCCACAAGCTTAGTTCTCAACATGACTCTTCTAAGCATTTTATAAGATTTTGTATTATGCCAATTGTCAAACTACCGATTTTTTAGGTGAAATAATAACATTGATTATATTGACCCTTAAATAATTCCTTATTGTCATGTTGCTTTCAATTTGTATTAATCTATGTGGGTATAATGTTATACACCTAAGGCTTTGTGTTCAAATGATTGACATTTGACAGTTTTTGTATGATTATTTACACTTCTCTATTATTTGCAGATATTCATACGTTCTGCACATAGAATATGTAGACACACACATATATATAATATATATGTGTGTGCATGTCATATATATATATATATATATATATATATATGTGAGTTTTATTTAGAATTGTATTTATATTACATTTTTAAGCCACTCCCAATTCCTGCTGCTGCCCACCACATATCACACTTTTTCCCGGGGGGGGGAATACATGAAATCACACACACACATACATTCACTCACACTTATACACACACAAACATGCACACGCATATACACACGGGGTCAAGGAAGCCTACAAATCAGGACATATGGCTGTTTCAGAGGGACAGCGCTCAGAATTAAGGACTTTCACTCTCAAATATGGACAGTTGGGAGATGTGTGTGTGTGTGTATATATATATATATATATATATATATATATATATATATATATATAAACACACACGTATGTATATTAATGTGCACATATAAGTATGTGCTTAAGTGTCTGATTATTAGGTCTTTGGTATACGATACCAACATTCCAAACAACTTCACAATTATTTTTTTTACTGTGCTGTTGAAGAAAAAATAAATAAAAATATAAATATATATTGATATATAAAAAAGATATGTATGAAATTCACATTTTGGTGTGTGTGTGTGTGTGGGGGGGGGGCTTCTTAGATTCTTGCACCTGGACCCTGTGGTTTCTAGTTACGCCTCTGAACAGGAGCATGTGTGGGGCTATTCATTTGGCTAATTTTTATTAGTGTAAAAACTGAATTTATGCTTACCTGATAAATTACTTTCTCCAACGGTGTGTCCGGTCCACGGCGTCATCCTTACTTGTGGGATATTCTCTTCCCCAACAGGAAATGGCAAAGAGTCCTAGCAAAGCTGGTCACATGATCCATCCTAGGCTCCGCCCACCCCAGTCATTCGACCGACGGACAGGAGGAAATATATATAGGAGAAACCATATGATACCGTGGTGACTGTAGTTAGAGAAAATAATTCATCACACCTGATTAAAAAACCAGGGCGGGCCGTGGACCGGACACACCGTTGGAGAAAGTAATTTATCAGGTAAGCATAAATTCTGTTTTCTCCAACATTGGTGTGTCCGGTCCACGGCGTCATCCTTACTTGTGGGAACCAATACCAAAGCTTTAGGACATGGATGAAGGGAGGGAGCAAATCAGGTCACCTAAATGGAAGGCACCACGGCTTGCAAAACCTTTCTCCCAAAAATAGCCTCCGAAGAAGCAAAAGTATCAAATTTGTAAAATTTGGCAAAAGTGTGCAGTGAAGACCAAGTCGCTGTCTTACATATCTGGTCAACAGAAGCCTCGTTCTTGAAGGCCCATGTGGAAGCCACAGCCCTAGTGGAGTGAGCTGTGATTCTTTCAGGAGGCTGCCGTCCGGCAGTCTCATAAGCCAATCGGATAATGCTTTTAAGCCAAAAGGAAAGAGAGGTAGAAGTCGCTTTTTGACCTCTCCTTTTACCAGAATAAACAACAAACAAGGAAGATGTTTGTCTGAAATCTTTAGTAGCCTCTAAATAGAATTTTAGAGCACGGACTACGTCCAAATTGTGTAACAAACGTTCCTTCTTTGAAACTGGATTCGGACACAAAGAAGGTACAACTATCTCCTGGTTAATATTTTTGTTAGAAACAACTTTCGGAAGAAAACCAGGCTTAGTACGCAAAACCACCTTATCTGCATGGAACACCAGATAGGGCGGAGAACACTGCAGAGCAGATAACTCTGAAACTCTTCTAGCAGAAGAAATTGCAACCAAAAACAAAACTTTCCAAGATAATAACTTAATATCTACGGAATGTAAGGGTTCAAACGGAACCCCTTGAAGAACTGAAAGAACTAGATTTAGACTCCAGGGAGGAGTCAAAGGTCTGTAAACAGGCTTGATCCTAACCAGAGCCTGAACAAATGCTTGAACATCTGGCACAGCTGCCAGTCTTTTGTGAAGTAAAACAGATAAAGCAGAGATCTGTCCCTTCAGAGAACTTGCAGATAATCCTTTCTCCAAACCTTCTTGTAGAAAGGATAGAATCTTAGGAATTTTTATCTTGTTCCATGGGAATCCTTTAGATTCACACCAACAGATATTTTTTTTCCATATTTTATGGTAAATTTTTCTAGTTACAGGCTTTCTAGCCTGAATCAGAGTATCTATTACAGAATCTGAAAACCCACGCTTTGATAAAATCAAGCGTTCAATCTCCAAGCCGTCAGTTGGAGGGAAACCAGATTCGGATGTTCGAATGGACCCTGAACAAGAAGGTCCTGTCTCAAAGGTAGCTTCCATGGTGGAGCCGATGACATATTCACCAGGTCTGCATACCAAGTCCTGCGTGGCCATGCAGGAGCTATCAAGATCACCGAGGCCCTCTCCTGATTGATCCTGGCTACCAGCCTGGGGATGAGAGGAAACGGTGGGAATACATAAGCTAGGTTGAAGGTCCAAGGTGCTACTAGTGCATCTACTAGGGTCGCCTTGGGATCCCTGGATCTGGACCCGTAGCAAGGAACCTTGAAGTTCTGACGAGACGCCATCAGATCCATGTCTGGAATGCCCCATAATTGAGTTATTTGGGCAAAGATTTCCGGATGGAGTTCCCACTCCCCCGGATGGAATGTCTGACGACTCAGAAAATCCGCTTCCCAATTTTCCACTCCTGGGATGTGGATCGCAGACAAGTGGCAGGAGTGATCCTCCGCCCATTGAATTATCTTGGTCACTTCTTTCATCGCCAGGGAAGTCCTTGTTCCCCCCTGATGATTGATATATGCAACGGTCGTCATGTTGTCTGACTGAAACCTTATGAATTTGGCCTTTGCTAGTTGAGGCCAAGCTCTGAGAGCATTGAATATCGCTCTCAGTTCCAGAATGTTTATCGGGAGAAGAGACTCTTCCCGAGACCATAGACCCTGAGCTTTCAGGGATTCCCAGACCGCGCCCCAGCCCACTAGGCTGGCGTCGGTCGTGACAATGACCCACTCTGGTCTGCGGAAGCTCATTCCCTGTGACAGATTGTCCAGGGTCAGCCACCAACGGAGTGAATCTCTGGTCTTTTGATCTACTTGAATCGTCGGAGACAAGTCTGTATAATCCCCATTCCACTGTCTGAGCATGCACAGTTGTAATGGTCTTAGATGAATTCGTGCAAAAGGAACTATGTCCATTGTTGCAACCATCAATCCTATTACTTCCATGCACTGCGCTATGGAAGGACGAGGAACAGAATGAAGTACTTGACAAGAGCTTAGAAGTTTTGATTTTCTGACCTCTGTCAGAAAAATCCTCATTTCTAAGGAATCTATTATTGTTCCCAAGAAGGGAACTCTTGTTGACGGGGACAGAGAACTTTTTTCTTTGTTCACCTTCCATCCGTGAGATCTGAGAAAGGCTAGGACGATGTCCGTATGAGCCTTTGCTTTTGACAGGGACGACGCTTGAATCAGGATGTCGTCCAAGTAAGGTACTACTGCAATGCCCCTTGGTCTTAGAACCGCTAGAAGGGACCCTAGTACCTTTGTCAAAATCCTTGGAGCAGTGGCTAATCCAAATGGAAGTGCCACAAACTGGTAATGCTTGGAACTGATGATGTTCCTTGTGGATAGGAATATGTAGGTACGCATCCTTTAAATCCACGGTAGTCATAAATTGATTTTCCTGGATAGTAGGTAGGATCGTTCGAATAGTTTCCATTTTGAACGATGGTACCCTGAGAAATTTGTTTAGGATCTTTAGATCCAAAATTGGTCTGAATGTTCCCTCTTTTTTGGGAACTATGAACAGATTGGAATAAAATCCCATTCCTTGTTCTCTTATTGGAACTGGATGTATCACTCCCATCTTTAACAGGTCTTCTACACAATGTAAGAATGCCTGTCTCTTTATTTGGTTTGAAGATAATTGAGACCTGTGGAACCTTCCCCTTGGGGGTAGTTCCTTGAATTCCAGGAGATAACCTTGAGAAACTATTTCTAGCGCCCAAGGATCCTGAACATCTCTTGCCCAAGCCTGAGCAAAGAGAGAAAGTCTGCCCCCCACTAGATCCGGTCCCGGATCGGGGGCTATCCCTTCATGCTGTTTTGGTAGCAGTGGTAGGCTTCTTGGCCTGCTTACCCTTGTTCCAGCCTTGCATTGGTTTCCAGGCTGGTTTGGGTTGTGAAGTATTACCCTCTTGCTTAGAGGATACAGAATTAGAGACTGGTCCGTTTCTGCGAAAGGGACGAAAATTAGGCTTATTATTAGCCTTAAAAGACCTATCCTGTGGGAGGGCGTGGCCCTTTCCCCCAGTGATGTCTGAAATAATCTCTTTCAAATCAGGTCCAAATAATGTTTTACCTTTGAAAGGAATGTTAAGCAATTTTGTCTTGGAAGACACATCCGCTGACCAAGACTTTAGCCAAAGCACTCTGCGCGCCACGACAGCAAACCCTGAATTTTTCGCCGCTAATCTAGCTAATTGCAAAGCGGCATCTAAAACAAAAGAGTTAGCCAATTTAAGTGCTTGAACTCTGTCCATAACCTCCTCATACGAAGATTCTTTACTGAGCGATTTTTCTAGTTCCTCAAACCAGAAACACGCTGCCGTAGTGACAGGAACAATGCATGAAATTGGTTGTAGAAGGTAACCTTGCTGTACAAAAATCTTTTTAAGCAAACGCTCTAATTTCTTATCCATAGGATCTTTGAAAGCACAACTATCTTCGATAGGAATAGTAGTGCGTTTGTTTAGAGTAGAAACCGCCCCCTCGACCTTGGGGACTGTCTGCCATAAGTCCTTTCTGGGGTCGACTATAGGAAATAATTTCTTAAATATAGGGGGGGGAACAAAAGGTATGCCGGGCCTTTCCCACTCTTTATTTACTATGTCCGCCACCCGCTTGGGTATAGGAAAAGCGTCGGGGGGCACCGGAACCTCTAGGAACTTGTCCATCTTACATAATTTCTCTGGAATGACCAAATTGTCACAATCATCCAGAGTAGATAACACCTCCTTAAGCAGTGCGCGGAGATGTTCTAATTTAAATTTAAATGTCACAACATCAGGTTCAGCTTGATGAGAAATTTTTCCTGAATCTGAAATTTCTCCATCAGACAAAACCTCCCTCATGGCCCCTTGAGATTGGTGTGAGGGTATGTCAGAACAGTTATCATCAGCGTCCTCTTGCTCTTCAGTGTTTAAAACAGAGCAATCGCGCTTTCTCTGATAAGTAGGCATTTTGGATAAAAGATTTGCTATGGAGTTATCCATTACAGCCGTTAATTGTTGCATGGTAATAAGTATTGGCGCACTAGATGTACTAGGGGCCTCCTGTGTGGGCATAACTGGTGTAGACACAGTAGGGGATGATGTAGTATCATGTTTACTCCCCTCATTTGAGGAATCATCTTGGGCAATATCATTATCTGTTGCATTACTGTCCTTACTTTGTTTGGACACTATGGCACAATTATCACATAAATTTAAATGGGGAGACACATTGGCTTTCATACATATAGAACATAGCTTATCTGATGGTACAGACATGTTAAACAGGCTTAAACTTGTCAACAAAGCACAAAAAACGTTTTAAAATAAAACCGTTACTGTCACTTTAAATTTCAAACTGAAAACACTTTATTACTGAATATGTGAAAAAGTATGAAGGAATTGTTCAAAATTCACCAAAATTTCACCACAGTGTCTTAAAGCATTAAAAGTATTGCACACCAAATTTCAGAGCTTTAACCCTTAAATTAACGGAACCGGAGCCGTTTTTACATTTAACCCCTATACAGTCCCAGAATGAGGCTCTGTCTATAACTAGAAAGGCCCCCATCTGAAAAAGATGTCCAACACAGTGCCTGCCGTTTTTCTAAACGTTCCCCAAGATTATAATACCAATAATTAGTTAGAATCTGCATAATATGCCTAGTAAAGCAATTGTTTTAGCCCAGAAAAATGTCTACCATTTTTTAAGCCCTTTTTGAAGCCCTTTATTCTTTTATGTTTAACTAAGAAAATGGCTTACCGGTCCCCATGAGGGGAAATGACAGCCTTCCAGCATTACATGGTCTTGTTAGAAATATGGCTAGTCATACCTTAAGTAGAAAAGACTGCTAACTGTTTCCCTTAACTGAAGTTACTTCATCTCAACAGTCCTGTGTGGAAACAGCAATCGATTTTAGTTACTGTCTGCTAAAATCATCTTCCTCTTACAAACAGAAATCTTCATCCTTTTCTGTTTCAGAGTAAATAGTACATACCAGCACTATTTTAAAATAACAAACACTTGATAGAAGAATAAAACTACATTTTAACACCAAAAAACTCTTAACCATCTCCGTGGAGATGTTGCCTGTGCAACGGCAAAGAGAATGACTGGGGTGGGCGGAGCCTAGGATGGATCATGTGACCAGCTTTGCTAGGACTCTTTGCCATTTCCTGTTGGGGAAGAGAATATCCCACAAGTAAGGATGACGCCGTGGACCGGACACACCAATGTTGGAGAAAGTGCTTTTTATTAATACTTTTAACTGTAATTGTTTGAACAGGTTGCGTTAGTATCTGATTGGTGATGCTACCTCTTAATGTCATACAATATGGCTGTAGGTATTGTCAGTGTGAGAAGAACCAATGTTATATTCAAAACTTTTTGGAGTACTGCAGAAGTTGTTGTCTAGCGTTTATCAAGTTATTTTAGCAATGGAATTTCATAAGTGAAAAATTGCCCTTTAAAAAAACAGGACTGCTCTATGTTAAAGGGACAGTACACTGTAAAAATTGTTTTTATATTAATGTATTTTCAATTACTTGTTATACCAGCTGCAGAGTATAACATTAATGAGAAATTGCATTTTCAGGTTTATTTGTGTATATGAAGTAGCTGGTTTTGTGCTTTTAAACCACAGCCTATTACAATGGGTCGAGCTTCAGGTAATATCAGATCTCATTATGTTATAACTTTGTGTACACAGACTTGCTTCCTTATCTTATATTTGTCTGGAAAACCAAAGCTCAATAATTAGAGAGAACACTCGAAAATTATAATTTTCAATTTCTTCTGCTGGCTCTGTTTCCTTAGGCTATTTAATAGCTTTGACTCCAGTATACAAACGTTTACTATAGGTGGGGATACCACAGGCTAAATCAACTATTTCAAATGCCAAAAAGGGGGTAAAGGAGCAACTTGTAAGCAATTTAATACAATCCAGCAGATAAAATGGATGGTTGGGGACAATTTAAAGGGGATAATTTGTCACCAAAAGGATAATGGGGAAAAAAAGTGCTGCCAATAGACAATGAAAATAGTAGATTGTGACCCTGTCAACATAGAAAATGGCTTATTGACAGTCATTACATGTTGATAATTATCAAACGATAGTGATCAAACCCAAATGTGTTAAATAATATTGTGATTGTTGATTGCAACCAGTATCAATCTTTGGGAAATATTGTTATCAGCAAATGCAAAACAACTGCAGCATTCAAATGAATAGTCACAACAAAAATTGGAAGATGCAAGCCGTGCCTTTATAACATGTACATTTAACCAAAGCAACTACAATTACAGCTTGTAAAAACCACTTTGGCAGTCTTTTAAAGCCATGTCAAATCTAATTTTACTTCTTGCCATTTTGATAGATTTAGACAAAAGAGGAAGTGAAAGGAATCAGCAATCAATTTAAAGGTTTCAAATATTTCTTCAAACAGCAGAGATTCTTATTAAAGCGGTAATGCTTTGTTAAACAATTGCACACTGGGAGATTGCTGCTGTAATACTTTACTATAAAATACAGGTCATTTATTAAGGTTGAATTGATTACTGTAGCATAAAAAAAGTTTGATAAACTTTAATATAAATGCACTTCTACTTACAAAGAACAAAACAATTATGTTTAACTGCTACAATAATAGATCTGTTTCAGAAATGGAATAGGAACATGAAATAAAATCTATATCTTTTTTTTTTTTTTTTTTTTTATTATACCAGCTACATTTTTATGACTTGATTAGAAACAAATCACTATTATTTGGTAATCATCAATTAAAAGAGTAGAATGGTTAAATTTTGACAATTAATACTATTACCATAATATTGATTGGTTAATCTTTTCACCATTCAAAACATTACCTTCATGGGGCTTTTTAAGTGGTTTGGGGTAGAACCTTAGCCATAGGAGGTGGAGCCTCTAGGTGTTGAAGAGTTTATGACAAACATAGGAGGTATTAGTGATAAGCAGATGGCTGTATTTTTTGTGACAAAGTGCTTTGATGCACAAAACACATAAGTTCTAGCCTGGTGGCTTCTTATACTATTTAATATGGATGCTTTTTGACTTTCATCATTATAAGTTAACAATTAATACATCCTGTTGCCTACTTTGGACTTTGTCAACATAGGCAGTGGAGGGGGGGATTAATTAATCATGGGATCCCACCAAATATACTTAAAAAAGTGTAACCTCAATACAAATAATTATTTATGTTTGATCCAGCCACGATGAGTTTTATACTGACCTGCAAAGGGTATAAGGAATTTATGCCACATCCCAAAATGGCTTTTTGAGCTACTCATTAACCCCTTAATGACCGGAACATTTTTCAATTTTCTTACCCTTAATGACAATGGCTATTTTTACATTTCTGTGGTGTTTGTGTTTAGCTGTAATTTTCCTCTTACTCATTTACTGAACCCACACATATTATATACCGTTTTTCTCGCCATTAAATGGACTTTCTAAATATACCATTATTTTCATTATATCTTATAATTTACTATAAAAATTTTTATAAAATATGAGGAAAAAATGGAAAAAACACACTTTTTCTAACTTTGACCCCCAAAATCTGTTACACATCTACAACCACTAAAAAACACCCATGCTAAATAGTTTCTAAATTTTGTCCTGAGTTTAGAAATACCCAATGTTTACATGATCTTTGCTTTTTTTGTAAGTTATAGGGCCATAAAAACAAGTAGCACTTTGCTATTTCTAAACCACTTTTTTTTCAAAATTAGCGCTAGTTACATTGGAACACTGATATCTGTCAGGAATACCTGAATATCCATTGACATGTATATATATTTTTTTTAGAAGACATCCCAAAGTATTGATCTAGGCCCATTTTGGTATATTTCATGCCACCGTTTCACCGCCAAATGCGATCAAATTAAAAAAAATGTTCACTTTTTCACACATTTTGTCACAAACTTTAGGTTTCCCACTGAAATTATTTACAAACAGCTTCTGCAATTATGGCACAAATGGTTGTAAATGCTTCTCTGGGATCGCCTTTGTTCAGAAATAGCAGACTTATATGGCTTTGGGGTTGCTTTTTGGTAATTGCCGCTACGCTAAATGCCGCTGCGCACCACACGTGTTTTATGCCCAGCAGTGAAGGGGTTAATTAGGGAGCATGTAGGGAGCTTGTAGGGTTAATTTTAGCTTTAGTTTAGTGTAGTAGACAACTCCAAGTATTGATCTAGGCCAATTTTGGTATATTTCATGCCACCATTTCACCGCCAAATGCGAGCAAATAAAAAAAACCTTTAAATTTTTCACAATTTTAGGTTTCTTGCTGAAATTATTTACAAACAGTTTGTGCAATTATGGCACAAATGGTTGTAAAAGCTTCTCTGGGATCCCCTTTGTTCAGAAATAGCAGACATATATGGCTTTGGCGTTGCTTTTTGTTAATTAGAAGGCCGCTAAATGCTGCTGAACACAACACGTGAATTATGCCCAGCAGTGAAGGAGTTAATTAGGTAGCTTGTAGGGCGCTGGCAGGGTTAATTTTAGCTTTAGTGTAGAGATCAGCCTCCCACCTGACACATCCCACCCCCTGATCCCTCCCAAACAGCTCTCTTCCCTCCCCCACCCCACAATTGTCCCCGCCATCTTAAGTACTGGCAGAAAGTCTGCCAGTACTAATTAAAAGGAGTTTTTTTTATTTTATTTTTTTAAAAAATGTATTCAGCTGTAATGGAGCCCTGCCTTAGCCCCCAACCTCCCTGATCCCCCACCAAACAGCTCTATAACCCTCCCTGCTACTTAATTGCCGCCATCTTGGGTACTGGCAGCTGTCTGCCAGTACCCAATTTGCCCCCAAAAACAGTATTTTCAAACTTTTCTGTAGTGTAGCAGCCCCCCCTCAATACCCCCAACCCCCCCCAGATCCTTTTATATATATATTTTTTTTTTAATGTTTTTAACTTTTTATTTAGAACTTTTTATTTTTTTCCATTGGTGTCAGTGGCTAATGTGCGTGCGCGCCCCCGTGCACACGCGCGCGCCCCCACGTGCACACGCGTGCGCCCCCACGTGCACACGCTCCCCCCCCCCACGTGCACACGCTGCCGCCTCCTTGCTACACTCCCCCCGGAAAACAGCACCATTGTTACCGGTGCAGAGAGGGCCACAGAGTGGCTCTCTCTGCATCGGAGGCTTGTTAAAAGGTATTGCAGGATGCCTCCATATCGAGGCATCACTGCAATACCCTGAGAGCTGCTGGAAGCGATTGCGATCGCTTCCAGCACTCTGTAAGACAACTGACGTACCAGGTACGTCTATTGTCATTAACAGTTAGTTTTTGCTTGACGTACCTGGTACGTCAGTTGTCATTAAGGGGTTAAACATAATAGCAGTCACAAGAACTATCACTGTTTGGTTTTTCACCAGGTTTTGATGTCAAGTTACAACTGTTTAAAGGACCACTTAATGCAGTAGAATTGCATAATTAACAAGTGCATAATAAATATACAATACAATAGCACCGATTTGAATTTAAAATAAGCAGTAGATTTTTTTGACAAATTTATTTTTTCTACCATTTTTCGTCTCCCTGTATCATGTGACAGACATCAGTCAATCACAGACTATTATATGTATACACTGTGAGCTTGTGCACATGCTCAGAAAGTGTGAACTTAAAAAGACTGTATGCACTGGACCTCATGTAAAAGAGTTGTGACAAGACTGAAATCTAGTCTGCATTTTCATAAGATATTGGTCTCAATTAAAATAGAGTGATATATTTGAATTGCTCTTTAGCACTAATTGTGTTCAAGGTAAATCAATAGCACTCCTATGTTAGTGCTGGTATTACAAGTTGAAAGTAAAAATTTAGCATGTGAGCGAAAGACTTGGGGTGCTATTTCTTTATTTCGCTCACTAACCCCAAGGTGAACTAGACCAACTGTGCTAAAGCCAAAGGTGCGTTAGGAATACTTAAAATGCTTGTTTTTCATTTAGTAGAAAATGTTATTTTTATTTTTAAATATTTATATATATATATATATGTTTTGTAAAACTGGAAATTTCTATTAATATTACTATTTCAATGTATTTGACTGGGCAAGGGCTTGAAGAGTATTTATATGTGAATATATATGTATAGTTATGTTTATATGTATGTATGTACAGTATTTACACATATACATGCATGTATACACATATATAGACATAAACACATGCAAAAAATAAAATAATTAAAAATAAATATATATATATATATATATATATACTTTTGAGCCCTTCACATGGAAGTACCTTGTCTTGTACCATATTCCCTTTTACCCTTTTACATTTTTTTAATATTAAACTTACATTTTATTATAAAAGGTGTATATATGAGTCTAATACTTTATTTTAATATGTTTTACATGCATTTTGTTAAACATTTATTTTAACTGCACTTTACTTCAGGTTTCAGTATAAGCTAATTCTTCTAGCACTATTTTGGCTTTTGCTTGATCGCAACCAATACTATTTAGCGTGGTCATGATATCCATTGAAAGTATAGGGTGTGCTAAAGGGATGTCGGCTCGGCTGCTAAACTTTCTCTGGTAATTCTGTTTTGCCATGGATTTGTAATCTCAATTTGATTTGACTTAATTTTAGAACCAGAGATATTGATATCACACCCCACACTATCATTAGCGCTCCACTTGTAATCTGGGCTGTTATGTGGTATAAAACACATCCTAATTCCTTATAAGGAGTTTATACTCCCAAAGTCACTTGACTTTACTTTGAAGCTCTATAAATGGTAAGACAAATCTTAGACTGTTTGAACTTCACTATAGTGAAATACAGGGGTTGAATGTCATCCCTGTCAACTTCAATTTAAAATGATTTTTTTAATATTTTCATACAAACAAGATTTCTTTTTGGACTGACAATATGACAGTGATCTCATTTTTTTTCCGAATTACCTCTCTAACTTTTAAAGGACACTATAAATGAAACACACTGTCTATATTAAAACATATTTTATCTGCTTACTTTGGATGGCTTTTCAGAACACAAATAGCATAATATTTCGGTTCTAAAACATGAAAATAATATGTCTCACTGATTTTGATCATTGAAGAGCTGTGAAGAATTGGACACTTTATTAGGTGAAGGTTCTGGATGTTGAAAAGTATAAACAGACATTCTTGCACCAGGAAAACTTTGTAACTACAAGATATTCTGTTGTCTTGCTATAGAATAATTTCAGCCAAGTATTACATTTTTTTAAAACAAATTAACTTGTTTGCTGCAATTGTTTTTCTATAGTCAATCCTAGATTTAGTTTGCAGACAACAAGGCTAGCCACAGTCGTTATGTTAGTATAAAATGCATTGTTTTACATTTATCTGCTAAAGCTATTTAGTAAAATATATTAGCAGGTTTAAGTTTTAGAAGTCTGTAGTGTGCTTTTTCAGAATTAGATCAAACACAATTTTCAAAGCTAAATTACATGAAAAAGTGGCAAAATATATCATTAAAGCATATCGCAAAGCTATTTACAACCTTTTTTTTAGAAAAGATAATACTTTTTTTTATATAGTCCTAAAAAGACATCTGTGATCTTCCAAGATGATTGAAAAACATAAATTATGCTTACCTGATAATTTCCTTTTCTTCCAAGGGAAAGAGTCCACAGCCGCATTCATTACTTATGGGAAAAAAGAACCTGGCCACCAGGAGGAGGCAAAGACCCACCAGCCAAAGGGATAAATACTCCTTTCACTTCCCCTATCCCCCAGTCATTCAGCCGAGGAACAAGGAAAAGTGGAAGAAGCATCAAGGTGAAAGGGTGCCAGAAGATGAAAACAACAACGCCTCAAAAAACGGGCGGGGGGCTGTGGACTCTTTCCCACGGAAGAAAAGGAAATAATCAGGGAAGCATAATTTATGTTTTTCTTCCTAATGGGAAAGAGTCCACAGCCGTATTCATTACTTATGGTAAATTTATACCCAAGCCAAAGAGGACACAGAATGCCAAAACGGGAGGGTAAGAGGCGGACCAATAAAGGCACCAACCTAAAAATAGATTCCCAAAAATACAAAGTCCCAGCTCGTCTGAAACAGGGATAAACAAACATTTTGAAAAAAAAAAAAGCTCCCCAAAACACCAATCTCCCAACAGTCCAAAGAACCTAGATAGAACCACGAGTGGGCCCAACCAAGAGCACCCACCTAAAGGACAGCATCTGTCAGGGGCAACAACCCTGCTGCAGCCCCTCAACCAAGTGAGGGACGCTGACTAAAAATTCCCAGAGGGAAGATACAAGACAAAAGAAAAGGAACAACGTCCAGGGTGACAAGGAGACAACCCAGAGCCACTCAGTAGGCTACACCCGAACAGACTATCTGAAAAGTCAGGAAAGGACCAGAAGTGAAACAAACGAATCTCAAGGAACAACAAACGCAAAAACAGCGAGACAGCATGGACACGTGTCACCATATAAACGAGGACGTGAAGGAAAAACCCCCAACCCAGTGAGCAGGGGAAAACGTGTCACCATATAAACGAGGATGTGAAGGAAAAAACCCCACCCCAGTGAGCAGGGGAAAACATACCAAGTCCCACACCCCAGACCAAGAGAGACTGAGGACGCCTCACAAGCAAGGAAAAATTTCTGTAGCCAGAGAAAAGCTCAGGAGAGAGACAGGAAAAGGACTACAAAAACTAGTGGTGCAAAAATAAGCAGAGATGCGAAACATCCTGCAGAACACTACACCACTATAGGCCCCAGAGCAGCGGAACATCCTTCCTGAATCAACATTTCTGAACAAGAGATCCCAATGATCCAACTCCCCCAGAAGGTTCAGAAAAACACCTCACAAGGGACCCTAAAGTGCATACTAGCATTCAAGGAGCAACAGTTGCCCTGGAGACAACAGCAACCTTCTGCAAGCTGGGTAGCAAAGCTAACCATAGGCCAAAATAGCTGACCAACAGAACCCCACCCCTACACAAAAGGAAGGAAGGACCACCAGGAACATTTGAGAAAGGCGACCAGACCCCAGGAAAACCCAGAGACCTGAGGACACAATCCCTAAGGGCAAGCCCACAGGCATCAGATATAAAATAGCAAGTAATTGCAGCTGAGTAAAAACTCAAGAACTGCAGCTTACTAGACAGACCAGCTAACCACTAGGCCACCTAGGCTCAATAGCTTGCCAGCCGACAAGATAAAATAACTGCAGCTGTTTCTCAACAGAAAACCTTTCGCTTACTAGGCAGCAAAGCTAATCCAAAAGAGACAAGAGTCCCTCAGAAAAAAGCATGTCCCCAGGACACCCAATCGATTTACAAATGATTGTACAGGCACAGAATGCCCAAAGTGTTGAGTGACCAGCGCAAATTCTAGGACAGAAAGGAATACAGACCTCCCAGAACCCAACAAAAGGGCCAAGACTGAGAGCAACCGCTCAAGCCCCCTTAACACAAGCAGCAAGGCATCCAACAAGCCCAACCCCTGCGCCGTGACAAAGTCTTCTGAAGGCAGAGACAAAGGGGAAAAAGAGGCCAAACCTAGCTAGAGCTAGTCCTAGACACAAAAGAGGAATAGGAAAAGGGAACCCCTTAACAAAAAGGCCCAGCTCCCATCCTCCACAAAGGTATCAAACCGAAAATACCCCAGACTCCCTAAAAGGGAGATAAAAGGACCCATCCGGACCCAACCTCAAATCCCAGTGGCACAACAGGGATATACAGATAGGATAAAGAGCTAGACTGCCAGAACCCTAGACTCTCCCCCAAGATCCATGATGGAATCATAAAGGAGGAAACCTGACTTCCATAAGTCAGCGCCCAAAGCAACACACCCCAAGCTGGACCAGCTGGCAGGCTATCTCAACGAGGAAAAAGAACCTCGATTGAAAATCCAAGAAGGACACAAGAGATACTGCAAAAAACACCCGCAGCACGAGTCCATTAGGGAAAAAAAAACCTAATCAGTAGCCCCGAGGCACAGGACTCCAAGAACAGAGCCTACCACGGGTCCAACCCCCCAAGGGGCGATAAAGATGACCAAGGCACCAGTGACAACACCGGAGAAGTCAATCCAAAATTATATCAGAGCCTAAAAAGCTCTCAGGGGCAGAGGTAGAGGACATTGGTCACCAATGCATGACAGCCTAAACTACACAATGGCAAAGACTCTAGAAGAACCATCAACAGCAGCTCAAAAAGGGCATAACCACTACACACAGTAAGGACCACACCCCTCGCATCAGGGACAAAGTGATATACCACCGGTCCCGATGTCGGGTGCAGACTGACACGGGCCAGCCCAAGAGTTTCTGACATCCAGACCCGAAGGTCCAGAAGAATAGTGTAATTTTGTCTTGTTTTTTTTTTGTATAAAAACAAATAACTGAACAAAAGAATCAGTAGGTCCGGCCGGACCAGCCAGGCGCAACATACGTCACTAACAAGTAACAGGTCACACACAAAACTCCGGACGAAATCTGGGAACAACTTCCATAGAAGAATTTAATTCAAGCAATCCCAGAATTCCCATAGGGAAAACAGAAAGAAAAATAATCTGGACCGGATAAAAGAAAAACAAGGGCAACCACAGGCATCCACCCAGAAGGAACTATGTCTACACAGGACCTGCCAAACGGAAACCGTAACCTCCAGAAAAAAGGACTGGGAAAGCTAACAGTAGACCGACTGGAGAGAGACACATCCCCACTAGCCTATCTCTAAGAACCCTGCGAGAACTGAGAAGTCCTCAGACCATAAAGGAAAGGATCCCCCAATAAGTCAAAAAGTCGTCATAAGAGGACACACAGCCACCCAATCCTATAACGAAAGGAACAACAAGAGGGAACAAACACCCCTGGGGGGAATATTATAGTGCTGTTTACGGTCTGAACACCCGGAATAGGCAGGCAGGCACATAACTGCAAGGAAACTTTAAGGTCCTGCAAGCGAATCAGCGCCATTAAAATATTAAATCGAAAATGTCCCGCCATCTCTGGGGGAAACAATCCACCCTACGCGGAGGGGACATTAACCTCGGGGCCAACCTAAAAAGTAAAAGGAGTATGCGATTGGGAAGGCGCCTCCTGAGGAGCAGAGCCCCCAGAGGCCGATGGCGCGGAAGGCCCAGGGTCCCCTGAGTCTGAGGGACCCGGCAAACTATCTAGGCACGAGAGACAAGGTTGGAAGACTTGCGATAACAGGGCCAAATTATGGGCCTCATCCGAGGACGACTCAGAATCGGATATAAAAATCGTTCCAACATTGGAATCCTCCATGGCTTAAGACTGCACAAGATAAACAGAGATTGGGGAAAAAAAGCGACTGGCACCTGACACCCACAATGGCTGGGGGCACTCACCACCTTCTAAGATCATACCTCGGCAGGGCAGACCCTTTCCTCCATCACCACTCAGTAAGGAATGCGGAAGGGGGAGAAGACCCACCCAAGCGTAAAAACGCGCCCGGTCACCAGATGCCCCTCAAAATCCCAAAAAGCCACTAAATGCCGGCAAAACTAGGCCCACAGAAAAAGTTAAGCAAGTCTGAATAAAATAGGCATAACCTGAAGGTATAGTTCTAGGCAGTGTAAACCACAACCGAAAAAACAAGCCAATATGTGCCACATAGGCATATGTCTCGGCCGCAGAGCCCCTATCCACATACACAAACAGGTTGAATCACATAAGAAACATGATAAACAAAAACCCTTCCCCGTTCACTAATCCACCCTAAAGAGGAATTATCCCATGATTCCCAGATCGGAGCAGAAGGTGCCTCAGCGAGGCCCATACTTACGAGGCCCATACTTAACTATCATAATAATCACATTACAGATAACAGAATAAAATGAAACAATCTTACTGGAAACTACGCTGTGGAACAGGAACACGGCCCTTCAAGTGTGACGAATAGTAGCATCGCCGGGATGGTGTCGCAGGGGAAGCTCCCACTGCATCTCCGGACTTTCACTTTTGCCCAGGCCCTCTACGAGAGACTGACAGGACTACTTAAAAATCCTGTCCCATGTCGAAGGGTAGCACCCGCCATAAGAGACATATGAAAAAGAAATAAAAGGAAAATAATTTTAAAAGAAAACGTCTGACACATCTCTGCCAACCTCCTAGGACGAAAGGCAAAATATTACTGGGGGACAGGGGAAGTGGGAGGAGTATTTAAGCCTTTGGCTTATGGGTCTTTGCCTCCTCCTGGTGGCCAGGTTCTTTTTTCCCATAAGTAATGAATGCGGCTGTGGACTCTTTCCCATTAGGAAGAAAATCATAGACTTATCCCCAATGACCTACTGCAAAGATAGGAGATCACATTATTTACTTACCTTAAAGGGACATTGTACACTAGATTTTTCTTTGCATAAATGTCAACCTTATCAACAGTACTAAAATGAGAGCTTCTAAGCAAGATTTTAAAAAGGTTTTATACTGGATTTTTAGACCAGTATCTGTGCATATTCCTCTTTATAGTAGTGTCTTCTTGCAGTTATATGAAAATTAGTGTACACTGTCCCTTTAAAAAAAAATGAAATTAGATAATGTCACAATATATGGTCTACAAATATTCCTTTTAAATGAGACAATATTACATTTTTTTTTAAGATATAAACTTTTATAATGAATTTGCACAATACAAAAATTCCTGACTCTGTCTGGAACCTTAGATTTGTACTTGTGTATATAACTGCATAATGTTTGTGTCATATCATATTCTCTTTAAAAGGACACTCAAGTCAAAATTAAACTTTCATGATTCAGATACAGCAGCAATTTTAAATAACTTTCTAATTTACTTACATTAACAATATGTGCAGTCTTTTTGTATTTACACGTTTTGAGTCACCAGCTCCTAGTGAGAATGTGCAAGAATTCATAGAATATACTTATATGCATTTGTGATTGGCTGATAGCTGTCACATGATGCAGTGGGAGTGGAAAGACATAACTTTGAAATTTGTCAGAAAAAAATCTACTACTCATTTGAAGTTCAGACGTACAGGCCCATTTATCAAGCTCCGTATGGAGCTTGAAGGGCCGTGTTTCTGGCGAGTCTTCAGACTCGCCAGAAACACAAGTTATGAAGCAGCGGTCTAAAGACCGCTGCTTCATAACCCTGTCCGCCTGCTCTGAGCAGGCGGACAGGAACCGCCGGAAATCAACCCGATCGAATACGATCGGGTTGATTGACAGCTCCCTGCTGGCGGCCGATTGGCCGCGAGTCAGCAGGGGGCGGCGTTGCACCAGCAGCTCTTGTGAGCTGCTGGTGCAATGTTAAATGTGGAGAGCGTATTGCTCTCCGCATTTAGCGAGGTCTTGCGGACCTGATCCGCAGTGTCGGATCAGGTCCGCAAGCCCTTTGATAAATGGGCCCCTAAGTGCTGTTGCGTTGTCATTTTATCATGCATTTGTTGATTATGCAAATCTACTGTATTTACTACTCATTTACTAAAACAGAGAAGTTTTGTTTTAGATACAAACAAGTTCAATCAAGGATTTTAAAGCAAATAACCTTACTTTTGTATCTATGTCACCTATAAGATTAAAAACAAACCAGTCATTAGTGCTAACTGCTAAATTGTAATACAGAAAGTTGTGACAGGCAACACATTTTCTTTCTGCTTTTCATTCACCGAACAATTTTATTATTTTGTAAAAGACAAGAAAACATAGAAATGCAAATCACTGCATACACAGTTGTGCCAATTAAAACAGACAGGTCTATGCTGCATTTCCGTTGTCTCAATTATTTCTCTTTAGATGTAAACTAATATATTGTTGCCACAATTTGGGGGATGTATGAGTTGAAACCTTCTGAATTGGAGAACTGGGAGAAACATCTACCCTTGGTTGTGTGTTTATAAAATATTTCTTAACATATTATTTTAAACAATTTGAAACAACAAGATACAGTATTAGAGAAATACTATGTTTTACCAACTCAGTTTTTTTTATTGTAAAATAACAATTTCTCAGATACAAGGAACAGTAACTAGCAACAAAGATGTTTATAAAACAGTGTAACCTGATTCATTTGTGTGTGTGTGTGTGTGTGTATATATATATATATAAACCAATGCAATGGATTCAACTCATCCAAGTAACAGCATTATTGCACAGGCAATTAGCACATCTAGGCAAGTACAACCGCTTGCCTTTATCCAGAAATACCATGTATACCCTGTTGCCAGTGCACTAGAGGACTTTGGGTAAGATATGCAAAAGCAATTGGCAACATTTCAGGCTTTTTGCTTCTGATACTGTGTTAAAACACATCAATCCCCTATTGGGGTAAATGCAACAAAAACAAAACCAATTCTGGACAGTTGTTTCGTTCTCATTAGAGCCCTTCAGCAGAAGTAAAAGTAAAGCAACAAAATTATTGCACAGGCAATTAGCACATCTAGGCAAGTATTCTGCTTGACTTTAAATTATATATATATATATATATATATATATATACACACAGGTGGCCCTTGGTTTACGCTGGTTCAATTTGCGCCGTTTAAGAATAACAATCTTTTTTTTCTGTCATGTGACTGCTATTGAAAAGCATTGGAAAGCAGTGCACTAATTAAAATAGTCAGTAGGTGGAGCTGTCCGCTTGTGTTGCAGCAAAGTAATGCAAGCTTAGCAGACTGAAATTGACCTGTGTACACAGAGCAGACCAGACCTATCAAGCAACAAGATCTAGCAGCCACTTCCCTTTTATCTTCCTGTCCAGCTGCTTGAGGTGAGGGTGCCTAACTGCCTATTAATCACTGCAGAATGAAATGCATAGAATAGGTGCAGACCCAATATTATCTAATATGCTAACAATGCAGAGAATTGATTGCAGAAAAATGCAAGTAAAAAAAACGTTTTTGTTCATTAAACTTAGCTTGATGATGATGATGCAATCTGTTGTGTATTTATTTTATTAGGTGATGTTTAGCAAATGTTTTTGTTCATTAAACTTAGTTTGATGATGATATAATCTGTTGTGTGATTATTTAATTAGGTGCTGTTAGCAAATGTTTTTGTTCATTAAACTTAGTTTGATGATACAATCTATATTATTAGGTTTATAATGCTGTTTAGCATTTAAAGTCTTCATTTCAAAGCTTTAAAAATAATGTATTAGGTGTTACTTATGATAATTTTAAGAGGGGCCTGGAACCTAACTCCCTCACTTCCCACTGACTTACATTATAAACTGGGTTTCAATTTACAACGGTTTCGATTTACAACCATTCCTTCTGGAACCTAACCCCGGCGTAAACTGAGAGCTACCTGTATATAGTAGTGAAGAAAAGGGATGCACTCGCCAGGATTTTCAAAGTTACTATTTAATGTTTACATAAATTAAATGGTAACTTTGAAAATCCTGGCGAGTGCATCCCTTTTCTTCACTACTATCAATAGTTTGGAAGCACCCTGGGTGGATGAAATGTTAACCATGAGTGCTGGCCTAACTGCTGTTTAATATATATATATATATATATATATATATATATATATATATATATATATATGCATTTTTGTTTAAAAGAGTGAGTTTATAAATTTACATTTTTTTTAAATAAGCATTTTAGTCCTGATTAAACCTTGTCTTTAGTTGTATTCCATTTTTTGGGCTTGTGTGTTCTGCATCAGCAATGACTACAAATAAAGCTTTATAAATAAGCCAATAATTAAACATGCAAGATATTGTGTATCTGTATATCATTAACAACTAATACAGTTGAATGAACTATGTCTGATGTCATCCATTGATCATTAATGCAATTAAAGTGACCCTGTACTTGAACATGTTAAGTATATGAAATATCAGAATATTAACGTAGATATTCTTGCCTGAAAAAAAAGTATGAAGTACAAGCTGTTTCAATTTGATTTTTTACTAATATGTCATTATCAATTGTGTGTTAATGCTCAGCAGCTTACAAGTTGACCCCACAAATGTGAAGTGATCATGAACAGGGAGTACCTATCAATAAGTGAGTATTAGTAGAAAGTGCATATCAGACAATTAGCATTAGTAGAAAGTGCATATAACACAATGATAATAAGTAGGTAATGCATATCAGACAATGATAATTAATAGTAAGCTTATTTCTGACAATTAGCATTAGTATGAAGTGCATATCAGACAATGAGCATTAGTAGGAAGTGCATATGAGACAATGAGCATATCAGACAATCAGCATTAGTATGAAGTGCATATCAGACAATAAGCATTAGTAGGAAGTGCATATCAGACAATGAGCATATCAGACAATGAGCATATCAGACAATGAGCATTAGTAGGAAGTGCACATCAGACAATGAGCATTAGTAGGAAGTACATATCAGACAATGAGCATATCAGACAATGAGCATTAGTAGGAAGTGCATATCAGACAATGAGCATATCAGACAATGAGCATATCAGACAATGAGCATTAGTAGGAAGTGCATATCAGACAACCAGCATTAGTAGGAAGTGCATATCAGACAATAAACATATCAGACAATGAGCATTAGTTGGAATTGCATATCAGACAATGAGATTTGTAGGAAGTGTAAATCAGACAGTGAGCATTAGTAGGAAGTGTCTATCAGACAGTGAGCATCAGTAGAAAGTGCATATCAGACAATCAGCATTAACAAGAAGTGCATATCAGATAATCAGCATTAGTAGGTAGTGCATATCAGACAATGAGCATTAGTAGGAAGTGCATATCAGACAACCAGCATTAGTAGGAAGTGCATATCAGACAATGAACATATAAGACAATGAGCATTAGTTGGAATTGCATATCAGACAATGAGATTTGTAGGAAGTGTAAATCAGACAGTGAGCATTAGAAGGAAGTGTCTATCAGACAGTGAGCATCAGTAGAAAGTACATATCAGACAATCAGCATTAACAAGAAGTGCATATCAGATAATCGGCATTAGTAGGAAGTGCATATCAGACAATGAGCATTAGTAGGAAGTGCATATCAGACAATGAGCATTAGTAGGAAGTCCATATCAGACAATGAACATTAGTAGGAAGTGCATATCAGATAATCAGCATTAGTAGGAAGTGCATATCAGACAATGAGCATTAGTAGGAAGTGCATATCAGACATTGAACATTAGTAGGAAGTGACTATCAGACAGTGAGCATTAGTAGGAAGTGCACATCAGACAATGGGCATTAGTAGGAAGTGCACAGCAATGAGCATGTGTAGGAAGTGCATATCAGACATTGAGCATTAGAAGGAAGTGCATATCAGACAATGAGCATTAGTAGGAAGTGAATATCAGACAGTGAGCATTAGTAGGAAGTGCACATCAGACAATGGGCATTAGTAGGAAGTGCACAGCAATGAGCATTAGTAGGAAGTGCATATCAGACATTGAGCATTAGTAGGAAGTGCATATCAGACAATGAGCATTAGTAGGAAGTGAATATCAGACAATGAGCATTAGCAGGAAGTGCATATCAGACAATGAGCATTAGTAGGAAGTGCATATCAGACATTGAGCATTAGTAGGAAGTGCATATCAGACAATGAGCATTAGTAGGAAGTGCATATCAGACATTGAACATTAGTAGGAAGTGCATATCAGACAATGAGTATTAGTAGGAAGTGCATATCAGACATTGAACATTAGTAGGAAGTGCATATCAGACATTGAGCATTAGTAGGAAGTGCATATCAGACATTGAGCATTAGTAGGAAGTGCATATCAGACATTGAACATTAGTAGGAAGTGCATATCAGACAATGAGTATTAGTAGGAAGTGCATATCAAACATTGAGCATTAGTAGGAAGTGCATATCAGACATTGAGCATTAGTAGGAAGTGCATATCAGACAGTGAGTATTAGTAGGAAGTGCATATCAGACAATGAGCATTAGTAAGAAGTGCATATCAGACAATGAGTAAAAAAAAGTTAAAAAAAGCTTAGCACCCAGATGGGAAAGTGCTTAGCACTCAAAGGGTTAAATATAAAAATATTTTACTTTAAATTTTGTTCATGAAAAAAAATCAACATGATTGATGATATTTTATCATATGGATAACAGAAAATAATGAATTTGGTATTCTTTTAAATAATCTGTCTCCAGCAACAAATAGGAACTGTAATAGATGTATAAAACATCCCCTAAGCATAAAACAGTAAGAACGAATACAGATAAATAAAAAATGGTGGATTCATTTCAGCCAATGAGCACTAATACAGATAAATTATTGAGGGCCAATACAAAATTTAAACAACAGTAGAAGATATTCTGGCCAGCCAACGGAAATTAGAACAGTTGTAGGAGATGTACCTGTCAGCTATTGCAGTACATTGTAATGACTTATTATTATTTTACACCCTTTCCCTGTAATTTAGGACTGAAAATTGTGGAAAACTTCCCAGTCCTGTAATCTGAAAGAGTGGGTTTCACAATCCTAACCTTGCCACATATCTCTCCCTAATTTGCAGGATGTGATATTCCCCCTTAAAGTATTGATCCAGATAAATTACTTGTAACTACAAGCCACTGGACATCAAGACATCTGTAAAATCTGTGTCTGTCAGACAACGAGTATTAAATTAGCTAAATAATTGGTGTCTTCCAGGCAATAGATTTTTAAACTGTTGAAGATGTTTATGTCAGCCAATGATAATTAAAACAGCTGGAGGAGATCTATCTCAGCCAATGAGAACTACCCAAGCTGTCTACAGAATTGTTTAACTATTTTGTTATTCAATTGTTTAGATTTTATTTACAGGAAAATTTGTTTGCTATTAATGTTGCTTTAAATGTAAACATGCTACATTGTTATATTACATTAAATTAAACTTTAAATTATACAGTTTATTCATAATATATTAGTGTATTTTCTTTAGTTTTAAAGATTCAGCCAAAAACTGACACAAACACATTCTTTCATAAATAAAATCCTCCAGACTACTTAGAGACATGAAATCCATTTTTTTTTCTTTCATGATTTAGAAAGAACATGCAGTTTTAAGCAACTATCCAATTTACTTCTATTATCTAATTTGCTTCACTCTCTCCATATCCATTTGGAGAACCATATCTAAATAGGCCCAAGAGCTGCTGATTGGTGACTGCACATAGATGACTCATGTGATTGGCTCACCCATGTGCATTGCTATTTCTTCAACAAAAATATCTAAAGAATGAAGCAAATTAGATAATAGAAGTAAATTGGAATGTAGTTTAAAATTGTATTATCTGCCCGAATCATGAAATACAATGTTTGGGTTTCATGTCCCTTTAAAGAGTCCTGCTAACTTGTCCAATAAGCCATTTAGAGAATGTTCAATAATAAACCCTTCAGCAATGACCTGAGGCAAATGCTAAGTGCTTTTTACCTTTGTATTCACTGCAGATGCACATGTCCTCCAAATATTAAACATTTCTTTTGTTGGTTTATAGGAAATTGATACACAATCAGATTAAAGTAAATCTACTTTAATTCAATACAAATGCTGCCACTGCCCTGCAACAAAAGAGTAATACCTCTAGTCACAGAGTAAAGGAAAAATCAAGACCTGTCAACCTTCAATGATTTTCAATGTGGCTGATGGGTTTTGATAGTAGCTCAGTGATTTTAGCATCTTATAGACTTCTGTGCAGTCTCAATGACAATAAGCTTTTTCCATTACACTGATTTTATTTTACAGAAGTCCGAGCCCCCCAAACCCTTTTTTGTAAAATGTCAGTATATATCATATACTTGTAAACATATTATTTGTTCTGAGTCTCCTGGCTTTAAATCTATATTCTACACCAGTGTATTAAAAACTTTAAAAAATGTCTTCTCGTAAGTGTTATGGAAATAAATGTAAAATGATGTCATGTAGAATAAATCAGCACACAGATGAGAACACTTGGTTAAGTGCTTCTAACTGGGTATGATTTGTGGGGGAACTTTCACCTAATTAGCAGAAATAGAGGATGCAGGGAAATTATTTTAATGAGATAAATGATATAAAGCAAAGGATCAAGGATATTCCAGGGTTATTTCAAATAGCAAAATAACTTAGTGATATCAAGTAGTACATCAATGAGTTTTTGCACTGTGCGCATATTTATAAATATAAATAAATATTCATTAAAATTCATGTTTTCTATACATTTGTACTAATTGTGTCACTTATAAATAAAAAAAAATCTAAAATACTTATATTTAAAAACACATATAAAAACACTGGAATAGAATACTGTACAATTCCTTTAATGCGTTTCAAAGTACTTGTTATACCAGCTGTAGAGTATTAAGCAAATGGAAATTGTTTATTTATATTTTTTTGCATTTGAAATAGCTGGTTTTGCTCCTTAAAACCATCACTCATTGTTCTCAGTGAAATACCCATTCAAATGGGCTGATTAAATATTTCATATACACAATCTCTCTTTGACCTGCTGCTGGCAAATTAATTTATGTTGCTGGTTTTCTGTTTACATAGCTCTTTTACAGAGAATACTGCAGTAATCTTATATTTCAGGATAGGTGGGGATATAACAGGAACAAGTAGCTATTTCAAATTGCAAAATTAAGGTAAAGGAGCTGTTTGCAAACAATTTAATGCACCCCAACAGATAAAATGGATAATTTGGAACACATTGAAGGGGAGATAATTCATCAGCACAATGTTCCTTTAAAAAGAATAAGATTTGCAAAAATGCTACATTCAGAGCCCTACATTTGAAATGTAGTCTGTTCATTTATTTATTTATTTTAACATATCCTGACCTCTAGTTAGGTCAAGGAGACACTTAAATGAGGGAAGATTTAAAAAAGAAAAACAAACAGGCTTGTAAATAATTGGCTAAATTCTTATACGCCCACTAGGCTGCAGTGGGTGCTTGTTGTAAAGGGGAAATCATGTTTGAAATTCATAGATGCGCTGGCTTCATCTATATTTTCCAGTGTTTCATTAGTGGGTGTTCCTGCCATTAACATATAAAATTCTGTTAAAGGGACATTAAAATGTTGTGCACAGCTACAAAAGAATAGTAATTACTCAACGTTATTGCATTCCATCTTGTTCCTGCAGCTCTTTACAAATTAGTTCTCCTGTTTCAAAAGCTTAAAGGGTAATTAAACTCAAATGTTTTCTTTCATGATTTAGAAAGAGCATGCAATTTTAAACCACTTTCTACTTCACTTCTATTATCTATTTTGCTTCATTCTCTTGATATCCTTTGCTGAAAATCAAATCTAGATAGGCTTAGTAGCTGCTGATTGGTGGCTGCACATAGATGCCTCATGTGATTGGCTCACCCATTTGCATTACTTTTTCTTCAGTTAAGAATATCTAAAGAATGAAGCAAATTCGATAATAGAAGTAAATTGGAATGTTGTTTAAAATTACATTCTCTACCTGAATCATGAAATAATTTTTTTGGGTTTAGTGTCCCTTTAAAGGTGCCAGATACTGAAGTTTTGCCTCTTTGTACTGGGGGCTGCCATCTTGTTCAGGTATTCTCACAGACAGAAGCTGTGCACACTCACTGATCAGTAATATTGTCCACTTTTTTTACAGCTGTATAATGTAGACATGTGCAGCCGCGAAAAATTCGGTTCGGATCGATTCAGACCGATTCGAATTTCGGTTCGGATCGATTCGAATTCGGAAGAAATCGAATTAATTCGTTTCGGATTCATTCAGATTCTTTCGGATTTGTGTGAAATTCGGTTCGGTTCAATTCGGTTTGGTTCGAATCGATTCAGATTTTCGGAATTTCGGCACTGTTAAGTGGGATGTGCTGTGTATTACACTAGTATACTGTACAATACTAGTGTAATACATGGCCATCCGAATAAATTCGAATCGATTCGGATTTATTCGGTAGATTCGGCACTGCTGCAATTCGGAAATTCGAATCGATCCGAATTTCGAATGTGGCAAAATTCTTCCGAATTTCGATTCGGACCGAACCGAATCGCACATGTCTAGTATAATGTGCTTCAGGTTAGTGTACAACATAATGTGAGCTTTACATTTTTGCCTTTTTTACACAGTTTTACAGTTACACAAGATATATTTAAAAAAAAACACTAAACAATAATATAGAGCAATGCAACCACAGCAAAAATGTACAACTCCTGCTTTCTGTCATGCATCCTAACCTGATGCACATTATACAACTGTAAAAAAATAATACAATAATAAAATAAAAGAAGGCAGGAAGGAAGGAAATATTACAGCTTATATCATAGGCTGTGAGAATACCTGAGCTTCAAGATGGCAGCCCCAAATACAAAAAGGCGGAGCTTCAGTATCTGGTACCTTTAAGCTATTAAAACAGTAGAAGGAATTTGAAAAGAGCTGCAGGAAAACAATGAAATACAATAACATAGTGAGTAGTAACCATTGCAGAGTAGTTGTGCCCAGCAGTTTAATGTCCCTTTAAGGGCCCAATGCATGATATCTTGCATAGAAAATATGAACTGCTATCAATGCAGGACAGCATTAATGTTTGTGATGTATTTTATTAGGGTAAAGTAGTCTCGCTGGATAAAATGAGAGGTGTCTCAGAAACCTTATAGAGCAAAACGAGTGACTGGCTGTGAGCATTATGGGGTGTTCTAGAGTCATGGTCAGGTTTTTTTTTTTTTTACCTATAGTTAATTCAAGCATACAGAATTTATAAAGACTCTATTGCCCATGTGATTTATCATTTCTAGTGGTCGTGTGTCTAGCAAAGCTGATAAGGTTGTCTCATTCTTAATTTCATTAATGTTTCTCTAACTTTATTTCCAGTTTTATTTTGTGTATATTTTAAAGTGGATTGTTTTAAATACAGATGTTTTTTTATTAGTTTGTTCAGTAATTTTGTGTGTTGAGGGTATTTTTTGGGATACCGGTATCTTTCACAGTGGAACTTATTCTATGTGGCCAGAAGTTAATATAAAGGTATATGGAAGTCAATATGTAATTTAATTATTCAGATAGAGAGTATAATTTAAAACTAAACACCCAAGTTATTATTAGTATTATTATCGGTTATTTGTAGAGCACCAACAGATTCCGCAGCGCTATAGACATAGGCGGAATACAAGGAAACATTTATAGGGATCAAATGGGTAGAGGGCCCTGCCAAGAGTTGCACTGTTGTAGTCAGCTCTTAAGAAGGTGATCTACAGACAGCTGGACTCTTAAGCTTACATGCTAAGGGGGTTCAGGGGATAGCAATGGAGGAGAGGAAACGGTATAAAGAAAGGTTAGCGTAGGTTGTATGCATCCCTGAACAGTAGAGCCTTTAGGGAACGCTTGAAGTTTTCAAAACTAGGGGAGAGTCTTGTGGAGCGAGGCAGAGAGTTCCACAAGATGGGACCCAGTCTGGAGAAGTCCTGTAAACGGGAATGTGAGGAGGTAACAAGAGAGGAGGAGAGTAGGAGGTAATGAGCAGAGTGAAGGGGACGGGAGGGAGAGTATCTGGAAACAAGGTCTGAGATATAGGGGGGAGCAGTGCAGTTGTCAGAGTGAGAATTTTGTGTTTAATCCTGGAGGCAAGAGGAAGCCAGTGAAGGGATTGGCATACATCTGTTATCAAAATGTACCCCTTTCTCTTGAAAGCTTGTTTCTCCTTTCAATAGGAGTAGTACTCAGATATACTTAGGAGTGTGCGCTTGTCTATTGCACTATACGGCAACAATGCTTGTAACAATGTTATAAATAAAGTACTGAAGATAGGTGCATGCTCCTAGGCCTACCTCAGTATGCAAACCAAGAGAAAAAAATATGATAATAGAAGTAACGTGCTATCTGAATCATTAACATTTAATTTTGACTTAAATTTGCTTTTAATTAACGAAAATAAGAATAACTAATGTACTTCCTTGTTCCTTTAAACATTTATGGAGGATTTATATTAAAGCAAATGTAATTGAGACAAGTTACATGGCTACAGATTTCTCTTAGAAAAAAAAAAAGAAAAAGCTGATTTTTTTAAATAGATTTTCATATTCAACAGCACTTCACACTAACAATCACCTCGTAGCTGTACAGACAGGTTGAGGAAAGCATTATACGCGCAAAACATCAATATTTGCCGTTCTGGAAGAGCCTCGCTGTTACCTCAAACTGTTTTCTCTGTCATTGCCACAAAAAAGGCAAAAACAAAGCTAGCAGGTGAGTCTATTAGTATTTGTTTATTGCTCTTCAGAGGATTATAGTGTGTTCTTCTGAGAAAAGATGAAATTGCAAAGCTTGTTAATCTACAGCTAATTACTGGTAACTACTTACTTAAATCAAATAATATGGCTGTGTGTATATTATTCATTTCTTTTTCCTTTTTTTCTCTGTAGCCTAATACACTCCCATGGGACCAAAGACTGGAGATTTCATTACAGTGATCTACTTTGCAAATAAAATTGCTGAATTAAAGGGACACAGATAAATCAAAAAGCTACTGGTAAAATAATGAAATATATTGTTATAATATTATAGATAGGGTTAAAGATTTTTTTTTTTTACCTGTTTCTTTAATTTTTATTATAAAGAAATGACTATGACAGCTGTTTATCATACTATGTGAGAATTAAACTCTCACCTGCAAATTCATTTTGTCACCACTTAACACCACAGCTTCATATTCTTATTATGATATAAAAAAAATCTGCAGGTTTTAATGGTCTCATAAACACCTCCTGCCTTAAGCTCATATATTATTATTAATTTAAAAAAAAAAACCACATATATCTCTTTAAATGGGAAAGTAAAGCTCAAAGCTAATACTGCAGCAATATCTCATTAATATGGCAAGATTAATTTCCAAATGCTTTAAAAACTGCAATTCTGCATTATTTTTAAAAGATACAAAAGCACAACAAAATCCATATCTCAATCTTTTTGTACGACTGTTGCAGTCATTATATCTGATCTGGTTTGCAGGGTCTGGTTTTGTGTTAGACCCCCCGGTGATCAAAAATCGCTCAAAACTAGGACAGTGCTTTATACAGGCAAGACTAGGATTCTGTCAGTGTCCTAGGTTTATTATACTTCCAATCCTAACAAACAAATAGGATAGGATGCAAGTTAGGAGTGCATCTGTGGATGAACACCATGACATAAATATTGGATGTCACTGTTTTTGCCACAACTACAACAGCTAAACATTCCATTGCATTAGGATTGGCCATTTCATAACATAACGCTTGGGAGTTCTTGCTTATGAGATAGCTAGCTCGAAAAAGTTGAAAAATAAATAGTTTATAAAAAAAACCACTTCTTCCAGATGAAGAAAAAATACAAGATAGTAATAAATTTCAATGTGCCTTAGCCGCACTGAGAACTGTGTCATAACTGATATCATAAATCAAAGATGGCTGCTGATTCAAAGTAAAAGATGATGCTGCAGTCCCTTAATTTTGATCCATAAAGCTCTTATAAAATAAGTTGAATAGCATTTTGAAACTATAAATTATACTTCAACTGAGAATATTTGTTCCTCTAGTAAGAATGTATTATTTAAAAAAAAAAAACACCTTAAGTTAACGTGTAATGTTACATAGTTATAATGGAATGTGAATAAAGGCACATAAAAAGTATTTTTTTTTCTTCTTGAAACTAAACAAGGGTATATGAATGTATAATTTAGATTTTTTACATTTTTCTAAATGCATATTATAGATGTTTATATTTTTGCAAAATGTATGTTTCTCTAGTGGGAAAAATGCTTATGTATGCTGAGGAGTCTCACTACTTTCAAAAAAGAAGAGAATCATTTGCATATTAGCCAATGTGCAACGAGGCCCTAAGGTCCAGTTGCACTTTAAGATTTACCAACTGTCCCTATTTGAGAGGGACAGTCCCTGATTGTGAGGCTGGTGGTTCCCACGGTTTAGTTACGCCATCACGCCAGTGCACATTATCGCTATGTCACCAACATTTTTCATGTTTGTATAGGTTGCCTAGCAACTCTCCTGCTCTGTAAACCTATACAAACATGAAAAAATCCATGTGACATAGCTATAAACTTCATCCAATCCTAATCTTTTCTACCCTTGCCACATCCAGAAAGCCAGCCCCAGCTGATGCAGCCCACCGGGAAATGTCCCGGCTTCCCGGCAGACCAATCCGGCCCTGCCTGATTCTGATATCTGTTTCGCTGTCCCCCTGAGACATATGTCCCTATTTGCAAAATTCCCCATTGCCCCACTCACTGAAAACACAGACATGCCAACAAAATGTCAGACACACCAACCAACCACCCAGACACACCCATAATCCCTCCCATTAACCACTCTTTATTCCGCTCACTAACCACCCATTTTGCCACCCCTCCCAATATAAAATGGGGACAGGCCCCCATCAATATCTTGAATCTCAGATCCCCCTGCGACAAATGCTGGGAGGTATGTACTTCTTTCCCCTTAAAGGGACATACAACCAAAAAATGTTATATTGTGATTCAGATACAGCATGCAATTTTCCATTTTACTTCTATTATCAAATTGCTTAATTCTTTTGGTATCCTTTGTTGAAGAAGCAGCTATGCATTACTGGAAACTAGCTGAACACATCTGGTGAAACAATGACAAGAGGTATTGATGTGCAGCCACCAATCAACTATCTCTCTCTCTCTTTCTCTCTACCTATCTCTCTATCTCTCTCATTCTCTAAATGGAGACAATTATTTAAAAGTCTCTCGGCTGTTCTATGGATCCCCACTCATCACCGACGAGCTATTGACAACCTACACTTTAAACATGCACTGCGATTCTGGGACCAGATCAGACATAACTTGGACATATCCCCTCATCCTTCCCCTATCCTCACAATTTCTGCTGCACTATACTGTCTTCCAGACTCTCACTATGATCTATGGCCACAGTTAAGAACACTTCAGATTTCAGATCTCTATGAAGGAGATAATTGGCTCCCTCACCCTGCAATATGCGCTAAACTCAAACTCCCACCCAAATTACATTTAGAAGGATTCCGCTTAAGCACTCGCCTTCGTACATGGGGCTATCCCAGACACACTTTGCGTCCAATGACAGCCTGGGAGAAGGCATGGCTCGGGGCTCATAGCCTCAGACACCTTTTATCTTTCCATTACAGTCTACTCACTAATCAAAACCCTCCCCATAAAATAGCGCAACATCAGGCCTGGGAAAGGGAAATAGGTTTCACCGTCGCCCTAGATATATGGCATGACAGAATCAAAATCACCAAAAAGCTCCTCCATTGTGCTACACTGTGGGAGCTACACTACAAGATCCTGGTCCGCTGGCACCTTGTCCCAACTACACTACACACGATATACCCATCACAATCACCTGAGTGCTGGAGAAAATGCAAAATGCATGGCACCCAACTCCACATTTGGTGGTCTTGCCCTGTAATCCAGCCTTTGTGGAAAAAAATTTATATACTTCTCCAATCACTCGGTTTCACCCCCCATTTACCCCTGAAGTTGCCCTTTTACACATGCAGATGCCGAATCTTTCCTGCTTTGGAGAAGCCCTCACAATTTATGTCCTCACGGCCACAAAATTAGCCTTAGCAAGAGCATGGAAAAAAGAGGAGCCCCCGGCCCTATCCCAGGTAATTTCCACTGTACACTATATCGGCCAAATGGAACAATACTCATACAAAGTACTTGACAAGACTGATTCTTTCCATGAAATTTGGTTCCCATGGATTACAAAATTTCCAAACTGGTCATCAAACTCTTAGAAACCATCTCAGATTTCCTTCCCAACCTCGCCCTCCTTCCATATACTTCATCTCCCCCCTCTCCTCTCCTCCTTTTTCTTTTTTTTCCCTTCTCTCTCTTCCTCCTCCTTCCTCCTTTTATTTCTCCCTAACTCTTATCACGCTCATTTTTCATGAGCTTTATTGCCATACAATCTAACAAAATCTGTGTGTCAACACTGCCACATTCAAAACCACTGACACAGCTTACATCTGTAGATTCATAATGGATCACTTTCAGAAAAGAGACCCTATTCTTGCCTATCCCCATTCCCTTACCAATATTACATACGTATATAAATGTTCAGCTTATGTCATATCCATATATGTATTCCAGTTATACGTCTGTACAGCCTAAGTTTTCTGTATTTTCAGGCACTATTGTTTTGTAATAATCTTGTCTCAATAAAAAAACTTTTGATTGAAAAAGTCTCTCGGCTGGCAACATTATTTAAGAATGTTCGTCAGTCCTGGTTTCCCTGGTGGAATTATATAAAACAGGGTGTCTCGGAAAAGGGGCACATACTGCATTTTTCATATAGGAAGGAGATGCATATATCACAAAAGTGCACAATTAAATTAATAATTTAAAAATCATACAAAACAAATAATTAAACCATTCACACAAAACACACAGGAAAAATTTGTATTGTTAAGGCACATCAAAAATTGTAAAAAATTGTTCACCAAAAAACTTATTTTATCAAAAACATAAAATTTGTATGTAAATTACGGAATAATAAATCGTATCAAATATGCACAGCGCACTGGATGTGCAAAAAAAACATTAAAAATTTGTACATATAAGTAGAAAATAAAATCGTAATTGTTGTTTTTTTGTAAAATGGGCTGAACATGGGCATTCCATTGGCGTGTATGACATTTACTCTCAAATCCCAGCGTAAGCCTCTAAACATTTCTGCCCTATCTGTCTGTCTTTCTATCTTTTATCTATCTATCTATCTATCTATCTATCTATCTATCTATCTATATATATATATATCTGTCTGTCTGCCTGTCTCTCTATCTATCTATCTATCTATCTATCTATCTATCTGTCTGTCTGTCCGTATGTCTGTCTGTCTATCTTTCTGTCTGTAGTCTATCTGTCTATCTATCCCTATCTATCTGTATTTCTATCAAGAAAGGGCTAAAATCATGATTATTTTTTTTGCAAATTCCAATCAGTATATCCTACAATGCTACACATTCCTGTCAGCAAATAATTGGAATTGTGTTGTTATGGATTTTAAAGGGACAGTTCACTGTAAAATAGTTTTTACCTGAATATCTTCCCCATGACATGTTAAACTAGCTGCAGCGTAAAAAATGTATGAGAAATTGCTCATGTATGCTTCTTTTTGCAAACAAAAGCTGGATTTGCTCTTTGGAACCACAGCCCATCAAAAAAGGCTTGGCTTGCTGACAGATCAGATCTAGTTATCTTATCACTCAAATGGTTCCTTTTCTTATCTCTGTCTCTGTATAATACTTAGAAAGAACAATTGAAAATTAACATTTTAGAACTTTATCTCTTTCACCTCCCACCGTGAGTGTAATTTCTTCTGCTGGCTGTGTTTACATAGTTTCTCAATAGCCTATACCTAGGTATAGAAACTTTCAGTATGAGTAGCGAGACTACAGGCTAAATCAGCTATTTAAAATGCCTAAATAAAGGCTAAAGAGCTATTTTTAAACAATTTAAGACACTCCAGCAGGTAAAACGGATCATTGGGAACAAATTAAAGGAGAGAAAGTTTTTGGGTAAACTGTCGCTTTAATTAAAAGCATGTATTTTATAAAAGCCAACATGTATTTTATAAAAGCCAAAATGTATTTTTGTTCTATTTTACTATAACCACAGGATACAAAAAACATTTTAGCTGATATAAATAAGCTTGTATAAACAGTGTTTATAGAGAAGCAACAAAGAATAGAATTAATTGACTAATGTTAAAGGTAAGCTGCATATAGCCTTATACAAATATTGTGATGCCCGTTTGTGTAGAACTTTGTCAGGAAGAAAGAATTTGAAAGAACAAGAAAACACCAGGAGGTTGTGTAAAGAAATTAGACCTATATGTAGCTAAATTCCGATATCCTGTGGTGATTTAAATGAAGCACCGTGAAGTGAGAAATTGTTTTATCTGTCCAGTAATATATCATTCATGACCCAATACATATAGGATTATACAGGGCATGAGAACATAATGAGACTTTAATGCACACGTTAGCTGTGGGATACTATATAAAACTAGCAGAGCATCTCATATTGAGGGGGTATATTAAGTGTAAACTTGTCTCCTTTGTCTTGTATTCTGAATGTAATTGATGGGGCTAAACTTGTTGGAAAGATAAAATGTAGTATAACAAAATAGATAGATGCAGATCATTTCAGAGTTTCAGTAACTAGAATATGAGACCTTTTAAAGCATGCACCTCAAGATACTGTGAAATTGTGTCATGCTAACAGGAGCGAGCCAGGCTTTAAAATAGACATATATATATATATATATATATATATATATATATATATACAGGTAGCCCTCCGTTTATGCCGGGGTTAGGTTCCAGAAGGAATGGTTGTAAATCGAAACCGTTGTAAATTGAAACTCAGTTTATAATGTAAGTCAATGGGAAGTGAGGGAGTTAGGTTCCAGGCCTCTCTCAAAATTGTCATAAGTAACACCTAATACATTATTTTTAAAGCTTTGAAATGAAGACTTTAAATGCTAAACAGCATTATAAACCTAATACAATAATCAGACAACACATAATATATAATTAAACTAAGTTAAATGAACAAAAATATTTGCTAAACAGCATTATAAACCTAATAGAATAATCACACAACACAGACTTTACTTGCATTTTTCTACAAACAGTTCTTTCTATGCATTCCAATCTGTACTGATTTATAGACAGGAAGATCTTGTTCCTTTGCAAGCTGCTCGATAGCTCAGGTCTGATTAAACTGATTAATTTCAGCTTGTTTGGCTTGCATATCTTTGCTGCAACACAAGCGGACAGCTCCACCTACTGGCTATTTTAATCAATGCACTGCTTCTCAATGCTTTTCAATAGCAGTCACATGACTGAAAAAAAGGTTGTTATTCTGAAACGGTGCAAATTGAACCGATGTAAACCGAGGGCCACCTGTATATATATATATATATATATATATATATATATATATATATATATATATATATATATAGTTGCCCAGATGCAGCACAACTAGAAAATATCACCTCAACATATCTATGTAAAAAATAAAGATATTTTACACTTATGAGTTACACATGCTGCAGGGTGTGCAGAGAGGAACGTGTATTGTGTTTTTGGACAGCACTATTCATATTCCTCCCTGCACACCCTGCAGCATGTGTAACTTATAAGTGTTCTGTATTTTAAGGGACGGGTGGCAACCCTAATATGGATGCTTGTGAAATCTCACAAGATTATGGTGAAATCTCACGTGATCACTTTAAAACAGAATGCACTGTACTGATGATGATTGTCTGCTTTGTGTACTAATACTATGCATAAAGAGAAAAAAAAAGTGGAATGTTGATCTTTTTTTTTTTAACTAAACAAAACTGTAAATATACAACTGTACATCATTGGCAATATAACCTCTAAGAAGAAAAAAATCCCTACATACACTAGGGGGCGCATGATAATCTTCAATAGAGTGATACCAAGCAAAGACAATTAAATGGAACTAAATATATTCAACAATGAAACGAAAGAAAGTTCATAAAATTTGTAGATTTTCTTAAATGCAGCAGCTCATCTGAAGACAATGAAGTTCTTACTCTAAAAACACAAAAAAAGGAACAGAAGGCGCTTCCTAGTGCAATATAGTCTGGCCCAAGCTTTGCAAAATAAGCAAACAAATATTGTAATGATAATAATAATAATTGTGAGTATTACAATATTTGTTTGCTCATTTTGCAAAGCTTGGTCCAGACTTTATTGCACTAGGAAGCAACTTCTGTTGCTTTTTTTGTTTGTTTTGTTTTTAGAACTATATATCATTAAACTTTTTATTTCTCCCAGTTGCAAAGATACATGCAAATTTATGTTGAATAATGTATCACTTTAAACAGTATATAAAAATATAATGTAAAAAAATCAGAACAGGTGACCCTCATTTTACAACGGTTCAATTTAGACCGTTTCAGAATAACAACCTTTTTTCCAGTCATGTGACTGCTATTGAAAAGCATTGAGAAGCAGTGCATTTATTAAAATAGCCAGGTGGAGCTGTCCGCTTGTGTTGCAGCAAAGCCAAGCAAGCTGAAATTAATCAGTTTAACCAGATCTGAGCTATCGAGCAGATTTCAAAGGAACAAGATCTTCCTGTCTATAAATCAGTCCAGATTGGAATGCATAGAAAGAACTGTTTGCAGAAAAATGCAAGTGAAGTCTGTGTTGTGTGATTATTTTATTAGGTTTAGCAAATGTTTTTGTTCATTTACTTTAGTTTAATTATATATTCTGTGTTGTGTGATTATTTTCTTAGGTTTATAATGCTGTTTAGCATTTAAAGTCTTCATTTCAAAGCTTTAAAAATAATGTATTAGGTGTTACTTATGACAATTTTGAGAGGGGCCTGGAACCTATCTCCCTCACTTCCCATTGACTTACATTATAAACTGTGTTTCAATTTACGACAGTTTCGATTTACAACCATTCCTTCTGGAACCTAACCCCGGCATAAACTGAGGGCTACCTGTATTATCTATAGCCATAGACCACTAATGAATTTGAAACATTTGAAACAGCTTCTTATAAAACATATTTATAGTAATGAGTGAATATCATGCACTAAACAACAACAGTTGAATTCCCATGAGGCAAACACAGTAGCTAACGAGTTACTTCAGTAAAAGGCCCACCTGTCTAGCTGCTCATGTGATAAAGATCTTGCAGCCTAATTCCTCTTCTCTCACAGATTATATTTTACAAACCTAAAGAGACATTCCAGCTAAAATTGGAATCCACGTGGGTGTGTTTCAGTTTTGTATAGAAGCATTTTTGTAGTATTAGCAAAAATGCTTCCAAATAAAAGCTATAGCTGTTTCAAAACTGTATTTAAGTATGCACCGTGCACCAGCATTTTAAACAGAGCACTTGCTCAGACAGCCAAGGGTGCTTGTACCATTTGTTAATGACTCAATTTGTTAATTGGTGACATGATACAAGACCCACTGGTGCTCTGAGCAGCTGCAGTATTTAAAATGCTGGTGCACTGAGAAAATCTAGCTGTGCTTCACATGCACTCACAGAGAAAAATGTTAATACTAATACTAGAAACATTTTTGCCAAAACATGTATATTGCAAATATGTTTATATTACAAAATGTAACATACTGTATGTGCATATAAATTTTGTCTGGAATGTCCCTTTAAAGCAGGGTTGGGGAACCTTGGCCCTCCAAATGCTTCATAACTACATTTCCCGTGATGCTTAACTGGACTTCAGAGTGCCTAAGCATCATGGGTAATGTAGTTCTGAAACATCAGGAGTGCCAAGGTTCCCCATGATTCAGATAGAGTGTACAATAAAAAAAAATCCAATTGACTTCTTTCTCTTGGTTTTCATTGTTAAAGGACCAGTAAACACAGTAGATTTGCATAATCAACAAATGCAAGATAACATGACAATACAATAGCATTTACTCTGAATTTCAAATGAGTAGTAGATTTTTTTCTAACAAATTTCAAAGTTATGTATATTTCCACTCCAATGATGATGTCCACCTAAAAAACAAAAACAAATATGGTGCAGATACCTTCAAATAAGTATTATCTAAATGAAATGCAGCTTACCAATATCAGTTGACGCGTTTCGGCCTTGCTCTAGGCCTTTATCAAGACTGATTTGTTTAGGGATTATGCTAAACAAATCAGTCTTGATAAAGGCCTAGAGCAAGGCCGAAACGCGTCGACTGATATTGGTAAGCTGCATTTCATTTAGATAATACTTATTTGAAGGTATCTGCACCATATTTGTTTTTGTTTTTTAGGTGGACATCATCATTGTTTTGGTTTGAACATTTGGTTCACTCCCGGTGGGCCCAGCATTTTCTCCATCTTCCCATCTTCACTACATCACAATTATTTTGGACACTTTTAACCACTATTTGATCCCACAGGATCTGGGTGACTATAGTTTGACTTATATATTTTTTACATCACTTATTTTTGCATTCACAATTTTTGGATTTTCATCATTTTTTTCATCTTTTTTTCACTATTTTTTCACATCGTGTGTAGGATTAATTGACATTTATTTGGAATCGATTGACGTATATTTCTACATTTTTATTTCTACACTTTTTTATGTGTACACCACTTGTTCACATTGTTGTATATCTCTGAATTCTATGGCACTTCATATTTAGGAGGCTATTTTTTGTACTTACCATTGGTTTTACTTTGAACATCTGTTTTTACTCCGAACATTTGTTTTATTCATTTGTATTTTACTGTTATTTTATTGTAATTTTATTGTAATTTGATTGTAATCTTTCATGGATCCATGTATTGTATGAATTGTATGTATTAAGTTATTAAGTTTTTATATGTATAGGCAATAAATTAGGTTTTATTGCACATACTGCTACACCTATTTCCTTTGCCTCCGGTGGGTAGGCGCTTGGGGGTCCCTGTTCATTTAGCTGATTTCTATTGGTGGTTACTAGGTATCACCCCCCTCAAGCCTATAGGGAACTGAGCAGGCGCTTGTCCACATTCCATACTTCTATATTTCCACTCCCCCTGTACCATGTGATAGCAATCATCCAATCACAAATGCAAATACGTATAGTCTGAGTTCTTGCACATGCTCAGTAGGAGCTGGTGACTCAAAAAGTGTAAATATAAAAGACTATGCACATTTTTTTTAATGGAAGTAAATTGGAAAGTTGTTTAAAATTACATGCTGTATCTGAATCATGAAAATGTAATTTGTCCTGAGTGTCCTTTAAAACACAGCTTCTTTCGATGAAAGCGTGCGTATGACCTGAACACTATCTGTATAAGATTGTTACTAACATTGTTGTAAACACCATTGCCATATAGTGCTAAAGACATGTGCATGGTCTAAAACATACTTCAGTATATTCCCAGGGAGAGGAGTAGCAAAGGATAAACAAAGGAAATAGATACAAGTAATAATTATTTTCTTCAAACTTAGGCCTAGTTTTAAATTGAGGTGGTAATATGGGGAAATAACTTAAATTACGCTTACCTTTTCTTCAGATGGAAAGACTCCACAGCTGCATTCATTACTTTTAGGAATTCAGAATCTGGCCACCAGGAGGAGGCAAAGACACCCCAGCCAAAGGCTTAAAGGGACAGTCTAGTCAAAATTAAACTTTCATGATTCAGATAGGGCGTGTAATTTTAAACAACTTTCCAATTTACTTCTATTATCTAATTTGTTCAATTCTTTAGATATCCTTTGTTGAAGAAATAGCAATGCACATGTCTGAGCCAATCACACAAGGCCTCTATGTGCAGCAACCAATAAGCAGCTTCTGAGCATATCTAGATATGCTTTTCAGCAAAGAATATCAGGAGAATGAAGCAAATTAGATAATAGAAGTAAATTAGAAAGTTGTTTAAAATGACATGCTCTTTCTAAATCATGAACAAAAAAATGTGGGTTTCATGTCCCTTTAAATACCTCTCCCACATCCCCCAGTCATTCTGCCGAGGAACAAGGAACAATAGAAGAAATATCAGGGTGAAAAGGTGCCAGAAGAATAAAAATAACAGACGCCCCACTGAAAAAATACGGGTGGTGAGCTGTGCACTCTTTCCATCTGAAGAAAATAAAATTATCAGGTAAGCATAATTTAAGTTTTTCTTCATAAATGGAAAGAGTCCCCAGCTGCATTCATTACTTTTGGGAAAACAATAACCAAGCTATAGAGGACACTGAATGCTAAAACGGGGGGGGGGGGGTACAAAAGGCAGCCCATTGGGCACCAAGCCTGAAATCCCCTACCCCACAAAAACCTGCTTTGTTTGAAGCCGAGAAAACCTTAAAAAAGGGAAGGGGCCCAATGACACTGACCCACAGATACTCCACAAGCCTTGCTAGAGACCGCAGGAACTAGACACGACTGAGCCAACAAGCCTCCAGGAGACACCGTTGCCAAGCAGTTGGTCCCAAACAACACACCCCTTACTAGAGAAAGGGATCAAACTACCATAATCTCCCACAAAGGGAAAATACATGGATGAACATCCATCAAGGACTGCAGAAAAAAACCTAAATAGGGTACAATGAGTCCCAAATAAAAATACAAGGCCAAAACCCGAGAAACCCGAGAGACCCAATCAATCTCGAAGAAACAAGGGGAGGCAACGCCCGGACCACAGATTGTACAGAAACCACAGGGTAGGACCGGGAATCTGAAACACAGAAGAGATCTTCTCTTCAACACAGTGCAACCGCACTCTAGAAGACAATTGAAGACGGAAGTCCCCAGAGTCACCAAGGTCGCTCAGATATCTAAATCTTCAGAAACCAAAACCACATGCAGTACAAATATGTAAACACCTGAGTCAAAACACTGCACGCTACAGTCATCCAAAGATGACTCTGAAATTTGAAAACTTGCAGGGCAAGTAAAGAGCAGCTGAAGATAGGTTCCAAACAGTCAGACTGCTAAGCATTCATTAAGCAGTGGACACGTCACAGGCTATCCAAAGGGGGTCTCCTGGGACGAAAGGCAATAATGACAGGTTCTGAATTCCCAAAAGTAATGAATGTAGCTGTGGACTCTTTCCATTTATGAAGAAAAAGTGATAAAAAAACATTTATTTCAATTAAACTCTATGGATATTTTTTTATGTTACCTCCAGTTTTCACACTTTAAAAGAAACTAGGCCTTAGTATGTCCTCGTGGGAGGGAACTAAGTTTTAACAAAGGATGCAAAGAGAAAGAGATACATTTAATATCAAAAGTAAATTCAAAAGTTGTTTAAAATTGTACGGTCTATCTGAAATAATGAAAGGTATAATGTGACTAACATTTCTGCCTAGATGAGATATCTTCTTATACAGTATATAGTTATGTGCATAGGATGAGGCATATGTGCTTGTTGGTGTTAGTGAACAGAAATTAGGACCCAAAAGCAACCTTAAACATATAAGAATCAGATATCAAAATAGCTTTCTGTATAAATACAGAGCAAAATGTGTTCAAACTTTCTGATACTTTTATGTTACACATGGTACAGATTGATAGATGCAGTTATGGCATATTTTAGGCACAGAGAGAAAAAAATTATAATTTATAACATGCAACACTTCTTCAGCTTCTCTCCAGTTTCTCAGTCTGACATTTCTTAAATATCACTAATTCATAAAGCTAGGACACATATAAAACACTATGACACATTGGCAATGGATATACCTCGCTTAGATTTGGTACAAAAATGGTATAATATCTAAACCCCCAATCTAAACTCATGAATAACATGGCCAAAAACTGTTTTAGAATTTTTAGATGAAGAAACAAAAGACAAAAAAAAAATTCTAACTGAAACGTCTGGGTCAAATTAAGTTAAGGTTAAAAGCAGTAGTTCAAAAGCAGAAGTCTGTTATTTTATTTACCCACCAAAATTTAGTTGTTTTTTTTTAAAAGGAGTATTTTAAAATCGGAGTATGATATATATATATATACAGGTGGCCCTCAGTTTACGCCGGTTCAAAGTTATGCAACTTAACAGATCTGAAATTGATCTGTGTACACAGAACAGACATTAGCTATCGAGCAGCCACTTCCCTATTATCTTCCTGTCCAGCTGCTTTAGGTGAAGGTGCCTAACTGCCTATTAATCACTGCAGACTGAAATGCATAGAATAGTGGAGACCCAATATTATCTAACATGCTAGCAATACAGAGAACTGATTAAAAAAAAATCAAGTAAAAAAATGTTTTTGTTCATTAAACTTGGTTTGATGATGATGCAATCTGTTGAGTAATTATTTTATTAGGTGTTGTTAGCAAATGTTTTTGTTCATTAAACTTAGTTTCATGATGATGATGCAGTCTGTTGTGCGATTATTTTATTAGGTGATGTTAGCAAATGTTTTTGTTCATTAAACTTAGTTTGATGATGATACAATCTATATTATTAGGTTTATAATGCTGTTTAGCATTTAAAGTCTTCATTTCAAAGCTTTAAAAAATAATGTATTAGGTGTTACTTATGTCAGTTTTGAGAGGAGCCTGGAACCTAACTCCCTCACTTCCCATTGACTTACATTATAAACTGGGTTTCAATTTACAACGGTTTCAATTTACAACCATTCCTCCTGGAACCTGACCCCGGCGTAAACTGAGGGCTACCTGTATATATATATATATATATATATATATATATATATATATATATATACAGTATATATATATATATATATATATATATATATACATACATACATATATATACATATACAAACGAAGAGATCAGCACTCACCAACAATACCCATCCATTTGGTGCACTGCCAGAAACATTCAAAATAATTCCCTTGAGGATCAGGATCCGGTGTATATCCCATACGATCTTCAAGAAGTAGCAGGCGCTCAAAGCATAAATTGAACACCTTTAATGTGTCACAAGAACAAAGCACATAACATTTTGGCCCCTTACAAAGGCATTGGTCACATGTACAAATATAGATTTATACATGTGACCAACCAAAACTTTATGTGCTTTGTTCTTGTGACACATTAAAGGTGTTTAATTTAAGCTTTGAGCGCCTGCTACTTCTTGAAGATCGTATGGGATATACACCGGATCCTGATCCTCAATTGAATTATTTTATATATATATATATATATATATATATATATATATATATATATATATATATATATATATATAAAAGGAAACAGCACTCACAGAGACATTTCCGGGCTTGCACCCCTTCATCAGAGTTCATAAGAGTTATTTATAACTACTAGTCTCCAACGTGGTGCAAATTTTCCAGTATTCAAAATAGTTAAAAAGACTGATAATACCTGCGCAATGATGATACGCAAATTTGTGAAGAGTTCCATATTTAAAAAAAAAAAAAAAAACAACTGATGATAAATATGGGGATTTAAAGTCTGGTGTTATTTTTCATGAACATTATAATACATTGACGGTACCTTTTATATATATATATTATCTCAGAATTTATCTAGCAATAATAACTTAGACATTAATGGATATTTTTATTTTATAGTTTAAGTTGATGCAAATCTTGTTCTATAACTAGAAATGATGTGACTCCGACCACATAATATTTTAAATGGGTGCTTGAGTGTACTTTTCATTCTACATATTGTATTACAATAATATGTTCAATATATGCTTTAAAAACATTTTGACATATTTAATAAAGATTTTTAATGTAAAATACTAATTCTTTTGTGTGGTCTTGGCAATGATGTGAGGATAAGCAGAAGTCGCTGTGTTTTGTGCATAATGCTGGGCTTACAAAAGAAAAGAAAAAAAAGGATATAAAATATTGTTTTAACCTAAAATACCAACTAGTGATACTTCCATCCAGCACTCAAAAAAACAAACAAAAAAAACAACAACTTCCAAAAACAGCAGCTGTCCTTGTACCTTCTTTAAACTTTTACCCAAATGTTTATTATGGCATAAGTTTTATTATATTAGTTTCCGTGCTGTTAAAAATCACAACCAGATTACTGTAGGGAGCATAAAGTTTCCATCAAGAAAGGGCTGAAATCATGATTTTATTTTTGCATTTGAGAGAGAACTTAAAGGGATATGAAACCTAAGTTGCTTAAAATTGCATGCTCTATTTGAATGATGAAAGTAAAAAAAATGGGTTTCATGTCCCTTTAAATTCAGATTTTTTAATATCTAAGTTTATACAGACATACATAAATATCTATCTATCTGTTTGTCTATCATATATCTTCTGTCTCTCTGTGTATAGATAGATAGATAGATAGATAGACAGACAGACAGATATATACAGTAGTGAGCCAAGAATCTAACTGCATTCTCATTTAAATGCAGTGTTTTTTACTCATGTATTCATAAGCAATGCATTATTGATTGTTACAAATGCTGAGATGAATTTTAATCCTAACAGAGTTGATAATTCTGTAGGTTAATTAGTTCCTTGTGACCTGTCCCAAGTATCAAGCATATTGAATTTCCTAGAATATACAGTTTCATATCTGTATACCCTTTATATAAAATTCATAAAGGACATGGTGTTTGTTTGTTTCTTTATCAATTGTCATCTTCGTCTTACTCTCTCTCTCTCATTTTCAATTTTTTTAATATTTGCAACTGTAAAATGGGACAGTTTGGAGAAGGGAAGTGACCAAGTGTAAACAACAATATCTTATGTCATTTAGGCAATATTTACATGTCATAATACAGCTTATTCATGTAACCTAAAGGTAGTTTTATATTACTTTTGTATACATAGTACCCTCAGAAAGATAGTACAGCACTGTAATAAGAAAGGTAATATTTGTTGTTTTAAAGAAATATTTCTTGCATTTTAGAACACAAAAAAAAACAAAACGAAGACACAGGCAGAGAAAATTGTGAGTTACAGGCAGGGAAAAATAGTAATGTTTGATAATTTTATTTAAAAAATTATTAATTAAAAAGTTTGGATTTCAGAATAAGTTTGAATTTTGGGGTTCCAAATTTGGGAATTTGTACCTCTATCTATCTATCTATCTATCTATCTATCTATCTATCTACTGAATAAAGACATATACTAAGTAAAATGCCAAACTAAGATATTCATGCCATAAGCCGTGTTGATATTGTAAATATTTTACATAGAAATTAGATAAAACAAAACAAATGTACTATGTTTTTAATACATGAAATGATGAGAGATTTAATTGGCTGTTAATATATAATTTTTATTTCCACAATTACTTGACTTATGAGAGATAAATCTAGAAGGATTTTATGAGTTTAACAATGTACCAAGCAACTGTAAAATATTTGTGATACATTTATAATGTGTCTGATGAATACAGGCAACACAGTGACTGAACATAGTGTAGTGTCATAATGAGTTAAAGGGACATAATGGCTAAATGTTGAAGCACTTGAAAGCAATGCAGCACAGCTGTAAAAAGCTGAATAGAAAATATCACATGAATTTCACTATGTAAAAAAAAAGAGGGTATTTTACCTCAAAATTTCCTCACTAGTCACATCCCATTGTAAAGGAGCCTTAAGCATGCAAGCAGGATGCTAGTCCCAGGGCTTGCAAGGGTGCCTGCAACTGGCACGTGCAGACACAGTCATGTTATTTTCCTCCTCAGTTTAAGGACGTTTTCTAAGAATCCTTGCAAGATTCCAACAAATTCTCATGGGATTACAGGAAAGCAAAATGTGACATTAGCCCTGATGAGGCTGAGTGGCTGTTGTTTGGATAACTGTTCACAGATCACTATTGTGAGTTGAACCCATTTTGAGGTAAACATAGAGCTGTTCATATGATAATTTTTTTTTCAGATTTTTACAATTATGCTGCATCACTTTCAGGTGTTTTAGCATATGGATATTATGTCCCTTTAATGTATTGAGGCAAGTTATTTATATGGCTCAATCAAGATATGTTGCATGATTGAGGTGAATTAGGATGTCAAATTCTCCCCATGCAAGTTATAGGTTTTTTTTCTAGTGCCACAAATGCATTTCAAAAGCTTGAGAATATTTTCATAGGTATTATGAATTAACCTTTCCTCCCATAATGTCGGAAATAATTTCAGCCAAGCCCGACCCAAACAAGGTCTTACCTTTGTAGGGAATCGCCAAAAGCTTAGACTTAGATGACACATCCGCAGACCAGAACATCAACCATAAAGCTCTGTGGGCCAGTACGGCAAAGCTAGAAATCTTTGCCCCAAACTTAATAACCTGTAGGGAAGAATCCGTAATAAAGGAATTGGTCAACTTAAGAGCCTTGATCCTATCCTGGATCTCTTCAAGGGGAGTACCTGTCTGAATCGAATCAGACAACGCATGAAACCAGTATGCTGCTGAGCTGGTGACGGAAGCAATACACACCGCAGGTTGACATTGTAAACCCTGGTGTACATACATCTTTTTAAGTAACCCTTTCAACTTCTTATCCATAGGATCCTTAAAAGAACAACTATCCTCTATGGGGATAGTGGTTCTCTTAGCCATGGTAGAAATTTGCCACTCCACCTTGGGGAACGTCTGCCAAGACTCCTTGATAGAATTGGCAATTGGAAACATCTTCTTAAAAATTGGGGATTGAGAAAAAGGGATACCAGGTCTCTCCCATGCCGGAGCAATAATCTCTGTAGCCTGGACTGGTACAGGAAAAACCTCCACTGCAGAAGGTACATCAAAGTATTTGTTTAGCTTACTAGAATTCTTAGGATTGACCATGACAGTCATGTCGGAGTCGTCCAAGGTAGCCAAAACCTCCTTAAGTAACAAACGGAGGTGTTCCATCTTAAACCTGAAGGATACCGCAGACGATATGTGGGTATCAATGTCTTGCAAAGTAACTCCAACTGGAGTGTGAGAGGAAGCGCACGGCACTGCATGTGTGGACGATAATGTTTGGGACACTTGAGGAGAAAGCTGCAGCATCTCTTGAACAGGAGACCCCTGAACAGCATCTGCCTTAGTTAATGGTGGCTCAGATTCAAAAAGTTTATCCCTGTAATGTAATGTTCTTACAATACAAGAGGGACAAAAAGGGATTGGTGGTTCCTTATTGGAATTAAAACACAAGATTCATGTAACGTTTTGCAGGGCCTCTTGGTCCATTTTACTCAAAAACCCAACAAATTAAAGAAAAAACTGCTTTAACTTAAAAAAAATTCTAAAAAAAAAGGTTACTGTCACTTTAAATTTTATAAACCTAATCTTTATTTTTAACTGTAGCAACAGCACAATAAAAAAACCTCAGGCAGCCTCTTCACCTCAGAACTCTTTGCTGAGATGCCTACCTGTCCTGCCGGGAACTGGATTAAGGATTTATACACGATCCAGACTTCCCAGAGCCGCAATCACAAACACACAGGCGATCTTGGCCGCTGGAATGTTACTCCGATCCGGAACTCTCAAAGACTGGAAGACGCGCAAACTAACTTGCCGCCTCAGAAAAGCCTGCCTTCCTAATCGTGGGAGTACTCAAACTGCAACCTGGCCGCCATTACTGTAAAGCCGGCGACGAACCTCTCGCACCGGAGAACTATCTGATATGTGATGTTCTCCAAAATGTAAAAACACTGGTTTGCTTGTATGTTGTTAAAAAGGTACACACATATACCTGGAATAAAAACTGAGCCACAGCAAAGATCTTTAGTCCCCAGTGCCTGCATCCACTGCCTACCTCAATCCTATTAACCCTAAATAGGATTACCGGTACACCATGTCCCACTTAACTGTTAAAGTGCCATGTATTCCTGAGTCCCCAGAAATTAAAATTAGGCACTTACAGGAATTTACATCTGCCTGGCAGCAGGGCAGCTTACCTGGTTTGAGAGGGCCTCTCCCTCACATGGACCTGTGGAAAAAAGGAAGACTGAATAATCCTTCTCAGGCTTCCAAGATAGGGCAGCAACAACAATTTGGGAGGCACAGTGAGGATTATACCCCACAAGTTCCCAGATGATTAAAAGCCACCACTGCTCTACTGAAGAGACTGACGTGAACTACGGCTAAACCCCCAGGAAGACAGAGAAAACCTGCTCTGCTTCAAAATAATAAACTCTTGATTAAAGAAACTTCTTTCAGACACCTAAACTTTACCACCTCCTTGCAACGCAGGCAACGAGAATGACTGGGGGTTGTGGGAAGGGAAGTGATACATAACAGCTTTGCTGTGGTGCTCTTTGCCTCCTCCTGCTGGCCAGAAGTGATATTCCCAATAGTAATTACTGATGATCCGTAGACTCACCGTGTCATTAGAAATAAATGATTATAACCTTCTCCAACTTTTCTTGAGATATAATTGTAACAAGTAATTAAAAGACACAAAATTATAAAAAATGCATAGTTCTTAATGTTTTAAAATTAATTTTTAGATATATTTCAATTTACAATAAAAAGTAAGACAATCTGATGAGGTAACTAAAAAAAAACAAAAAAATATGACAGATTAGGAAATTAAAGGGACACTGAATTCAAATGTTTTTCTTTCGTGAATAAGATAGAGCATGCAATTTTAAGCAACTTTCTAATTTTCTCCTATTATAAATGTTTCTTCATTCTCTTGCTATCTTTATGTGAAAAAGAAGGCATCTAAGCTAAGGAACCAGTCAATTGTTTTTTAGTACGCTGGACAGCACTTGTTTATTAGTGGGTGAATTTATTCACCAATCAGCAAGAACAACCCAGGTTGTTAACCAAAAATGGGCTGGAATCTAAACTTACATTCTTGCTTTTCAAATAACGATATCAAGAAAATGAAGAAAGTTTGATAATAGGAGTAAATAAGAACGTTGCTTAAAATAGCATGCGCTATCTGAATCAGAAAAGAAAAAAATTCGGTTTAGTGACACTTTAATATTTTAAAATAAAATAGAAAATAATTTAACTTATTTTACTACATATAATGTTAAAAAAATCAGTAAAAAGTAGGTAAAATTAGCAATGAACTAGTTAAATGCACGCAGTATACTGCTTTAATCCTTTTAATACTGGGAAAATTTGTGGTATTTTTTTGTTGTTCTGAAATGTAGGCCACTATGGTACCTGATAGGTCAAACGTAAGTAATGGTTACAACTGTAATGGCACCAGTATACCTCTGCCAGAAGCCCATTATCTCTAGAGGGTCATCAAAGATTCAATTTAGTCCATGCTATTTTGTCTTAGTAGAGTTGATAAAATGCCTGACTGGTTAAGACAGCTTGGCTAATTCACTGTCATAGAATAGAAGTGAGTTGACTGAATGTGGAGGGAGGTAAGAAAAATATATATTAAAGATTCTTAACAAGTAACTTGCCTGTAAGGGATATGTATGATCTGGTAAGTGAAGCATAGACCTTATGCCTATGAGGAGTACAAATTATGTCACTTCTCTGTCTTGCATTGATAATCCCTTTCAGTAGATCACCAAGTGCAGATTTCTAATATTTTATTTTCCTGCTGTCTAGAGAATTTTTCTGCTCACTCCTGTTCTGCTCCATAAATATTTTAACAGTTCAGGTTCATACTATTTCAGTTACTTAGATTTCAAAAGGTATGACCCAGAATATAGAACACATTTCTCAAAGAAATACAGCAGCGCTGCAAAATGTAGATGATAAAACTATATTTAACTTTTTATAAAAATGTTAATTTATAGCTTCATCATGGTTATCCATATACTGTGATTATTTTTCAGTTTTAACAATATATATAGCATTTGAATGAGATCACAAAATTAACCAAAACAATACATTATTGTTAAAGTACTCACAGCTTAAAAAAGACATAAAACCAGCAGTGGATCTACAGAGGTGTGCAGGGGTAAAAAGTACCCACATATTTTCCTTTGCACCCCTGATGGGCTTGACTGAGGAGGATAAAATTTTAAAAATTGACCCCACCTGTTGCTGCACCGTCATGCCTGTATATGCACTGGACTGTCTGGCCACACCCCAGACGACCCAAAATCCTGCAACTATCCCCACTGACCTCACCCACAGAACATCCAAAACTCTGTCTCCGACTTTTACAGCTTTCTCACTGTGCACAGAGCTCTGATTGTGTCTGCCCCATCTCCACATTTTTTTTTCTCAAACTACCACTAAAACAAGTTTGAAGGGACATAAAACACCACATTTGTCTTTCCAATTTACTTCTGTTATAAAATTGTCTTTGTTATGTGACTCCTGGACGCTTGACAAATTTATGGCCTCTAAGATTAGGCCGTGTTCATGGTCAGACCATGACATGGTCAGTGCCCAACTCTCGATCCTGCAACCCCCTGACTGTAGGCCTTCTTGGAAGCTACCCGACCAGTGTCTCACGAAAATGGAAATCCCACACCTAACTGAAATGATCTTAGATTTCTTGACATTTAATGACACGGGAGAAACGAACCTCGAGATCGTGTGGGCTGCTCTCAAGGCGTACTTAAGAGGCCATTTCATAAAGCAAACGGCCAGATGGAAGGCGACGCACAGGATTCCCCTAGTGAAGCTGTACGCAGATTTGAGGCCCCTCGAAATAGCTAATAAGAAGGCTCCAGATCCCGCCCTTGCCACTCAGGTGGGCAATATAAGATCCGAAATTAACAAACGTGAACTGCTGAGAGTCCAGGCTAACTTGCTTAAACTGAAACAGATATATTATAGTAAAGGTAACAAAGCCGACAGGCTATTAGCCCACAAACTTCGAAACCGGGTGGTCACCAGCAGGATCCCGGCTATTAAATCGGCCTGTGGCATAGTCCGTTCCCCCAAGGAGATTGGCAAAGCCTTCTCAGACTACTATGCTACCCTTTACGACCTAGACAGTGGGTCCAGCGACCCACCGTCCAGTAGAGAGGAATTAAGGCAGTTCCTAGCAAAATTACAGTTACCAATGCTGAGCGAGGAGTCTATTGAAGATTTAGATAAACCTTTTACCGTGGAAGAAGTAAAAGCGGCCATTTTGTCACTTAAACCTCATAAAGCCCCTGGCCCGGATGGCTTTACGTCTTTGTTTTACAAGACTTTTGCCTCCTTACTTACTCCTCTTCTTCTCCGATTGTTTAACGGTGTGGCCAAGGAAGGCAAGATGTTAAAGGAATTCTTAGAGGCCAACATTATGACTATTCCTAAGGAGGGGAAAGACCCTAAGGAATGTTGGAGTTATAGACCTATCTCCCTCATTAATGTTGACATTAAGATTTATTCCAAAGTCCTCGCAACCAGACTGGGAAGACACCTGCCTTCCATAATACATCTGGACCAGGTCGGGTTTGTCCAAGGCAGACAAGGTACCGACAATACCCGTAGGCTGTTAAATATCTTCTCGGAAGCTCAGGATATGGGCCTCCCACTTCTCACCCTGTCGTTAGATGCTGAGAAGGCGTTTGACAGGGTGAGATGGGAATACTTGTTCGAGACTTTGAGGATATTCGGGGTCCCGCGCTCCTTCAGCAGAGCGGTGGAAGCCTTGTATACCCTCCCCACAGCAGTTGTCAAGGGTCTGGGATTTTGTTCCCCTAGGATACATATATACGGAATGGGGCGAGGCAGGGGTGCCCCCTCTTGCCGCTCCTTTTCACGATGGTCATGGAACCGCTAGCTGAAGCAATTAGGCGAGATACCCAGATCCAGGGCTTATTGCTCCATGACTCGGTCCAGAAGGTGGCGCTTTTCGCTGATGACCTTACTCTTTTTATTGTGGAACCAACCCTCTCACTTCCGCCTCTAATTGCCCTAATTGATAGATTTGGTAAGCTTTCCAACTACAAAATCAATGTCACCAAGACGGAAGCATACATGCTACATCTTGACCATTCAGAACAGAGGGCCTTGCAGAAGCAATACTCATATAAATGGTCCTCTAGAGGAATTCGGCACCTCGTGGTCTTCCTCTCTCACGACAAGGAGATAGTCCTCCATGAGAACTATCAGGCCTTATTGAAAGAAGTTGACAACCATCTGAAAGCCAAAAAGTATGATGAGCTATCCTGGATGGGTAGAATAGCGGCTCTAAAGATGATGTTGTTACCTAAGTTAACGTATATCATGAGGTGTATCCCCCTTCCAGTTCCAGAAAGGCTGTTGAGGAGCTTTCAGACCCTCTTCAACAGGTACGTCTGGAACAACAAGAGACCCAGAGTTGCAGCTGCAATCTTGCAGTCCCCCCTTGACCAGGGAGGCTTGGGCTTACCAAGCGTGAAATCTTACTATAATACTATGATTTCCCATGATTTCCCATGTCTCGGCGTGGGGGCCAGACCTACAACCCACGAGGTGGAGGGAGCTAGAGCAGGCATCCCTACCGGCATATATCGATCTGTCCAACTTGCTGTGGTTCCCCCCACATCTTGCCTCCACATATATTATCTCTAACCAAATAGTTACAGGATGCCAGCTAATTTGGTATAAATTACGGCATCATGCCCAGATCGCCCCCCACCCTTCTCCCATCCAGCCCATACTCCCCATTCTTCAGACCCTCCCTAACGTGAGGCTGAACCTGTGGAGACAAGTAGAGATCTTGACAGTCAGAGACTTCTATGCAGGGGACCGCCTCCTTACGCAAAGCGAAATGGTGACTAACTTTGAGATCCCACGGCACCTTGAGTTTGAACTCTTAAGGCTACGGTCTCTTCTGAGGGCGTGGGGGTTCCTGGGAGATAACCCCCAGTCCCTCACGGCTTGGGAGTCTAGATGGGAAACAGGCCTCCAGACCTATAAACCCCTCACGGCACACTATAAATGCTTACTGGTACCTCCTGGGCCTCCGAAGACGAGACACATGCTCTCTTGGGAGACCGAACTAAAACAGACATATCCTACTAAGAAGTGGACACTGGCCATCGCCAAAACCAAAGCCACTTTGCACTATACCACAATGTACAAGCTTTATTTTAAAATCATAACCAGGTGGCACCTGGTCCCGACCAGACTTCAGACCCTATACCCTGGCCACTCCTCCTGTTGTTGGAGGAATTGTGGTGACCTATTCACCCCGCTGCACATATGGTGGTCCTGTCCCAGCCTTAAGCCGCTCTGGAGTAAGGCCAACACGGTCTGTAACTTGATGGGTCTCCCAGAGATTACGGACCCTGGAGTGCCTCTCTTGCATTTAGGATTAGAAAAAATTTCCCCACACAAGAGAACCCTCCTAATATACGTACTCACCTCAATCAAAATGACAATTGCCAGAAACTGGAAGAAAGTGCACCCTCCAAAATGGCAAAGTGTTGTAGAATACCTAAATTTTGTCAAATCCATGGAAGATTTCGTATATAGAGTTAGGCGCCAAGCAGAAATCTTCTGTCTCATCTGGGAACCCTGGGAGTCCTACTTGCAGAGACGCAAGATTAAGCATTAACTCCCAGCCCTGAGTAATACCACTGCCTGAAACAACATCCGGATTGCTTCTGTGTCCTACCCAACCCCCCCCACCTTACCATTTAGTGTGCCCTTCCCTCCCCCCTTCCCAACCTATCTTCCACCCGGTGGGTATGTACCCCTCCCCCACCAGTGGGAGTACTTTGGTCCACGACAGTACAACAACAACCTTAACGAGATCTAGGCCCGACTATGTGCGGGCGATGGCCTCTTTCGGCCTTCGCGCCACCCTGGAGTGATGTAGTTTGGGCCCCATTGGACTTCTAGCGTAACTACACAATTAAAGTGGCAGAACTTGCCACAATCTCAACCTCCTTGCAGAATTACGACCCTATCTCTTCGCCAGCACATTTCCACACCTCACACCACACTTCCTAACTTATTATCTGACTGACCCCACAGGAAAGGTAAGAGCAGATAAAGTAATGCTACCAAATGTTACTGCCTATCAGTCCTGAAATGATGTGTGATTTTTGTGCTTGACTAATGTTTGTAATGATTTATATATCAGTTGTAACACTTTATATTTTAAAATAAAAATTATATCTTTAAAAAAATTGTCTTTGTTATCTTGTTATCCTTTGCTGGAAAGCAGGGAGGTAAGTTCAGGAGTGTGCACGTGTCTTCAGCACTATATGGTAGCAGTTTTTCAACAATGTTATACATTAGCAAGAGCAATTGTGCAGCACTATTTCCTGCCCTGTGCACACTACCTACCTAGATATATCTTCAACAAAGTATAAAATGAGAGTAAAGCAAATTTGATAATAAAAGTAAATTGAAAACTTTTTTTAAAAATTGCATTCTCTATCTGATTCATGAAAGACAAAATGTGGGTTTCATGTCCCTTTAAAATGCAAAAGGAGTACAAATACAAGTAGAAGAGTTTTTGCAGTAATCTTGACAAAAAGGGGAGTACCATGTACCATTAAAGAGACATAGAAGTCAAACATTAAATTAATTCTTAAAAGTTTTTTCCATCACAGACATTAAAAAATAAATACATAATAACAACACTGTATTACTAAAACATTTTTTTAGTGAGACTAAAATACTCAACAGAGAAAAAATACTCAATAAGAGAGAGAAAAGCGGTACAGTAGTTAACCTAAGTGGTTTGTTTGTTGCCCCACCCCCACACAAAAACATTTATGCCAGTCAGTCAAGGATCCCCATTTATCATGAAATATCAAACATATATATCAATGTACAGTTGCTCAGCCAAAACTGTTATTGCAGTCAATCTCTTTTGCTTCAGTGCCATTGCGAGGCAGATTTGCACATGCAAGCCCGCTTCCCGCAATGTAAGAAACAGACGCCATTTGAAATCATCCCCAAACACACTCACTGGGAGTAATTGAGAAGCCCTTCACTCACGTGATTGGTCACACTAAAGAAGAGGCAGGCTTTACACGCTCACTTAATGTGTTATGATACCAACCGGCATCGGACAAACAGGATCTGCTGCACGTATGCCACAAAAGCAAGTGGACAACTTCTCGGAGAAGCTTGTCTGCTCGAATTATAATACATGGAGGCCTTTATGTGGAGGTCTCAGAAAAAAAAAAACTAGGTATGTGGTATCATTGCACTGGGACTTGGGAAAAAAAAAGTTTGAAGAACACTGCTTTAAATAATCTACATTGTACATGACAATGCCTATTTTCTCAAGGAGATGTGTTAAACGCGCTTTTATTATGTTGTCAGCAATTTGATGAGGCACCTAGGGACACCCCTTGTTTGGGGGTGCTACATTCTGGGATTAATTCTTGGATAGAGGTATGGGGGTGGTTAGGCAATTAAGGCCTAATAAATGGTAACCATCAATAATCACCTAATCAACCTAGATACAGGTATGAGGGATGGTTAGGAGATTAAGGCCTAATAAATGGTAACCATCAATTATAACCTAATCAACCCCCATACAGGTATAGGGGATGGTTAGGAGATTAAGGTCTAATAAATACTAACTATCAATAATCACCTAATCAACCCCCATACAGGTATAGGGGATGGTTAGGAGATTAAGGTCTAATAAATACTATCAATAATCACCTAATCAACCCCCATACAGGTATAGGGGATGGTTAGGAGATTAAGGTCTAATAAATACTAACTATCAATAATCACCTAATCAACCCGCATACAGGTATGGGGAGTGTTTAGGAGTTTAAAGCCTAAACCGACACCTACCAACACAAACTAGAACTACACTAATACCTAACCCCTCCTTTTAAAAAAAAAACAACCTGTTACAATAAAAAAAGGCCCTTTTAAGGTATATTGTAATTTATTTTAGTGTTAGGGTTTAGTTTTTTTGTTTGTTTTGGGTGTGTTTTTTATTTTATGGGGCATGTAGATTAGAGTTAGGTATATTGGCGTTTTTTTATTTTGGATACTGTAGTTTGTTATTTTTTGTAACTCAATTTTTTTTTGTTTGGAAGGGGGGTTAGGTGTTAGGTAGAGTATGGCTAGATTGTGTTTGGAGTTGTGGCGTTTTAGGTTTAATTTTTATTTTTTTGTAACTTAGATATTTTTTTATTGTAGTTTAGGGGGTTTAGTTTAGTGGGGGGGTTAGGTGTTAGGTTAAATTACGTTTGTGGTATGTGGCGGTATAGGGGTTAATAGTTTAGTACTTGCGGTGAGTATGTGGCGATATAGGGGTTAATATATTAGTACTTGTGGTGGGTATGTAGAGGTTTGGGGGTTAACAGGATAGATACTTGTGGTGGGTATGTGGCGGTTTAGGGGTTAATGGGATAGATACTTGCGGTGGGTATGTGGCGGTTTAGATCTTTATTAGGGTAGTGTTAGTTTACGATCATGGGGTACTTCGGTCTAGGGGAATTAGGATTAGTGGTTAGGCACGTCAGTTATATTGCAAAGGATCCTTTACTATACATTGCTAATATGGGCTGTGATGCTGGGTGTTATTTATAGCCAGTATTGCCGACCAATAACATGTATAGTTAACGCCTCTCGGTGATGCCGCTATGTTGGGAGCTTGGAATATTTCGAAAGGCTCGCTTGGCATAGCGGCGGATCTTTTGGAATATTTTGCTGCCTTGTAGCACTTTCAACCTAAAAGAGAAAAAAATATACTAAAGAGGGCGAGGCTGAAAAAAACACAGATTTTGCTCATTTGCAGATATCACTTTAATGTCCCCTTTAATAGTTTTCAGCTTTCTTTTAGTTAATTTGCAAGATAATGGAGAACCATTACACTGGGCACTCAGCATGGTGACTAAATATTGGTAAATGTCATCATTTATGAATCCTGTAGACACAAAGAAGTGAGATATGTACTTATGTCGATTGATTGAAGATGTAAGAAATGACAGCACCACATTTGAAGGAAATTCTTGTCAATAAAAATAATGACTCTAAGAATCGATGATGCAGAAAATACAGCTTTATTTTCATGAATTGACAACTGTCTGTTTAGAACCTTTATTCTACTATTTTATTCAAAACTTTGTGCAATTCTAATGTAAAAAGATAAAACAGTAGGGAATCACATAACAACTCTAGATCTGTAAATATGTAATGCATTTTAATGCATTTAGAAACAGATAACAAAGCACACACACACAGGTTGATTGAAATTTGGCATAGCTTTACAAATAAATGATAATAATATATCTATATATTTATATAATGTACACACACACATATACTGTATATTTGTCTGTCTGTCTATCTATCTATTTATCTATTTATCATTTATTTATCTATCTATCTACCTATCATCTATCTATATTGTATCTTGTAAATCTTATAAACAATCAGCTTACTAGACAGGTTAATTTAATTAGTACAATGTTATGTGTTCAGCATTCCTACACCTTAACATCAGCCAAAAAAAAAATCTTTCAAGCATAAACTATCCCCGTCTCACTCTACAATCTTTTTTTGTCTCTGTCTAACTGGTCACGTAGCTGTCACTTTGTGTAAGGTCCCTTTATAACTTTTGTTCTAATTACAAATACCAACACAGGAGAGTCAACTTGCTCCTTTCTTTTATCTTTAATTTCCACCTCTATCTTATCATTAAATATCTAATTTGTTGCCTTTTTATCTATTATAATCCTAATATGAACTGAAAAAAAATCTCTTTTGCTTCAGTGCCGTTGCAGGGCAGATTTGCACATGCAAGCCCGCTTCCTGCAATGTAAGAAACATACGTCACTAGAAATCATCCCCAAACACACTCACTGGGGGTAATTGAGAAGCACTTCACTCACGTGATTGGTCGCACTAAAGAAGAGGCAGGTTTACACGCTCACTTGATGTGTAATGATACCAACCGGCAGCGGACAAACAGGATCTGCTGCACATATGCCGCAAAAGCAAGCAGACAACTTCTCTGAGAAGCTTGTCCGCTCGCCTTATAATACGTGGAGGCCTTTATGTGGAGGTCTCATAAAAAAAAAAACTAGGTATGTGGTATCATTGCACTGAGTCTTGGGAAAAAAAGTTAAAGAACACTGCTTTAAATAATCTACATTGTACATGACAATGTGTATTTTGTCAAGGAGATGTGTAAAACGCTCTTTTAGTATGTTGTCGGCAATTTGATAAGGCACCTAGGGATACCACTTGTTTGGGGGTACTACATTGTGGGATTAATTCTGGGATAGAGGTATTAGGGTGGTTAGGCGATTAAGGCCTGATAAATGGTAACCATCAATAGTCACCTAATCAACCCAGATACAAGTATGAGGGGTGGTTAGGAGATTAAGGCCTAATAAATGGTAACCATCAATTATAACCTAATCAACCCCCATACAGGTATGGTAAGTGTTTAGGAGATTAAAGCCTAAATCGACACCTATCAACGCAAACTAGAACTACACTAATACCTAACCCCTACCTCTAAAATAAACCCCCTGTTGGAATAAAAAAATAAAAAAGGCCATATATTGTAATTTATTTTAGTGGTAGGGTTTAGTTTATTTTTGTCTATTAGAATCCTGATATGAACTGAAATAGTATATTGATGATGTTAAAACAAATGTGTTTGGTACATATGTAGGCAATTATGTATAGACAATTATATTGAAATCACATTTTAAAACAAACACAGAAGCGTGACATAGTGACATATTTTAATTCAGCAAAAGGCTGGCACATTATAAAAATTATCTTAACATTTATGATATTAACCCTTATGGGCGGATTTAATAACCAGAGGATGCTGCTTAATCCGCACAAAGTTTCCAGCGATCCGGAAACTGAAGTTAAGTAAGACCACTGCTCCTTAACTTGTCCGCTACCTAAAGGTGGCGGACTGCAATCATCCCGATCAGATACGATCAGGATGATTGACACCCCCTGCTAGCGGGCGATTGGCCGCAAATGTGCAGGGGCGGCATTGCACAAGCATTTCTTGTGAAATGCTTGTGCAATGTTAAATGCCGACAGCGTATGCTGTCAGCATTTAGCGAAGCAGGGCGGACATGATTCGCTATAGCGAATCATGTCCGCCCAGGGTTTAATAAATTGACCCCTTTGTTTTAAGGGCCTTCCGGGGCATCCCAGGAATTTATGATCGTTGGTCTCACCTGAGGCATGCAGAAATAGTCTGGCCCTCTTACAGCCCTAGAAGCGCAACAGATGGCCAACAAACATGTTACGACCGCCATTGTTAAGGTGCTAACATAATGGGCAAATAACTAGAGAATTTGTGACCTCAGTTTAGAATGTCACCTGACATTTATAAGAATGCCAACTTTTAAACTTATAAAAAAACTTATAAAAAATCCCAGAAGAGCATCTTTTAAGGGACAGGAAGTAATCAACCTTTCATGATTCAGATATTAAAACATATTAGTTTACTTTTAAACTTTATTAAACTTTGCACCTTTACATGAGGCCATACCTAAATATGTTCAGGAGCGTACACATATTTCGACCACTATAGAGCAGCTGTATTTGCAGCAATATATAGGTATAGTATGTAAGAAATTTCTAGTTATGCTTTCATGGAAATGAGCTATGTTTCAATTAGATGTGTTTTTTTAATCGAACGCTCCATCGGAATCATAAAACTTTAGTAAATTTTCAATTCCATGAAACTTTAAGTTATCAAAATAAGTTTAAACAAAATTGTTTACGGAGAACATTTATTTTCCCTTTGGAGTTTATATAAACTTGCAAGTAATGACTTCTGTGTATAAGTCAGTAATCTACATCTAATTTTAGCAGTTTAAAAAAGAGGCCGTTAAAATGATGCAAAAAAGTTAAAGGGAAAAGGGCCAGATGATTATCTAAGATGTGTTTGAGAGTTATTTATATAACTATGTAGGATTAAAGGGACAGTCTGCACCAGAATTGTTATTGCTTTAAAAGACAGATAATCCCTTTATTACCCATTCCCCAGTTTTGCACAACCAACACAGTTATATTAATATACTTGTTACCTCTGTGATTACCTTGTATCTAAGTCTCTGCAGACTGCCCCCTTATCTAAGAGCTTTTGACAGACATGCAGTTTAGCCAATAAGTGCAGACTCCTAAATAACTCCACGGGAGTGAGCACAATGTGATCTATATGACACACATGAACTAGTGCTGTCTAACTGTGAAAAACTTTCAAAATGCTCTGAGCTAAGAGGCTACCACCAAGGGAACAAAGAAAATTTAATGATAAAAGTCAATTGGAAAGTGGTTTAAAATTGCAGGTCCTATCTGAATCATGAATGTTTAATTTTGACTAGACTGTCCCTTTAAGGATGTGAAGGAGAAACACCTAAATTCCTAACCCATAACATTTGTTGCTGGGTATCAGGGACTCAGGAGGTTGATGGTGATCAATAACCATTTTGTGGGTGGAGCTGTGTTGGGAAGGGTGGGATCATGGGTGGTTAGAGAACAGAATTAAGGTTGAGTCTGGGAGGTCAGTGGGTGTGCCTGGGCAGTTTGTGGGCATGTCTGGGTATTCTGTTGGTGGGAATAAGGTAAATTCTGAAATAGGGACATATAACTGTCTCATAGGGACAGCGGGACAGAACTCGGAATCATGGACTGTCGCTCTCAAATAGGGACAGTTGGGAGGTCTATAAATTATAATATAATGCAAAAAAAAAATCAAAGATCTTATTTGATTTCCCTTCATGCCAGCTAAGTGGTAATATGCTGACTAAAAGAAAAAAAAAGTTACTTCGAGATTCACATTAAGCTACATGCAATGTACCCCAAAGAATATATTCAAACCCAAAGGCAGCTGTCAATCAAATGTTAGCCTCAAGCAATTAAGATTATCAAGATTTATAAATTCTGGAAAGTAATTTATTAGTTAAACTCTGGGTTACAATTATTATGCATTGATGTCTATAATAGCACTGCAGAAACTCAATTGAATTTGGAAAATAAAAATGTTATGAACACAATTGCCTGCTAGTTTAAGGAAGCTTCTTCTGAAATTAGTTCTTTACAACCATATAAAAAATGCAGCATGATTCTATCAATCAAATTCAGGGTTATTAATCTAGTAAATTTGCTGACACACAGAAACACAAAGAGCTCGTTTTTAAAGAATGTGTCGCTATCCTGTTTTCTTCTCAAACAGCTAATAAACTAACAAGTATGGAGTCCATCTAAAGCGCTAATAAAATTGCTACTTTCTTTCAAGCTGACAGGCTTAACGATAAAACACAGATGGAGCTAATATAAATGACAAACTTCATATCAATTATTTATTTGGTAACTGGATGTAAGGGGTAATATTGTGTATTTCCTTATTTCCTTTACGGTAGATTTAAAAAAATAATAATATTTTTTCCTTTTATTTATAATGCATAAAGAGTGACAGTGATAATAAGAACAATAACTTATATGTATTTGCTATTTAATAGGCGGTAAAACGTCCAAAACTGCAGTTTCTACCTGAATACATTACAAAAAAAACAACAATTTAATGGACAGCAAAATATCTAACAAAATACCCAAAGCCTACCTAGTAATGGCGGCACTAGCATTTCCAAAACCAAATAAACTGTATCCTGACTAATACATATAATGCATGTAATAATAAATAAGGGAAATATATTGTATACTCAGATACAATCTACACTACAAACACATTTTGGGCGCCGTTTATTAAGCAAGTGATGCTGCTACAGAAACCCATCTTTCAGGCTCGCCTGAAATGGAAGTTAAAGGGACATGAAACCCAAAAATTTTCTTTCATGATTCAGATAGAGAATACAATTTTAAACAACTTTCCAATTTACTTCTATTATTTAATTTGCTTCCTTCGCTTGTTATCATTTGCTGAAAGGTTTATCTAGGCAAGTTCATGAGCAGCAGAGAGACTAGGTTCTAGCTGTTGATTGGTGGCTGCATATATATATTGAATGTGATTGGCTCACCCATGTGTTCAGTTAGAAACCAGTAGTGCATTGCTGCTCCTTCAACAAATGATACCAAGTGAATGAAACAGATTAGATAATAGAAGTAAATTAGAAAGTTTTTTAAAATTGTATTCTCTATCTGAATCATGAAAGAAAAATTTTGAGTTTCATGTACCTTTAAGAAGCAGCGGATTGAATCGTGATGATTGACGATCAGAATGATTGACAGCCCCTGCAATGCCGCCAGTGAATAGTGGGCAGCATTTCACAAGCATTTTACTAGAAATGCTTGTGCAGTGATAAATGCAGTCAGCGTATGCTGTCGGCATTTAGTGATGTCGAGCGGACATGATTCGCTGCTCTACATTTGGTAAATCTACCCCATTGACTATACTTTAATTCTTTGTTTAGTTATGACAATTAGTAATTGTTCAGTTAGAAAATTCAAATTTGTTTCCTCAGAGGTTATTTTTTTTACACCCTTTACTATTAAGGATCACAAGATTATAAATGTTTATAACTTGAAATTTAATCACAAAAGATAATATTTACATTTTCACTTAAATGAGCAATACAAGAAAACCCGAAAACAAATACACAATATCACATTTTAAATTTGACTTAAAATAATTGGCAGTTTAAAAAAAAAAAATCTTGCATGAGTGCTGAGGTTTTGAATATTAGGGCCCCACAGTATGAATGGTATATCCAGTTTAATTCAGAAAGGTCAAAAAATGCTCATTGAATTAAAATTCTAAAATGTATCTCTGTGTCCTGAATAATTGTGAGTTGGCTCACAATGCCCTGGATAACTGTGAGTTTGCGTGTTTTGTTTTAAAATAACTTGATAAGATTTTAATAAATATTAGATATAAAACAATTATTGATTATAACTTGTTCAGGCGAACTAGACTGTAAGGAATTAGAGTCAATAGTTTAATCAGACCACAGAAATATTAATTGAAAAGCTGTAAAAATATTGAACAAAGCACCCTGGATCTTAGTGATGTAATCTAAAGTGTTACATTTTATGCAGTATGTGTAGGTAATATGTATTGAGTTGGACTTATTTTTGAAATATTCATCTTACCTCGAAAACCTTTGTAATACCCCAATATTTATTTTGCCCATTTTTCCTGTAATTAAACTATGAAAATTTTGTTTTTTTCTCCCACTGCCCGCAAAGAGGCTGGGATGCACAATGCAAAACGTTACACAGTGAGCAGAAGCTTCTATATACAGTATCTCTCACTAACTGGTCTGAGCAAAGAAAAATATAATCATGAGCCTTTAAAACATTTATTTTGCAAGCAGATCATTTGCAATGTGGTGTTTTTTCCTGATACATTTGTATATAAAACATGACTTTAATATTCTATTAAAGGTGGGGTTACCATATTGCTGCTTTAAAAAGGGACACATGAAAAATACATATGTCAAGGCTGTTTTCAGGGCTGTTTAAAGAAATGTTTTGTATAAAAACCCTGACATATGTATTTTTCATATGTGTCCCTTTTTAAAGCGGCAATATGGTAACCCTAATTAAAGGGATATTGCACTCAAACATTTTTTACCATGCATGTAAAAATACATTTGTGCTGTAAATAGAGGCTAAGTTAAAGCAGTGCATATTTAAAGTGAAACATGAAATACACATTTTTGTTTTGCACACATATGCAATTGTATTAATTTGCAATGGCTGATAAAAGCTACTCGCAAAAATGTGTATTATGCAGCTTGGGAACAGGTTGCCTTATCTTAGATATAACACAAAAAAAAAACTGGAAAAAAAATGTTAATTTAAGCAGATGAGTATAAAACAAAATGATGCTAATTTGTTTACTTACAAACATCAATTTTAAGGTTAAAAGGATAGGAACCAAAATAAATAAATAAATAAAAAATTCTGATTCAGATAGAGCAGAAAATATTAAACAACTTTCCAATTAAAGGGTCATGAAACCCAAAAATTGTCTTTCATGATTCAGATAGAGAATACAATTTTAAACAACTTTCTAATTTACTTCTATTATCTAATTTGTTTCATTCTCTTGGTATCATTTGTTGAAGGCGCAGCAATGCAGTAATGGTTTCTAACTGAACACATGGGTGAGCCAATCAATATATATATATATATGCAGCCACCAATCAACTGCTAGAACCTAGGTTCTCTGCTGCCCCTGAACTTGCCTAGATAAACCTTTCAGCAAAGGATAACAAGAGAAGGAAGCAAATTAAATAATAGAAGTAAATTGGAAAGTTGTTTAAAATTGTATGCTCTATCTGAATCATGAAATAAAAAAATGTGGGTTTCATGTCCCTTTAACTTCTATTATCAAATTTGCTTAGTTGTCTTGGTATCCTTTGCTAAAAAGCATACCCAGGTAGGCTTAGGGAGCTAGTTGCTGATTGGTAACTGCACATATACACCTCTTTTCATTGGCTTAGCTCCCAGTAGTACATTGCTGCTCCTTTTACAAAGGATGCCAAGAGAATGAAACACATTTAATAATAGAAGTAAATTGGAAAGTTGTTTAAAAATGTATGTTCTATCTGAATCATGAAAGAAAATTGTTGGGTTTCATGTCTCTTTATGAGAAATATAAAACCTTTGTATCAAAAGAGTTTATTGTAATACAGTACAGGTAGCCCTCAGTTTACGCCGGAGTTAGGTTCCAGGAGGAATGGTTGTAAATTGAAACAGTTGTAAATTTAAACCCAGTTTATAATTTAAGTCAGTGGGAAGTAAGGGAGTTAGGTTCCAGGCCCCTCTCAAAATTGTCATAAGTAACACCTAATACATTATTTTTAAAGCTTTGAAATGAAGACCTTAAATGCTAAACAGCATTATAAACCTACAAATATAGATTGTATCATCATCAAACCAAGTTTAAAGGGACACTGTAGTCAGATTTGAAATGCCAATCAAACAGCAGTATACATATAAATCTAATTTTTTCTAATACGCTTTGTGTATTAAATAAGTATAGTTTGTAAAATATCAATGTTTTAAATATAAAAACTTTCCAAACCCACTTCTTTGTCAGCTGTTACGGATTCCCAATCCGTGCTGACAACTGCCATTGTAAGATGGCGCCTTTAGGACGAACTGTGCATGTGCGAGTTGGCGCAACGTCACAGGATACGTCACCATCCTATATTAAATAAGACAAGGACAATCGATAGTGCAGCATTAGAGTTAGCTGCGCAGAAAACGTAAGTACTTGTCTTATGAGCGCTTCGAGAATCGCCCTAGACTAAATAAGCAAAATATACTTATTTTGCAACATTAGTCAATACTTTCGTTCGGCTATATTTTTATTTGCAGTATCTTAGATAAAATACACTCTCCCTTGTATATATATGAGATTGCCTTGCATACCGATCTAATAGATCGATATTTCAAATGCGCATGCGTTTTATTTGTCATGCTCCACTATGATCTTGACTTGATTGCCACAATATGCACATGCGATAGTAAGTCTGTTGTATTGCGCATGCGTTTAATGTGGATCAGTTATTTTAATTATATGCAAAAAACAGGGATACGATTGGCGGTTTGCAAAGACATTAGACGGCCCACATTTGTGGGCTGGATGACGTGATGTCATCTTAATAAAATAAAATATTATTTTATTGAAAAAGGGGGCTTCGTTTTAAAGTTTGAGCAGGTAAATTACATTGCTTTTATAATTTATAATCAAAACGTTTGTTTAATTTAATATTAAAAATGAAAAAGTTAGTATTCCTTTAATGAACAAAAATATTTGCTAAACATCACCTAATAAAATAATCACACAACAGATTGCATCATCATCAAACTAAGTTTAATGAACAAAAACATTTGCTAAACATCACCTAATAAAATAATTACACAGATTGCATCATCATCAAACTAATTTTTTTTCTGCAATCAGTTCTCTGCATTGTTAGCATGTTAGATAATATTGGGTCTGCACCTATTCTATGCATTTCAATCTACAGTGATTAATAGGCAGTTAGGCGCCCTCTCCTCAAGCAGCTGGGCAGGAAGACAATAGGGAAGTGGCTGCAAGATCTTGCTCGATAGCTCTGGTCTGATCTGTGTACACAGATCAATTTAAGGCTGTTAAATTGCATAACTTTGCTGCAAAACAAGCGGACAGCTCCACCTACTGGCTATTTTAATTAGTGCATTGCTTTCCAAAGCTTTTCAAAAGCAGTCACATGACTGAACAAAAAAACGGTTGTTATTCTGAAACTATGCAAATAGAACCGGAGTAAACCGAGGGCCACCTGTATATAATAAACAGTTATCAAAGTGTGTAAATGAATCTATAAGGTGATCTACAACCAACTGTTCAATGAATAAACCAATTCTGCTATTTAGTTATGACATAAAAAACAAGGGGTAGTCTGTCTTATCTAAGCCATTTGAACTTACATACAAAAACATAGCAAGACTTTTTATACTTATCACATTTAAAATATAATTTTCAGGGGGGGCGTGTCCGGGCTGAGGTCTAAGATGGCCGCTAAATGGGGAGCTCTGCCATATAGATTTACAATCCGCCTGTAATCTAAGAGTCTGAATAGGCAACCAGCTTAATACTATATTGCAGGAAGAAGAGAACATTGAACTGACTGGTCCTATATAAAAAATAAAAATTTGTATTGCTGCAGGACTTCCCAACTGGACTGCTGTGTATCCCTGGCGGCCTCTGAGGAGAGGGATCCCAGCTCCCCCCCCCCGGGAAACTGGGTAAGCAGAGACACTTGACACCCTCTGCTCAATATCTACAATATGGAGGAGGACCTCTACATCAAAATTCGAGCCTTGTTTGCTCAATCTGAGAAGTGGATAATCCACAGGTTTGACCGACTTATGGCGCTAACTGGTGCCCCTGGAGAGGAGCCATGTGGGCCTATTGAGGTGGAGTCGACAGTATCGAGTGCTCTGAGTGGCGCAAATCTTCAGCTGGACGAGAGCTCTTATACTAGAGCCGACATACCGGAGAGGGAACAGAAGGAGAATAGCCCTGATCAGGAGAACCTGAGAGCTGTCAGTGTTTTCGGAGCCGTCACAGAACATACCTCACTCGAAGGGCCCGTTGTTCCTGGGGGGACTGCCGCCAACGAACAAAAACCAACAGGGTCATATAATGGTGACGGGGTGGAGGATCTCCAGACCTTTGTAGCCTGCCCGGTCACGCGGAGGAGAGCGGCCGGCTCCCGAGCGATTGGCTTGGCGGGTAAGATTTTCTGGCTGATAATCTTCTACTACCCGGTCACTTTGGATCCCGACGGGGGAGTGCTAAGAGGTACCCAAAATTTAGATGCCCGTATCAGAACGGGGGTCGGATGAAATGCCCCAGGAAAAAATACACTTTAAGGGGCCAGGACTAACTCAGTAACTCTCCTTCCCCCCTATGAACTATACCCTTTTGATGCCCTGAGAGACGATACTTTTGATGCTAGGGCTATTGCAAGTATATCTGAGTTTTTTTAAGCCCCTGAACTCTCCACGAATAAAGTTTTACCTAGCCTGCTTTCTGAGCAATAGGGGAAAATGGATATGAAACAATACAGAACGCTTATGTTCCCCTATAAAACGTTTAGTTTGCATACCACTAGCTAAGTTCTTTAGAGTATTATGAGCACTGCACTTACTGTGGGCCTCCCTTAGTGTCAACTTTATATCTTATGTTTCAGACTATATTGTATAAATGTTTTAAATGTGTGATACGCTTAGACTTGCATACTTCTTTACCCCATTTTGGTTAGATGCCAGTTATGTAGACATGTTACCATGAAAGGGAGTGTGTAACCTGTATCATTTTCTAGAATCTGTATTATTTAGTGTGGAGTTGCACGGGTAAACCTACTACACTATACCTGGGACACGCATGCTTGGATGAAGCTATATAACCTTAATGTGCAGTCTATGAGTTACCTTACTAGGTGGGAGCCTCTGTAGATAGATTTCCTACTGTGGGAAGCTGTGTATTGGGTCTGCAACTTGTATGTCCTATTTGGTCTTGCCCTGCTGATCCGAGTACATATTAATATTCATGTATTACCGCCCCCCCCTGTTACTAAGGTGCCTTGAGATCTTATAACTAAGGTTCAATGCAGACACCTCTTGTAATTTAACCTCAACATCTTAGAGATTAAAGTTTACTTATAGCAGAGGTTAATATGTTGAATAGGAGGTCCATGAGTGGCCTATCAAATTTAGAAGCAAATTAAAAAACAGAATGCTATGGTGAGGGGCTATATATATATTGATTCCCATGTATTTTTTTTTTGTCTCCCTTGTTAGTGGGGTGCCTTGAGATTCTACAATTTAAGCTCACTGAAATTACTACTTGTAGTTTCAATTAGGCAGGCGCCCTAGACATAGCACATCTATATACCTCAGATTCTAACTTAGATTAGCATATTTATGCTAGGTTACTTAGTCCAAGGATCAGCTGAATACTCCAAGGACAAGCACAAGCCTACATAAGGTTTTATTTTGGTTAGTGAATTTGGGCTTACACCCAACTAGCTATATGTAACTGTTTTGTCTGTCCTCTGTTCATGCACTCATGTAAAAATGAGGTAATGCCCATGGCTTGTAGTTATACATGTGGGCTGACTTACAGCCCAGGCTATACAGTTGTACGGACATGCTTGTTTAATTCACCTTGTAAAACTTAATGTATGTCAAATGGGCATGTTGCCATGATAACTTTCTCTGAAACTTTTATTTCTGTTTGCCATTTTACCTCAATAAAAATTATTTAAAAAAAAAAAAAAATATATAATTTTCAAATTGCTCTGATGTTAAATATGATTTTTACAGCTGGGTGTGATATTTATTGTAACTAGGCTCAGAAAAACAAAAGGACAAGTCACTTTTCGATGAACAGCTAGGCTACAATTTGAATATGCTATGTTTTACATCTTTAACAGGTCTACGTTATAATGTTATACATGGCTTCATTTATTTGCCTTGAAGCTGAATATTTCTTCAATTTGTTCAGTAGTCTGAAAATATCTTTATTCGTGCGCTAAGCTCTTGATGTCTAAATGTCAATGTTTTACATATTTTTAAGTCCATTTTCTGTAAAACGTTGCACAAAATACGCTTTCTGTGACCTGAAGAGATTATAGTTTATGAAAAAGACATGAAATAAATAAAAAAATAAATTAAAAAAAAATGTCCTTGAAATGCACTTTAACAGGATATTTCATTATAAAAAGCAAGTAGAAATTACAAATTTAATGGCCTAATGACCATTGGTAATACACATATATAAAAACTAAAACTACAAGAAAATTATTTATTATAATTGTTGAATGTTTTTACCACAGTTCATTACAAGCATACTAAATTGTAGGCATGTAGCCATGTTACTAAATTCAGAGATTAAGGGCTCAATGTACGAAGCAATGTAAACTGCTCTGGAGCCCTTGCGGGGCAGGTTCACACATGCAAGTCTGCTTATTACACTCTTCGTCACCTCTGACGTGCCGAAGAGAAATCACAGAGAGCTTGGTTGCTTTCAGGATTGACAGTCCCTTCACTCACGCAATTGGTCACATAAATGAAGGGGCGGGCATTACACACTCATCGAGGTGTTTAATTACACATACAGCCAGTGGAGGAACAGATCTACTGCCCATATGCAGCAAAGGTGGACAGACCACTTCTCAAGTTGAGAAGCTGTCCACCCGCCTTTTAATATATGGGGCCCTAAGTCAATAATTAATAGTACAATGACAAGCTTCTGGACGAAACAGTGCTGTCTGTTGTCAATTTAAATGAGCTTTTAAACATGGAACAAGGAGGAAAGCATATTGGTGGTACAAACTATTTAAAGGTATATGAAACCCACAATTTTCTTTTGTGATTCAAACAGAGCATACAACTTTAAAAAAGTGTCCAATTTTTTTCTATTTTTCAAATTTGATTTGTTCCAATTGTATTCTTTGTTGTATATATCTATAATTCCTGATAGTTTATTATTTGGAAAAAAGGGGGTGAAGTGTTAAAAGAGAAAAACGGGGGGGGGGGACAGGACAAAACCACTAAAAAGAAACTTAACACAATTAAATACCAAAAATGTCTTGAAAAAGGGGACTAGAAATTATGCCAATTACACCAAATAATCTAATGATGTGGGAAATTAGTTTTGATTGAGAGATGTTCTGCCATTTTGAATTTATTATATATTTATGATGGGGGGTTTATAAGGGCTGTTTTTTAGAGGTAATGGCACTCACCTACCCCTTGCATAGAACCAGCATGAATGTGATGGCATTTCTCTGGCAATATTCCACTGTTTACATGGAAATGTGACCTTTTATTTGAAAGAGGAGTATCTAAATTTTCATACGTTTGTTTTCTATGTTTGGTGTATGTGTGCTGTCTTTAGGTGATACAGATTTCTTTAAAACCCATATCCCCCCTATAAATAAATATATTAGGTATTTAATTGTAATTATCACAGCAATCATCTACTACAAATGAATGTAACTTTCACCTAAACCTTAGAAGGAAATGTGATCTCTCATTTGAAGAAACAGAATCTTAACCCTACTTGTTCTTCTAAATGCTGGGGGGATCAAATTGGAGCTCTATAAGAAGGCCTCTTTCTCACAGTCAAAGCAATGATGAAGTGATCCTACGAAAGGGCACTGTCCCACTCCATGTGGCGTCACTGTATGCATGCTTAACGTTTGGGATTCATAATAATGAAATACATCTGGTCTCATGTAACTATGTACCTAGACTAACAAACAGCAGAAAATGTGGAAGACAATGGGGTTGTCTTCGTACTATGTGAGAAAAGCTGAAGTAACCCCACACACACACACACACACCACAACCTTCACACAAAAAAGGTTAATGAGCCTTGGCATTATCCCAAATTTGAAATCTGAAATAAATTAAACACATATATAACACCGTATGAGGCAGGTAAAGTGCATGTCAAATTATTTATATCAGCTGTAGCTGACATTTTATAATGGAGCTAAGAGTTATTTGCCTCAAGAAATAAACATTGTGTATCGGTACAATATAGTGATTTATCTACTTTGGCAACTAGTGTTTCGTCACTAAGGCTAAATAATATTTTTGGTCCTTGAATAAAATTAAAATGACACACAGTACATTAAGGTTAAAAGCATTAAAACATTTTTTTTTCAAGATGTCAACATACCTCATAAGGAATACCATTATTGACCAATTTTATAGTGTCACCCACAAGTCATAAAGCATAAAAAATGGACCATATTTTAGAAAATGAGATCTTCTGCATTGCAAACAAATTTGTGTTATCATGTGAAGCTGTAAACTATGGCCATCGACACTTTGTTCTTTTTGTATGTGTAATTTATATCCTCTTTTATTCTAAGAACATGAAAATGAGAGCTCTTCTCTATAAGTAGAATTGATGAAAATTGCCTTCAAAAATGAGAATTCTGAGTAGTTGCTAGGCAATGAGACCTTCCTGTAAAGTCAATTTAGAAATGTTTTGCAATTGATATCACTGACGAGACATTTATAAAATATGATGGTACAGACACTGGAAGTGGAAAGTGTACAATAGAGATATCCTGGGATTATTTTACTACAGCATGCTATTTCAACATTTAAGCTTTTTTTTTTTAAAAAAAAATACCAACACACATCAATGCAGGACTGCTATTTATCACTTAAATTTGAAAGCATTTAAACATAATGCTGTTATAAAAACAGACAGAAAAGTCATATCTTTGTATACTTTTAATATTTGCTAAAAGATATATGCTATTATGCTAATTTTAGGTGCAATATTTATTTGTGCTACTTTAACCTTTAATGTATATATATATATATATATATATATATATATATATATATATATATATATATATATATATATATATATATATATATACACAATTATTAACCTGGACTGGGGCACTGGGGGTGGAGTCTAAAAATAAGGGGAGGGGCATAAATTACCAAAGGCTGGAGTTGGTGATATGGGGCAGAACTACAGCATTCAGGGCATTAAATCTGCAGATAAATATCAAGTGATACATTTTTCAGGTAGGAACTAGAGGAGTTTGTAAACCCTGATGTGGTATTGGCTGCTATAAACATTTTAACCATTGATTTATACCTGTGTGCAGGGATAATATTTTTTTAAGTATTCTCAATTAAAGGGGAAGCCTACTTGAAAATATTTATTGTTAAAAAAGATAGATGACCCCTTTATTACCCATTCCCCAGTTTTGCATAACCAACACAATTATATTAATACACTTTTTACCTCTGTGATTACCTTGTATCTACGCCTCTGCAGACGGCCTCCTAATCTCAGTGCTATTTACAGACTTGCAATTTAGCCAATTAGTGCTGACTCATGAATAACTCCACAGGAATGAGCACAATGTTATCTATATGGCACACATGAACTAGCACTGCCTAGCTGTGAAAAGCTAATAATATCCACTTTACGGTCCCTTTAAAGACACAGACTACAGGCACCTCCCGACCCATTATTATGACATAAGGAAAAAAATGGGCTAATGGGTTAAACTGGATGGGACATTATTATTGAACCATTGATATTTGTACCTGAATTTTAGAAGAATATCTTATTTCCTCATTGTTTCATTTACTACATCTATATGCTATATGTTACATTAATATTTTGATATACAAGAAACATTAAATTAAAAGGACATTTTGTATTTTGTTATATCTAAAAGAGGACAAAATTGATTACAGTTTAAAAAAAAAAAATATATATATATTTTATTTTAAAGGGACATTAAACCCCAAATTTTTCTTTCACGATTCAGATAGAGCATATACTTTTAAGCAACTTTCTAATTTACTTCTATTATGGCATTTGCTTCATTTTCTTGGTATCCTTTGTACAAGGAGCAGCAATGCACTACTGGGAGTTAGCTGAACACATCAGGTGAGCCAGTGACAAAAAGCATATATGTACAGCCACCAATCAGCAGCTAACCCCCAGTAATGCACTGTGGTTTCTGAGCCTACCTAGGTATGCTTTTCAACAATGGATACCTAAATAATTATGCAAATAAGATAATAGATAATAGAAAAAAATTGGAAAGCTGTTTAAAATGGCATGCTCTAAATTATCAAGCAGAACAAAGGAGGCCTCTCATGATGTAATATTGTCATTCATTTAGATCACTGGTTACAAACTTATACTCAGGCCTCCTTAACAGGTCAATATTTTGATGATATCTGAACCAGAGCACAGGTGAAATAATCAGCTGATTAGTAACCATGGTTATTTTATCTGCTCTCATCCAAGGTTATCCAGAAAACCTGGACTGTTAGGGAGAGCTGAGGACAGGCATGAAAACCAGTCAAGATCCCACTCACATATCTATGAGCACTTGTAAAAAAGTGTTCCTCAGAGCTGCCCGGAAAGTTCTCTTCTGGGCTCAGGAGCCCTGTGTCAAACAGCTGAGGATGTTGCTTCACTCCATTCCGGGTATACCATTAGCTTTCTATGGAATTCCTGCAAAAGTGCTGCAAGGGTGCTGTTGGCTATAACTGTAGTAAAGCTACTTGCAAAAACAGGAGTAGATTTAAAGACATGTATTTAAAAGAAATGTTTTTCTTTTTCTTTTAATCTACTCCTGTTTTTGCAAGTAGCTTTACTACAGTTATAGCCAACAGCACCCCTGCAGCACTTTTGCAGGAATTCCATAGAAAGCTAATGGTATACCCGGAATGGAGTGAAGCAACATCCTCAGCTGTTTGACACAGGGTTCCTGAGCCCAGAAGAGAGTTTTCCAGGCAGCTCTGAGGAGCCGGTCCCCCATATTTGCACTTTGTTATAAGTGATCATCAATGTGTGAGTGGGATCTTTTCTTCTCTATGTACCAAAACCTCTATGACAATATTACACTATAAGGCGCATCCTTTTTTCTGCTTATTTTTTCAGATTTGGATGTGATGCACCCATTTATTAGGAGCAGCAGCCCAGTGGTTTAATTTGGACTAATTAACCCACATTTACCATCTGATACTTATATGGACATTTCCAGATTTTAGGTATCATATACCCATATATATATTTTATATCTCATATTGAAATGTTTATTATACTGGTGTGCGCCCCATAGTTGTTATTTCTGAATTAGGAATTATGAAAGTTTAATTTTGACTTTTCTATCCTTTTTATCTTGTAAAATGTGTTTTTGTCCATCATTAAACCAGTGGGGGTTCTATTTCTCAACCAGTAAACAATCTGGCTTCAAGGCCAAGTTCAACACAGACAATCACTTCTTGTTCACTTCAAACTCAGAATATATTTCAGATGCATGGCAGAAATATGTAGAGGGTTTTTTTTATCACCCTCCTTTAGATAAATTATGCAACAGAGCTCTAATTGAAAAGGACAACGGGTAACAAGTGAAAAATAAAAAAAAAGAAATTGGTGCAAGTACTGAGAAAATAGAGAAAAAAAGGGAAGAACAAAAAATATAAGATCGAGATGCTAATAGACAACAAAGTTGGAAGAATAAAGTAATAAAAGAGTGAGAGAAAACATATTGGATTGTAAGGTAATAAGGGGAACTCACCTTACAAAAAGGTGTTTCGTAATTAGGCAAGAGGGGAAGACAATGATAAAAACTGAAGAGAATGAAAATAAGAATGGAAGAAAAGGAAAACCCTTTGATGAAGCAAAATCCTGAATGTTCTTGTTCTTGTGAACTAGTTCAAAGAGTATGGTGGATAATATTATATAATATGTAGAGTAGATATAAAGGTTACGGAACAGAATGCAAGTTTCAGTTAATTGTTTCAAAACAACAAATCCTATTTATTCAGCGTACTAATGACTTGTACAAAAGGCTCATGAATGCCGGCTTATACAGAAAGGATACGCTGTGAAATGAGCAATATCCTAGAAGATATTTCACAACAAAGAAAGAATAAATAGAAAATTTACTTTAATGTAACTTTTTAAGATTTAATCAGTTTCTTCTCCAGAGTGTTAATATCCTGAGAAGAAAAGTACAAATTGTTCCCCTCTGTACAATTCAAGCTACAGAATATGCATTTCAGTAAATTGGTTCACAAGTGTAGATGGATGTGATTGTTTTTTCCACCATCTGTATTGGCTCATATTTTTTTTCTAGCCATTCGTAGGTGCTGAAGTTGATATTTTAATATCTGCCATTTTAAATCAGTGCTCTTAATAAATATGGGATAGGTCCCATTGTGTGTACTGTGTGGAAATAGATGATATGTTGATTATTTCCAGGCTTTTAATTTTCCACCTGTGATTTTAAATTTCAAAAGAGAATGTCCTACTTTGTGAACATATAATGCAATGTACATTGATTCCAAATATAGAAGACCTATTCTAGTCTGTGCAATAAAATTGCATTAACAAACATCTCCACTACTAACATTAGGAGTGACAGGAGTAATTAAGGTTGAGACAAACTCTATTTATATAGAAAGAAGAGAATATTATAATGTTAATACCAAATATAGGATTTATATATAAAAAAAACCCTGAGCTATGCAAGCAATATGAACAAAATATGCAAAACTATGCAAGCAAATATACATAGCAGAAGATACTTGCAAGAAAATTTTTTTCTGTGTATTCAATCATGCATTCATCTACATTATTCTTAAAAAAAACTCCTATTATTTATTCCTATGTGCATAGCAAATTCATGAAAGAAAAAAAAGTAATCCTCTTTCTGTATTTATTTACACAAAAAATGGAGAGAAAAAAATGCATTCAATATTACATTGCAGCCAATAAGATTCAACATTCAAAATGTAACATTCAATAATAAAATGCATTTCTTTCATATAGGTGGCGAGAGTCCACGATTTGTTACATATGGGCTATACATTTCTATCAGGAGGAGGCAAAGTTTCCAAAACCTCAAAGCCTATAAATACCCCACCCACCTTACTCATATCTCAGTTTAAACTTTGGCTCCTTCGGAGGTGGTTAAAGTATGATGTGCTTAAGATATGTGCTTCAGTGTTTATTGAAGTTTGTTTTTTCCTCAGAGTACAATGTTTGTCAGAGGGAAATAAGGGGAGTATTGCCTAAGGTTAACATGTTCTTACCTCTGTATATACCTTCTAATGGGCTATCTGTAAACATACTCCTATATATGTTCCTCTGCTGATATGTTTCAGCACTGGTTTGCCTGTCTGCTTGCAGTGGACGAGTGTCTATCAGCATTATTATGGTATTTTTTCTTTTACAGACACTCCTAGCTAATTTGGGCACTTTTCTGTTTCAAAAGTTTATGTTTTATATATACTGTTATATTGCAGCCCAGGGACAGAACTGTTTTAAATTTTTTGAGGAACGGTATTTAAACCGGAATTATCTTAGTTTCTTTGCCACAGTATATCATAATAGATCCCACGAATCTAAGATGTTTACCTTGATGCTTGTTTATTTTCTATGAGCGCGCCGCTGTGTAGCATCTTCTTTAAACCCGCCCCTTATGACATCATGGTTTTTTTTAAATGTAATGTTGCATGTTGTTTTGCCGTGATTTTCACGCCTTTTTTTACTTTAAATAGTAGTTCATTGTAACGCTTAGATGCCCTCATTTGAGTATAGGTGCTTTATATACTACATAAGTTTATATTCTTAAAGCGCTCTATACAGTGTTTTTTTAACCTTATATTTATTGACAAAGACTTTTCCAATCCTCAAAGTTCTTTTTTAAACTAGGATTTTTATTTTTTTTTAAATGTAATTTGTTTTGCTTTTTTTCAATCATTATTTTCTATGCCAACATCCTGCTTCTGTCTCTGAAATCACCATAGGACCTGAGTCTATTGAACACATTTCTACCAAAGCTAAGTGTGTTGCTGCAAAACTTCTGACGTGCCGTCTTCAGCAAATTTATGCGACTCATGTATATTATTTTTTATCTCGCCCTAATGATGTACCTATGGTTTCAAATGCTCCTTCTGTTTCAATTTCACAGATGGATGTAGATGGCATACCCTCAGCAATGAAGAAATGCATTGCTGCTTCAATTGAAAAGGCCCTGACTGAAATGTTGCCTTCAAATAAGCAAAGGAGATCAGCTTTTTTACCTTCACCTAGAAAAGTATGTACTGATCAGACTAATACTGACGTTTCTTCTCATGATGATAATTCCTCTGATACTGATACTTATTTAAAATTGATCATATTCATTCTCTTTTAAAAGAAGTTTTAGTCACTTTAGGAATTGAAGAAGCTAAACCTTCTAAAGATATTCTTTGTAACAAATTAAATTCCTTTTTTAAGTCTAACATTGTTATTCCAGAGATATTTCCTGTTCCTAACGCAGTATCTAATATTATCTTTAAAGAATAGTCTAAACCTGGTACTTCTTTTAACCCTTCTTCTCGGTTAAAAAAATTCTATACTTTTGCCAATTTGGAGATATGGGAAACTATCCCTAAATTAGATGGGGCTATTTCTTCTCTAGCTAAACATACTAAGATTCCCTTAGAGGATAGTACTTCTTTGAATGATCCTTTAGATAGGAAACTTGAATCTTTTTTGAGTAGAGCTTATTTACATACTGGTTATGTTCATAGACCAGCTATATCTATTGCTGACGTAGCAGCTGCCTCTACTTTCTGGCTCTCTAATCTTGCTCAGCAATTTTCTTCAGACCCTGAGTGTTGTAATATTCTTAATTTATTACAAGAAGCAAATCTTTTTATCTGTGATGCAGTATTTGACATTATCAAGATCAATGTTAAAACTATGGGCTCTATTTAACAAGCTCCGTATGGAGCTTGATGGCCCCTGTTTCTGGCGAGTCTTCAGACTCGCCAGAAACAGCAGTTATGAAGCAGCAGTCACAAAGACAGCTGCTCCATAACCTGTCCGCCTGCTCTGAGCAGGTGAACACACATCACCACAATACAACCCGATTGAGTACGATTGGGTTGATTGACACCCCCCTGCTGGCGGCCCATTGGCCGCAAGTCTGCAGGGGGCGGCGATGCACCAGCAGCTCTTGTGAGCTGCTGGTGCAATGCTGAATACGGCGAGCATATTGCTCGTCGTATTCAGTGAGGTCTGGCGGACCTGATCCGCAGTGTCGGATCAGGTCCGCCAGATCTTGATAAATATGGGCCTATGTCTTTAGCTATTCTTTCAAGAAGAGCTTTATGGCTTAAATCTTGGAATGCTGATATGGTCTCTAAAATTTGATTACTATCTCTTTCTTTTCAGGGTAAGAATCTATTTGGTTAACAATTAGATTCAATTATTTCTTCCATTACTGGAGGCAAGTCAGTTTTTCTGCCTCGAGACTATAGATCTAAAGGAAAATTTAAGGCTCCAAATCATTTTCGTTCTTTTGGAAACAAAGATCAGAAGCCTTCCCCCTCTCCAAAAACTCCTTGCTCTAATTGGAGACCTTCTTCCAATTGGAATAAACCTAAACGATTCAAGAAAGCTAATTCTGTCCATAAAACAGCATGAAGGTGCGGCCCCCAACCCAGTTCTTCTGGTAGGAGGCAGATTAAATCTTTTTCAGAAATATTGGTCAGAATCTGTCCAAAATACCTGAATTCAGAATATAATCTCTCAGCGATATTGAATTGGTTTCAAAATCAAACCCCCAAGGGGACGGTTTTATTTAACTCATGTTCCAAAACATCCAGTAAAAGCTCAGGCTTTTCCAACATGTGTCTCACATCTAGAATTGATGGGAGTGATTATCCCAGTTCCTCTACAGGAACAAAGAAAGGGTTTTTACTCAAATCTATTCATTGTGCCAAAGAAGGAGAATTCCTTCAGACCAATTTTGGATCTCAAAACACTAAACAAATTTGTAAGAATTCCAAATTTCAAGATGGAAACTATTAGTACTATTCTACCTTTTGTTTAGCAAGGTCATTATAGGTCCACAATAGACTTGCAGGATGCTTATCTTCACATCCCTATTTATCCAGACCATTTTCAATTTCTGAGATTCTCTTTTCTAGAAAAGCATTTTCAGTTTGTTGCTCTTCTGTTTGGCCTAGCAACAGCACCAAGAATATTTTCAAAGGTTCTCAGTGCCCTTCTATCTGTAATCAGAGAGCAGGGTATTGCTGTGTTTCCTTATGTGGAGAATATCTTGGTTCTAGCTCAATCTTTTCATTTAGCAGAATCTCACATGACTCAACTATTGTTGTTTCTTCAAAATCATGGTTGGAGGATCAATTTTCCAAAAAGTTTCTTGATTCCTCAGACAAAGGACACTTATTTAGGATTCCAAATAGACTCAGTGTCCATGACTCTTTCTCTGACAGAAAAAAAAGGCAAAATTAAGTTAGTTTTAGCTTGTCTAAACCTTCAGTCTCTATCATACCCTACAGTGGCTATGTGCATGGAGGTGTTAGGCCTAATGATTGCAGCATGGGACGCGATCCCCTTTGCTCATTTTCATATAAGACCTCTTTAACTTTGCATGTTGCGCCAATGGTGAAAGAAGTATCTTGGATACTTTCTTGGACAGAAACCAATTCCTGTCTCATCACTGCGATTCACATCCCAGGTGTGGACAACTGGGAGGCAGATTATCTCAGCCTTCAGTCACTACTCCCAGGTAAATAGTCTCTTCATCAGGATGTATTCTTACAAATTGTTCAGATCTGGGGTTTTCCACAAATAGATCTGATGGCCTCTCGTTTGAACAAGAAACTTCCCAGATACCTTGCAATGTCATGGGATCCTCAGGCAGTAATGCTGGATGCTCTAGCAGTCCCTTGGTCATTCCAAAATGTTTATATATTTCCTCAACTAGCTCTACTACCCAGAGTGATTTCAAAAATCAAGATGGAACAATCATCTGTACTTCTGATAGCTCCTGCGTGGCCTCTTAGGATCTGGTATGCAGATCTAGTTTGAATGTCCAGCTTCCCACCATGGCATCTTCCTCTAAGATCAGACCTTCTGTCCCAAGGTCCCTTCTTTCATTGAGACATACAATCTCTGAACTTAATGGTGTGGAGATTGAACGGCTAGTTCTCAGTCACAGAGGTTTTTCAGACTCTGTAATTAATACTATGAATCAAGCAAGAAAACCTATTACTAGGAAAATTTATTATAAGGTTTGGGAAACTTATATTTCCTGGTGTTTCTTTCACAATTTTTCTTGGCATACATTTAGAATTCCTAGAATTCTTCAGTTTCTTCAAGATGGTTTAGATAAGGACTTCAGATTTCAGCTCTTTCTGTTATGTTTCACAGAAAGATTGCTCATCTTCCAGACATTCATTGTTTTGTTCAGGCTTTGTTTAGAATAAAACCTGTAATTAAATCTATTTCTCCCCCATGGAGTCTCATTCTAGTGTTACAGTCTTTACAGGCCTCTTAAATCAATTTCTTGGAAAGTTCTGTTTCTTTTAGCTATCTCTTCTGCTAGAAAAGTTTCAGAATTATCCGCCCATTCTTGTGAAACACCTTACTTCATTTTTCATCAAGATAAAGCATTTTTACGGACTACTTTGAAATTTTTGCCAAAGGTTCTTAATTATAACAACATTAATAGGGAAATTGTTGTTCCCTTTTAATCCTAAAAATGATGCAGAAAGATCTTTACATTCTTTGGATGTTGTCAGAGCTTTGAAATATTATGTTGCTGCCACTAAAGATTTCAGAGACTTCTAGTTTATTTGTCATTTTTTTCTGGTTCACGAAAGGGTCAGAAAGATTCTGCTATTTCTTTAGCCTCTTGGTTAAAACATCTGATTCACAAAGCTTATTTGAAAGCGGGTCAGTCCCCGCCTCAGAGAATTACAGCTTACTCTACAAGATCAGTTGTAACATCTTGGGCTTTCAAGAATGAGGCTTCAGTTGATCAAATCTGCAAAGCAGCCACTTGGTCTTCTTTGAATACTTTTACCATATTTTTGATGTTTTTGCCTCTTCAAAAGCAGCTTTTGGAAGAAAGATTTTTCAGGCAGTGGTCACTCGTTGATTCTGCTGCCTAGACAGATTTCTTCAGGTTTTTTAGTTATTAAAATACTTTAATTTGGATATTATTTTCATCAAAAAATCTGTTTATATTTTATCCCTCCCTTTTTATTTTGTTACTAGAGGTCTTCCACATCTTGGGTATTATATCCCATAACAAATTGTGGACTTTGCCAACTTATATGAAAGAAAACATAATTTATGTAAGAACTTACCTGATAAATTAATTTCTTTCATGGTGGCGAGAGTCCACAAGGTCCTCTCCCTATTATGGTTTGTTTTTTAACAGAGCACATCTTTTTTCCTGTTACCTTTTTATGGCCTTTTTTTACTTCTTTTTTACACCTCACTTCTTGGCTATACGTTAAACTAAGATATGAGTGAGGTAGGTGGGGTATTTATAGGCTTTGAGGTTTGGCAACTTTGCCTCCTCCTGGTAGGAATGCATATCCCATATGTAACAAATCGTGGACTCTCGCCACCATGAAATAAATTAATTTATCAGGTAAGTTCTTACATAAATTATGTTTTCTTATGTGTATATTTGTAAATGAATAAACTTTAAATAAAAAATGTCCAAATGCCCACGTAGCATGGAGACTGCAGACCACTTCTGGGATAGACTTAACCCGTGTACGTTGCACGGTCATTAAAGAGTTTAATAGAGCAGCATGGCCGACAGCAGTCTTGCCGACTTTTTGCAAGACCTGCACTATTCCAGAGTAACATGAGGGGTTATGTGAACATTAAGGTGCTAAAGGGAAAGCATACTGTAAAATTGGCTTCTCCTTAAAGTGTTTCCAATGACTTGTTATAATAGCTGCTGAGTATAAAATGTAGAGGAAATTCTTTAAGGTTTATTTTTGTATACAAATTGCTGTTTTTGCTCTTTGAAACCACAACCTATTAAAATTGTCTGAGCTTGCAAGTAGAGCAGAGCTCCTTATTGTATCACAGTATACATACAAATATTTCCTAACCTAATCTCTGTCTGTATACTCAAAGCCCTGAATTTTGAAATAACAATTGGAAATTAATATTTTATTATCTATCTTTCTCATCCCCCTCTGGGAGTTTGATTTCTTTACTATTGTCTTGTTTACATAGCTTTACTGTACCCAATACTGCAATATATTCATTTTTTAGTAAAGACATCGGTTTAAACAGGCAACAACAGCTATTGTAAAGAAAAAATAAAGATAAATAAGCTATTTGTAAACAATTTAATACACTCCAGCATAGAAATTGGATTACTGGGAACACATTAAAGGGAAGAAAAGTTTATAGTTATTTGTCCCTTTAATTAGGAGAATACATAAGAAAAATAGCAATACATGAGGTTCTGGTCAAAAATCCAAAGGTATTTGTAGGTAAAAAAAAGAATGAGATGCTTTGTGTATTGGGTGGTTTAATATATTTTGTTAGTATTCAAACCTGCTCAAATGAAATGAACATTTGTGTTGTAAAGTATGTTTACAATTTACGCAAATAAAATGTTACCACTAATTAGTCAATCACAATCCTTTAAAAAAATGTAACAAATGATTTATCTACAAAAATCCCCATAAACTTTTACCCCTTCACCCAAATAAATGCATATATACGTTGTGTGGTACTTTGGCTATTGTACCGCACAACGTATATATTCGTTTGAGCTTCAGGAAGCTCCAGCAGTCTCGGCCATTAAGTTACAGCCGAGAGCTGAAATTCCTGAGCTCCAGGTATCTGCCCGCATATGGAAACCGAATGTGATCGGTGCTATGGTTCAATATGAGGGCAGATGCCAGATCGTTACACATAGTGACACTGTCTGTGTCACTGTGTGTAGCAATCAGCTGCTGGTGCCGGCTGTAGGTGTGGAAGGGAATCCGAGAGGCGGGTGGATGGCCCAGCAGTGGAGGGAGTGGGAGGGCCCTACACTACAGAAAATAACAAATAAAAGGAGGGAGGGGCAATGCTACAGAAAAAAAGAGGGATGGGAGTTTGAGGGGTCCCTAACAGGGGATCGTAGGGGGGAGTTGGTGAGATTACTACACTACAGAAGAAAAAAAAATGTAAATAAAAAAAATAACATTAAAAAAGGATTTTATAGGCTCTGGCAGAAAAAAAAAGGATTTTATAGGTACTGGTATTCCCTGGAGAAAAAAAAAAGCCTATTTTTTTATTGGCAGACTGTCTGCCAGTAATTAAGATAGGGGTGACCAGTGGGTGGTCAGGGAGGGAAGAGAAATGGTGGCACGAAATATACCAAAATGGGCCTGGATCAATACCCTGGGTTATCTGCTAAAAAAATATATAGTTTTGACAGGTAAATAAAAAAAACAAGGCTCTATTTCTGTTTAAATGTAGTGATAGCAAAAATGTTAAAAATTTTCTGATATTTTGGGCAAGTTTTTATCTGAAAGTCCTGGTAGTGAAGGGGTTAATGGCGATTTTCTATTGAAAATGTGATGAACCCCAATATTTTTTAAACAAAAGTATTTTATCAACTTCAACTAAAAGAAGCCAAAATTGAAAAGATATTCCTGTATTTCACAGAAAAGCAAGGTAAAGCATAAGAGAACATTAAACATACAATCTGTAGCAATATCAAAATATAATAGTTTTTGGGGGAAACTAAATAAATAAATCCCATCTTTATTCTAGAGTTATACATTCTATGAAAGTGATTTAGAAATGAAGTCTGTTTATCTATAAGCATAATGTAATAACCAAAGCAAACCTCCACCATCTGTAACGTAGGAGTATCTGTATCCTTCCACACTCCACAGATACAGTACCTAACATCTGTCAGAATGTGTGCTATAAGTTACAGTGTATGACTAGGCTTCATCCCACAACACAAGTTTTAATGTTAAATGAGGAAGAATATATGAAGGCTGAATAAAATAGTTTGTGCATTTCTAATTTAAAAATAGAACTTGTCATCTTTAAATAATGAGAGTGGAACTTTAGTCTGCCCCTTGATGATTGAGAATATAATTATTTTGCTTAATTTCCATTTGTTGCATGCAATCACTTACTTTATTAAAACATTTCATCATTCTGTTTCCTATAATAGATACTGTTGGTGGCATTATAAATAAGTCAATAAACTATATTATAGCTGAGAGCAGTGATTAATCAATCACTCCTCAATATATGTCTGACAAAAGGGGGGTTATCACTCACTGTGCTGTATGTGCCTGTATGTGCCTCTTTATGTGGCTAACAGAAAAAGCTTAATTACTCTTTCCTATTCTAATAGAGGTTTGAGCCATATATAAGAGACAATAATTATATAAAATAAGAAGATGTATGGGCAATATTCTTAGTGCTAACCACAGTATTAAATATAAATGTGAATATTAGAACATTTAGGGGAATAAGATAAAGCTAAAAAAAACTTTTTTATTAATGCAGAAAATGAACTAGAAGTATGTTCATTTAATTTACAGATAAAAAATGGAGGGCACCAAGTGGTATTAATCATTAAAATGTATGCAATAAATAGTCAAATGCAGACAAACATAGAAGTGGCGATGACCACCATTTGCACGGTCCCATCATGTGTCTGCTTGTTAAATAGGGAGGTGTTTGATACCAACATGTGCTTATTAAATCATTCTCTCTATGGTACATATGGTACATGGTCTCTCTGTGCATTATTTGTCTTCCAAATACCACAAACATGGCTCCTCAGGCCATGCAACAACCTCTCTGGACTTAGCAGAGGCAAATGACATCATATATTATGTGCATATTATGGGACATATTACACATGGGATCATTTACCTCTACCCATCTTTGCTGTTGAAAAGCTACAAATTAAAATTAAATGTGAGGAGAGCCAGTTACCTTAGGGCAGCATGCTGTCAAGCCACTTCTCAAAATCTGCCACCTAATAAAACATTTCATGAGACTAGACAGTTGGTCCCTAAACATATCATAAATGTCAATGTTTATACATGGTCTAAAGTTCAGTAAATATCATTGTTACATTTTTTTAATTATTTCATTAGGGGACACTGAACCCAAATTGTTTCTTTCGTGATTCAGATAGAGCATGACATTTTAAGCAACTTTCTAATTTACTCCTATTATCAAACGTTCTTCATTCTCTTAGTATCTTTATTTGAAATGCAATAATGTAAGTTTAGATGCCGGCCCATTTTTGGTGAACAACCTGGGTTGTTTTTGTTGATTGGTGGATAAATTCATCCACCAATATAAAAGTGCTGTCCGGAGTTCTGAACTAATAAAAAAGCTTAGATGCCTTCCTTTTCAAATACAGATAGCAAGAGAACGAATAAAAAATTATAAAAGGAGTAAATTAGAAAGTTGATTAAAATTGCATGCTCTTTCTGAATCACGAAAGAAAAAAATTTGGGTTCAGTGTCCCTATAAAGTTTAATTTACTTCTATCGTTTTGACAATTTAGAGGACTTATATTTTGCTTAGTGTTGTTTTTTATGTGATGATTAATTGGACAAAAATTGCATAGGTCGACAATGCCATAAAATATTTGTATATTTCTTATTTACATGTTTGTTTGTTTTTTAAATAATATTTCAATAGCATAAGTTCTAAGCATTGAATTCTTTACATATTTGGAACTGAAGACAATTATAACAAAAATTGAATATATATAATATTTTATAGAGTGGTTATTTTAACATAAGATTAAATATAGCACTTTATAAAAAGATGTGCTACTTCTAAACTTAATTAGAAAAAACTGATAGAATTTTGGCCTTATGACTTGATATTATCCTATTATATTAATGTAATAGTCCCATGGTGCTAATGCATTGGATTTATATAAAACCTACCAAGATGTACCTCGTCTTGTTAAGATCCGACTATAATAAAAGAATAGTGCTATATATCAATTTTACATTTCTTGAGATTGACTTCTATTAATCTTGCCATCAAATGAACTTGTCATAATCCAGTACTCATTCTTGCCTCCTCTTATATCCATTGCGCTCTCATTTCTTGCAGTGTTGCTGGCTGTTGACAACACATAATACACTATTTCTCAGTTTGCTAACAACTGAGTTTGCAGAATGACTTTCCCAATCAAGTGACAAATGTCAAAAGCACACAGTAAATACACCTGAATAGGACTCTTTGTGTATGTGCACAGGTATTATAAATAACAATCCTCTTCTTCTTTTTCTTCTTCTTAATAATAATAATTATTATTATTAATAATAATAATAAGAAGATGAAGAAAAATAAAAAAGGATTGCTATTTATAATAATAATAATTATTATTATTATAAATAGCAATCCACTTCTTCTTCTTCTTCTTCTTCTTCATAATAATAATAATAATAATAATAATAATAATAATTTTTATTATTATAAATAGCTATCCTCTTCTTTTTCTTCTTCTATTTCTTCTTCTTCATCATCATCATCATCATCATCATAATAATAATAATAATTATTATTATTAAGAAGAAGAAGAAAAAGAAGAAGAGGATTGTTATTATTATTAATAATAATAATATTAATAATAATAATAATAATATAAATTGCAATCCTCTTCTTCTTATTATTATTATTATTAACAATAATAATAATAATTATTATTATTAGAAATAGCAATCCTCTTCTTCTTCATCTTCATAATAATAATAATAATAATAATAATAATAAGAAGAAGAAGAAGAAGAAGAAAAAGTCTGATTATGATTATTAATATGATTATTATTATTATTATTATTACTTTTATGATATAATCAGAAGTAAATTTGAAACAGTGAAGGAACACATAAAATGCTATGCCTATCGTAAGGTTTATAACTTACATTGGAATTACAATATGATAACAACTGTCTGCCTTGTGAGAACAACAGCGGTTTTATAAATTGTCCCCTTTGTGTTTTTAATCACCAGTATTCCGTTTAAATAAAGCAGGGAGCAACAAACATAAATAATCTAAAGTCTAAACTGGCTTTTCCTATATTGCACTTGTTCTTTGAATAAAATGATCACTTTTTCCATTTGTCAGATGGATCCATTAACAAACACTACATTTAATTAAAAAATGCCTGTATTATTCATTGCTGTTAAAATGCAGACAATTTCTCATGATCTAAAGGTTCTACTGCACGGCTTTCCAGATACTAAGACTTTGCTTCCAACTATAGCAAATACATTAAATCTAAGTTCATTCTTATATTGATCTTGCTATGTTGCCAAAAGTACTTAGCTATAGATGAAAACCACTACCAGTGTTAGAGAAAATAGACTAAACTGACATTGTAATTCAAGTTTTTGGTTTCTTGTTTTATTCTTTCTATGATTCTTTATTTTATTTTAATTTTATTTTTTTAAATAATTGTTTCTCTTTAACACAAACTATTATAAATGTTCACAATATTAAAGGGACAGTCTAGTCAAAATTAAACTTTCATGATTCAGATTGGACATGCAATTATAAACAACTTTCCACTTTACTTTTATCATCAAATGTGCTTTGTTCTCTTGGTATTTTTTAATGAAAGCTTAACCTAGGTAGGCTCAAACTGATTTATAAACTGTTAAAAACTGCCTCCTAACTCAGTGAATTTTGACAGTTTTTCATAGTTTGACAGTGCTAGTTCATGTGTACCATATAGATAACATTGTGCTCACTCCCGTGGAGTTAAGAATCAGCACTGACTGGCAAAACTGTATGTCTGTCAAAAGAACTAAGATAAGGGGGCAGTTTGCAGAGGCTTAGATACAAGATAATAATAAAAGTATATTAATATACCTGTGTTGGTTATGCAAAAACTAGTGAATGGGTAATAAAGGGATTATCTATCTTTCAAAACAATAAAAAATCTGGAGTAGAATGTCCTTTTCTATTATAATATTTAAAATACCTTTTTTTAAACAGTTCGCAACAGACTGACATTGTATTTAAACAGATATTTTTGTAAAAAAAAAAACTGTCAATCATGCATATGAAAAAAGTATTTATTTACACATGTTCAAAATATGTATAAGCTGTTTAAATTTAAATGACATATAATATTGCAATATTGGTTTTGTACACACTTGCAATTCTCGATGGCTGATAAGGAGAGCTGCCACTGCTTCATTGGTAGAGAGGGACATGCCTCTGCACAAAATAAAATTGTTTAGAAAAAAAAAGTAGATCTAAATCCAAAATGCATTTTGATATGTCCTTTTTTAGATGAAATAAAGAAAAAAAGACTATAATATCCACTAGAAGGAATGATACTGAAAAATTGTCCTGTGACGAATAAACCATTTTCTTATGTGGGAGTTGTTCCCATCAACCAGTAAAAATGAGTATTCAAGGACTCAGCTGTATATAATAATATACTTTCTGTTAGTTTCACAGTACATTTAAAGGGACACTCAAGTCAAAATGAAACTGTCATGATTCATGATTCAATTGATTTCCATTAAAAAAAGTGCAGTTTTTTTAAAATGACACTTTTTGAATCCCCAGCTCCTACTGAGCATGTGCAAGAATTCACAGAATATACGTATGTGCATTTGTGATTGGCTGATGGCTGTCACATGATACAGAAATTTGTCAGAAAAAAAATTTATTACTCATTTGTAGTTCAGTGCATTGTCTTTTTATCATGCATTTGCTAATTTTGCAAATCTACTGTATTTACTGGTCCTTTAAACAGCTTTTACTTATTCAGCTCTGCTACTCTTTCATATACATGATGGATCAAAATTAAGTAATATATCCATTTAAAGGGACAGTCTATTCAAAATTAAACTTTCATTATTCAGATAGGGCATGCCATTTTAAACAACTTTCCCATTTTCTTGTATCATCAAATTGGCTTTGTTCTCTTGGCATTCTTTGTTGAAAGCTAAACCTAGGTAGGCTCATTTGCTAATTTGTAAGCCGTTGAACCGCCTCTTATCTCAGTGAATTTGAGCGTTTTTCACAGTTGGACAGCACTGTTTTGTGTGTGTCATACAGATAACATTGTGCTCACTCACGTGGAGTTATTTATGAGTCAGCACTGATTGGCTAAAATGAAGTTCTGTCAAAAGATCTGAAATAAGGGGGCAGTCTGCAGAGGCTTTGATACAAGGTAATCACAGAAGTAAAAAGTTAATTAATATAACAGTGTTGGCTATGCAAAACTGGGGAACAGGTAATAAAGGGATTATCTATATTTTAAAACAATACAAATTCTGGAGTAGACTGTCCCTTTAAGTGTCATGCTCATGCTGTATTTTTCCCTTTGTATATATAACTTACATTGGAATTCTATAACACATAACATAACATAAAATGTTACAGTAATAGCCTTATCATTATTTGTTTAAGAGCTTAATACTGCAGAATGTGCTTTGTGTGTGTACTATACACTGCATAATGTGTTTTATTATTAAAAACATTTCTTCTTTGTGCTATACAGCACAGTCACTTTTGTGAAGCGATGCATTTCATTTAAAATATGAAATTCATTTGCGTATATACACATTCTGCCAACCTTTTAGTCAGTCAATAAAAAAGAGAGAGAACAGTCATGCCACAAATATACACTTGTGAATAAATCTAAACACTATTTATTAGAATGGCAACGCCAACTGCACATCCGCTTAGGCAAAACTAAATCAAATACTGCATGAGACAAAACACAATTAAGTAGCATATTTATAACATATGAGTGATCCGTTTTTACATTCTGTGAGAAAGAAGCAACAGCAATACATTTAAACTAATAGCTGTTGCAGGATAAATTTGGTGGAGCAATTTATTCTCTGTAGTGCTAAGCGCTGCATGAAATATGAAGAAAGAAGGATGTTATTAAGGTTTAGTGTAATTTGAATCAGTAATATGCAAAAAGGGAGAAAAAAAAGAGACTGACTTTCTAATATGACATAGTCCTTGACTTTCATAATTCTTAAGCACTTTCTTTTATCATTTTGCTGATGTATGTTCTATTTTAAAATCAGTAGGATAATGGATGTGCTTCTTATACAGTAAATTGGGTTTTATATCAGAGACCTGTCAGAGTCTCGACAGGTTGACCTGACAGTGGTCCTGTATTCGCAGCTCTCCTTCATTCTGCTTTTTCAAGGTGAGAGGGTCAGTTTTAAGAAAAGTGCAGAAGATTGCTTGATCCCTCAGGAAACATCTCAGTGTCGTAATAACATTTACTGCAAGCTATAATCATTTTATGTTCTTCTTAACAGCTTAAAAGCAGAGATATACTTTGCTACCACATGTATTTTTATTAATCAAGGACATTTAAGTCTTCAATTGATATCACAAATTCAAAAAACTGTTCTCATCCTACTACAATGACTGGCAAAGGAATTTAGTTTCAAAGTATGTTTGTGTGTATAAATATATAAACACACACACATACAAATATTACTGTGTTCGATTGGGATGAAAATAGGCATGTGAAAAGCAACATCCAACTAAATACTGATGTAGAAGTATATCACTGGTGGGTGGGTGTATGTTTTGGGGGGGTATGTTCTAAGAGGTAACTGCAGACAAAGATTACCCTCCTTAGCTTGAAGAATATAGAGTAATGTTCTCCAGTGTACTTGTACAAAGGTCCCTCCTTATTATGTAATGCAGTGAAGCATGATTTGATTGTATACATGCATAATGATGTCACATGCAGCTGGAAATTTACAAGGAGCATCAGCACTACCTCGTTGTTTTGTGGTGAAGCGCTTATAGCCGCACAGTATCTAGAAAGATACTCATTCAAAACAGGAAAGTCTGAAAGAACATGACATACTGAACAATAAGTATATACAAGTGTCTCGCTAAGAGTTACGTGCAAGCTATATCGGGTTTATTGTGGCAGTTTACGCACAATGGATGTTGCGCGTGTATTACAATTTGAAAGTAAACGTGACCACTTGAGTGAGGTTGAAGTTATTAATGCGTATCGGGAAAGAGCGACTTTAGAGCTCTAGTTAACTTTTACGCTAAAATAAAAAGTGCTGCAAAACACATAGAAAAATACATTTAAAAGTACAGTTACACTCATAATAACACTAAAAATAAATCCACAAAAAGTTATAAGGGCTCAAAGATACAAGGTCTCAGGTGTTAGAAGAAAAAAATAAGAACTGCAAAGGGCTTTAACATAGAGATACATGCATATACATGTCTAAATATATATATATATGTATGTGTATATATATATATATATATATATATATATAAATGTGTGTACAGATGTATTTATATGTGTATATATGTATTTGCAGACATATATACACTTATAATCACATAAATACATACGTGCACATAGACACACTTATATATATATATATATATATATATATATATATTTTTTTTTTAAATCAAATAGATGAAAACATGTAAAAGCAGCATGTTAACTTATTTCCTGTTTTCATAATTGTAATACTGATATGTATCATCACTTTTGTTAACATTGTAAATTATAGTGATACTGACTGTTTGTTAATTGCTGTCTCCGGACATAATGCAACTGTATCTTATTTGGATCTCAAACTTTTTAGGTCATATGACCGCTATGTCATTTCGATGTGAGTAGGGGCGAGGACAGCACACTGTGGTCTCTGGCATTACACAGACCACCAGTATGGAGACAGTTTTCATTTGTTCTAGGCACATTTACTAAAATGTACAGGTATAGTTGTATGTTTTTTGTTTCTATGGCTGTACTATTTTTTTATGGTATGGATGCACTCGTGGCTGCAGGTTGGGTAGAACATTTGATGATTCATTAGCTGTTCTGCAACCTCTTTAATCTTTGTATTAAGCAACTATATGTATATAATGTTACAATTTAAGTAAGCTTAGCATTTGCTTATAATTAGAACGTATTTCAATTAATTATGTTTTGTTGATGTATTGTCCACTTATTATTTTATTTTTATGATTGATGCCGGATGGCATCTATCATAGTCTCTATAGCAGTTGATCCCTTACAAAAATGTACATTATGTTCACAGTATCATTTAATTTTTTGATCTATATCGGCACAGTGTATTTTGAATATGCTAAATACACTGATGTAAACAACTTGGTTACTGGGGTAACCACTTGATGGTGTTTCTAATTAGGGGGAAGGGTTTGAATGATATATATATATATATATATATATATATATATATATATATAGAGAGAGAGAGAGAGAGAGAGAGAGAGAGAGGTTCACTTTTGGATTGTCTGAAGAAGTAGGGGAGCTGTATCCCCGGAATCACAAACTGTAATACATTCATGTGTGATTTAAAGACCAATGAGTGCAAGCTTTTTTGCTATTACTATTTACATGGTTTGATGGCTCCTAGACAGATGATTATCCTAAAGTGAGAGTGTGTTTACCTGGATTCTATATACACATCACATTTTCCACTTTTACAGTAAATACTGAAAATCCAAATGTCAAAAAAAATTGTGCTTGATAACTTGATATCTCCAGATACAATGGCCAAAATTTATCAAGCCCCGAAAAAATGCGCCTAAAAAGTCGCGATTATTTTCGCAATAGTTAGCAATGTGTGAAGTCAAAAATGTCGCCAGTATTTATCAAAATTCTAGAGACATTTTTGGGGCAAAACTTTTTTGCGATGTCAAGCGAATGGCTGATCCTAGTTTTCTTTCGAAAATGTCATTTTCACTTTATTTATCAATCTTAATTTTAGACACCGGTAAATGGTTTATTGTTTTAATCAAGTGATTGTTTAAAACAATGTTATTTCTTATATATTAAAGTTAGTTTTATTTTGCCCCTTCTTTGGCTCTCTTTCATTAAGGAAGGTTGCCCGTTTTTTGGAGCTTATCTTCTTTCTTTTTAATACACATTTCAATTGCACTTAAATTATTTTACTTTTTTATAATATATTTATTATTATTCAGGATCTGTGCCTTGTTGTGGGCAATTTCTAACCCTAGATACAGCAAGAAAAAGACATATTTCCATTTTCCCTCCAGACAAACAACAATATTGCTCTTTATTTTTCACTCCTCGCAACCTACAAATTGGCGAGATTAAAAGCAGTGAATATTACATGCACCACTTTTCATAAATATATGAGAACTGCAAATATATACAGGCATTTTAAAAAGCCAATAGAGATTAATACAAGAATTAGGCATTTCCAGACAACTTATTCACATATACTTAAGACTTGCGAATGGTTATGAGTCAATTTGTTCGCACATATGAAAAGTTGCGACTTTATTGGCGCATAACCTTTCATAAATATGGTGATATCATTTGTGAGGTTTTTTTTTACGACAAATGTGAGAATTTTCTTATTCTCACTTTGATAAATCTTGTCCAATGTATAACTATACACATATCCAGTTCACATATAACAGGTTCCACTCAACAATTATGATAAATGTTAAAAAATATTTAAAAACTTCACAAAGTTCTGGGGAGCTATAATATTTATATTAAGATATTGAGGGGTCTATGCCAGTTCATTTTCAAATTCACACAATTTCCTCTTTTATGTGAAGAACATTAAAATGTGAAATATTTGTATTTTCATGTCGGGTTAGTGCACTTGAGAATATGCGATCAGGTTTGCATGCAAGCAGGGCCGTCTTTAATATTGACTGGACCCTGGGCGAAAATGTTCTTGGGCCCCCCCCATGCAATTTCGCTTTCCACCCCAACATCCCAAAAAACAACTAAATCAATTTTTTTTAATTATTAGCCCAGCAGTGGATTATCCACTGCTGAGCTAATCATTTAAAAAAATGAAATAAATTGCAATATGTGAAACTGGACCTAAGAAGTACTAATAAGTAAATAAATATATAAATTCCTCCACTGTGGATTCATTTAATATTCTTTTGAATGTCATTCTGGTGTGAGGTTAGTTGGTTAAAGAGATTTAGGGCAGCCAACAGGAGCAAAGCAAGGTAAAGACTGAGGAGGACGCATGGAGGTGCAGTATAAGTTTACTGACTGGAACAGCAGAACTACAATGGAAAGCTGTAAAATCTGAGACAGAGAGAAAACAAAAACTATAAAAATAAACCTTACATTAATGTGTGAAGTATCAGCATGACACTATACATCAGCCACAGCAGCACATGTCACTTCTTTGCTAGGAACAAGTTCCCTCTCACCTTGCACTAGACAATGCTGCATGGGGAGGGGTGTGTGTGCACTCACTTATTCTTCCCACTAACACCTTTCTACAAAGCACTGTTCCCCTAACAAACTTCAGTTAGTTGATCTTAGGGCCACAGCAGAAAGAGCAGGGCTAAGGGGACCAGTAGACTGGATGCTGTCTGTCCAAGGCTGCATGGATACAGTGTGAGATGAGTCACACATCCTCAAGACTGAAGAGAGCAGTGTATGCAGCTGCACAGATGCTCAAATCCTCACGTCCCTGCCGCTCCAGCTTTCTGCTGCATGCGCTTACAGTCAGCCCTACCCAGAAAAAATCCCCACCACCAGAGCAGTTACCTGGTAACATTGGTAACCCCAGTAGGACCTTTTCTGATGCAGTGGGAATGGCTGGATGCCGAGTTAGGGCTTAGCATTCAATGCTGCACAGTGCACATCTAAAACAGCACATGGCAATAGCTTGGCATGTCACATGACACCGGCACGGTCTGGCACAGTTTAAAAAAAAAAATATATATATATAAGCAGAGTACTTTTGACTGTGACAGTATTAGGACTGAATGTGTGTGTTCCCCATGTCAAATCAGCAGTCTGGTATGAACCATAAAAAAAAAAAAAAAACCCTCAACAGAAACTGGGCCCTGGGCAGCGGCTCCTTTTGCCCTGTGTTAAAGACGGTCCTGCATGCAAGTAGGGTGTTTTTTTTCCACTTTCTTTGCTCCATTGACTTCTATTGGGGAATAAATTAACGCATTTGCGATATTCTAACTTCTGCTCTTTGAGCACATCAGGTTAGCGCAAAAACTTTTAACTTTTAACTTGTAAATACGGCTTGTAATCTGACCCTAACTGTTTAATGACAAATTCTAATGGGGGCACTAGAAACAAATTACAATAAAGAGATAGTTACATAGATAGATAGATAGATAGATAGATAGATATACAGATAGATAGATAGATAGATGATAGATAGACAAACAAACAGACAGACAACAGAGAGAGAGAGAGAGAGAGAGAGAGATTAGATGAGAAATATGTAAATAGATGATAGATAGACAGACAGACGAGAGAGAGAGAGAGAGAGATTAGATAATAAATATGTAGATAGATAGATGATAGATAGATAGACAAACAGACATACAACAGAGAGAGAGAGAAAGAGAGATTAGATGATAAATATGTAGATAGATAGATTATAGATAAATGATAGATAGATAGATAGATAGATAGATAGATAGACAGACTGACAGACAGACAACAGAGAGAGAGAGATTAGATGATAAATAGATAGATAGATGATAGATAGATAGACAAACAGACAGACAACAGAGATAGAGAGAGATTAGATGATAAATATGTAGATAGATAGACAAACAGACAGACAAGAGAGAGAGAGAGAGAGAGAGATAGAGATTAGATGATACATATGTAGAAAGATAGATAGATAGATAGATAGATAGATGATAGATAGATAGATAGATAGATAGATAGATAGATAGACAAACAGACAGACAACAGAGAGAGAGAGAGAGAGAGAGAGAGATTAGATGATAAATAAGTAGATAGATAGATAGATAGATAGATAGATAGATGATAGATAGACAAACAAACAGACAGACAACAGAGAGAGAGAGAGAGAGAGAGAGATTAGATGATAAATATGTAGATAGATAGATAGACAGACAAACAGACAGACAAGAGAGAAAGAGAGAGAGAGAGAGAGAGGGAGAGAGAGAGATTAGATGATAAATATGTAGATAGATAGATAGATAGATAGATAGATAGATAGATAGATGATAGACAAACAGACAGACAACAGAGAGAGAGAGAGAAATTAGATGATAAATAAGTAGATAGATAGATAGATAGATAGATAGATGATAGATAGATAGACAAACAGACAGACAACAGAGAGAGAGAGAGAGAGAGAGATAGATTAGATGATAAATAAGTAGATAGATAGATAGATAGATGATAGATAGATAGATAGATAGATAGATAGTTAGATAGATAGATAGACAGACAGTCAGATGAGAGACAGACAGATCTAAATCTATCCAACTATCTACATCAATGTATTCTCACTTTCACATAATCTTGTGTCTTTTCTTAATTTTCCACAGTCGCACAAGTTATCTTGTATAAAGGCAAAACTATAGCTAAACACACTGGGATTTGTATCAAACTAATACCAATCACGCTGAAGGACAATAGATGTTAATTAAGCACTTCATTACAAGACGGCAAATTAATTTGTTCATTAAATTGATTACTAAATACAGCTCTATGCTTGAAAACTTCCTATTGTGGTTTTGGAATCCTGGGGCTCATTTATCAAAGACTAAGGAGAGTTTGCATTAACAGTGCATGCTGAGTGATTTTTTTTGTGCAATACTGCAGTTGATTAATGCAGTAGACTGTATCATCGATAAGGTCTTGCACTTATAATATGAAGAAAAATCCATGAAAGATGCAAACTCTTCCTGAATGTATTCACGCTGACTAAATGCCATATTACTTTTGTCATCCTGATGAAACCATTCTATTGCTTCTTGACAAATCATTTCTTGTAATAAACAAAATAGGTTACCATTTGCCCAGAAAAGGCTATGGAAAATCAAGGAAAATGGGCCTTCGATTTAACCTATGATGATTGCCTTTTCTTCAGAAAAAAAAATATTCCTTTCACTTCAGCTTCAAAGTATTACTTCAAAAGGAAGTAATCAACAAAAATTGGTCATAGAAATATATTTCTAAAAGAATCAGAAAAATTGTAAATTGTATTAGCAAAAACTTCCCGAGCAGACGTGCATTTTATTTTTCTTTAACAAAAGCATTTTAAGTTTCTGTTACAGATCAAAAAATGACAACATTTATCTTTATAATTAAAAATAAACTGATTTACATTGAGCAATATATTTTAACTCCCATTCCAATTAAAATGTTCAAATAATTTCTTTAAGAATTGATAAACTAAACTTATGAGTAGACAACAATATTTCCTCTCACACAGGGACAAGCTAGATTGTGTAGTACTATCCCAGAAAGAGGGCAATTCAGATTTAAGTGTATTTTATTAATTTTAAACCTAATATTTAAATTACAAAAGCTTCAATAACGCTATTAATGATACATACAAGAGTTGTTAACATCTTGGCAAACAAATGAATAACTTAAAGGGATATGAAACCCATTTTTTTTTCAGGATTCAAATAGAGCATGTGATTTTGAACAGGTTTCCAATTTGCTTCTGTGATATGATTTGTTTTTATTCTTTTTGTATCCTTTGTTAAAAATGATACATTTGTAGACTCAGAAGCAGCTGATTGGTGGTTGCCCATATATGCCTCATGTTATCGGCTCACCCGTTGTACTCAGCTTGCTCCCAGTAATGCATTGCTGCTTCTTTAACAAAGGATACCAAGAGAGTGAAGCTAATTAGATAATATAAGTCAATTAGAAACTTGTGTAAAATTGCATGATTTATCTGTATCATAAAAAAAGAAAACATTTGAGTTTCATATTCTTTTAACTCATCTGTTTATAAGTGTCTTTTGCACTGCTATGTAAAGTGCTTTCAATTGTCCTTAAAAAATTAATTAATAGGACAAGCCTTTGGAGGGCAGAAGAATGCATAAGAGTTATTGTCTTTGCCACTTCCAAACAGAGGAAGAGAACAAATTACCTTGAGTCTTATAGAACCTTGATCAATGAGGAAATGTCTTTGGCTTGGGCACTTCCTAATTCTTATACAAAGCATTTCTTTAAACAGCCCTGACATATGTATTTTTCATATGTGTCCCTTTTTAAAGTGGCAATATGGTCACCCTATTCATAAATCAAATAGAACATACAATTTTAAACAACTTTTACATTTACTTCCTTTGCTGAAGGAGGAGCAATGCACTTCTGGGAGCTAGCCAATGACAAGCGGCATATATATCAACCACCAATGAGCAGCTGCTTTCAGTAGTGCACTACTGCTCCGGAACCTGCCTAAATATGGCTTTGAACAAAGACAATGAAGCAAATTGGATAATAAAAGTAAATTGGAAAGTTGTTTAAAATAGCAAGCTCTATCTGAAGCATGAACTTTTCATTTTGACTTTACTGTCCCTTTAATGTTCCTTTAATTGTCACAAGCATATAAGAAATAAAATTAGGGGTTTTATATGAATTTAAAAATATACTAGTATTGACATACTCAAATAGAAAAAAAAATGTAGATAGGTGTTTCCAGAAAAAAACAAAAACAAACAAAAAAACAATATCAAGTAGCAGCTCATAATATACATACTTAAATATAACTTTAAGTAGAAAGTAAAATAAATGGAGGTGTCTCACAAAAACATGCTTCAGATATCTGACAAGGCCACCCCCATCACTACATTTTCTCTCACTCTCTTGGGTACAAAATGCATAGTGCTGAAAAATTGCTTGTCCTTTTTAATAAATTGGAATTGATTAATAGATGACCTTAAGGATAAATACTAGGCAGTGGCCTGCAAGCTATTGTAGGATAATAGCTACATGTCACCTGACATGGCAATTTTCAAGATGGCAGCAATTTATATTGCATGCCCCAGAACTGTTAGCAAAGTACAGCTGACATGAATACTTGTGTTTACATGATTATTATAAACACAAATATCAGAGAAAGTGTGTCAGTATCCATTTAAACATATTTTATAGTAGTTAAATAATAGTTTATATTGTAGAGAATAAAAGCAAAATAAATAATGGGATAAGCCCAGGTACCACGTCAAGGTCTCTTCCAAAACCTGAATCCCTAAACAGCCACATAATGCAAGCTCTCAATCCAACAAACTGGGAACAAGTGAAGTGTGCACAGGCTTTTCCCTATGGGCCTTGCACCCAGAACTGTCTGGGGTTAACTGCCTGTGACTCTGGGGACAGTGCAGCTTCCTGAGAGTGCTATTGTGCACCCAGGGCTGTGCATGTTGCAGGGTCATTAGATGTGTACCCAGTCTGGTCTGAGAGTGCAGTCCCCTTCCGTGTTTTGTATATGTCTAGGGTGATTACATAAGCCTGTGAACCCTTCACTTGTTCCCAGTTTGTTGGATTGAGAGCTTGCATTGTGTGGCTGTTTAGGGACTCAGGCTTTGGAAGAGACCCTGACGTGGTACCTGGGCTTATCCAATTTGGCCAGATGCAGTAACTAAATCTTCCATTTTTCATTTTAATCTTAGCTGAGAGCTTGTGAGTGCTGGACTTTCTCTGCGTGCTGTATTATTTTGTTTTGTAATTTTCCCTATGGGCCTTGCACCCAGACCTGTCTGGGGTTAACTGCCTGTGACTCTGGGGACAGTGCAGCTTCCTGAGAGTGCTATTGTGCAACCAGGGCTGTGCATGTTGCAGGGTCATGGGATGTGTACCCAGTCCGGTCTGAGAGTTTTATATATACTGTATATATACCTTTCATTTAGAGGGGCTCAAAAGTTTATGATGTTTTATGATTCCACTAGACGCTACTAAACTGGACACTGTATTATAATTTTCCCACTTCATTATTTCAATTACTTTTTATACCAGCTGCATAATGTGAAATGTTTTGGAAATTGATCCTTTATGTTTATTATTGCTATTAAAATAGCTGTCTTTGATCATTGAAACCACAACTCGTGATGAAAATGTCAGTACCAAAGTATTGCCCTTTGTGCTTAGAGAGATGCAATATGGAGGCCTATTTATTAAAGGTCTGTCGGACCTGATCCGACAGTGCGGATCAGGTCCGACAGACCTTGTTGAATGCGGAGAGCAATACGCTCTCTGTATTCAGCATTGCACCAGCAGCTCTTGTGGGCTGCTGGTGCAACGCCTCCCCCTGCAGATTTGCGGCGAATCAGCCGCCAGCAGGGGGATGTCAATCAACCCGATCGTACTCGATCGAGTTGAATTGTAGCGATCTCTGTCCGCCTGCTCAGAGCAGGCGGACAGGGTTATGGAGCAGCGGTCCTTAGACCGCTGCTTCATAACCGGTGTTTCTGGCGAGTCTGAAGAGCTTGATAAATGGGCCTCAAGGTCTGCTCTTCTTCCTCTGTCTATATGAATGGATATTTCAAATACAAAACTAAACATAAAAGAGCAATCCTCTATACATTTAACACTCTGTAGTATTGAAAACACAATAAGAAGGGAACAAATTACTCATGCAATTAAAATAGCTGTCTTTGGTCACTGAAACCACAACTCATGATTAAAATGTATGTAGTGCCCTTTGTGTATAGAGTGATCCATTTTACCTGCTGGAGTGTATTACATTGTTTACAAATAGCTCCTTTACCTTTATATAAGCATTTAAAATAGCTGATTGTGCTTATAGTATCACTACCTATATTATTATTATTAATATTATCATCAGGTATTTGTAGATCGCTAACAGGTTCCACAGCGCTGTGAACATAGGTGTTATATAAAAACAATGAACATTTATATATATATATATATATATATATATATATATATATATATATATATATATTGAACATTTCTTTACTTAAAGACAGTTTCGACCCAATATATAATTTTCATTTCTTATTGTTACCAACAAGAGAAGCATCCTGCAACTGGTCCCACATCTATAAGCTTGTAAAAAGTACATGAAACATTTAAAAATTATTTTTTTGTTAGGCCACCAAGTGCCACCCACCTATTAAATGTATATTTTGGTATGTTAAGTTTCTACAATCACAAGCAGCTCGTGAATACGTTTTCCTACGTGCACACGCTGATTCTTGCATGTGCAATTTGAAATAGCTAAGTGAAAAATATTAAGGGCCATATCACAAGTGAATCGCTAATTAATGCTCCTGCTCGAGCGTTCATTGAGCTAGAAGTAAGCTTTTTGCTCTTGTCGGGTTGAGCTCGTATTGCGAGTTGAAAGTAAACTGTTTTCAATTGAGCACTAACCCGAAAAGTACAAAAAGCAAAAGTTAGGATATCGTGTGCCAGTTCATGTATTCCCCCATAGAAGTCAATGGAGAAAAAAAATAAATGGAAATAAACCTAACACCCCACTCTTGCGCAAACTCGATCGAATAGTCTCATGTATGCTAAACCAAAATTAAATTGGAATATCTCATATTCCAATGTTCTTCACATAGAATATTTTCTATTTATTCATAAATAAATATTTCTACATATATCTGATGTATACATGCATATATATATATATAAATTAGGATCATACTTTGTATATTTATGTCTGTTTTTACAAATTAGATTGCACCTTTTCTTCTATTCAAAATAAAACAGAAAAAGAGCTTCATTAATTTATATGGGCCAGAGGATAAAACATCAGTTTAGAGAGACATTATAGAGCAGACTTCAAAGGGGCTGAACTTACTGAATTTTCTAAGAAAAAGGGCAGAACCTGGAAGTCACAAAGAGATGAGCAATGCCTTCCATAGAAAGCAATGAAGCTCTCTGTGATACAAAATTTCACATGGGAGAGAGAAGGTAACTGAAGAACACCTGGGGCTCATACAATGGCTCAGTTTGCATCAATTACAAATTAAACTTAAACATTTTTATTACAATTTAACTTGCTTTTGCCTATAATTTGCTAAATAAAGCTTTTCTGTCAGTTAAAATAAGTGTATTTTGAACTGTGATAAAACTTTAACTGCATACAACTGGCAAGATGATTCAGTGAGACCAGTTTGTTTAAAATTTATTTTACAAGATCTGTAAGAGTACTACAGACATATTCTGGGAACTCCCCTATTCAGCCCAGGGAACTGCCCTGCCGCTCCCACTTTCTGAAACTGTCAGTTTTAGTCTACAATGGAGAAAATAAAAAGTGCAATGCAAGTTGTAAAAGATACACAGAAAAATACAAAGTATAATCCTAATCTGTTAAAGTAGCACGGAAACTTAATTAGAATTTGTAAAATCACTCCTGGATATAAATCGAAAAGTATTAAAATAAAAAAAAGAGAAAGTGCAAAGCTTAAATGCAATAATACTGAAAGGACCCAGTATGAAATGTAAAATAATATAAACTACAAAGTTTAATTGTAATAAAACTCTCTTATCATGCAGTGCTATATTGCACAGGGCTTGTCTCTCATTCACATACTGAAGATCTTGCAGTGCAGGAGATTTCTGCCCTTTTTCTTTTGATTTATTCAGTGAGTTCAGTATCTGTGAAGTCTGCACTACAATTTCTCTTCAAGTTGGAGAATTCCATGCTCTAAGTATTGGGCTTTGGTATAAAGACAGAGATAATATAAAGTAGCATGTATGTGTGCAGAAAGTGATAAAATAAGGAAATCTGATTTCCCTACAAGCTCAATCCATTTTAGAGCCAGGCTACAAGTGGGGCGCTATTTAACGCTTCTGTCCAAGTGTTACCTGCGATAGTAGTAAGCTTTTTGCTCGTGTTTGGTTGTGCTCGTATTACAAGTTGAAAGTAAACTGTTTTCACTTGTTTGCTAACCCACCTAAAGAGCTGAACTTACAATATCGCAAACGTCTTAACGCATTCCCCCATTAGAGATGGAGCAAAATGGAACAAAAAAAGTGAAAAAAAAACTATCACCCTACTCTTTGCAAAAACATGATCACATATTCTCAAGTGTGCTAACCCGACATGATAATTTGAATATTTCACATTCCAATGTTCTTCACATAGCAGAATATGTTCTATTTATTCATAAATACATATTTCTACATATGCCTGATGGTATTTTGGTGCAAAATATATCTATACCTATATCTATTTAGAAATACTTAGAACACATTCTGCTAAGTATAGAACATTTAAATGTGATATATTTATAGTAAATACATAGTTAAAACCATTATTAAATATAAATATTGCATAAATATCTTTTTTCATCTACTTGACAGCAAAGGGCCCCATTGTCTTTATATGTGTATGTGTTTATATTTGCAAAAAATGTCTGTAAATACTATATACACATAGAAATACATATGTACATATGTGCATATATATATATATATATATATATATATATATATATATATATATATATATACATATTTAGACATGTATATGTATGCATCTCAAGGTTAAATCTCTTTGCCTGCCTTTTTTTCTAACACCTGAACCATATATCTTTGAGCACTTATAACTTTTTTGTGCAATATTTTTTCTTAATAATTTTTATTATATAGTGTTATTATGAGTGTAATAGGTTTTTGTAATGTATTTATTTTGATGTGTTGTGTGAGACTTTTTTATTTCACGAAACAGTAAACCAGCTCTGAGGTTGCACTAACCCGACACATTTTATCTTCAAATGCACTGAAGCAATTGTTTTTACTTCCAACTTGTAATAAGAGGGAAAACCTGACGAGCGCAAACAGCTGCGATAAACCCCTTATTGCATGCGCGTAACTGTTAGAACTCCACTTGTAATCCAGCCCTTAATCAGTTGCGGTCTTAAAAAACTAAACTAGCTATTTCATATAAAAATAAACCTGTAATACAAAGTATTTGGAAACACATTAAAAGAAAGACAATTTTACAGTACACTGTCCCTTTAACACTTTTTTGTTTACTTATATAAAAGATCACAGCTTCCACAACCCTGCTGTACTGCATTTCAGCTTCCAAACCCTGCTTTACTTTATACGAGTATCAATAATTTAAGCTGTAAATTACATGTGTGCACTTTCACCCCCTGCACATGCGCATTGTGTTCTAGTGACTACTAGACTTGGGTATTCAAATGCTTTGTTAGCATTTGGATGCAGAAGAAGATGACCCCTCGTGCATTTTGACTCTTATTGGAGCTGCATTTATTCTTGTGAAAGTGCAACACACTACAATCTGGATTTGCACAGATTGTAGAGTCTGGCAAGTTCCCAAAAATAAATACGGCTCCGAAAAGGGCTGAACGGCACAAAGGGCTGGATTCTTCTGCATCCAGAGGCTAACGAAGCATCCAATTGCCCACATCTAGTGACTACCCACTGTTAAAGTCAAGTCACTGTCACTGACCATGTGCAGAATCCCAAACTTGTGATCATGATTCCAGATAATTTTGCACTGATTTATAAAGTTTAAATATAAGTTACTTAAAATAATAAGGTGTATGTCCTATTAACCTAGGCCTAGATTTGGAGTTTTGTCGCTAACGACCCGCGTAGCTAACGCCGTCTTTTTTCTGGCCGCACCATAAAAATAACTCTGGTATTGAGAGTCCACATAAAGGCTGCGTTAGGCTCCAAAAAAGGAGCGTAGAGCATATTTAACGCAGCTTCAACTCTCGATACCAGAGTTGCTTACGCAAGCGGCCAGCCTAAAAAACGTGCTCGTGCACGATTCCCCCATAGGAAACAATGGGGCTGTTTGAGCTGAAAAAAAACGTAACACCTGCAAAAAAGCCGCGTTCAGCTCCTAACGCAGCCCCATTGTTTGCTATGCGGAAACACTTCCTACGTCTGCACCTAACACTCTAACATGTACCCCGAGTCTAAACACCCCTAACCTTACGCTTATTAACCCCTAATCTGCCGCCCCCGCTATCGCTGACCCCTGCATATTATTATTAACCCCTAATCTGCCGCTCCGTAAACCGCCGCTACTTACATTATCCCTATGTACCCCTAATCTGCTGCCCCTAACACCGCCGACCTCTATATTATATTTATTAACCCCTAATCTGCCCCCCACAACGTCACCTCCACCTGCCTACACTTATTAACCCCTAATCTGCCGACCGGACCGCACCGCTATTATTATAAAGTTATTAACCCCTAATCCGCCTCACTAACCCTATAATAAATAGTATTAACCCCTAATCTGCCCTCCCTAACATCGCCGACACCTAACTTCAAACATTAACCCCTAATCTGCTGACTGGAGCTCACCGCTATTGTAATAAATGTATTTACCCCTAAAGCTAAGTCTAACCCTAACACTAACACCCCCCTAAGTTAAATATAATTTAAATCTAACGAAATTAATTAACTCTTATTAAATAAATTATTCCTATTTAAAGCTAAATACTTACCTGTAAAATAAATCCTAATATAGCTACAATATAAATTATAATTATATTATAGCTATTAAAGGATTAATATTTATTTTACAGGTAACTTTGTATTTATTTTAACCAGGTACAATAGCTATTAAATAGTTAAGAACTATTTAATAGCTAAAATAGTTAAAATAATTACAAAATTACCTGTAAAATAAATCCTAACCTAAATTACAATTAAACCTAACACTACACTATCAATAAATTAATTAAATAAACTACATACAATTACCTACAATTAACCTAACACTACACTATCAATACATTAATTAAATGCAATACCTACAAATAAATACAATTAAATAAACTAGCTAAAGTACAAAAAATAAAAAAGAACTAAGTTACAAAAAATAAAAAAATATTTACAAACATAAGAAAAATATTACAACAATTTTAAACTAATTACACCTACTCTAAGCCCCCTAATAAAATAACAAAGCCCCCCAAAATAAAAAAATGCCCTACCCTATTCTAAATTACTAAAGTTCAAAGCTCTTTTACCTTACCAGCCCTGAACAGGGCCCTTTGCGGGGCATGCCCCAAGAAGTTCAGCTCTTTTGCCTGTAAAAAAAACCATACAATACCCAAGCCCCCCAACATTACAACCCACCACCCACATACCCCTAATCTAACCCAAACCCCCCTTAAATAAACCTAACACTAAGCCCCTGAAGATCTTCCAACCTTGTCTTCACCTCACCGGGTTCACCGATCTGTCCAGAAGAGCTCCTCCGATGTCCTGATCCAAGCCCAAGTGGGGGGCTGAAGAGGTCCATGATCCGGCTGAAGTCTTCATCCAAGCGGGGCAGAAGAGGTCTTCCATCCGATTGAAGTCTTCATCCAAGCGGGATCTTCTATGGTCATCCATCCAATCAGCCAATCAGATTGAGCTTGCATTCTATTGGCTGTTCCGATCAGCCAATAGAATGCGAGCTCAATCTGATTGGCTGATCGGATCAGCCAATCGGATTGAACTTGATTCTGATTGGCTGACTCCATCAGCCAATCAGAATATTCCTACCTTAATTCCGATTGGCTGATAGAATCCTATCAGCCAATCGGAATTCGAGGGACGCCATCTTGGATGACGTCATTTAAAGGAACCGTCATTCGTCGTTCAGTCGTCGGCCAGGATGGATGTTCCGCGTCGGAGGTCTTCAGGATCCTGCCGCTCCGCTCCGGATGGATGACCATAGAAGATCCCGCTTGGATGAAGACTTCAATCGGATGGAAGACCTCTTCTGCCCCGCTTGGATGAAGACTTCAGCCGGATCACGGACCTCTTCAGCCCCCCGCTTGGGCTTGGATCAGGACATCGGAGGAGCTCTTCTGGATCGATCGGTGAACCTGGTATGGTGAAGATAAGGTAGGAAGATCTTCAGGGGCTTAGTGTTAGGTTTATTTAAGGGGGTTTTGGGTTAGATTAGGGGTATGTGGGTGGTGGGTTGTAATGTTGGGGGGCTTGGGTATTGTATGTTTTTTTTTACAGGCAAAAGAGCTGAATTTCTTGGGGCATGCCCTGCAAAGGGCCCTGTTCAGGGCTGGTAAGGTAAAAGAGCTTTGAACTTTAGTAATTTAGAATAGGGTAGGGCATTTTTTTATTTTGGGGGGCTTTGTTATTTTATTAGGGGGCTTAGAGTAGGTGTAATTAGTTTAAAATTGTTGTAATATTTTTCTTATGTTTGTAAATATTTTTTTATTTTTTGTAACTTAGTTCTTTTTTATTTTTTGTACTTTAGCTAGTTTATTTAATTGTATTTATTTGTAGGAATTGTATTTAATTAATTTATTGATAGTGTAGTGTTAGGTTAATTGTAGGTAATTGTAGGTAGTTTATTTAATTAATTTATTGATAGTGTAGTGTTAGGTTTAATTGTAACTTAGGTTAGGATTTATTATACAGGTAATTTTGTAATTATTTTAACTATTTTAGCTATTAAATAGTTCTTAACTATTTAATAGCTATTGTACCTGGTTAAAATAAATACAAAGTTACCTGTAAAATAAATATTAATCCTAAAATAGCTATAATATAATTATAATTTATATTGTAGCTATATTAGGATTTATTTTACAGGTAAGTATTTAGCTTTAAATAGGAATAATTTATTTAATAAGAGTTAATTTATTTCGTTAGATTTAAATTATATTTAACTTAGGGGGGTGTTAGTGTTAGGGTTAGACTTAGCTTTAGGGGTTAATACATTTATTAGAATAGCGGTGAGCTCCAGTCGGCAGATTAGGGGTTAATGTTTGAAGTTAGGTGTCGGCGATGTTAGGGAGGGCAGATTAGGGGTTAATACTATTTATTATAGGGTTAGTGAGGCGGATTAGGGGTTAATAACTTTATAATAATAGCGGTGCGGTCCGCTCGGCAGATTAGGGGTTAATAAGTGTAGGCAGGTGGAGGCGACGTTGAGGGGGGCAGATTAGGGGTTAGTAAATATAATATAGGGGTCGGCGGTGTTAGGGGCAGCAGATTAGGGGTACATAAGGATAACGTAGGTGGCGGCGCTTTGCGGTCGGCAGATTAGGGGTTAATTATTGTAGGTAGCTGGCTGCGATGTTGTGGGGGGCAGTTTAGGGGCTAATAAATATAATATAGGGGTCGGCGGTGTTAGGGGCAGCAGATTAGGGGTACATAAGGATAACGTAGGTGGCGGTCGGCAGATTAGGGGTTAATTATTGTAGGTAGCTGGCGGCGACGTTGTGGGGGGCAGGTTAGGGGTTAATAAATATAATATAGGGGTCGGCGGTGTTAGGGGCAGCAGATTAGGGGTACATAAGTATAACGTAGGTGGCGGTCGGCAGATTAGGGGTTAAAAAATTTTAATCGAGTGGCGGCGATATGGGGGGACCTCGGTTTAGGGGTACATAGGTAGTTTATGGGTGTTAGTGTACTTTAGAGTACAGTAGTTAAGAGCTTTATAAACCGGCGTTAGCCCAGAAAGCTCTTAACTACTGACTTTTTTCCTGCGGCTGGAGTTTTGTCGTTAGATTTCTAACGCTCACTTCAGACACGACTCTAAATACCGGAGTTAGAAAGATCCCATTGAAAAGATAGGATACGCAATTTACGTAAGGGGATCTGCGATATGGAAAAGTCGCGGCTGAAAAGTGAGCGTTAGACCCTATTTTGAGTGACTCCAAATACCGGAGGTAGCCTAAAACCAGCGTTAGGAGCCTCTAACGCTGGTTTTCACGGCTAACGCAAAACTCCAAATCTAGGCCCTAGTTAACAAGTAAATTAACACAAGAAAGCAAAAAAAAAGTGCCAACTGAGACATCTATAGATTTGAGAAAATTAAAGTCATACAACAATTCAAATGTTTTACACATCATCTAAACGTTTATAGAAATTCCTTCAGAATAGTAAAATAGATTATTAATACAAGAGCTTTTATCTTTCAAATGTGTAATAGCAAAATCTCTTAAAGCTTGAGAGGATCAAAATATTTATCACGTGCATTGAAAAAAAAAAAAAAAAAAAATATATATATATATATATATATATATGATTTATAGACAGGCAGATCTTGTTCCTTTGCAAGCTGCTCGATAGTTCAGATCTGGTTAAACTGATTAATTTCAGCTTGCTTGGCTTGTATATCTTTGCTGCAACACAAGCGGACAGCTCCACCCACTGGCTATTTTAATCAATGCACTGCTTCTCAATACTTTTCAATAGCAGTCACATGACTGAAAAAAAGGTTGTAAAACCGAGGGCCACCTGCGTATATATATATATATATATATATATATATATATATATCCTACGCATATCAATAAAGTTGGAATAAAGTGTCCGAAGAAAAGCTTTCATCAGGAAAAAATCCTTAGAAAAATTGAAATTTAGATCTTATTGTAGCTTCTTTTTTTCAGTAACTCTGTGTATCCAACTGGCACATTCATTTAGATCTGCATTTGAATACAGTCCTTGTGCTGTTATGCACCATAGGTTTTGCTTTAACACTGGTTTTCTCTGGAAGGAACTTGAGAAAATAGGATTGAGTATATTTTATACAAGCGGAACTAAATAACTCAGAGTCATGAGAGGAAGCCATTAAAACAAAAAGTACTTTCACTTTGCCAAGCCTCGTTATGCTTCACGGCAGGTGATGCTAGGAAGTCACCAAAATAGAAAATTGATTATTGCCATTCAGTTAAACTTGGCAAAATGTGCAATAATGTGTAGTTCCAGCAACAATTTAGATTTGTTTTTAACTGTGGTTTCTCACTGTGGGATTAAAAGCTTTACTGGGATAAAAAATAGTAATAAAATGTTGGGAAACAGCTACATTTAAGGGCATGATTGTGGCTATTAAAATACATGTCCCCCACTTAGTAATTTTTTTATTTTATTATTTACACAATTTGGAAAAACAAATCTTTCTAAATACTAGATACATGTATGCAACGAAGCACTTAATCGAGCTGTTGTCAGTTGTATTGTAAATAATATCATTAGAGATAATCATGATAAATTGCTGGATGTGTCAAGTTTTATAACTAAAGGGCACAGGTCTGAACTGCAGTTATCAAACGGCTTACTATGTGTGTGTGTGTGTGTGTGTGTGAAAATTAAATCCATATTGTCAATAATTTGCTTACAGTTAACAAATTTATAGCATCAGTGACATAATATGATTTTGCTAAAAAAAAAAAGTACAACTACAAAATAAGGGGACATTTTAGATAATGATATACTGCATATTAAAGGGACATTAAACACTAAATACATGCTAGATAGAATGAAGCATTTAAAGAAAAGATTAGTCCATGACTAACATGTAGATGTATTTTTTAAAGTTTCATTAGTTGTTTAAAAAGTGACAAAATAAGTGTAACGTTTTAGTGTCTATAAAACACTGGGAGCTGCCATGTTGTAACTTGTGTTACCTTCTCTGCTGTGGCCAATTAGGGTCAGTTATAAATAGGTCACTAGAGTGTGCAGCCAATAGTTGTGCTGGATTTAACAGTGTTCTGCACTTCCATTTCTAACAGGAACTGAAAAGTTCACAATTTCAGAATGGAATTACAGGCAAAGGGGGCAAAATAAATAATGAAAGTATATTGCAGAGTTGTTTTATTATATACAATTTATCATTTTATATTACCATCTCAACGTATTTAATGTCCCTTTAAAGGTACATGAAACCCCAAAATTGTCTTTCATGAATCAGATAAAGAATACAATTTTAAACAACATTCCTATTTACTTCTATTATCTAATTTGCTTAATTATTTAGATATCCTTTGTTGAAGCAATAGAAATGCACACGGTTGAGCCAATCACAGAAGGAATCTATGTGCAGCCACCAATCAGCAGCTACTGAGCCAATTTAGATATGCTGTTCAACAAAGGATATCAAGAGAATAAAGCAAATTAGATAATAGATGTAAATTTGAAAGTTGCTTAAAATTGCATGCGCTTTCTAAATCATGAAAGAAAAAATGTGGGATTCATATCTCTTTAAATAATTTAGTTGTTATATGTCATAGCTAATGTTTCAACCGTAGTCTATAAAATACATTTAGACATAATAATTTTTACTAAATTAGGTTCCCTTGTAATGCAACAATGCACTGTATTTTAAATATATGCAACGTGAGGATTAGTTGTTAGAATCTCATATACTATCAGGTAAATCCTATGTCTGATACCATCATTGCACTTATTATTAAGTTGGGTGCATATTTTATAGCTTAAAAAAATATTTTAGCTATTTCTTTTTCTTTCTTTTTTTTTTTTTAATAAAAGAAGAAAATATTTTGTTTATTAATATGTGAACTGAGCAACCTCAACATTTTGCAAAAACAGCAAAGGAATGCTACTCGCGCCAACAAGCAGCAATTTACAAGTGGTTACAGCTGTTAAAAATCTCAAGAAAGCATTTGAAAAGCCAGAAAAGTTGTTTTTGTTTTTTTCTGGTTCGTTGAAATACCACCATCAAATTATGTTAATGTAATGCGTATGTGAAGTTAAAAAAAAATGCAAAACTGCTGGACAACCACATAATAAATGGGTTCCTACTGATTTTCTAATGGTTTGGAATGGCCAAGAATCTTAAAAAGCATACAAGTTTTTAAAAGAACGGAATGAATACCTATTTTTTATGTAAAGTGAAATTATTTGCCCTAGAGAAGTGGCTCAGTTTAAAATAATACCATTAAATTAAACATATATTCAAATTTTAAAAGAAATTAATGAATTAAAAATGGAACATTTAGGGCCATATTCTGACTAGAGCGCAAACGTTTGCACGCAAGCGATATCATTTTCTTATCGATCTTTGCATGCAGGTTAAATTGCGCTGTTATTACGAGTTGAAGGTAAATGTGATCACTTGAGTGCAATCGTGTTTTACGCTAGAACGATTTCTACGACTTCAGAGCTCAGGTCAACTGTTTTGCGAAACATTAAAATTAAACATACAAAAACTTGGGTGTAAGAGAGGCGCTGTATGAACAGCTGAGAGAACCAACAATAGCTAAAAAAGTTTAAATAAAAATATCTCAATATGTATAATACAGTGTATCGTAAAATTAGATATATATCAATATGTATAATAAACAAACATAGAAAGGGATGATATAAGCTAGTTTAATAAAAAACAATAATAAATAACAATAGTAAGTTGTGGCCACAACTAAATAAAATGATGAAGAGAAATTAGCAGCATAGATTTACAATTCACAAATCAAAACGCTATTAATTAACTATGACGGTTCAGCGATGTAATATCACTTAGATAAGGTGCAATACTAAGCCTCCTGTAAGTAAATAAAACTGAAATAGTTGGCTTGTAATTTCTCCGATAATGTCCGTATGTGATTTAAAACTGGTGAGTTAGGGTATCCTTTGTGAATGAAATAGTCCCATTGAAAGTGTGTAGGCAAATTCCTATTGCGTGTACTGAGTTGAGCTTCGTGAGTTGAAGTGAGTGAGAGACAGGGCAATCAGCTGTTTTGCCGTACTGTGTTAAAGTGCAAGTGATAGATCTTTGTTAAGTGAACTGGTAGATACGTGAATTTCTTTGAATTAACTTCTTTGCAAAAAAGTGACAAATTTTCTTATTTAAGAATATTTTATCAATGTGATATTTATAAAATGTTCAATGTGAATCTTCAGCTGTATGACAGGCTTATTAGCTGCGCTCCCCGGCCAGCGTATGTGTGTAAATGCGTGGCGGAAGTACTCACAGCTGCTTCACTGTCTTGTAACAGCACTGAATCCTTTCTAGTTGCCGTTCGGCTGTTCCGTTGAAAGAATGGACAATGGTCTCCTTGATCTTCCTTGATCCTCCTGGATCTTTCCTGGGTACTATCGATAGATGATGGGTGACAATGGAAAGTGTAAACAGACTCCACAGCTTCCTATCTACGCGTTTCAGCACTATGAGTGCCTTTATCAAGAATGTTTTCGTGGAGTCAGAATGTTCCTTTTAAATGGTTCTCATAACCCGTATATAAGACCCGTATGTTAGTAATGGGTCCTAGAGGTTCTCGGCTTTAGATATATTGTATCAAAGTGTTTTACAGAGTATCCAGTACCAAGCAAAGTACTCTGTAAAACACTTTGATACAATATATCTAAAGCCGAGAACCTCTAGGACCCATTACTAACATACGGGTCTTACATACGGGTTATGAGAACCATTTAAAAGGAACATTCTGACTCCACGAAAACATTCTTGATAAAGGCACTCATAGTGCTGAAACGCGTAGATAGGAAGCTGTGGAGTCTGTTTACACTTTCCATTGTCACCCATCATCTATCGATAGTACCCAGGAAAGATCCAGGAGGATCAAGGAAGATCAAGGAGACCATTGTCCATTCTTTCAACGGAACAGCCGAACGGCAACTAGAAAGGATTCAGTGCTGTTACAAGACAGTGAAGCAGCTGTGAGTACTTCCGCCACGCATTTACACACATACGCTGGCCGGGGAGCGCAGCTAATAAGCCTGTCATACAGCTGAAGATTCACATTGAACATTTTATAAATATCACATTGATAAAATATTCTTAAATAAGAAAATTTGTCACTTTTTTGCAAAGAAGTTAATTCAAAGAAATTCACGTATCTACCAGTTCACTTAACAAAGAACTATCTATCACTTGCACTTTAACACAGTACGGCAAAACAGCTGATTGCCCTGTCTCTCACTCACTTCAACTCACGAAGCTCAACTCAGTACACGCAATAGGAATTTGCCTACACACTTTCAATGGGACTATTTCATTCACAAAGGATACCCTAACTCACCAGTTTTAAATCACATACGGACATTATCGGAGAAATTACAAGCCAACTATTTCAGTTTTATTTACTTACAGGAGGCTTAGTATTGCACCTTATCTAAGTGATATTACATCGCTGAACCGTCATAGTTAATTAATAGCGTTTTGATTTGTGAATTGTAAATCTATGCTGCTAATTTTTCTTCATCATTTTATTTAGTTGTGGCCACAACTTACTATTGTTATTTATTATTGTTTTTTATTAAACTAGCTTATATCATCCCTTTCTATGTTTGTTTATTATACATATTGATATATATCTAATTTTACGATACACTGTATTATACATATTGAGATATTTTTATTTAAACTTTTTTAGCTATTGTTGGTTCTCTCAGCTGTTCATACAGCGCCTCTCTTACACCCAAGTTTTTGTATTCTTTATTGGACTGAGTAGGGAGATATCAGTCTTATTTAGAGAGGCTAAGAGGGTTAGACTTAGTCCAGACTCTTGTTTTTTGATTAAAATTAAACATAACACATCAAAAATACATTACAAAGTATATTTACACCCATAATACCATCTAATAAAAAATATTTTAAAAAAAATATTGCACACAAAAGTTATAAAGGCTTAAAGAGCTTTAACATTGAGATACATACTGTAAATATACATTGATATGTATGTATATATGAATATCTATATATGTGTACATATGTATTTATATATATATATATATATATATATATATACAGACATATAAATGCAAAAATACATGTGTACATATATAGGCATACAGGGAGTGCAGAATTATTAGGCAAATGAGTATTTTGACCACATCAACCTCTTTATGCATGTTGTCTTACTCCAAGCTGTATAGGCTCGAAAGCCTACTACCAATTAAGCATATTAGGTGATGTGCATCTCTGCAATGAGAAGGGGTGTGGTCTAATGACATCAACACCCTATATCAGGTGTGCATAATTATTAGGCAACTTCCTTTCCTTTGGCAAAATGGGTCAAAAGAAGGACTTGACAGGCTCAGAAAAGTCAAAAATAGTGAGATATCTTGCAGAGGGATGCAGCACTCTTAAAATTGCAAAGCTTCTGAAGCGTGATCATCGAACAATCAAGCGTTTCATTCAAAATAGTCAACAAGGTCGCAAGAAGCGTGTGGAAAAACCAAGGCGCAAAATAACTGCCCATGAACTGAGAAAAGTCAAGCGTGCAGCTGCCAAGATACCACTTGCCACCAGTTTGGCCATATTTCAGAGCTGCAACATCACTGGAGTGCCCAAAAGCACAAGGTGTGCAATACTCAGAGACATGGCCAAGGTAAGAAAGGCTGAAAGACGACCACCACTGAACAAGACACACAAGCTGAAACGTCAAGACTGGGCCAAGAAATATCTCAAGACTGATTTTTCTAAGGTTTTATGGACTGATGAAATGAGAGTGAGTCTTGATGGGCCAGATGGATGGGCCCGTGGCTGGATTGGTAAAGGGCAGAGAGCTCCAGTCCGACTCAGACGCCAGCAAGGTGGAGGTGGAGTACTGGTTTGGGCTGGTATCATCAAAGATGAGCTTGTGGGGCCTTTTCGGGTTGAGGATGGAGTCAAGCTCAACTCCCAGTCCTACTGCCAGTTTCTGGAAGACACCTTCTTCAAGGTGTCTGCATCCTTCAAGAAAAACATGATTTTCATGCAGGACAATGCTCCATCACACGCGTCCAAGTACTCCACAGCGTGGCTGGCAAGAAAGGGTATAAAAGAAGAAAATCTAATGACATGGCCTCCTTGTTCACCTGATCTGAACCCCATTGAGAACCTGTGGTCCATCATCAAATGTGAGATTTACAAGGAGGGAAAACAGTACACCTCTCTGAACAGTGTTTGGGAGGCTGTGGTTGCTGCTGCACGCAATGTTGATGGTGAACAGATCAAAACACTGACAGAATCCATGGATGGCAGGCTTTTGAGTGTCCTTGCAAAGAAAGGTGGCTATATTGGTCACTGATTTGTTTTTGTTTTGTTTTTGAATGTCAGAAATGTATATTTGTGAATGTTGAGATGTTATATTGGTTTCACTGGTAAAAATAAATAATTGAAATGGGTATATATTTGTTTTTTGTTAAGTTGCCTAATAATTATGCACAGTAATAGTCACCTGCACACACAGATATCCCCCTAAAATAGCTATAACTGAAAACAAACTAAAAACTACTTCCAAAACTATTCAGCTTTGATATTAATGAGTTTTTTGGGTTCATTGAGAACATGGTTGTTGTTCAATAATAAAATTAATCCTCAAAAATACAACTTGCCTAATAATTCTGCACTCCCTGTATAGGCATATATAGAAGTACATTGGAGCCCTTTGCAGTTAAGTAGATGAAAACACGTAAAAGCATATTTATGCAATATTAGGCCTAGATTTAGAGTTCGGCGGTAAAAGGGCTGTTAACGCTCCGCGGGTTTTTTTCTGGCCGCACCATAAATTTAACTCTGGTATCGAGAGTTCAAACAAATGCTGCGTTAGGCTCCAAAAAAGGAGCGTAGAGCATTTTTACCGCAAATGCAACTCTCGATACCAGAGTTGCTTACGGACGCGGCCGGCATCAAAAACGTGCTCGTGCACGATTCTCCCATAGGAAACAATGGGGCTGTTTGAGCTGAAAAAAAACCTAACACCTGCAAAAAAGCAGCGTTCAGCTCCTAACGCAGCCCCATTGTTTCCTATGGGGAAACACTTCCTACGTCTGCACCTAACACTCTAGCATGTACCCCGAGTCTAAACACCTCTAACCTTACACTTATTAACCCCTAATCTGCCGCCCCCGCTATCGCTGACCCCTGCATTACACTTTTAACCCCTAATCTGCCGCTCCGTAAACCGCCGCCACCTACGTTATCCCTATGTACCCCTAATCTGCTGCCCCTAACACCGCCGACCCCTGTATTATATCTATTAACCCCTAACTTGCCCCCCACAACGTCGCCGCAAGCTACTTAAAATAATTAACCCCTAATCTTCCGACCGCAAATCGCCGCCACCTACGTTATCCCTATGTACCCCTAATCTGCTACCCCTAACACCGCCGACCCCTATATTATATTTATTAACCCCTAATCTGCCCCCCACAACGTCGCCGACACCTACCTACACTTATTAACCCCTAATCTGCCGAGCGGACCTGAGCGCTACTATAATAAAGTTATTAACCCCTAATCCGCCTCACTAACCCTATCATAAATAGTATTAACCCCTAATCTGCCCTCCCTAACATCGCCGACACCTAACTTCAATTATTAACCCCTAATCTGCCGACCGGAGCTCACCGCTATTCTAATAAATGTATTAACCCCTAAAGCTAAGTCTAACCCTAACACTAACACCCCCCTAACTTAAATATAATTTTTATCTAACGAAATAAATTAACTCTTATTAAATAAATAATTCCTATTTAAAGCTAAATACTTACCTGTAAAATACATCCTAATATAGCTACAATATAAATTATAATTATATTATAGCTATTTTAGGATTAATATTTATTTTACAGGCAACTTTGTAATTATTTTAACCAGGTACAATAGCTATTAAATAGTTAAGAACTATTTAATAGTTACCTAGTTAAAATAATTACAAATTTACCTGTAAAATAAATCCTAACCTAAGATATAATTAAACCTAACACTACCCTATCAATAAAATAATTAAATAAACTACCTACAATTACCTACAATTAACCTAACACTACACTATCAATAAATTAATTAAATACAATTGCTACAAATAAATAAAATTAAATAAACTATCTAAAGTACAAAAAATAAAAAAGAACTAAGTTACAGAAAATAATAAAATATTTACAAACATAAGAAAAATATTACAACAATTTTAAACTAATTACACCTACTCTAAGCCCCCTAATAAAATAACAAAGCCCCCCAAAATAAAAAATTCCCTACCCTATTCTAAAATACAAATATTACAAGCTCTTTTACCTTACCAGCCCTGAACAGGGCCCTTTGCGGGGCATGCCCCAAGAATTTCAGCTCTTTTGCCTGTAAAAAAAAACATACTATACCCCCCCCCAACATTACAACCCACCACCCACATACCCCTAATCTAACCCAAACCCCCCTTAAATAAACCTAACACTACCCCCCTGATGATCTTCCTACCTTGTCTTCACCATGCCAGGTTCACCGATCCGTCCTGGCTCCAAGATCTTCATCCACCCCAAGCGGGGGCTAGACATCCACTGAAGAAGTCCAGAAGAGGGTCCAAAGTCTTCCTCCTATCCGGCAAGAAGAGGACATCCGGACCGGCAAACATCTTCTCCAAGCGGCATCTTCTATCTTCTTCCATCCGATGACGACCGGCTCCATCTTGAAGACGTCCAGCGCGGATCCATCCTCTTCTTCCGACGACTAGACGACGAATGACGGTTCCTTTAAGGGACGTCATCCAAGATGGCGTCCCTCGAATTCCGATTGGCTGATAGGATTCTATCAGCCAATCGGAATTAAGGTAGGAATTTTCTGATTGGCTGATGGAATCAGCCAATCAGAATATAGTTCAATCCGATTGGCTGATCCAATCAGCCAATCAGATTGAGCTCGCATTCTATTGGCTGATCGGAACAGCCAATAGAATGCGAGCTCAATCTGATTGGCTGATTGGATCAGCCAATCGGATTGAACTATATTCTGATTGGCTGATTCCATCAGCCAATCAGAAAATTCCTACCTTAATTCCGATTGGCTGATAGAATCCTATCAGCCAATCGGAATTCGAGGGACGCCATCTTGGATGACGTCCCTTAAAGGAACCGTCATTCGTCGTCTAGTCGTCGGAAGAAGAGGATGGATCCGCGCTGGACGTCTTCAAGATGGAGCCGGTCGTCATCGGATGGAAGAAGATAGAAGATGCCGCTTGGAGAAGATGTTTGCCGGTCCGGATGTCCTCTTCTTGCCGGATAGGAGGAAGACTTTGGACCCTCTTCTGGACTTCTTCAGTGGATGTCTAGCCCCCGCTTGGGGTGGATGAAGATCTTGGAGCCAGGACGGATCGGTGAACCTGGCATGGTGAAGACAAGGTAGGAAGATCATCAGGGGGGTAGTGTTAGGTTTATTTAAGGGGGGTTTGGGTTAGATTAGGGGTATGTGGGTGGTGGGTTGTAATGTTGGGGGGGGGTATAGTATGTTTTTTTTTACAGGCAAAAGAGCTGAAATTCTTGGGGCATGCCCCGCAAAGGGCCCTGTTCAGGGCTGGTAAGGTAAAAGAGCTTGTAATATTTGTATTTTAGAATAGGGTAGGGAATTTTTTATTTTGGGGGGCTTTGTTATTTTATTAGGGGGCTTAGAGTAGGTGTAATTAGTTTAAAATTGTTGTAATATTTTTCTTATGTTTGTAAATATTTTATTATTTTCTGTAACTTAGTTCTTTTTTATTTTTTGTACTTTAGATAGTTTATTTAATTTTATTTATTTGTAGCAATTGTATTTAATTAATTTATTGATAGTGTAGTGTTAGGTTAATTGTAGGTAATTGTAGGTAGTTTATTTAATTATTTTATTGATAGGGTAGTGTTAGGTTTAATTATATCTTAGGTTAGGATTTATTTTACAGGTAAATTTGTAATTATTTTAACTAGGTAACTATTAAATAGTTCTTAACTATTTAATAGCTATTGTACCTGGTTAAAATAATTACAAAGTTGCCTGTAAAATAAATATTAATCCTAAAATAGCTATAATATAATTATAATTTATATTGTAGCTATATTAGGATGTATTTTACAGGTAAGTATTTAGCTTTAAATAGGAATTATTTATTTAATAAGAGTTAATTTATTTCGTTAGATAAAAATTATATTTAAGTTAGGGGGGTGTTAGTGTTAGGGTTAGACTTAGCTTTAGGGGTTAATACATTTATTAGAATAGCGGTGAGCTCCGGTCGGCAGATTAGGGGTTAATAATTGAAGTTAGGTGTCGGCGATGTTAGGGAGGGCAGATTAGGGGTTAATACTATTTATGATAGGGTTAGTGAGGCGGATTAGGGGTTAATAACTTTATTATAGTAGCGCTCAGGTCCGCTCGGCAGATTAGGGGTTAATAAGTGTAGGTAGGTGTCGGCGACGTTGTGGGGGGCAGATTAGGGGTTAATAAATATAATATAGGGGTCGGCGATGTTAGGGGTAGCAGATTAGGGGTACATAGGGATAACGTAGGTGGCGGCGATTTGCGGTCGGAAGATTAGGGGTTAATTATTTTAAGTAGCTTGCGGCGACGTTGTGGGGGGCAAGTTAGGGGTTAATAGATATAATACAGGGGTCGGCGGTGTTAGGGGCAGCAGATTAGGGGTACATAAGTATAACGTAGGTGGCGGTCGGCAGATTAGGGGTTAAAAATTTTAATCGAGTGGCGGCGATGTGGGGGGACCTCGGTTTAGGGGTACATAGGTAGTTTATGGGTGTTAGTGTACTTTAGGGTACAGTAGTTAAGAGCTTTAGAAACCGGCGTTAGCCAGAAAGCTCTTAACTCCTGCTATTTTCAGGCGGCTGGAATCTTGTCGTTAGAGCTCTAACGCTCACTGCAGAAACGACTCTAAATACCAGCGTTAGAAAGATCCCATTGAAAAGATAGGCTACGCAAATGGCGTAGGGGGATCTGCGGTATGGAAAAGTCGCGGCTGAAAAGTGAGCGTTAGACCCTTTAATCACTGACTCCAAATACCAGCGGGCGGCCAAAACCAGCGTTAGGAGCCTCTAACGCTGGTTTTGACGGCTACCGCCGAACTCTAAATCTAGGCCCTAGTGTTTTACTGCGTATTTACTGTAAATATTTCACAATATTCTGCACATAGCAGAATATATTCTAAGTATTTTTAAATAATTAATCCTATTTATATCACAATATATAAATATACCTATATATAATTTTTTATATATATATATATATATATATACAGTATATATATATATATATATATATATACATACAGAAAGAAGTGCTCTCACAGTAACAAACAATCAGCTCAATACTATTGTTAGCCTGTTCTATGGTGATTTACCAGCTGGGTGCAGCTTTTTAGCCCAGTAATACTTTTCCCAGAGTAAAACTTTCCTGTAGTATATCAGTATGATCCCGCCTATTACGGTCGGTCAGCCCAGCGCCAAAATACCAGTCAATTCATCTCTGAACAAGCAACCCCAGACGATCGTTTCGGCCTTCATTGAGGCTCGTCAGTGAGGTGTAGTCATATTCCTCTTAGCACACTGAGCAAGGAGTCCACGTCTGGTTGCCCCTATATATATATATATATATATATAAAAATATATATATATATAAATAAATAAATATATATAAATATATAAAATATGTATTTTTTAATAAATTGACCATATTGTTCTATGTGATGAACATTGGAATGTGAAATATGCATCTTTTCATGTTGGGTTAGTGCCCTTGAGAACATGAGTTTGGGTTAGCGTGCGAGTAGGGTGCTAGATGTTTTTTCCACTTTTTTCTCTCTATTGATTTTTATGGGGATACGTTATCCTAATTGCGCTAGAAGTAAGCTGTTTGTGCGCGTCGGGTTAGTGCGAGCACAATAACTTTTTATTTTCAACTTGTAATACCAGCGCAACCCAAACCGTGCAAAAAGTTTACTTCTAGCGCAATTAGTGCTCTAGCGAAAGCGCTAAATATGTTCCACTCATAATCTGGCCCTAGAAGTAAGCTGTTTGCGCACGTCGGGTTAGTGCGAGCACAATAACTTTTTACTTTCAACTTGTAATACCAGCGCAACCCGAATCGTGCAAAAAGTTTAGTGCTCTAGTGAAAGCGCTAAATACTTTCCACTCATAATCTGGCCCTTAGTAATGAATTCACTATTTAAAAAATGTGTTAATGTGATGGATGGGCTTGATTAAGTGATGGGCCAATGTCTAGTTTCAAGTCCCTTAACAAGAATCTGGAGTCCATTTCTTTGCTTGGAGCATAGTTGTACAACTACACCAATAAACTAACTTTATGGAAGTATATTCTACTTACTAAAATGTTATCTAGTGCACAGTGCACAGGTTATTTCTAATGACAGCAAACACAAGACTGGAAACCAATGACAGACGGCTACTGTCCACTGTGTACAACTTTTCAGACAAGCACAACAGCCCTTTGTTATGTTACCCTCTACTAAACAGCGATTCTGAACTGTGCAGCTAATAGTAACAATATATGCTAATGTACAGCGCTGGTAAAGACAAGTTGACTGTTCGTTCTATGAAAGTTATTGAATTTATCACAGTCAGAGTGAGTGTAAATTGCTGGTACGTTTAAAGGGACATGAAACCCAATTTTTTTTCTTTCGTGATTTAGAAAGAGCATGTAATTTTAAACAACTTTCTAAATTACTTCTATTATCTATTTTGCTTCATTCTCTTGATATCATTTGCTGAAAAGCATATCTAGATATGCTCAGTAGCTGCTGATTGGTTGCTGCTCATAAAGGCCTTGTGTGATTGGCTCCCACATGTGCATTGCTATTTCTTCAACAAACGATATCTAAAGAATTGAGCAAATTAGATAATAGAAGTAAATTGGAAAGTTGTTTAAAATTGCATGCCCTATCTGAATCATGAAAGTTTAATTTTGACTAGACTGTCCCTTTAAACTATCATAAAAGGAAAAAAGCAAAAAGTGGTAAAATTTAAAACACAAAGCAAGAAAGTTGCTTTGCTTTAGGCATCTAGGTTAAAGTTCATTACATTTTGATAATTAGTGCTGCAAAATCTGTTTTCACTCTACACATAAATTACAATAATAATCATAATAATAAAAATCATGCTTTGAGTGGCCCACTATTCTCCTCTTCCATTCCATGCCTACTAGCACCCCCATTTAAATTCCAGCTCCTCCTTCCACCTCTCATGCTTATTAGCGCCCCCTTCCCGGTACTGCCCACTTTTCCCTAGAGGAGGAGCTGTTGTATAAATATGAATGCTTTACTGAAATAGTTGCATAACTTTATGCCTCCTGACATATCAAAATAATTAAAACAACAGGAGACATCTATTGAAAGAGGAATGACAAACTTTATACACATATAAAATTATGTTTCACCCTAATTCAAGAATATTTGTTCATACAAAATCAATTAAAGGGACACTGAACCCAATTTTTTTTTCTTGTGTGATTCAGATAGAGCTTGCAATTTTAAGCAACTTTCTAATTTACTCTTATTGTCAATTTATCTTCATTCTCTTGCTATCTTTATTTGAAAAAGAAGGCATCTAAGTTTTTTTTGGTCCTGAACTCTGGAAAGCACTATTTTATTGGTGGATGAATTTATCCAACAATCAGCAAGGACAACCCAGGTTGTTCACCAAAAATGGGCCGGCATCTAAACTTACATTCTTGCATTTCAAATAAAGATACCAAGAGAATAAAGAAAAATTGATAATAGGAGTAAATTAGAAAGTTGCTTAAAAGTTCATGCTCTATCTGAATCACAAAATAAAAAATTTGTGTTCAGCGTCCTTTAAATGTATCAAGTCTTTGATGAATTATGGAACACAAGAGGCTCCATTTTCCTAAAACAAATATATATATATATATATATATATATAGAGAGAGAGAGAGAGAGAGAGAGAGAGAGAGAGAAAATAACTCATTGTGTAAACCATTTACAAATCTAAACAAGTCAGAAGACTTGCTTTAAACCCAGAAACTCTCTGACTACACTGTTTCCAATGCAGCAAAGGAATCTGGGTAAGATATGCAAATGAGGTTCACAATGACTCACCTTTTTACTTTTAGCCTGCTTTTTAAGACAGACTTCCCTTTATGCCATAGCACTGCTGCATTACACAGCTTTAATGCTTAGCTAGGGTTAGTACAGTGATTTAGACCAATCCCAGGACGCCTCCCCATAATTTTAATTGTTGTTAATATATATATATATATATATATATATATATATATATATATATATACAGCTGCTAGACATATAATTTTAAGCACCAGGATTTAGAAGAAACCTAAAAAATTAGATAGATAATTTTAAGGATAATCATTTTAATTTACCATTGTGCATTACAATTATTCAAATGTATCTAAATGTCTAATAGTAAAGCTATTAAAGTTAATTTTTGTTTCTTGTAAGATAAAAGATATTTTCAATCGCCATTGGAAGTTCTCCAGCTGTTCCATGATTTTAGTTGTTTTATATGCACAACTGTAACACGTTTTTTTTGTTGCATATTGTAGATTGTGATAGTAATATTCAGCTACATGTGAAAAAACGACATTAATTAATCCTATGGGAGTTTTTTCAGAGAACCTTTTAACAGTATTTTTTTATTTATACTTTGGGCCAAGAAATAGTTGACACAACATTTCTGTGACTGCATAAATCTGCACAGTCACAATGAAAACCAATGGGACTAATTATTTTTGACATTTTTGGAAACAATTGCAGAAGTATCCTGAAAACTCAGAACAAACACAATTTTTTTGATACAAAGACAGCTGGGAATGTTAATAGATTTCACTCAACTGGCAAGTTACAGCTGTGCATGTATTCTACTTTCAGTGTTTATTTACCATATTTGGATGGTGTAAATTGTCTCATCCTAAGCTAGCCTTTTTCAGCTAGCAAACACTTTCTCTGGTATTAAAGGGACAGTGAAGTCATATTTAGACATACATGATTCAGATAGAGCATACAATTATAAATAACTTTCCATTTTACTTATATTATTTGATTCCTTCTCTTGTATCTAGGTAAGCTCAGGAGCAGCAAAGAACCTAGCTGCTGATTGGTGGCTGCATATTTATACCAATTGCCATTGGCTCACCCTTGTGTTCAGTTAGAAACTATTAGTGCATTGCTGCTTCTTTAACAAATGATACCAAGAGAATGAAACAAATTTGATAATAGAAGTAAACTGGAAAGTTCTTTAAAATGGTATGGTCTACCTAAATCATTAAAGAAACATTTTGGGTTCCATGTCCCTTTAACAAGAGAATTATGTAAAATAGTTGCATGCCATACTTAGCAAAGTCTTCAAGGGCATGCAACTTTTCTACACACACCTTTTCAAGTACTGTACAATGCTACCTCTGATTTACAGCTGGCATTGTATAAGGAAGAGTTGTTTACCCATCGATCACAATTAAAGGGACATTATTGAGATTGTAATATGGATTGTTTAATTATGTGTAGTAAAACAGAATTTATGCTTACCTGATAAATTACTTTCTCCAACGGTGTGTCCGGTCCACGGCGTCATCCATAACTCGTGGGAATATTCTCTTCCCCAACAGGAAATGGCAAAGAGCACAGCAAAAGCTGTCCATATAGTCCCTCCTAGGCTCCGCCCACCCCAGTCATTCGACCGACGGACAGGAGAAAAAACAGGAGAAACCATAAGGTGCCGTGGTGACTGTAGTTAAAGAAAGAAATTCATCAAACCTGATTAAAAAACCAGGGCGGGCCGTGGACCGGACACACCGTTGGAGAAAGTAATTTATCAGGTAAGCATAAATTCTGTTTTCTCCAAGATTGGTGTGTCCGGTCCACGGCGTCATCCATAACTTGTGGGAACCAATACCAAAGCTTTAGGACACGGATGAAGGGAGGGAGCCAGTCAGGTTACCTAAACAGAAGGCACCACGGCTTGCAAAACCTTTCTCCCAAAAATAGCCTCCGAAGAAGCAAAAGTATCAAATTTGTAGAATTTGGCAAAAGTGTGCAGGGAAGACCAAGTCGCTGCCTTACATATCTGATCAACAGAAGCCTCGTTCTTGAAGGCCCATGTGGAAGCCACAGCCCTAGTAGAGTGAGCTGTGATGCGTTCAGGAGGCTGCCTTCCGGCAGTCTCGTAAGCCAATCGGATGATGCTTTTCAGCCAAAAGGAAAGAAAGGTAGCAGTAGCCTTTTGACCTCTCCTCTTGCCAGAATAAACGACAAACAGAGAAGACGTTTGTCTGAAATCCTTTGTTGCTTCTAAATAGAACTTTAAAGCACAAACTACATCTAAATTGTGTAACAAACGTTCCTTCTTTGAAACTGGATTCGGACACAAAGAAGGCACAACTATTTCCTGGTTAATATTCTTGTTGGAAACAACCTTTGGAAGGAAACCAGGTTTAGTACGCAAAACAACCTTATCTGAATGGAACACCAGATAGGGCGGATTGCACTGCAAAGCAGATAACTCAGAAACTCTTCTAGCAGAAGAAATAGCAACCAAAAACAGAACTTTCCAAGATAACATCTTGATATCTATGGAATGTAGAGGTTCAAACGGAACCCCTTGAAGAACTGAAAGAACTAAATTCAGACTCCAGGGAGGAGTCAAAGGTCTGTAAACAGGCTTGATCCTGACCAAAGCCTGAACAAAAGCTTGAACATCAGGCACAGCTGCCAGTCGTTTGTGTAACAAGACAGATAAAGCAGAAATCTGTCCCTTTAGAGAACTCGCTGATAATCCCTTATCCAAACCTTCTTGGAGAAAGGAAAGGATCCTAGGAATTTTGATATTACTCCATGAGAATCCCTTGGATTCACACCAACAGATATATCTTTTCCATATTTTATGGTAAATTTTTCTAGTTACAGGTTTTCTGGCTTGTACCAGAGTATCTATTACAGAATCCGAAAACCCACGCTTAGATAAAATCAAGCGTTCAATTTCCAAGCCGTCAGCTGGAGGGAAACTAGATTTGGATGTTCGAATGGACCTTGTACTAGAAGATCCTGTCTCAAAGGTAGCTTCCATGGTGGAGCCGATGACATATTCACCAGGTCTGCATACCAAGTCCTGCGTGGCCACGCAGGAGCTATCAAGATCACCGAGGCCCTCTCCTGCTTGATCCTGGCTACCAGCCTGGGAATGAGAGGAAACGGTTGAAACATATAAGCTAGGTTGAAGGCCCAAGGCGCTACTAATGCATCCACTAGAGTCGCCTTGGGATCCCTGGATCTGAACCCGTAGCAAGGAACCTTGAAGTTCTGACGAGACGCCATCAGATCCATGTCTGGAATGCCCCATAATTGAGTCAACTGGGCAAATATCTCCAGGTGGAGTTCCCACTCCCCCGGATGGAATGTCTGACGACTCAGATAATCCGCCTCCCAGTTTTCCACTCCTGGGATGTGGATCGCAGATAGGTGGCAGGAGTGATCCTCCGCCCATTTTATGATTTTGGTCACTTCTCTCATCGCCAGGGAACTCCTTGTTCCCCCCTGATGGTTGATGTAAGCAACAGTCGTCATGTTGTCTGATTGGAATCTTATGAATCTGGCCTTTGCTAGTTGAGGCCAAGCCCTGAGAGTATTGAATGTCGCTCTCAGTTCCAGAATGTTTATCGGGAGAAGAGACTCTTCCTGAGACCATAGCCCCTGAGCTTTCAGGGAGTCCCAGACCACGCCCCAGCCCACTAGACTGGCGTCGGTCGTGACGATGACCCACTCTGGTCTGCGGAAGCTCATTCCCTGGGACAGGTGATCCTGGGTTAGCCACCAACGGAGTGAGTCTCTGGTCTTCTGATCTACTTGAATCACTGGAGACAAGTCTGTATAGTCCCCATTCCACTGTTTCAGCATGCACAGTTGTAATGGTCTTAGATGAATTCGCGCAAAAGGAACTATGTCCATTGCTGCAACCATCAACCCTACTACTTCCATGCACTGAGCTATGGAAGGTCGTGGAACAGAGTGAAGAACTTGACAAGCGTTTAGAAGTTTCGACTTTCTGACATCTGTCAGGAAAATCTTCATTTCTAAAGAATCTATTATTGTCCCCAAGAAAGGAACTCTTGTCGACGGAGACAGGGAACTTTTTTCTATGTTCACTTTCCATCCGTGAGATCTGAGAAAGGCCAGAACGATGTCTGTGTGAGCCTTTGCCTTTGAAAGAGACGACGCTTGTATCAGAATGTCGTCCAAGTAAGGTGCCACTGCAATGCCCCTTGGCCTTAGAACCGCTAGAAGGGACCCGAGTACCTTTGTGAAAATCCTTGGAGCAGTGGCTAGCCCGAATGGGAGAGCCACAAACTGGCAATGTTTGTCCAGAAAGGCGAACCTTAGGAACTGATGATGATCTTTGTGGATAGGAATATGTAGATACGCATCCTTTAGATCCACTGTAGTCATAAATTGACCCTCCTGGATTGTAGGTAAAATCGTTCGAATAGTTTCCATTTTGAACGATGGCACTCTGAGAAATTTGTTTAGGATCTTTAAATCCAGAATTGGTCTGAAAGTTCCCTCTTTTTTGGGAACAACAAACAGATTTGAGTAAAACCCCATTCCTTGTTCCACGGTTGGAACTGGGTGTATCACTCCCATTTTTAACAGGTCTTCTACACAATGTAAGAATGCCTGTCTCTTTATTTGGTTTGAAGATAAGTGAGACATGTTGAACCTTCCCCTTGGGGGTAGTTCCTTGAATTCCAGAAGATAACCCTGAGAAACTATTTCTAGTGCCCAGGGATCCTGAACATCTCTTGCCCAAGCCTGAGCGAAGAGAGAGAGTCTGCCCCCTACTAGATCCGGTCCCGGATCGGGGGCTACTCCTTCATGCTGTTTTGGTAGCAGCAGCAGGCTTCTTGGCCTGCTTACCCTTGTTCCAGCCTTGCATCAGTTTCCAAGCTTGTTTGGTTTGTGAAGAATTACCCTCTTGTCTAGAGGCTGCAGAGTTGGAGGCCGGTCCGTTCCTGAAATTGCGAAAGGAACGAAAATTAGACTTATTCTTGGCCTTGAAAGGCCTATCTTGTGGGAGGGTGTGACCCTTACCCCCAGTGATGTCTGAGATAATCTCTTTCAATTCTGGCCCAAAAAGGGTTTTACCCTTAAAAGGGATATTAAGCATTTTTGTCTTGGAAGATACATCCGCTGACCAAGACTTTAGCCAGAGCGCTCTGCGCGCCACAATTGCAAACCCTGAATTTTTCGCCGCTAATCTAGCTAACTGGCTTAAACTTGTCAATAAAGTACAAAAAAACGTTTTAAAACAAAACCGTTACTGTCTCTTTAAATTTTAAACAGGGCACACTTTATTACTGAATATGTGAAAAACTATGAAGGAATTGTTCAAATGTAACCATATTTTCACCACATTGTCTTAAAGCATTCAAAGCATTGCAACCCAAATCTTAGACCTTTAACCCTTAAAATGACGAAACCAGAGCCGTTTACAGTTTTAACCCCTCTACAGTCCCAGCTACAGCCTTTGCTGCGACTTTACCAAACCCAGGGGGGTATACGATACCAAATGAAGCCTTCTAGGAACCTTTTCAACTACTTTCAGACCCACACACATGCAGCTGCATGTCCTGCTCTCAAAAGTAACTGCGCAGTAATGGCGCGAAAATGAGGCTCTGCCTACTACAGAAAAGGCCCTTCCTGACTGGGAAGGTGTCTAAACCAGTGCCTGAGTAAAAAAAAACGTTCCCCAAAGTTTATAAAGTGTGAATTTCAACATCAAGCTGTATAAAATGCCCAAATAAAGCAATCGATCTAGCCCATAAAAGTGTCTACCAGTTTTATAGCCCATATTAAGCCCTTTATTCTGTTTGAGACTAAGAAAATGGCTTACCGGTCCCCATGAGGGGAAATGACAGCCTTCCAGCATTACACAGTCTTGTTAGAAATATGGCTAGTCATAGCTTAAACAGAAAAGTCTGCCAACTGTTTCCCCCAACTGAAGTTATCTCATCTCAACAGTCCTATGTGGAAACAGCAAACGATTTTAGTTACTGCTGCTAAAATCATACTCCTCTCACAAACAGAACTCTTCATCTTTTTCTGTTTCAGAATAAATAGTACATACCAGCACTATTTTAAAATAACAAACTCTTGATAGTAGAATTAAAAAACTACAACTAAACACCACATACTCTTCACCATCTCCGTGGAGATGTTGCCTGTGCAACGGCAAAGAGAATGACTGGGGTGGGCGGAGCCTAGGAGAGACTATATGGACAGCTTTTGCTGTGCTCTTTGCCATTTCCTGTTGGGGAAGAGAATATTCCCACAAGTTATGGATGACGCCGTGGACCGGACACACCAATGTTGGAGAAAACAGTTTAATATATTTTCCTTATTTATTTTGCCCCCTTTCCATGTACTTTAACTATTTATTTATTTTTTAGACAACAGAAATGTCTCTTAATTACAAGTTGTTTAGCTGGTGCATACAAGGGACCGATACTGGACCCACACCTCCAAGAGGCCGTCTGAGCCCTGCAATCAGTAGTGGCATCACTCCACATGTATCATGTCAGGCCCCTCTGTGTGCCTATGTACAAACCTAGCTTACAGATTAAAGGACCACTAAACCCAGTAAAAAGTATAATCAATAAATGAATAATAAAGAGACAATGCAAAATCACTTCATTTGAATTTCAAATGAGTAGATTTTTTATGACAAATGTCAAAGTTAGTTACATTTTCCTTTCTAATGTATCATGTGAAAGCAATCAGCCAATCACAAAATGCATATATGTGTATTCTGTTATTCTTGTACATGCTCATAGGAGCTGGTGCCTCAAAAAGTGTGCAAATAAAAAGATTGTGCACATTTACATGATGGAAGTAAATTGTAACATTGTTTAAAACTGTATGCTCTAACTGAATCATGAAAGTTTAATTTTGACTTGACTGTCCCTTTAACGAAAGTGTATGGATTTGCCTTTACAATATGGTGACAGGGTTTCCATGATGGTCACTACAATGTAGCAGTACACAAAACCTGTAGAGGTTCTATATCTATTTATCTATCAGTCTGTCTATCTGAATTGCTATCTATAAAGCAATCTATCTCTATTCTTTAAAAGTGTTAATGCAAACTGCACTATATATTATTTTTAATTATGAAAATTAACCTTTTATTCTCACACTTGCATTAGGCTTTAAATGTAACATATACAATAAAATAACAATTAGCTATTAATCACATATGTAAAATCTATCTACAGATAGATAGATAATATAGCTGTTTTTGTTGTTGTTGTTTTTTAACCCTTTAAGGACACAGCTTTCAGTTTGCTCAATTGTTTTATGACGGAAAAATTCCGTCATATGTCCTTAAGAGGTTAAATCTTCTGTCTGGTTGCCTGTTTGTCTCTTGTTTGTATTTCTATTTCTAGATGTTTATCTACCTGTCTGTCTGTAACAGTTCCATCTATCTATCTATCTATTATCTGTATGTCTGTCTATCTACTTGTATGTCTATCTATCTATCTATCTATCTATCTATCTATCTATCATCTATATATCCATCTAGCTATCTATCTGCCAGTCTGTCTATCTGGCTAGATATCTATATTGCTATCTATATCTATTCTCTAATAGCGTAATGCAAATTACACTAAACATTATTTAAAAATGCACCTTTTTTGCTCACACTAGCATTAGTCTTACAATGTAAAATCTACAATAAAATCACAATGGGCTCTTAATCACATATGTAAAATATACCAGTGCCTGTACATAATGCACCTTTTTATCTACAAGCACTCAAATTAACCCATTAGCTTATAAGAACACATGCAGTTTAATGATTTCCCTTTGGTTAGCAACCATATTGGTCTGAAATAAAATGGGATTTATTTCAGCTTTTAGCATTTACATCTGTATAACATCTAATTACACAGCTATTATTGTAAAGAACATACAAATCCCTTTGCAGAAGAAATGAAAAAAAAAAAAGATTAAAGCAGTAAGGATGCTAAGAAAAAATAAAAACCCACGGTCAGCTGTACTTTAGAAATATTACAACCTCCAATGGATCAAGCTTTTCTTTTGAGCAGAGGTAAATCATCAAAACAAATAATTAGTTTTAGGCTTGTGGCTACATTAATACTTGCAGAAAAAATGAAATTGCCCTAAAGGCAGTTTGTGTAACACCTACAATAAATAATTTATAAAAATTACATTGATCTATTTTATTTCTAAGGAGAAACAGAAATATAAAAGATAGCACTTAAAGGGAAATGAAACCCAAAAAATGTTCTTTCATTATTCAGGTAAAGTATACCACTTTAAACAACTTTCCATTTGACTTTGTTCACTTGGTATCATTTGTTGGAAAGCATACCCAGACAGGCTTGGGAGCTAGCTACTGATTGGTTGCTGTACATATATGCTTACAGTTGTGCTCAGCTAATTTCCAGTAGTGCACTGCTGCTCCTTCAAAAAAGGATTTCAAAAGAATAAAGCAAAAAGAATAATAGAAGTAAATTGGAAAGTTCACATATGTATGTTCTTACTGAATCATGAAAGAAACAAATTGGGTTTAATGTCCCTTTAAGCATTAAATTGTGTTTAATGTCCCTTTAAGCATTTATTTGAAATGCAAAAATTTACATTTTTGCATTTCAAATAAAGATACCAAGAGAATAAAGAAAATTTGATAATAGGAGTAAATTAGAAAGTTGCTTAAAATGTCATGCTCTATCTGAATCATGAAAGAAAAAATTTGAGTTCAGTGTCCCTTTAACATTTTTTTGAAAACAAATTAGCATTCTTTTTTATTCCAATTATTTTTAAATAGCCAAACTCCACCCAACATTTGCCTTTATTTGGAGGAGCCAATGTGGGCTTTAGTCAACAGATAATAAGGCTAACCACTGCCATAAAATAAGTAATTTTTTTCAGACCATTTAAAGGGACAGTCTACACCAGAATTTTTATTGTTTTAAAAGATAGATAATCCTTTTATTACCCATTTCCCAGTTTTACATAACCAACACAGTTACATTTATATACTTTTAACCTCTGTGATTATCTTGTATCTAAGCCTCTGCAAACTGCCCCTTTTTTTCAGTCCTTTTGACAGATTTGCAGTCTAGCCAATCAGTGCCTGCTCCCAAATAACTTCTTGTGCACGAGCACAGTTATCTATATGAAATACATGAACTAACACCCTCTAGTGGTGAAAAACTGTTAAAATGCAATCTGAAAGAGGTGGGCTTCAAGGTCTATGAACCTCCTAGGTTAAGCTTTAAACTAAGAATACGAAGAGAACAAAGCAAAATTGGTGATAAAAGTAAATTGGAAAATTGTTTAAAATTACATGCTCTATCTGAATCATGAAAGTTTATTTTGGCCTAGACTGTCCCTTTAATTGGTTGTGGGATGAAAGCACACACAATAAACACAAAGGAGCAAATCATTGTACATTATACACTCGGCTGTTGCTGCAACAAGTAATTGGAAACACAACAATGGTAAATGTCTCCCTAAGGTTTGTGGGGAAACCAGACATTCCTAGATGTATATGGATGTACCTCACTGATGAGGCCCCCTGACAGTCAAAACAATCATCTGGAATTGCTAGGGTCCTCATTCAGAGGCGGATTGCCTCGTATTTCTGGGCTGGACCATCCTTTTGAGGGAGGATCAGACTGATAAAAATTAGGAAAGTTCTACTCTAAGAAAGGCTTCATTAGACTAAAATAGGCTGCTCCCAGGTGGTGAACTGCCAAAGGATAAGCCTGGTTGAGCAATTCTCTCTCATTGTATATTTGTATTATGAACCTGAGAAAACTCCCCCTGAGGGTTATTAGAGAAACCAGACGTGGACTCACTGTCCAATGTGTCTAGAGGGATATGGCTGCCCCTCACTGACAAAGCACAAAGGAGGCCGAAATGACCGTCTGGGGTTGCCATGTTCCTTATTTAGAGGACTGCCTGGTGTTTGAGGGCAGGGCCATCGTTTTAGGCGGGTTTAGAATAACATCATTCATGAAAGTAACCCAACAAGGAACAAGCTACTGAGCTGTTGCTCATTCTAGGTTGAGCATTTCTCTCTCTTTGCAAATATGTTAATGGAAACCAATTTTACAGCACACTGTCATTTTTGTTATTGGCAGAGTGTTAGTGTCAAGTTAGCCAAAAAGACAAAAAAATAGCAAATGCACAACATGAACAAAATTACAAGTAACTATGTAGATCCAATTTAGTTTAAATTTTAACATTAAATCTATTGCAAACAGTACTTTTCTTTCATTCTCTAGAACCTTGCAGAACCTCATTAGTGTATTTGGGAGAGGTTTTATTATTCAATAGCTTTTTATTTAAACAAATATTTTAGTTTTTTAATTGTAAACTATCTATAAAGCAAAAATAATATAAATATATATATATATTATATTTTGTATTAAAATTAGACTAAACACAGCAGTAGCACAATTTATATATATATATATATACAAATAAAATTATAATATAGATATATATAGTAGCAAATATATTCTATATATATATATATATATATATATATATATATATATATATATATATATATATATATATATATATATAACTTGTGTTGCTTGAACAGTATCTAAGCATATTTGGTTATACAAGAAATTTAAAAAGTTTGGAAATCAGTGTTTTATAAAGTTGTACTTTTTGATGCATGATAGTATCTTTTTTTTTTTTATAAATGTGTGCACTTTTATACTGTCTGAGATCAGCAATCCAGAAGAATGTTTGTGCTTCATGGTCAGCGCATAAGAGAAATGCACATGTCTTGTGAAGAACACTTCAATTTGTTTTGTAGCCAGTATCGACCCTGATTTTTCCCAGACCCTCCACTGACACTGATTAAATTTGTTTCCAGATACACTTTCCCTGAGCTGTTGATTTTAGTGGATTTAACTAAATCTATATTGAAAATGAAAATTAAACTTTCTGTAACTTAAAAAGCTTATTTCATAGCATTAATTTATTAAAATTAACCCACATCACTTTTCTACAAATAATTACAATAAACCCATATCACTTTTCTAAAAATGCTTATATTGAAAGATGTAATGTTAGCTGTTTTCAGAATAAATCTGTAAAAACCAAATAACAGTGGAAAGCTCTTTTGAACATTCATTTTTAGGAGTTGATTCAAATGAAAAGCTGTTATCATGATAATAGATTTCTTCAATGTCCTTATATAATTACCAGATGCCCACAAAGCCAAGTAAAAGTTTTCATAAGTGATTATAGTACAAATGAAAATACATTTCTTATATATTGTAACCCATTTTTCTATTGTTTTTGTTTTTTTTTTCTTAGAGACCCTCAGCCATATTTAAATGTGTAGTGTTTGCCCCAATGTTTCTAACAAAGATATGCATGCTAAAGCTACATGCAAACTCCGGAGGCTAATTCAGTATGCTCTCATGGATAGGAGCTAAGTTTCAACAAAACATACCAAGAGAAAGAGGTAAATATTATAATAGAAGATAATATTTTTTTGTTTTATATATATATATATATATATATATATATATATATATTGCATGCTCTATATCACTGTTTATCAACTCCAGTCCTTGGGACCCCTAACATGCCTGATTTTCATGATATCTGAACTAGAGCACAGGTGAAATAATTAACTGGTCAGTAACCATGGTTACTAACCTGTTCTAACCTATCAGATTATTATGTCTCCTGTGCTCTAATTCAGGTACCATGCAAATCTAGTTTGTTCTAAGGACTGGAGCTGAGAAACACTGCTCTATATGAATTATGAAAATGCAATACTTTTAATGTCACCACATGAATGCCTATAGCATTGTGGTGGAACATGAAAAAGCAGTTCATGTACTGACAGATTATTACAAAAAATCATTTTATATGGTCAGTATGTATGAATAAATATTTAATCTCAACAGTACATGTACGGTTAAGTGGGATAAAGGTATTTTAATTTAACACTGTAACTACCCAAAATTGATTTTGTGAGGGAATTGGGGACAAATGGATTTTTATACTAAATATGTGTTTGTAATTTTCGAAAGAGGTAGCGTTAGAGCAGTTATTTACTACTGTGAACTAGCTGAACTCACCTAATAATTCAATAAAAGAGGCATATAAAGTGTTCTCCAAAGAATTTTGCCAGTTGGGTGACATTATGAAGTAGGAAGGTGAGGGTAGTCTAATACTTTGCATTATTCTAAGATTTTCTGTCATTTATACACATTATATAAGCTATCGAAAGAACAAATTAATTGCATAATTTAATATAAATTGATTTAATGATAATTTGTGTAACAACCATTGTAACAATGTAAAAAAGGCAATTTTAGCTTAAATGGACAGTAAAAAGCTTGTAATTATAAGACATTTATGTTGTATTGCTATATGATAACGTCAGCAAGACTTAATGCTTTTAAAACAAATTAATATAATTTTTACTGCAATTATTTTTTCAATAGTCAAACTCCACCCACCATTGCCTTATTTGGAAGAGCCAATCGGGGCTTTAGTCTGCTGACAACAAGGCTAGCCTCTGTTGTAAAGTTAGTATAAAGCAAATTGTTTTGCAGCTGTTACTAGTTAAAGGGATACCCAAGTCAAATTAAACTTTCAGTCTTTTTATATTTAGACTTTTTGAGTCAGCAGCTCCTACTAAGCATGTGCAAGAATTCACATAATATATGTATATGCATTTGTGATTGACTGTCACATGATATAAGAGGAGAAGAAATAGACATAACTGAAATTTGTCATTGCACAAGCAATTCTTGTGAACTGCTTGTGCAATGCCGCCCCATGCAGATTCACGGCCAATCGTCCGCTAGCAGGGGGTGTCAATCAGCCAGATCGTATAGGATCGGGCAGATTGATGTCCGCAGCCTCAGAGCAGGCTGACAATTTATGGAGCAGCAGTCTTTAGACCTGAAGGTTCGCGCGGAAACAGGGGCATCAAGCTCCATTCAGAGCTTGATAATTCGGCCCCTAAGTGCTTTTGCATTGTCTTGTTATCATGCATTTGTTCATTATGCAAATCTACTGTATTAAATGGGCATATATTTGGCAGGATTATAGCCTTGGGAAGTCAGCAAGGAGTATTTCAAGGTCTGATAGTTAGAAATTGCTCTATATTCAGAGCTAAAATAAATAATAAAATATTTTGCATATTCATAATTAAACATTTTATATACAAATCTTAAGATGTTTACTCTCCCTTAAATTTTGGCTTAAATATTAGAGAGCTGGTATGCCTATTAAGTGCCAGATTATAAGTGACCCGCTAATGTTTTGCGGAATAAATACTATATATAGGTATATATATATATATATATATATATATATATATATATAAAGAAATATTTATTTTAAAACAAAATAACATTCTCTTGTATGTGAAGAATATTGGAATGTGAAATATTAATAACTCCTTTTCGGGTTAATGTGCGAGTGATAAGTGTTAGTTTTTTTTTCCTGCACTCTCGTTAGCGTGGTCACAAAATCTTTTAGCACGCTAAACTTTTACTTTAAACTAAAAGCACTAAACCGCAAGCACAAAAGATTAAATCTAGTGATGTTTATGCTCAAGCAAGAGTGCTTGTAATCTAGCCCTAAATAGGTATGGGGTGTGAGAAGCCACCAATCATCAGTTAGCAAGTAGTTCATTGCTACTTATGAGCCTACCTAGGTATGCTCTTCAACAAAGGATACCAAAAGAATAAAAAATAGTAAACTTGACAACAAAAGCAAACTGGAAAGTCTCTTAAAAATGACATTCTCTGTCTGAGCTACAATAGTTTAAGTAAAACTTATCATATAGATAACATTCAAGCTCATGCACGTGAATTTACCATGGAGACAGCTCTGATTGGCTAAAATGCAAGTCTGTCAAAAGAACTGAAATAAGGGGGCAGTCTGCTGAGGATAAGATACAAGGTAAATACAGAGGTAAAACGTTTATAATTATAACTGTGTTGGTTTTGCAAAACTGGGGAATTGGTAATTAAGGGATTATCTATCTTTTAAAACAATAAACATTCTGGTGTTGACTGTCCCTTTAAATGTTGTTTGAGGTTGCTACCTATTGACAACAAGTAATGTTTTATTTCAACTGCAAAGGGTGTTAGACATAATGAAACATGAACAAATAGTAGCAAAGTGTTCACACACAGTATTTGTAACATTATTTTAAAGTACATATTTATCATCTACCAACATAAAAGACAGACAACTTGAAAACAAGAATCATTATAAAAAAGATAAAGTTCTTTAAAGGGACACTAAACCCACATTTTTTTTCGTTCGTGATTCAGACAGACCATGACATTTTAAGCAACTTTCTAATTTACTCCTATTATCAATTTTTCTTCTTTCTCTTGCTATCTTTATTTAAAAAGCAGGAATGTAAATCTTAGCAGCCAGCCCATTTTAGGTTCTGCACCAAGGATATTGCTTGCTTATTGGTGGCTTACATTTAGCCACCAATAAGCAAGCATAACCCAGGTTCTCAACCAAAAATGATCCGGCTCCTAGGCATCATATTCCTGCTTTTTAAATAAAGATAGCAAGAGGACAAAGAAAATTTGATAATAGGAGTAAATTAGAAAGTTGCTTAAAATTGAATGCTGTATATGAATCATGAATGAAAAAAATTGGGTTAAGTGTCCCTTTAATAATTCCTAAAGAGAAACATAATTTCATATTTCATTTAATGTTTTTCACAACAACCGTTACACATTAGATAGAATGCTAAGAAAATACCACTTTCTAAAATATGTCATTACCAATAAATGTCTTATATGAATGAATGCAGTACACAAGCTATTATCATTAAAGGGACAGTAAAGTCGCAATTAAATGTGCATGATTCATATAGAACGTGCAATTTTAAACAACTTTCCAATTTACTTCTTTTATCAAATGTGCTTCGTTCTTTTGTTATCTTTTATTGAAGAGTAAAACTAGGTAGGCTCATAAGAGCTCAGGAGTGTGCACGTGTTTTTAGTACTCTGTGGTAGTAGTGTTTCACAACACTGTATAACAGAGCTACTAATAAATTATATATAGCAAAAACACTGCTGCCACAGAGTACTAAAAACATGTGCACACTCCTGAGCTCTTATGAGCCTACCTAGTTTTACTCTTCAATAAAAGATACCAAGAAAACAAAGCAAATTTGATAACAGAAGTAAATTAGAAAGTTGTTTCAAATTGCATATTCTATCTGAATCATGAAAGTTTCATTTTGACTTTACTGTCCCTTTAAGTGTTTCTGTTGTGTATATGTTATTCACTAGCAATACATTTACCTTACAATACTGTGGGATTCTTTCAGTATTTCAAACAGAATTTTATGACAGAGAACTAACAAAGGTTCAATAAAGATAACATTATTATTGGCTAATGAAGGTTTTCAGCTGCCGGCTTTCATAACCACTAAGTTTCCTTCCTCAGGCAGTAGGACGTTCTCACAGATCATTTATTTGAAAGGTGTCAGACAGTATTCAAGGTTGAGCCCAATTATAACACAATAGGTCATTTGGTGAATCATTTCATTTGTACTGTGATGGTGATAATAAATTCTCTTTAGATTTGTATTAATTCTAAGTCTAAACCAATCATGAGTAGAGTAGTGACTTTTGAACCGCTAAATGGGTTTCCAAAGCTTTTTGTTTGAAAAGTGTTGGAGAGGCGCTGTCAAAATACTAACAAGGCTTCACATTAGGGCTACGGAAACCATAACTGCAAAAGATATCCCAAATATTAATCAGAATCAGGCGACACAATAGCAGAAAATAATATGCACAAACGTACACATATACTTGGCACACATTATATTAACTTTATCTACAGTAACAAAAACTCAGGTAAGCTCAGAGCCACAGAGAACTGCAGATACATTTGCAGAGACAATCATCCGCAGCAGTTGTACAGCTGGATCATGCTTTACCGCTGCTGTTCGGATTACCAGTTATAACCGATTGGGACCAGCAGTTCTCTGTGGTTCCAAAGTGGTACTTTAACTATGTGTTTTAGTCATTTGCAGGGGTTAAACACATACTATTGCAAGTTCACTACTGCTAAAATGACATGTTCTAATAAATTAGAACACATCATATGTGCACCGTAATGACTTTTTGAAAAGCAGGATATTGCACCTAAATGCACTCATTGGGGCGCATTTATCAAGCTCCGAACTAAAGACCTCTGCTCCATAACTCTGTCTGCCTGCTATGATGAGGCGGACAAGAATCGCCGGAAATCAATTGATTGACACCTCCCTGCTGGCGAGTCAGCAGGGGGCGGCGTTGCAATAGCAGCTCTTGTGAGCTGCTGGTGCAATGTTAAATGCAGAGAGCGTATTGCTCTCCGCATTCAGCAAGGTCTTGCGGACCTGATCCGCACTGTCGCATCAGGTCCGCAAGACCTTTGATAAATAGGCCCCATTGATATCATGACTAAGAAATTCACTCTATACTGCTGCTCCAGCAAACCTACATCTGGGTAAGAAAAGACTATACATTCTCCAGTGGCATACAGGGAAGCCAATGTACAGAACACAGAATGTATCATGCAAAGTTGTTTTATTAGCTAGCAAGAAAACCACCTCTGTAACAGAAGGCATGATTGACAGTCCCATATATTAATGGGAAACAAAAGCACATTTTTTTTTTCTTTCATGCGTTAGATAGAGCATGCAATTTTAAATAACTTTCCAATTTATTTATTGTATCTAATTTGTTTCATTCTCTTTGTATCCCTTGTTGAAAAGTATACCTAGTAGGCTCAGAAGCTGCTGATTGGTGGCTGCACCTATATGCCTTTTGTCATTGGCTTTAAGCTAGCTCCCAGTAGTGCATTGCTGCTCCTTCAACAAAGGATACTAAGAAACCAAAGCAAATTAGTTAACAGGAGTAAATTGGAAATTTGTTTAAAATTGTATAATCTATCTGAATCATGAAAGAAAAAAATTGGGTTTCATGTCCCTTTAATATGGCTCTGCTAAGGTGTGTGATGTCTCTTCTTATATTAGCTAATGGGCCTACAAAGTGTGTAAGGTCTCTCCTTATATCAAATAAAGGGCCTACAAAGTGTGTAAGGTCTCTCCTTATATCAAATAAAGGGCCTAAAAGGTGTGTTAGGTCTCTCCTTATATCAAATAAAACAGAATTTATGCTTACCTGATAAATTACTTTCTCCAACGGTGTGTCCGGTCCACGGCGTCATCCTTACTTGTGGGATATTCTCTTCCCCAACAGGAAATGGCAAAGAGTCCCAGCAAAGCTGGTCACATGATCCCTCCTAGGCTCCGCCCACCCCAGTCATTCGACTGACGGACAGGAGGAAATATATATAGGAGAAACCATATGATACCGTGGTGACTGTAGTTAGAGAAAATAATTCATCAGACCTGATTAAAAAACCAGGGCGGGCCGTGGACCGGACACACCGTTGGAGAAAGTAATTTATCAGGTAAGCATAAATTCTGTTTTCTCCAACATTGGTGTGTCCGGTCCACGGCGTCATCCTTACTTGTGGGAACCAATACCAAAGCTTTAGGACACGGATGAAGGGAGGGAGCAAATCAGGTCACCTAAATGGAAGGCACCACGGCTTGCAAAACCTTTCTCCCAAAAATAGCCTCCGAAGAAGCAAAAGTATCAAATTTGTAAAATTTGGCAAAAGTGTGCAGTGAAGACCAAGTCGCTGCCTTACATATCTGGTCAACAGAAGCCTCGTTCTTGAAGGCCCATGTGGAAGCCACAGCCCTAGTGGAGTGAGCTGTGATTCTTTCAGGAGGCTGCCGTCCGGCAGTCTCATAAGCCAATCGGATAATGCTTTTAAGCCAAAAGGAAAGAGAGGTAGAAGTCGCTTTTTGACCTCTCCTTTTACCAGAATAAACAACAAACAAGGAAGATGTTTGTCTGAAATCTTTAGTAGCCTCTAAATAGAATTTTAGAGCACGGACTACGTCCAAATTGTGTAACAAACGTTCCTTCTTTGAAACTGGATTCGGACACAAAGAAGGTACAACTATCTCCTGGTTAATATTTTTGTTGGAAACAACTTTCGGAAGAAAACCAGGCTTAGTACGCAAAACCACCTTATCTGCATGGAACACCAGATAGGGCAGAGAACAATGCAGAGCAGATAACTCTGAAAAACTCTTCTAGCAGAAGAAATAGAAACCAAAAACAAAACTTTCCAAGATAATAACTTAATATCTACGGAATGTAAGGGTTCAAACGGAACCCCTTGAAGAACTGAAAGAACTAGATTTAGACTCCAGGGAGGAGTCAAAGGTCTGTAAACAGGCTTGATCCTAACCAGAGCCTGAACAAATGCTTGAACATCTGGCACAGCTGCCAGTCTTTTGTGAAGTAAAACAGATAAAGCAGAGATCTGTCCCTTCAGAGAACTTGCAGATAATCCTTTCTCCAAACCTTCTTGTAGAAAGGATAGAATCTTAGGAATTTTTATCTTGTTCCATGGGAATCCTTTAGATTCACACCAACAGATATATTTTTTCCATATTTTATGGTAAATTTTTCTAGTTACAGGCTTTCTAGCCTGAATCAGAGTATCTATTACAGAATCTGAAAACCCATGCTTTGATAAAATCAAGCGTTCAATCTCCAAGCCGTCAGTTGGAGGGAAACTAGATTCGGATGTTCGAATGGACCCTGAACAAGAAGGTCCTGTCTCAAAGGTAGCTTCCATGGTGGAGCCGATGACATATTCACCAGGTCTGCATACCAAGTCCTGCGTGGCCACGCAGGAGCTATCAAGATCACTGAGGCCCTCTCCTGATTGATCCTGGCTACCAGCCTGGGGATGAGCGGAAACGGTGGGAATACATAAGCTAGGTTGAAGGTCCAAGGTGCTACTAGTGCATCTACTAGGGTCGCCTTGGGATCCCTGGATCTGGACCCGTAGCAAGGAACCTTGAAGTTCTGACGAGACGCCATCAGATCCATGTCTGGAATGCCCCATAATTGAGTTATTTGGGCAAAGATTTCCGGATGGAGTTCCCACTCCCCCGGATGGAATGTCTGACGACTCAGAAAATCCGCTTCCCAATTTTCCACTCCTGGGATGTGGATCGCAGACAAGTGGCAGGAGTGATCCTCCGCCCATTGAATTATCTTGGTCACTTCTTTCATCGCCAGGGAAGTCCTTGTACCCCCCTGATGATTGATATATGCAACGGTCGTCATGTTGTCTGACTGAAACCTTATGAATTTGGCCTTTGCTAGTTGAGGCCAAGCTCTGAGAGCATTGAATATCGCTCTCAGTTCCAGAATGTTTATCGGGAGAAGAGACTCTTCCCGAGACCATAGACCCTGAGCTTTCAGGGATTCCCAGACCGCGCCCCAGCCCACTAGGCTGGCGTCGGTCGTGACAATGACCCACTCTGGTCTGCGGAGGCTCATTCCCTGTGACAGATTGTCCAGGGTCAGCCACCAACGGAGTGAATCTCTGGTCTTTTGATCTACTTGAATCGTCGGAGACAAGTCTGTATAATCCCCATTCCACTGTCTGAGCATGCACAGTTGTAATGGTCTTAGATGAATTCGTGCAAAAGGAACTATGTCCATTGTTGCAACCATCAATCCTATTACTTCCATGCACTGCGCTATGGAAGGACGAGGAACAGAATGAAGTACTTGACAAGAGCTTAGAAGTTTTGATTTTCTGACCTCTGTCAGAAAAATCCTCATTTCTAAGGAATCTATTATTGTTCCCAAGAAGGGAACTCTTGTTGACGGGGACAGAGAACTTTTTTCTTTGTTCACCTTCCATCCGTGAGATCTGAGAAAGGCTAGGACGATGTCCGTATGAGCCTTTGCTTTTGACAGGGACGACGCTTGAATCAGGATGTCGTCCAAGTAAGGTACTACTGCAATGCCCCTTGGTCTTAGAACCGCTAGAAGGGACCCTAGTACCTTTGTGAAAATCCTTGGAGCAGTGGCTAATCCAAATGGAAGTGCCACAAACTGGTAATGCTTGTCCAGAAAAGCGAACCTTAGGAACTGATGATGTTCCTTGTGGATAGGAATATGTAGGTACGCATCCTTTAAATCCACGGTAGTCATAAATTGATTTTCCTGGATAGTAGGTAGGATCGTTCGAATAGTTTCCATTTTGAACGATGGTACCCTGAGAAATTTGTTTAGGATCTTTAGATCCAAAATTGGTCTGAATGTTCCCTCTTTTTTGGGAACTATGAACAGATTGGAATAAAATCCCATTCCTTGTTCTCTTATTGGAACTGGATGTATCACTCCCATCTTTAACAGATCTTCTACACAATGTAAGAATGCCTGTCTCTTTATTTGGTTTGAAGATAATTGAGACCTGTGGAACCTTCCCCTTGGGGGTAGTTCCTTGAATTCCAGGAGATAACCTTGAGAAACTATTTCTAGCGCCCAAGGATCCTGAACATCTCTTGCCCAAGCCTGAGCAAAGAGAGAAAGTCTGCCCCCCACTAGATCCGGTCCCGGATCGGGGGCTATCCCTTCATGCTGTTTTGGTAGCAGTGGTAGGCTTCTTGGCCTGCTTACCCTTGTTCCAGCCTTGCATTGGTTTCCAGGCTGGTTTGGGTTGTGAAGTATTACCCTCTTGCTTAGAGGATACAGAATTAGAGACTGGTCCGTTTCTGCGAAAGGGACGAAAATTAGGCTTATTATTAGCCTTAAAAGACCTATCCTGTGGGAGGGCGTGGCCCTTTCCCCCAGTGATGTCTGAAATAATCTCTTTCAAATCAGGTCCAAATAATGTTTTACCTTTGAAAGGAATGTTAAGCAATTTTGTCTTGGAAGACACATCCGCTGACCAAGACTTTAGCCAAAGCACTCTGCACGCCACGACAGCAAACCCTGAATTTTTCGCCGCTAATCTAGCTAATTGCAAAGCGGCATCTAAAACAAAAGTTAGCCAATTTAAGTGCTTGAACTCTGTCCATAACCTCCTCATACGAAGATTCTTTACTGAGTGATTTTTCTAGTTCCTCGAACCAGAAACACACTGCCGTAGTGACAGGAACAATGCATGAAATTGGTTGTAGAAGGTAACCTTGCTGTACAAAAATCTTTTTAAGCAAACCCTCTAATTTCTTATCCATAGGATCTTTGAAAGCACAACTATCTTCGATAGGAATAGTAGTGCGTTTGTTTAGAGTAGAAACCGCCCCCTCGACCTTGGGGACTGTCTGCCATAAGTCCTTTCTGGGGTCGACTATAGGAAATAATTTCTTAAATATAGGGGGGGGGGACAAAAGGTATGCCGGGCCTTTCCCACTCTTTATTTACTATGTCCGCCACCCGCTTGGGTATAGGAAAAGCGTCGGGGGGCACCAGAACCTCTAGGAACTTGTCCATCTTACATAATTTCTCTGGAATGACCAAATTGTCACAATCATCCAGAGTAGATAACACCTCCTTAAGCAGTGCGCGGAGATGTTCTAATTTAAATTTAAATGTCACAACATCAGGTTCAGCTTGATGAGAAATTTTTCCTGAATCTGAAATTTCTCCATCAGACAAAACCTCCCTCATGGCCCCTTGAGATTGGTGTGAGGGTATGTCAGAACAGTTATCATCAGCGTCCTCTTGCTCTTCAGTGTTTAAAACAGAGCAATCGCGCTTTCTCTGATAAGTAGGCATTTTGGATAAAAGATTTGCTATGGAGTTATCCATTACAGCCGTTAATTGTTGCATGGTAATAAGTATTGGCGCACTAGATGTACTAGGGGCCTCCTGTGTGGGCATAACTGGTGTAGACACAGTAGGGGATGATGTAGTATCATGTTTACTCCCCTCATTTGAGGAATCATCTTGGGCAATATCATTATCTGTTGCATTACTGTCCTTACTTTGTTTGGACACTATGGCACAATTATCACATAAATTTAAATGGGGAGACACATTGGCTTTCATACATATAGAACATAGCTTATCTGATGGTACAGACATGTTAAACAGGCTTAAACTTCTCAACAAAGCACAAAAAACGTTTTAAAATAAAACCGTTACTGTCACTTTAAATTTCAAACTGAAAACACTTTATTACTGAATATGTGAAAAAGTATGAAGGAATTGTTCAAAATTCACCAAAATTTCACCACAGTGTCTTAAAGCATTAAAAGTATTGCACAGCCGTTTTTACATTTAACCCCTATACAGTCCCAGAATGAGGCTCTGTCTATAAGTAGAAAGGCCCCCATCTGAAAAAGGTGTCCAACACAGTGCCTGCCGTTTTTGCAACGGCAAAGAGAATGACTGGGGTGGGCGGAGCCTAGGAGGGATCATGTGACCAGCTTTGCTGGGACTCTTTGCCATTTCCTGTTGGGGAAGAGAATATCCCACAAGTAAGGATGACGCCGTGGACCGGACACACCAATGTTGGAGAAAGGGCCTACAAAGTGTGTAAGGTCTCTCCTTATATCAAATAAAGGGCCTACAAAGTGTGTAAGGTCTCTCCTTATATCAAATAAAGGGCCTACAAAGTGTGTAAGGTCTCTCCTTATATCAAATAAAGGGCCTACAAGGTGTGTAAGGTCTCTCCTTATATCAAATAAAGGGCCTACAAGGTGTGTAAGGTCTCTCCTTATATCAAATAAAGGGCCTACAAAGTGTGTAAGGTCTCTCCTTATATCAAATAAAGGGCCTACAAAGTGTGTAAGGTCTCTCCTTATATCAAATAAAGGGCCTACAAGGTGTGTAAGGTCTCTCCTTATATCAAATAAAGGGCCTACAAAGTGTGTAAGGTCTCTCCTTATATCAAATAAAGGGCCTACAAGGTGTGTAAGGTCTCTCCTTATATCAAATAAAGGGCCTACAAGGTGTGTAAGGTCTCTCCTTATATCAAATAAAGGGCCTACAAAGTGTGTAAGGTCTCTCCTTATATCAAATAAAGGGCCTACAAAGTGTGTAAGGTCTCTCCTTATATCAAATAAAGGGCCTACAAAGTGTGTAAGGTCTCTCCTTATATCAAATAAAGGGCCTACAAGGTGTGTAAGGTCTCTCCTTATATCAAATAAAGGGCCTACAAGGTGTGTAAGGTCTCTCCTTATATCAAATAAAGGGCCTACAAAGTGTGTAAGGTCTCTCCTTATATCAAATAAAGGGCCTACAAGGTGTGTAAGGTCTCTCCTTATATTAGTTAGTTGGCCTACTTACAATTAACATCATTTTTAGAGTAAAATGTAGAGTATACGCACAAAAGCATTACATTCATAATGAATCTTTTTCATGTATCACCTTTCCTGGTGTATTTTGATTTGAAAAAAAACTTGAACTGCATTACTGAAATGTTGTATACATATTGTAGTGGTAGCATCACTTATTTGAAATATGTATGCCAAGTGTATTCCTCATGTCTGAGAGAAACATATTGATAAAGGCTATAACATATCATCAAGGCTATAACTAACCTTTTTTTTTTTTTAATTTATGGACAAACATTTAGTGTTAAATCGTATTTACTAAGACGCTGACTGCAGGGATTTAGTGCCATATCTAAGCAACCCCATCAAAGGTACAGCTGCCATGTTTCTAATCAGCTGCCCCGGACATCGCATACACTAAATAAAATTATTAACCTCTAAACCGCTGCCCCCGACATCGCCAACACTATTTAAATATATTAATCCCTAAACCGCCAGCCCCCCACATCGCAAAACACTAAATTAAACTATTAACCCATAAACCTAACACCCCCCTAACTTTAAATTACATTTACAATATAACTATCTTTAAATAAAAAAACTTACCTGTGAAATAAAAAAAAACTTACCTGTGAAATAAAAAAAAACTATGATTAAACAATAAATTAAACTAACAATACTATTTTAACTAAATAAAATAAATGAAAAATAAAAAAACCTAACATTACAAATTTAAAAAAAAACTAACACTAAGAAAAAAATAATAAACAAAACCACTAAAATTACAGAAAATAAAAAAACACTAAGAGCACCAAAAATAATAAACAAAATGATCAAAAATAATAAATATTATACATAATCTAATAGCCCTAAAAAAATAAAAAAGCCCCCCAAAATAAAAACACCCCTAACCTACAATAAACTACCAATAGCCCTTAAAATGGCCTTTTGTAAGGCATTTCCCTAAGTTAAACAGCGCTTTTTTTAGCTTAGGTTTTATTTACACTTAGGTTTTATTAATTTGGGGGTTTGGTTAGTTGGTGGGGTTTTACTGTTGGGGGGACTTTGTATTTTTTTCTAGGTAAAAGAGCTGTTTAACTAAGGGCAATGCCCTACAAAAGGCCCTTTTAAGGGCTATTGGTAGTTTATTGTAGGTTTTGGGGTGTTTTAAGGGCAGTGTAAAAGAGCTAAATGCCCTTTTAAGGGCAATGCCCATGCAAATGCTCCTTTAGGGACAATGGGTAGCTTAGGTTTTATTTAGACTTAGGTTTTTTATTTTGGAGGGTTGGTTGGGTGGTGAGTTTTACTGTTATTTTTGGTGATCTTAGTGTTTTTTATTTTCTGTAATTTTAGTTTTTTTGTAATCTTATTTGTTTGTATTTTTTTTTCTTGTAGTGTTAGTTTTTTTTAAATTTGTAATGTTAGATTTTTTTATTTTTCATTTATTTTATTTAGTTAAAATAGTAATGTTAGTTCATTTATAGTTTAATCATAGTTTTTTAATTTCACATTTAATTTATTTATTTAAAGATTTTATCAGATAGTGTATATATGAATGTTACTGTTTATTTTAATGTATTTATGTTGTGTCTTGTGCACTTTTTTTTAAGTCTTAGCCTATACGCAAGGTCTTAAGTCGCACTAACCCGACGCACATTAAATTAGTTTGTGCTTGCGTAAACGCAATTACTTTCAACTTATATTATGTGCAAGTTAACACGGGGGTGACAATTATATATAACGTGCGCTAACTTTAACACGACACTTGTAATCTAGTCCTCTTACTTATAGGCATCAAAAGTTTACATGTAGCAGCTTCCAATGCACAGAGGACATACTACTAATTTTGTGAGTTCAACCTAGCCTCAAAATAAAATAGAGTGAATAAGGAAAAAAAGCCACTTAACTGTTGTGTAATCAAAAGTAGGAACATTTTAAAGAAACAAGTCATATTTATTGTTTTATAATGTGCAACTGTTCATGTTGTTTTATTCATTTTGAATATTTATTATATTCCACATTACAATTACTATGTTGATTGGTCATCTAAACCTACCATGGGGATATTAATTCTACTTCAAATTGCAAATTATAGTAATATTGGAGAAAAAAAAAGTACAGACAATCTTTATATCAGTATTAACCCCAAGAATTTCAGTTATATTTCAATGTTTAACAAAGCAGGTAACTACTGGAATTCTGTCCGCCTTTGAGTAAAATAAGGTAATATACAGTATGTATATTAGAAAATACTTATATAAAAGAAAATGACAACATAACAAATGTATATAATAACAGATATTTTACTACAACTGTAAATTTGGAAATTAATTATATGCTATTCTATGCAATTAATGTGTGTGTGTGTATATATATATATATATATATATATATATATATGTTTGGCCTCAACAAAGGCAGTAAGATAAACAACAATCAAGGGGAATTTCAAGGGGTATGTCCCAGGCATGCAAAACAATATTTACATAATTTTCTAACAAAATTACGATTGAAAATGTTTTAATACATTTATTTTGTCTGCAAATATTTTATAATGCAGTGGATACATTTGATACATAAATAACAAAATTGGCTTCAAGGTCCTTTTAATATAGCCAGTTTATTTTATAATCACTTGGCCTACACAATTATGAAGATACGGTATATTATTCATTTCATAACTTTAAATGAAATTCAGAAATGATTGGGTTCCAGCTCACACCATACATGATGACAAGTTGACATGTATTCTCATGTGATATTCAGCTGAAAAGCAACATTGAGCATGAACGGATGACTAGCTTCCTGATTGTCTGGTCATAAAAAGAAGTTCAAATGTTTTTCTTTTTTTCTCCTTGTATACTCATAAAAAAAGCAACAGGGCAGTGTTTGAAATTGAACTTTTGCTTTATTTGTTCAATGCAAAAAAAGCTCAGAAACATGTTCTAAGACTTCAGCCTTTTGACTCTCAAACAAAGGAATGAGAAAGTGTCAAGTACAGTAGTGTTTAAAAATGCCTTACTTGCTTTAACACTAAATATGTGCTAAGAGGTATCACAGACTTTAATGTTAGCAGTGATACATATATATTAACAGTTTTAACACAGTCCCCACAGACCGCAATGTAAAGGCACTTACACATACACTCATTTTAACCCCTTATAACTCCTTTGTGCAGTTATTTACAAAAATTAATAATAAAGATGTTATTTTATTTTTAATTAAGGGACACTACACTTTATTTTGGGGCAAATTGGGAGACATTTTTTTCATTAAACAGATATCTAATCTTTGGTTAATGAATGCTAGCACAAAATGCTACTGCAATCTCGCAGCAGCATTAACCAGCCACTAGTAATGGCTGGTTATGTACCGTGTACCCGTAAACTGGCAAATGTGCCCCTTTACGGGTACATGTTAAATTAGCGCTCCACTTGTAATCTAGCCCTATATAAATAATTATGCTTTCAGATTGTATAATTTAAAGCTATATTCACAAAATGAGTGCAATGTCTATCTAATTATATAGCGTCTATAAGCTATAATGTGCAAGATTTCCTTAATTTGAAAAGGTCACAATACATAGTGTGGAGATTTCCTGCACTTGAGTGTTTTTCATTTTTATTTTAATTCTAAAGAAAATTTTCATGATGGTTGTTGCAGTGCAGACTGATATGAGCAAGTATACAACTACAAATTTAAGAAGCAGATCTTGATGGAGCGGATTTAAATCACCTTGAACTTATTCATTTGGGGTTACTGAGAGGTCCAGGTCTCATGTCATTGGCTGAATGAGAGTAAGGGGCGGAATTGCACAAGAAAGCTCTTGTTGAATTCTAAATTTAACCACATAGTGCTGCATAACAATTGGTGATTATGGCTGGTAAGTTCTATGCTTGAAAATGTGTCTGTCTGCATCTTTATACATTTTCCTTTATATACATTTTTTTTAATCCACTAGTAAGTCAGGGACACACCTTCAGGATAATGCCGAGCCTTAGATTCACCACAAATGAAGGGATAACAGGAGAATCAGGAGAGAAAAGATTAAATCGAATTTACTAAAACATGAATTTTTTCCACATAATTGTAAAATAGACTGCATAGATTAGTATAGGAGTTGCAGGTATTTGTCTCACCAATAAGAAAGATTTAGCTTTCTCGAGAGACTTCTAAGGTTTAATAAATCTGAGCTTGTGTATTTATTACCCTCAAGAAAAAAAAAAACATAATTTATGCTTACCTGATAAATTTATTTCTCTTGTAGTGTATCCAGTCCACGGATCATCCATTACTTATGGGATATATTCTCCTTCCCAACAGGAAGTTGCAAGAGTCCACCCACAGCAAAGCTGCTATATAGCTCCTCCCCTAACTGCCATTACCAGTCATTCGACCGAAAACATGCAGAGAAAGGAAAACCATAGGGTGCAGTGGTGACTGTAGTTTAATGGAAAAATTACCTGCCTTAAAGTGACAGGGCGGGCCGTGGACTGGATACACTACAAGAGAAATACATTTATCAGGTAAGCATAAATTATGTTTTCTCTTGTTAAGTGTATCCAGTCCACGGATCATCCATTACTTATGGGATACCAATACCAAAGCTAAAGTACACGGATGATGGGAGGGACAAGGCAGGTACTTAAACGGAAGTTACCACTGCCTGTAAAAAACCCTTTCTCCCAAAAATAGCCTCCGAAGAAGCAAGGTATCAAATTTGTTAAATTTGAAAAAGTATGAAACGCAGACCAAAACTCCGTCTTGTAATCTGTTCAACAGAAGCCACATTTAAAAAAGGCCCAAGTGAAAACCACAGCTCTAGTAGAATGAGCTGTAATCCCTTCAGGAGGCTGCTGTCCAGCAGTCTCATAAGCTAAATGAATTATGCTTTTTAACCAAAAAGACAGAGAGGTTGCTGAAGTCCTTTGACCTCTCCTCTGTCCAGAATAGACAACAAACAAGGTGAATGTTTGATGAAAATCTGTAGTAGCTTGTAAGTAAAACTTTAAAACACGAACCACGTCCAAATTGTGTAATAGACGTTCCTTCTTTGAAGAAGGATTAGGATACAAGAATGGAACAACAATCTCTTGAGTGATATTCTTGTTAGATACCACCTTAGGTAAAAACCCAGGTTGGTACACAGGACTACCTTATCCGTACGGAGAACCAGATAAGGAGAATCACATTGCAACGCAGATAACTCGGAGACTCTATGAGCCGAGGAAATAGCTACCAAAAAGGAACTTTCCAAGATAGAAGTTTGATATCTATGGAATGAAAAGGTTCAAATGGAACTCCTTGAAGAACCTTAAGAACCAGCTTTAAGCTCCATGGCGGAGCAACATTTTTAACCACAGGCTTGGTTCTAACCAAAGCCTGACCAAATGCCTGAACGTCTAGAATACCTGCCAGACGCTTGTGCAAAAGAATAGACAGAGTAGAAATCTGTCCTTTTAAAGAACTAGCTGACAACCCTTTTCTCAAAATCATCTTGGAGAAAAGATAATATCCTGGGAATCCAGACTTTACTCCATGAGTAACCCTTGGATTCATAACAATAAGATATTTACACCATATCTTATGTTAAATTTTCCTAGAGACAGGCTTTTATGCCTGTATTAAGGTATCAATTACTGACTCGGAGAAGCCATGCTTTGATAGCATCAAGCGTTCTGTCTCCAGGCAGTCCATCTCAGATTAGTTATATTTAGATGGTTGAAAAGACCCTGAGGTAGAGGGTCCTGTCTCAGAAGCAGAGACCGTGGTGGAAAGGATGACATGTCCACCAGATCTGCATACCAGGTCCTGCGTGGCCACACAGGCGCTGTCAAAAGCACCAAAGCACTCTCCTGCTTGATCTTGTGCAAACCCCTCCGGAGGGAATTCCCACTCCCCCGGATGAAAAGTCTGACGACTTAGAAAATCTGCCTCCCAGTTCTCAACACCTGGGATAGGGATAGCTTTAAGACAAGAGTGAGTCTCTGTCCAGTGAATTATTTTAAGACTTCTAACATTGCTAGGGAACTTCTGTTCCCCCTTGATGGTTGATGTAAGCCACAGTCGTGATATTGTCCGACTGAAATATGATGTACCTCAGAGTTGCTAACTGAGGCCAAGTCTGAAGAGCATGGAATATCGCTCCCAGTTCCAGAATATTCATTAGAAGGAGGGTCTCCTCCTGAGTCCACTATCCCTGAGCCTTCAGGGAGTTCCAGACTGTATCCCAACCTAAAAGGCTGGCATCTGTTGTAACAATTGTCCCATCTGACCTGCGGAAGGTCATACCCTTGGACAGATGGACCCGAGATAGTCACCAGAGAAGAGAATCTCTGGTTTCTTGGTCCGGATTTAACAGGAGAACAAATCTGTGTAATCCCCGTTCCTTTGGCTGAGCATGCATAGTTGCAGTGGTCTGAAATGTAGGCGTGCAAACGGTACTATGTCCCTTGCCGCTACCATTAAGCCGATTACATTCATGTACTGAGCCACCAAAGGGCGCGGATGGAATGAAGAACACGGCAGAAATTTAGAAACTTTGACAACCTGGACTCCGTCAGGTAAATTTTAATTTCTACAAAATCTATCAGAATCCCTAGGAGGGAAACCCTTGATATTGGGGATAGAGAACTCTTTCCTTGTTCACTTTCCACCCATGCGATCTCAGAAATGCCAGTACTACGTCCGTATGAGACTTGGCAACTTGGATGTTTGACGCCTGTATCAGGATGTCGTCTAAATAAGGGGCCACTTCTATGCCCCGCGGCCTAAGGACCGCCAAAGTGACCCCAGAACCTCCATAAAGATTCTAGGGGCTGTAGTTAACCCAAAGGAAAGAGCTACAAACTGGTAATGCCTGTCTAGAAAGGCAAACCTGAAAAACCGATGGTGATCTTTATGCATCGTAATGTGAGGATAAGCATCCTTCAAATCCATTGTAGTCCTCTATTGACTCTCCTGGATCATAGTTAAGATGGTACGAATAGTTTCCATCTTAAATGATAGAATTCTAAAGAATTTGTTTAAGATCTTTTAGATCCAAAATAGGTCTGAAGGTTTCCTTTCCTTGGGAACCACAAACCGATTTGAGGAAAACTGTGTCCCTGTTCCTCTATTGGAACTGAATGGGTCACGTACACAATGCAAGAATGTCTCTTTCTTTATCTGGTTTGCAGATAAATGTGAAAGGCAAAAACTCCCCTTTTTTGGGGGGGAAAGCTTTGAAATCCAGAAGATATCTCTGGGGTATAATTTCCAATGCCCAGGGATCCTGGGCATCTCTTGCCCACGCCTGGGCGAAGAATGAAGTCTGCCCCCTATAGGATCCGTTACCAGATAGGGGTCCGTTCCTCATGCTGTTTTAGAGGCAGCAGCAGGCTCCTTGACCTGCTTATCTTTGTTCCAGGTCCGGTTGTCTCCAGACCGCCTTGGACTGAGCAAAAGTTCCCTCTTATTTTGCCTTAGAGGAAGTTGACGCCACACCTGCCTTGAATTTTCGAAAGGCACGAAAATTAGGCCTTTTTTGTCCCTTGATTTGGACCTGTCCTGAGGAAGGGCATGATCTTTTCCTCCAGTGATATAAGTAATAATCTCCTTCAAACTAGGCCTGAATAGGGTCTGCCCCTTGAAGGGAAGTTAAGTAGCTTATTTATTAAAGTCACGACAGCTGACCATGATATAAGACATAGCGCTCTGCGCGCCAGTATAGTAAAAAAACAGAATTCTTAGCCGTTAGTCTAGTCAAAGGAACAAAGGCATCAGAAAACAAAGGAATTGGCTAGCTTAAGTGCTCTAAGCTTGTCAAATATATTCATCCAATGGAGCCTGTAAAGCCTCATCAAGAGACTCACACCAGAACGCCGCAGCAGCAGTGACAGGAGCAATGCGGGCAAGGGGCTGCAGGATAAAACCTTGTTGAATAAACATTTTTTATCCATTGGATTTAAAAAAGCACAACAGTCCTCGCCAGAGGTAGTGGTACGCTTAGCTAGAGTAGAAACTCTTCTCTCCACCTTAGGAACTGTCTGCCATAAGTCCTGTGTGGTGGCAACTATTAGAAAACATTCTTCTAAAAAATAGGAGGGGAAGAGAACGGCACACCTGGTCTATCCCATTCCTTATGAAAAATTTTAGTAAACCTCTTTAGGTATTGGAAAAACATAAGTACACACCGGCACTGCATATTATTTATCCAGTCTACACAATTTCTCTGGCACTGCGATTGTACACATTCATTCAGAGCAGCTAAAGCCTCCCTGAGCAACAAGTGGAGGTTCTCAAGCATACATTTTAAATGTAGAAATATCAGAATCAGGTTAAATCATCTTCCCTGAGTCACAAATATCACCCACAGACTAAGCATATTGTGAGGTAGTATCAGACATGGTTCTTAAAGCGTCTGTATGCTCTGTATCTACCCCCAGAGCTGTTTTGCTTTCCTTTAATTTCAGGTAGTCTGACTAATACTGCTGCCAGTGTATTATACACAACCTTTGCCATGTCTTGTAAAATAAACGCTATGGGCGCCATTGATATACTTGGCGCCATTTGAGCGTGAGTCCCTGGAGCGGGAGTCAAAGGGTCTGACACGTGGGGAGAGTTAGTCGGCATAACTTCCCCCTCGACAGAATCCTCTGGTAAAATAAACGCTATGGGTGCCCTTGATGTACTTGGCGCCATTTGAGCGTGAGTCCCTAAAGCGGGAGTCAAAGGGTCTGACACGTGGGGAGAGTTAGTCGGCATAACTTCCCCCTCGACAGAATCCTCTGGTGATAATGTTTTTAAATACAAAAAATGATCTTTATTGTTTAACATGAAATCAGTACATCTGGTACACATTCTAAAATGGGGTTCCACCATGGCTTTAAACATAATAAACACAGAGCCTCCTCTATGTTAGACATGTTAGAACTAATAAAGAGACTAGTAAGCTTGGAAAACACTTTAAATCAAGTTAACAAGCAAATATAACAAATGTTACTGTGCCTTTAAGAGAAACAAATTTTGTCAAAATTTGAAAAACAGTGAAAAAAGGCAGTAAATCAAACAAAATTTTTTACAGTACATGTAATAAGTTAACAGAGCATTGCACCCACTTGCAAATGGATGATTAACCCCTTAATGCAAAAAACAGATTAAAAAAAAAAAAAAAAAACGACATTTTTTTAAACAGACACAACAAAACTGCCACAGCTGAGCTGTGGATTACCTTCCCTATAACTGTTTCTATGCAAAATTTAATCCAGCCATGTGGAAAAATTAGGCCCCAATAAGTTTTATCACCAAACATATGTTAAAAAACGATTAAACATGCCAGCAAACGTTTTAAAACACATTCTTATAAGAGTATGTATGTCTATTAATAAGCCTGATCCAGTCGCTATCACTGCATTTAAGGCTTTACTTACATTACTTCGGTATCAGCAGTATTTTCTTAGTCAATTCCATTCCTTAGAAAAATATATTACTGCACATACCTTAGCATATATCTCTATCAATCAGCCTGGTACCAGTCGCTTTCACTGCATTTAAAGGCTGTACTTACATTACTTCGGTATCAGCAGTATTTTCTTAGTCAATTCCATTCCTTAGAAAAATATTTTACTGCACATACCTTATTTGCAGGAAAACCTGCACGCCATTCCCCCTCTGAAGTACCTTACTCCTCAGAATGTGTGAGAACAGCAACTGGATCTTAGTTACGTCTGCTAAGATCATAGAAAAAACGCAGGCAGATTCTTCTTCCAAATACTGCCTGAGATAAACAGCACACTCCGGTGCCATTTAAAAATAACAAACTTTTGATTGAAGAAATAAACTAAGTATAAAAAACCACAGACTCTCACGACCTCCTATCTATGTTGAGACTTGCAAGAGAATGACTGGTAATGGCAGTTAGGGGAGGAGCTATATAGCAGCTTTGCTGTGGGTGGACTCTTGCAACTTCCTGTTGGGAAGGAGAATATATCCCATAAGTAATGGATGATCCGTGGACTGGATACACTTAACAAGAGAAATAGTGGCTGTACAGAATTGATGATTTATGCAAAATAATTCCTTAAAAATACATGTTTTGATAGTATACTGGGGCTGTACGCCCACTCAAGGTACCATGCAACAGTTGCTAAAAAGCAGCATAAAAAAAACAGATTATTTAGCCTTTTTTTTAACATACAGATTAGCGCCATACTTTGCATTACCAAAGGTGCTGATTGGTAAGTATGTTCTATGCACTGTGCACATGATAATACCTACCAATCATCACTTGTGCAATTGCAAAAGGTACCAATCAGATGTTTAAAAAAAAAAAAAGATTAGGGTTGCCACCTCGGCCATGTTTTCCTGGACACTTATAAGTTACGCATGCTGCAGGGTAACGAGGGCGGAACATATATTGTGCCTCTGGACATCATACAAATAGTGCGAATGAACTGCACAATACATGGTCCTCCCTGCATACCCTGCAAAATTGTATTGGTGCACTATTGCTAGCATATAACTATGTGTTTAACTCTGCCATGTCATCTTCAGAGCAGCAATTCACTACTGAGACCTACCTAAATACATCTGGTGAGCTCAATGACTAGAGGCAAAAGTGTGTAGCCACCTATAACCAGCTAGCCCAGTAGTCAACTGCTGCTCCTGAACCTAGGTATGTTTTTCAACAAAGGATACCAAGAGGACAAAGTAAATTTGAAAACCGAAGTAAATTGAAAAGTCTCTCATTATTGCATGCTCTATTTGAATCAAGAAAGTTTAATTGTAATTTTGCGTTTTATGTCACTTTAACTTTCATGTTATCCAAAAGACATAACATTCCCTATTTATAACAAGTCTGATTCTATAAAAAAAAAGAAAGAAAAATACTGCAATTCACAAACTTTTATTTAAACCTTAAAGGGATAGGAAAGTCAAAATTAAACTTGCATGATTCAGATAAAACATGTCATTTTAAGACACCTTTAAATTATTTTTTATTTTCAAATGTGCTTAATTCTCTCGGTATCCATTGTTGAAAAAGAATATATGCACATATCTTACACTAGTGAGAGCTCGTTGCTGATTGGTGCCTGCACACATTTGTCTCTTGTGATTGGCTGACTAGATTTGTTCAGCTAGCTGCCAGTAGTGCTATGCTGTTCCTTCAGCAAAGGATAACAAGACAATGATGCAAATTTGATAATAGAACTAAATTGGAAAGTTGTTTAAAATTGTATGTTAGCACCAAACCAAGGGTTCAATTTATTAAGGTGCGGACGGACATGATACGCTGTATCATATCATGTCCGCTGCACATCCATAAATGCCGACCGGACCCCCGTATTCGATCGGGTTGATTTCTGTCCGTCGCCTCAGAGCAGGCAGGCAGGTTATGGAGCAGCGGTAACTTGTGTTTCTGGCGAGCCTGAAGGCTCGCCAGAAACACGGGCCTTCAAGCTCCATACAGAGCTTAATAAATAGGCCGCTTAGTATTCATTATTGTGAACGTTAGGAAATGTTTTATTTGATTTCTTCATTCCTTTATTGTTTATATCAATTGTAAATAAATACAAAACAGGATTCTTAGCATGCTGTTCAGAGAAAAAGAACTATTTTATATGCATTGTTTTTTTTTTTTTTACCAAATTAATATATACGTAAAATAAAATACCATTTATGTGACTCACTTAAAAATAATGTCTCATTATAGATCTCATTAAAATGTTTAAATTTTAAAACTCAAAGCATCTGTACAATTTTAAATGGCAAAAAGACAAAAAAAACACAATAACAAATCAAATCAAGTTATTTGTAAAAAAAAAATTAGAAAATGCACTAAAGTGTATAAAATATCTATAAAACAAAGTAACATAAACATTGCGAGGTATCACTCATGTAATGCTAAGGATCAAAGTGTTCTGCAATATTCATTCACTACTTTATACTTAAAATGAAGTCCTAAATTATGATTGTATGATGGGTTGCAGCCCCTTAAAGGGAAAGTAAATACCTTGTTATTACAAGATATGTCTGGAGTCTTGCTATTATGGTTGTACGATAGGATGCAGCCCCTTAAAGGGACAGTAAATACCTTGCTATAGAATAAAATATCAGTCATATCTATACATTTTTTTAAAAACAAATTAACTTTTTATTTGCTGCCATTCTTTTTCAGTTGCCAAACTCCACCCACTACTTGTCATATTTGGATGAGCCAATCTGGGTTTACATCTGCAAAATACAAGGCTAGCCACAATCATAATAATTCTATAAAGTACATTGATTTTCAGTTCTTATCTGTTAAAACCAATTAGGAAAAGTTCTGTAGCAGGGTTAGATTTGAGAATTCTGCAGTGTGTTTTTTCTTTTTTAAATGACTATTAGAAACGCCACATTTTTCAAGAGCTTAATTAAATGTAATGGGGGAAAAATAAAATCATGAAAGTATATTGTAAAGTTGTTTTACTACACATAACAAAACATTTTTTAATTAAAGGTGTTTATTGTTCACTTAAAGGGACACTGAACCCAAATTTGTTCTTTCGTGATTCAGATAGAGCATGCAATTTTAAGCAACATTCTAATTTACTCATATTATCAAATTTTCTTCATTCTCTTGGTATGTTTTTTTGAAAAGCAAGAATGTAAGTTTAGATGCAGGCCCATTTTTGGTGAACAAACTGGGTTATCCTTGCTAATTGGACAGCACCAATAAACAAGTGCTGTCCATGGTACTAAAACAAAAATTTGCTGGCTCCTTAGCTTAGATTCCTTCTTTTTCAAATAAAGATAGCAAGAGAACGAAGAAAAATTGATAATAGGAGTAAATTAGAAAGTTGCTTAAAATTGCATGCTGTATCTGAATCGTGAAGAAAAAAAAATTTGGGTTCAGTGTCCCTTTAATATTAATTCAAATCCTTTTTCTAGGGAAGTAATGCAGCAAAATATATATACAGGAATGCCTACTAGTTTGTACTTCAACAAACTTTTACTAGGAAAATAACTTCAGATACCTCTTTAGACCATTTCTGGCCAGACTAATGAATACATTTTTGCCACATACAAAAAGCACACTATTTTGCAATTGCACAAAGCCCTTTACAATAGGCTATGCAAAGCTATGTAATATTGTGGTTTTGTGTATATATCAGAATAATAGAAAATTGTTAGATATTCCATGTTAGATATACCACCAAAACTGTGTATAATGTTATCAAGGTGAAGAGATACCATGAAATCTTTCCTTTGACTATGTTATCCCCCCTAGAGGCTGGAGCCTTGATGAAACAGCAAATTTTCATTGGAAGTTCAATAACATGATGCCTTTCAACTCCTATGCCTCACAAACCTTTGATATATTTGTTTTATTTAAAATAAATGATCACTGGTCATCTCATATGGTGCATGACTCTTCCATGGGTTCTAGCTCTCCTGTTGTGAGACTATGAGCTCAATGATCAAATGTTCTCTTCTGGCGAGATGATCTAGAAGTCTTGTCAGTAATTTGAGGTCCATCAAACAATTTTAGAAAGACACATTTTAGCTTGAGATCTGTTTATCTCCCTATGCAGGTTCTGGAGGTGAAGGAGAGATACATACATTACAATAAATTCCACAAAGAAACTTTACAGTTTTTGTGTGATTTCTCTCCATGTTGTCGAGTTTTTGATCATCAGGTCATAGGCAAAAATGAGCTAACATTGTTGAGGGTTGAGACTTTGGAGGCAGCTGTTTCTAAATGCAGTGAGCAGCGCAAAAAACAGTTACACCACTGCCTGGAAATGGTTCACTAACGTATAAAGAAATTCTCCAAAACCTTAATGGAATCAAATCATCCATTGAATAACTCTTTGTGTTGTAAACAGCACCTGCGTTTCTACTATGCAGCTTGCTCCACATTGATTAAATCTGTAGATGAAATTTAATACAGCAATTTGAAATTTATATGTTTAATATTAGATAATTGAATGTATAGGAGCAACACAATACGTTATTATGCTGTTTCAGAAGAATGGACGAAAATCAATTAATTTACAACTTGAACCTGTCTAAGATTGGATGGATATAACTTTAACTACGTCTATTTAATTAAACAAAGTTAATATATATATATATATATATATATATTTGGCTGCTTTTCCTGTAATTTATTTCTACTTTACTGCCTCCAGAAAGTCTAAAAATCGTTCTGATGGGTTTGGAACTAAAGCCCTGCAACATTTTAAAAAGCAATTGCTTTATCAGGGGAGAAGCACATTTATATCCATATCTTTTTGCCACTGCAATATACTATATATATATATATATATATATATATATATATATATATATATATATATATATATATATATATATCATGACTTTAATTTCCCTTCTTCTGATACCCAACAGTCCTTATTATAGCAACATAATTAAGCCTAGTATGTTTCACTGCATCCTTATTGTATTGATACATCTTCCCTTTAAATTGCACGCTTTATGTGGTCCTCATTATCGCTACACATATCTATGTTCTCTAATACTGTTTGACATGTCTGTAACGTACAGACAAATAATATAAACAATGCACTATTCCACTGCACAGCACCACATAATCTGTTATCAGTTTACAAAGAAATATAATAGTATAATATAATTATAATAATAATAAACACATGTTTTTGTGTGAGCTTTTACATATATATTATATTAATGAACAGATGAGTATTATTGTAAACTTGAAGTGACTTTGAATCCAAGTCTTACAGTGTACAATCAATATGATTAAACTGAAGCTCTGACTGATCAAAAGGTATGACTTGCACAAAATGTGCTCATTATGCAGTATTTCCATCTTTAAAAAAAGAAATTCTTGTATTGAATATTTTCTTTTGCTTGCTTTAGGCATAAAATATACAACTGAAGTGCAAAAAGGGATTTTGCAAAAATTATAAAAAAGCTAATTCTGCTACAAATTGAGATTTCTACAGAATAAGTGCTGTAAATAAAATGTTTTTTTTTTTCTTGTTACCAAAATCTAGATTAATATCTGAAAATGCAGTGCAAATAAGCAGCAAGTTTAGTTGACAACAGCTCTGTATATTTGTATAGCTTGCCATACTATATTTCATTTCCTAATTATATTTTTGGAGCCAAAAACATTTATAATTTTATATTATACAAATGTCACCATCTTGTAAATTGGAAATTTAACTACCATTGCCCATTACTGCCAATCTAGACAATTAAATGAAAAAAAAACCCATAAGAACATTAAATGTCAACATTTTGATGAGTGGTTCATTTATTACTGGAATACACCTCCCAATGTAAACAAAGATCAAATTGGTACATTGGTGTGGGCATGTCAGCAATGATACATATTGGGCAGGTTGTTTTGAGGTGCTAAGTAGTAAAAAAAAAAAAAAGAAAAATGTTCCATGTGCATAAACTAAAAATCTGTATGAAAAACATTAAAAGGACTATCCAGGTGCTCTTGAGAAGCTCATGTTAGACAGGGAATGGATATACTACTTATAGCAAAAATAAAATGCTCTAATGTGTTACAGCGTTTCCTTATTACTGCACTACTGTTTGTTTAAAGTGATAGTGAATCCTACGGTTTCAAAAATGCTAGGACTTTCAGTCATCACTTTATAAAAAAAAGTGTGCTAAACTTACCCTTTCTGTGTCGCGGCCTTCTTGATAAACTCAGCGGCTCCGGCTGGCCACTGCACAGCGCTCTTTTCAATGAGGTGACGTTTCCACCTCTAAACCAATAGCTGTGCTAGTTATATGACACTGTTCTGTATGGAAGCACTGCTATTGGTTTAGAGGTGGAAACATCACCTCAGAGCGATGTGCCGTGGGCGGCCGAAGTCACTGAGTTTAATAAGGAGGCCGTGGCACAGTAAGGGTGAGTTCAGCACAGTTTTTTTATAAAGTGATCACTGAAAGTCCAATTTATTTTTAGAGATGGTATATCCTAGCATCTTTGAAACATTAGGATTTACCATTACTTTAACCCTTGCAAAGAGGTTAAGCACATGGTTAAAGTAAGCTCCAAAGTGGCAATGCACTACTATACTAGAGGTGAAGAAAGCCCTTTGAGGAGATTAAACATATAGTTCTGTTCAAGCAATGCTGCAATAGTAAAATGTTCTAGCACATTACATTATTCTATTATTTTCCCTGCATGTCTATTCATTGAACATGGAGATATTTTGCTGTAATATAAAAAAAATACAACTGCATAGTCAGTGGAGATCACAGCACATGGGTCCAAAACACTGAGAATACTTAGGTCCATTTATAACGGCATTATACATATAACTTTTTTTGCTCACATTTCTGTGGTACAGTATGAAAAGACTTAAAGGGACAGTCTACTTGAAAATGTTTATTGTTTAAATGAATAGATAATCCCTGTATTACCCATTCCCCTTGCATAACCAACACTGTGATATTAATACACTTATTACCTCTGTGATTACTTATATAAGCCTCTGCAGACTGCCCCCTTATATCAGTGCTTTTTACAGACTTGCATTTTAGCCAAGCTGACTCCTAAATAAATCCACTGGAGTGAGCACAATGTTATCTATATGACACACATAAACTAGCACTGTCTAACTGAAAAACTGTCAAAATACACTGAGAAAAGAGGGTGTTTTCAACGGTTAAGAAATCAGTTTGTACCTACCTAGATGTAACTTTCAACAAAGAATACCAAAAGAAACAAAGCACATTTGATGATAAAAGTAAAATGTAAAGTTGTTTAAAATTGCATGCCCTATCTGAATCATGCAAGTTTAATTTTGACTAGACTGTACCTTTAACAATCTAGTGAATACCCTGTCAGACTAATTGGTGTCACAGCAGAGTATCTGTAGAAAGGCCATAAAAATGAATTAGAATTTGCACATTAGAAACATTAGAATACTATTTAAATTGCAGAACTGCTTTCTTGAAACAGTTATCATAGGCTTTGTAATAACTTTACTTGTGTAAGAGATGCACCCACAGATGCCAGAATCCAAATGGCTGCATGCACAAAAAATGTTATCAATAACCTGTAACAACTTTTTTCCTATAATCATTTCTATTAATGCAATTACGATGCAAAAAGGCATATAAATAAATCAGAAATGTATTGCTATGGTTTTAAAATTCCCTTTTGTTTTAGAACAATAGTTATTTTTAGTCTAGTTATTAAAAAGGACAACAAAATGACCTATTATCTATAATATATTTAATAAAGCAGACTTTAAACACATCAAAAGTTTTGTGCATGAAATAGATTTCTTGTTACATAGCAACAGAAGCATAACATTGCAAGTGTTCTTCTCCAGCTTCACCATGGGGGTTCGACAGCTCTACTGCCTTGGAACCCAAGCTGAGTATACGGCTGTCTTATTTCTTGAGTGATGGACCAAAGTGAGAAGCAGGGAGGGTGGAGCTGGGAGTTGCAAAATTAATGAATAGTTTCTAAAGTTCAAAGCACATTAAAAAAAAAAGTCTGATAATTTACTTTTAAATCTATCTATCATCTATCTATCTCTCTATCTATATCTATCTATGTAATCTATCTATTTATCTATCGCTCTCTAATCAATCAATCATCTATCTATCTATATATCTATCTATCTATCTATCTATCTATCTATCTATCTATCTATCTCTAATCAATCAATCATTATCTATCTATCTATCTATCTATCTATCTATCTATCATCTATCTATCAATCTATTTATCTATCAATCTATTTATCAATCTATTTATCTATCAATCTATCTGTCTGTCTAATACATTATAAATGCAAGATGGAAAAACTATGAGTTTCATGTGTCTTTAAAGGGACATTGTACACTATTTGTTTCTCTGCATAAATGTTTTGCGGACGGTCCATCTGGGAGTGTTTTTGTAAAAATGTATAGTTTGGCTTATTTTTTTAATAACATTGTGCTGATTTTAAGACCCTTAACCAAGCCCCAAAGCTTTAGATGTATACTGATGTCTACAGAGTCCTGCTGCTCCTGTTTGTATCATCTGTCTTTTCATATGCAGGGAAGGGGAAAGTGTCAGCTGCTCCTCCTTTCTCAGCCGATTTCAGTGGGTGTCCCAGTCTTACCTCATCTACAGTGCTAAACTTGGAAGCTTCTAAATAAGTTTTTAAAAGGTTTTATACAGTTTTTTTTAGATCAGTATCTATGCATATTGTTTTTATAGTAGTGTCTAATCCATGCAGTTATATGAAAATTGGTGTCAATGTCTCTTTAATGAAGCAGTTGACATACATGCATTTCAAAACAGAAAAATATCACTCAAAAAATATTGCCACTTTTTTTAATTTTTATATAATTTTACTTGCTGTAGTTTATTTAATTGATGGCAAATAGCTCCTTTACATTCATTTTATAATTTGAAATATCTGATTTTGCCCATAGAAACCACCCCCTACACTGAAAATATGAATAACAAATGTATTATTTGTAGAAAAGACAATAGCACTAATTAGTCTCTGGGGGGTAGACATAGAATTTTTAATCTGAAATGGGGTCCATTTATTAATGTGCGGACGGACAGGATCCGATATATCGGATACAATCTGCCGCACATCGATAAATGCCGACATTTATCATTGCACCAGCAGTTTTTGTGAACTGCTGGTGCAATACCACTCCCTTCAGATTTGCGGCCAATCGGCCGCTAGCAGGTAGTGTGAATCAGCCCGATCATATTTAATCGGGCGGATTGCTGTCCGCCTCCTCAGAGGTGGCGGACGACTTAAGGAGCAGCGGTCTTAGGCCCGCTGCTTCTTAACTTCCACTTCAGCCGGAACTGAAGCGGAGTTGGTCAGAGGCAGCATCCGCTGCTTCTTAAATAGACCCCAATATCTATGTTTAAATACAGATAATATTAGAAGGTCTGCTTTACCTGTAGGCCCAGCCCATTTGTATGGGCCTATCCATGAGACGAACAAGTGAAAGTTTAAAGGAGCAAAACCAACTATTTTAAAAACAAAAATAAACAACAAGGAACATTTAATACTCTGGAATAAGTATAACAAGTCATTTGGAACACATTAAGGGGAACTAAATGTTAAATAGTACAGTGTCCTTTTAATGTCAAAAACAATATACTGTATTGATAGTGCAGTTTGTTTGTCTAACTGCCATCTACAAAACAATTTTAACCTCTGCAATGCCTTAGAAGATGCTGCAGTTGATTATTAGTTAAAGGGACATGAAACCCAACATTTCTCTTTCATGATTCAGATAGAGAATACAATTTTAAACAACTTTCTAATTTTCTTCTGTTATCTAATCTGTTTAATTCTCTTGGTATCATTTGTTGAAGGAGCAGCAATGCACTACTGGTTTCTACCTGAACACATGGGTGAGCCAATTACAATCAATAAAACTATGCAGCCACCAATCAACTGCTAGAACCTAGGTTCTCTGCTGCTCCTGAGCTTGACCAATGAAACCTTTCAGCAAAGGATAACAAGAGAAGGAAGCAAATTAAATAATAGAAGTAAAATGGAAAGTTGTTTAAAATTGTATTTTCTATCTGAATCTATATTCCCTATACTTGTAATTGTGATTTTTAGTTAAAGTTGGGCGGTGACATCATCACGTCATTGCGCGTGACGTCACCGCACAAAACGTGATCTCCTTCAAGGTGGGAGAGTGCTAATGACAGCTCTGAGCCGTCATTAGCACCTGACTGAGACAATTTGCGACGGCTCAGAGCTGTCATTAGCACTCAAGGGGTTAATATTTGAATATCAATAAAAGCATTTTGTACAAGGTGGATAGTCAAAAAATGATCTTCTATATTAATATAAAGCAGCTTATTTTTTATACCATTAATAGCACATGGAAATTTTGAGGATAAAAACTAATTAGAAACTGTTTCTAACAAGCAACTTAAGGTTCAATTTTATTTTTGCATTTTTATATTAGACCATTTCTATGCTTTATTTATATATTGTGCACAACACGGCATAACATCATAAGCATGACAGGAAATAAAGTCATAAACATATCTGATGAAGAGCCAAAGATCATTATATTGCTTATTTAATGCTACACATTTTGTTTTCTCATTGAATACATTTGCAAATGATTGTTTTCTGCATATGATTTTAATTATAATTCTAGTAGACCTCTGGGTGAACCAATGTTAATAAGCTATAAACAGTTATTCAGAGTCATTGTTTAACGTTACTAATGTAGTTATTTCCTAGGTCTGCCTGTGTGTGTGTTTATTTTTTTATAGCTAGCAAGTAAAAAATATAACTAGATTATTTACTTTGATTAAATGCCATAATATTTCACTATTAAAGGGACATTAAACCCACATTTTTTCTTTCATGATTCAGATAAAGAATACAATTTCAAACAACATTCTAATTTCCTTTTTTTATTTAATTAGCTTTATACTTTAGATATCCTTTGTTGAAAAAATAGCAATACACAAAGGTGAGCCAATCACACGAGGCATCTATGTGCAGCCACCAATCAGCAGCTACTGAGCCTATCTAGATATGCTTTTCAGCAAAGGATATCAAGCAAATGAAGCAAATTAGATAATAAAAGTAAATTAGAAAGTTGCTTAAAATTGCTTGTTCTATCTGAATCATGAAAGAAAAAAAATTGGGTTTCATGTCCCTTTAACTACACAATTTTCACTATGGGATTTATTTATTGTTTATCGGTTTCAGATTCACTCCTTTGAGCCTGCAAGTGATATTTATGAAGCTGTGGTCCCTAAACACTCTCCATCAACTTAAAGTTGGTGGATGAAAATCACCCTGGACTCATTCGACAGGGGTAATTGAAAAGCTCTAAATTTGGTTGAGTGAGAGCAGGAGGCAGCATTGCACAAGAGTTCACTTGTGCAATGCTAAATATGGGAAACAAATGCGCCCCACAATTTGCAATGAAATATGGACAAATTCACAACATGTGAACATTGATCGTCCAATTGATAAATGTAGCCCTAAAGAGTTGTTTGTCTTTACGACATGGGTCCAAAAATCAGTTGTAATCCCCTCAATTAGACTGTCCAGTTGTCAGTGTTTTACATCTCTTATTCTAAAGTAAAATACATTTTGCCCAAAAAAGTCAATTGGAGACTAAATCCCAACTCCAAATGTGCATAAGTGATCCCAGGGATTGCTTCTCAATGGAAATAAATTCTGCAGTCAAACTCCAAGGGTTAACCTCAAATAAAACAGATCAATGCTGCCAATGGTGAAATCCTGTGAGACTACAGGGTTAATTCACATGTAGGTTGTATACTCACATACTGCAGAGCTTCACATCAAGCTCTAGATACAAAAGCAATGGGAGACTCCAGCAGGAGCAGATAGAAGTGAACGCAGATGAATGTTAAAACAATTTATTAAAATGTGTTAAAATCACAGGGCTTTACAGAGAACAACCACAGCTAGAAGATCTGTATATTACACAGACTGTATATTGTAAATAATGTCTATAAATAACGGTTTGCAGTTCAGAAGGTTAGTCCCCGCCCACAATGTGACATCACACGCTCAAAGGATTTCTGGTCACTGGAAATAGACTGCGCTGTTAATTTGTCAATCCCCATAGAAAGACCAGCAACGTACCCTACATCGCTGGTCCTTAAGGGGTTACAGTTAAAAAGAATACTGAGTTATAGCAATGGTATGAGCTATAGGTCAGATTTAATAAAAAAATAAGCAAATGTTTAAAATATAATGAAAATACTGCAGTCATATGTGCGCATAGTGACAATATGTACAGTTTATCTTTTTTCATTTCAAGTGCTAAGTAACTGAATGTGGATTATAGGGTATAGGAAGATATTGGGTATTTGTCAACCTACCTCAGTAGGGTGAGAGGATAATATCAGTATGTTGGACTAATAGTGTCAACTATATTTCCAAAACTGATGGCAAATTACAATTCCTCTGATACCCATTTTATATATAGCTTGTATTTAATAGGAACAAGAGTATAAAAATAATGCATTAGAGTCTTTATAACAATAATGGCAGTACACACATCAAACCCATTTTTTAATCATTCAGATAGAACATACAACAACTTTCCAATTTATTTCTATTATCAAATGTGCTTCATAGTCTTGGTATCAATTGTTGAAAAGTATACCTTAGGAGCTGGGAACTAGCTCCTGATTGGTGGCTTCACATATATACCTCTTGTCATTAGCTTATTGATGTGTTTAGCTATCTCACAGTAGTGTATTTCTGCTCCTTTAATAAAGGATACCAAGAGAATGAAGAAAAATTGATAATAGAAGTAAATGTGTTTAAAACTGTTTGCTCTATCTGAATCATGAAAGAAAAATGTTGGGTTTCATATCCCTTTAATATTGATCATTATTTTCCATGAAAGGAAAATCTCAGATTTTCTGATGCACTTAGCCCTGCTGTAGGACTAAAAGCTAAAATATTTGAACTCTGTTCACTCAACCAGTCAATGAATAAGTCTGTGAGACGAAACGCGTATGACTGCTCTGGGCAAAATCTATTGACTGGTGGGCTGCTTATTGTGTTTCCTTTTCCAAGAAGATTTAATTAAATACTGTAAAATTAATAAAGGATTTTTTTATATAATACTTTTTACTCATTTTTTTTACAATTTACATTGTGGTGAGGTGTTATATCCTGTCACCTTTGTCTCAGTGTGATGCTCCAAATGTAATTATATATTATTATTATTATTAATACACTGGTATTTGTTTTATATTGAACAGTTATTGACTGACCCTAAGGTCTACACATAATAGGACAAGATAGGCAAAAATAGTTAAAGGGATAAGATGGCTGAAGCACATACATTTCTGTTTTGCTACTACTTAAAACTGGACTCATATATACATTTGTAGTAAATACCACTTTAAAGGGATATTGAACGAGGTGGCACACCAACACTTGAAACAACAAAGTGTATAAAAAAGAATCTACGACATGCACATAAATTGAAATACAAAAATATAAAGAAACAAAACAAAACTGTGAGTGGTCTTTTTGAAACATCTATACAAAGTACTGTCAATACAGTGTTACGCTATGTGGTGCCCCCCTTTTTTTTGCTTTATTTGTTCATAAATGCAGTTATATATGGAACATATTTTTATTATGACACCAACTTTATATACATTTTTAGAATTTAACCAAAAAATATATGAAAATTGTGATATTTAGAATAACATATGGCTAGATTACGAGTTTTGCGTTATGAGCGGCTCGCTGCTAACTTGCAAGTTATTTCCACCGCTCACCTCCCTATAGTGCTGCTATTACAGGTTTGCAAAAAACTGGCGTTAGCAGGCAATATGTCAGAGTTGAGCTCCATTGAGCTCCATACCTCACTCAAATACCAGCGCTGCTTTGAGCTGGTTTTACGTGCTCATGCACGATTTCCCCATAGACATCAATGGGGAGAGCCAGCTACAAAAAAGCCTAACACCTGCAATAAAGGAGCGTAAAGCTCTGTAACGCAGCCTCATTGATTCCTATGGGGAAAGAAAACTTATGTTTACACCTAAACCCCTAACATAAACCCATAGTCTAAACAACCCTAATCTGCCGCCCCAGACATCGGCAACACCTACATTATACTTATTAACCCCTAATCTGCCGTCCCCCAATGTCACCGCCACCTACATTACAGTTATTAACCCCTAATCTGCCGTCCCCGATATCGCCAACACCTACATTATACTTATTAACCCCTAATCTGCCACCCCCGACATCACCGCCACCTACCTACACTTATTAACCACTAATCTGCTGAACCTAACATTGCCGGCACCTACATTACACTTATTAACACGCTGAAACCAAGGTGAGCGCGGTGTAGCTGCATCCGGAACCGGCAAGTATGGAAATTACATGAAGTCCTCCAATGAGAAAGGCTGAGAGAGTGCCGTAGCCTGCGATATGACTCAGGATCGCCCAAATGGTAAAATTAGGAAAAAGAGCGGCAGGCACTGCAAAAACCAAGCGGGCTCACACTAAAGTTTGAAAACCAAAAAAATACTTTAATGTAAGTAATCTCAAAAGTATACAGATATGGCAAGACACAAGTACAGGGGGGTGAAAAAAGTGTGACAAGAGAGGCCTGACGCGTTTCGCGCCCCCTAGTGGCGCTTAATCATAGGCTACAGCACTAGGTAAGAGATACCTATTTAAAGGGAAAACCATTAACCCTAGATGTGCAAGGAAATTTTTTTTTTAAAAAACATTATAAGTTGTTAAAAACATTGGCACACTTACAATGGGATCAATATACAAAATAGTATATATATATACAAGTTCTATGAACACCAGCAAGCAACAAGGTTTGAACTTAGACTGCCTAAATTAATAATTGTTAATAAATATTAATGTACAGAGAGGGGTTTTGTCTGAATTAATAAACTGTAAGCTTGTAAACTGATATGGTCAATTTGCTTAATTTTAATAATGAAGATGAAAAAATGAAAAAGGTATATATAGATAATTAACTATATTATATGTCTATCCAACAGAACTTAATTGTCTATTAGGTAATTTACATCACATTCTTTGTTCATTCCAAAGGGTTGACGAGGTAATAGACAACATATATTAGATAAAAAGGAAATATTTTGGATAATAAAACTAAACACACGTCAACCCTTTGGAATGAACAAAGAATGTGATGTAAATTACCTAATAGACAATTAAGTTCTGTTGGATAGACATATAATATAGTTAATTATCTATATATACCTTTTTCATTTTTTCATCTTCATTATTAAAATTAAGCAAATTGACCATATCAGTTTACAAGCTTACAGTTTATTAATTCAGACAAAACCCCTCTCTGTACATTAATATTTATTAACATTTATTAATTTAGGCAGTCTAAGTTCAAACCTTGTTGCTTGCTGGTGTTCATAGAACTTGTATATATATATACTATTTTGTATATTGATCCCATTGTAAGTGTGCCAATGTTTTTAACAACTTATAATGTTTTTTAAAAAAAATTTCCTTGCACATCTAGGGTTAATGGTTTTCCCTTTAAATAGGTATCTCTTACCTAGTGCTGTAGCCTATGATTAAGCGCCACTAGGGGGCGCGAAACGCGTCAGGCCTCTCTTGTCACACTTTTTTCACCCCCCTGTACTTGTGTCTTGCCATATCTGTATACTTTTGAGATTACTTACATTAAAGTATTTTTTTGGTTTTCAAACTTTAGTGTGAGCCCGCTTGGTTTTTGCAGTGCCTGCCGCTCTTTTTCCTAATTACACTTATTAACCCCTAATCTGCCGCCCCCAATGTCGCCGCTACCTACCTACACTTATTAACCCCTAATCTGCCGCCCCTAACATCACCGCCACTTACATTACACTTATTAACCCCTAATCTGCCAATCTCAATGTCGTCGCTACCTACCTACACTTAATAACCCCTAATCTGCCGCCCCCAACGTCGCCGCCACTATACTAAAGTTATTAACCCCTAAACCTAACCCTAAATCTAACCCTAACACCCACTAACTTTAATATAATTAAAATAAATCTAAATAAAAATTACTATTACCTAAATAATACCTATTTAAAACTAAATACTTACCTATAAAATAAACCTTAAGCTTGCTACAATATAACTAATAGTTACATTGTAGCTAGCTTAGGTTTTATTTTTATTTCACAGGCAAGTTTGTATTTATTTTAACTAGGTAGACTAGTTACTAAATAGTTATTAACTATTTATAGCTACCTAGTTAAAATAAATACAAATTTACCTGTAAAATAAAACCTAACCTGTCTTACACTAACACCTAACCTTACACTACAATCAAATAAATGACATTAATTAAATGCAATTAACTAAATTACAAAAAATAAAAAAACACTAAATTACACAAAATAAAAAAGAAATTATCAAATATTTAAACTAATTACATGTAATCTAATAGCCCTATGAAAATAAAAAAGTCCCCCAAAATAAAAAACCCACTAGTCTAAACTAAACTGCCAATAGCCCTTAAACGTTTTTTTTTTTTTTGTAATTTAGTTAATTTGATTTAATTAATGTAATTTATTTAATTGTAGTGTAAGGATAGGTGTTAGGGTAAGACAGGTTAAGTTTTATTTTACAGGTAAATTTGTATTTATTTTAACTAGGTAGCTAGTAAATAGTTAATAACTATTTAGTAACTATTTAGTAACTAGTCTACTTAGTTAAAATAAATACAAACTTGCCTGTGTAATAAAAATAAAACCTAAGGTAGATACAATGTAACTATTTATATTGTAGCTAGCTTAGGTTTTATTTTACAGGTAAGTATTTATTTAGTTTTAAATAGGAATAATTTAGGTAGTAATTGTAATTTTTATTTGTAATAATTTAAATTATCTTAAAGTTAGTGGATGTTAGGGTTAGGGTTAGACTTAGGTTTAGGGGTTAATAACTTTAGTATAGTGGCGGCGATTTTGGGGGCAGCAGATTAGGGGCAAATAACAGTAATGTAGCTTGCGGTGATGTTAGAGACAGCAGATTAGGGGTTAATAATATTTAACTAGTGTTTGCGATGCAGGAGTACAGCAGTTTAGGGGTTAATATGTTTATTATGGTGGCGGCGATGTCAGGAGCGGCAGATTAGGGGTTAATAATTTTATTTTGTGTTTGTGAGGGCCTCGATTTAGGGGTTAATAGGTAGTTTATGGGTGTTAGTGTACTTTTTAGCACTTTAGTTATGAGTTTTATGGTACAGCTCTGTAACATAAAAGCCATAACTACTAACTTTCAGTTTACGGTATGGATCTTGTGGTTATGGGCTGTACCGCTCACTTTTTGGCCGAACAGGCAAACTCGTAATACCGGCGCTATGGAAGTCCCATTGAAAAGGACTTTTTAAAAGCTGCGGTAGTTATGTTGCGTGACGGTCAAAAAAGTGTGCAGTACAGCTATACCTGCAAGACTCGTAATACCAGCGGCAGTGAAAAAGAGCCATAACGCTGCTTTTTCACCATAACGCTGCTTTTTCACCATAACGCAAAACTCGTAATCTAGCCGATAATTATTTATTCATTTATAGTTAGGAGAAAACATATTTTTTTCTATTAATATCGAAGAGCAGGCCAACAATAAAGTAAAATCCATCACCCTTGGAATATTAATCTCTAACTTAGTCAACAAACGGCAAAGCCTATAACATATCTAGGGTTGTCAGGTGTCCAGTATTCAACTGGACAGTCCAGTATTTTAGCAGGCTGTCCAGTGAAATCTTCATAAAAATACTGGGAATTTAAATGTCCATTTTATTAAGTTTATAAGTGGTAGCTAAATGTAAAAGGCCCCTATGCCTCAACTAATTACAGACATGGGGCAGAAAGAAGTGTGGGGCAGTCAAGGAGGTCAAATCACATCTGTTTTTGTGTGTTACTGTCAGCTAAACAGATACAACTATTTATTTGTATGTATTTATTTATTGTTGTGAAAAAACACAATTTATGCTTACCTGATAAATTCCTTTCTCCTGTAGTGTAGTCAGTCCACGGGTCATCCATTACTTATGGGATTATATCTCCTCCCTAACAGGAAGTGCAAGAGGATCACCCAAGCAGAGCTGCTATATAGCTCCTCCCCTCTACGTCATACCCAGTCATTCGACCGAAACCAAACGAGAAAGGAGAAACTATAGGGTGCAGTGGTGACTGGAGTTTAAGATAAAAAATTTTAGACCTGCCGTAAACAACAGGGCGGGCCGTGGACTGACTACACTACAGGAGAAAGGAATTTATCAGGTAAGCATAAATTATGTTTTCTCCTGTTAAGTGTAGTCAGTCCACGGGTCATCCATTACTTATGGGATACCAATACCAAAGCTAAAAGTACACAGATGACGGGAGGGAAAGGCAGGATCTTTACACGGAAGGAACTACTGCCTGTAGAACCTTTCTCCCAAAAACAGCCTCCGAAGAAGCAAAAGTGTCAAATTTGTAAAATTTTGAAAAAGTATGAAGTGAAGACCAAGTTGCAGCCTTGCAAATCTGTTCAACAGAGGCCTCATTCTTAAAGGCCCAAGTGGAAGCCACAGCTCTAGTAGAATGAGCTGTAATCCTTTCAGGAGGCTGCTGTCCAGCAGTCTCATATGCTAAACGTATTATGCTACGAAGCCAAAAAGAGAGAGAGGTAGCCGAAGCTTTTTGACCTCTCCTTTGTCCAGAATAAACGACAAACAGGGAAGAAGTTTGACGAAAATCCTTAGTTGCCTGCAAATAAAATTTCAGGGCACGGACAACGTCTAGATTGTGCAGAAGTCGTTCCTTCTTTGAAGAGGGGTTAGGGCACAATGATGGAACAACAATCTCTTGATTGATATTCCTGTTAGTGACTACCTTAGGTAAGAACCCAGGTTTAGTACGCAGAACTACCTTGTCTGAATGAAAAATCAGATAAGGAGAATCACAATGTAAGGCCGATAACTCAGAGACTCTTCGAGCCGAGGAAATAGCCATTAAAAACAGAACTTTCCAAGATAACAGCTTGATATCAATGGAATGAAGGGGTTCAAACGGAACACCTTGCAGAACGTTAAGAACTAAGTTTAAGCTCCACGGCGGAGCAACAGTCTTAAACACAGGCTTAATCCTAGCCAAAGCCTGACAAAAAGCCTGAACGTCTGGAACTTCTGACAGACGTTTGTGTAAAAGGATAGACAGAGCTGAGATCTGTCCCTTTAACGAACTAGCAGATAAACCCTTTTCTAAACCTTCTTATAGAAAAGACAATATCCTAGGAATCCTAACCTTACTCCATGAGTAACACTTGGATTCGCACCAGTGTAAGTATTTACGCCATATTTTATGGTAAATTTTCCTGGTAACAGGTTTCCTAGCCTGTATTAAGGTATCAATCACTGACTCCGAGAATCCCCGCTTTGATAGAATCAAGCGTTCAATCTCCATGCAGTCAGCCTTAGAGAAATTAGATTTGGATGTTTGAAAGGACCCTGAATCAGAAGGTCCTGTCTCAGAGGCAGAGACCAAGGTGGACAGGACGACATGTCCACTAGATCTGCATACCAGGTCCTGCGTGGCCACGCAGGCGCTATTAGAATTATCGATGCTCTCTCCTGTTTGATCCTGGCAATCAATCGAGGAAGCATCGGGAAGGGTGGAAACACATAAGCCATGTTGAAAACCCAAGGTGCTGTCAGAGCATCTATCAGTACCGCTCCCGGGTCCCTGGACCTGGATCCGTAACAAGGAAGCTTGGCGTTCTGGCGAGACGCCATGAGATCCAGATCTGGTTTGCCCCAATGCTGAAGTAGTTGGGCAAACACCTCCGGATGAAGTTCCCACTCCCCGGATGAAAAGTCTGGCGACTTAGGAAATCCGCCTCCCAGTTCTCCACGCCTGGGATGTGGATCGCTGACAGGTGGCAAGAGTGAGACTCTGCCCAGCGAATTATCTTTGAGACTTCCATCATCGCTAGGGAACTCCTTGTCCCTCCCTGATGGTTGATGTAAGCCACAGTCGTGATGTTGTCCGACTGAAACCTGATGAACCTCAGAGTTGCTAACTGAGGCCAAGCCAGAAGGGCATTGAAAACTGCTCTTAATTCCAGAATGTTTATTGGAAGGAGTCTCTCCTCCTGAGTCCATGATCCCTGAGCCTTCAGGGAATTCCAGACAGCGCCCCAACCTAGCAGGCTAGCGTCTGTTGTTACAATCGTCCAATCTGGCCTGCTGAAGGACATCCCCCTGGACAGATGTGGCCGAGAAAGCCACCATAGAAGAGAATCTCTGGTCTCTTGATCCAGATTTAGCATAGGGGACAAATCTGAGTAATCCCCATTCCACTGACTTAGCATGCACAATTGCAGCGGTCTGAGATGCAGGCATGCAAAAGGTACTATGTCCATTGCCGCTACCATTAAGCCGATTACCTCCATGCATTGAGCCACTGACGGGTGTTGAATGGAATGAAGGACACGGCAAGCATTTAGAAGTTTTGATAACCTGTCCTCTGTCAGGTAAATTTTCATTTCTACAGAATCTATAAGAGTCCCCAAGAAGGGAACTCTTGTGAGTGGCAATAGAGAACTCTTTTCTACGTTCACCTTCCACCCATGCGACCTTAGAAATGCCAGAACTAACTCTGTATGAGACTTGGCAGTTTGGAAACTTGACGCTTGTATCAGAATGTCGTCTAGGTACGGAGCTACCGCTATTCCTCGCGGTCTTAGTACCGCCAGAAGAGAGCCCAGAACCTTTGTAAAGATTCTTGGAGCTGTAGCTAACCCGAAGGGAAGAGCTACAAACTGGTAATGCCTGTTTAGGAAGGCAAACCTTAGATACCGGTAATGATCCTTGTGAATTGGTATGTGAAGGTAGGCATCCTTTAAATCCACTGTGGTCATGTACTGACCCTTTTGGATCATAGGTAAGATGGTCCGAATAGTTTCCATTTTGAACGATGGAACTCTTAGGAATTTGTTTAGGATCTTTAAGTCCAAGATTGGTCTGAAGGTTCCCTCTTTTTTGGGAACCACAAACAGATTTGAGTAAAACCCTTGTCCGTGTTCCGACCGCGGAACTGGGTGGATCACTCCCATTAGTAAAAGGTCTTGTACACAGCGTAGAAACGCCTCTTTCTTTATCTGGTTTGCTGACAACCTTGAAAGATGAAATCTCCCTTTTGGAGGAGAAGCTTTGAAGTCCAGAATATATCCCTGAGATATGATCTCTAACGCCCAGGGATCCTGGACATCTCTTGCCCAAGCCTGGGCAAAGAGAGAAAGTCTGCCCCCCACTAGATCCGTTTCCGGATCGGGGGCCCTCACTTCATGCTGTCTTAGGGGCAGCAGCAGGCTTTCTGGCCTGCTTGCCCTTGTTCCAGGACTGATTAGGTTTCCAGCCCTGTCTGTAGCGAGCAACAGTTCCTTCCTGTCTTGGAGCGGAGGAAGTTGATGCTGCTCCTGCCTTGAAGTTACGAAAGGCATGAAAATTAGACTGTTTAGCCTTTGGTTTGGCCCTGTCTTGAGGCAGGGCATGGCCCTTACCTCCAGTAATGTCAGCGATAATTTCTTTCAAACCGGGCCCGAATAATGTCTGCCCTTTGAAAGGTATGTTAAGCAATTTAGATTTAGAAGTCACATCGGCTGACCAGGATTTAAACCACAGCGCTCTACGCCCTTGAATGGCGAATCCGGAGTTCTTAGCCGTAAGCTTAGTTAAGTGTACTACGGCATCAGAAATAAATGAATTAGCTAGCTTAAGGACTTTAAGCTTGTCTATAATCTCATCCAATGGAGCTGAGCTAATGGTCTCTTCCAGAGACTCAAACCAGAATGCCGCCGCAGCCGTGACAGGCGCAATGCATGCAAGGGGTTGTAATATAAAACCTTGTTGAACAAACATTTTCTTAAGGTAACCCTCTAACTTTTTATCCATTGGATCTGAAAAAGCACAGCTATCCTCCACCGGGATAGTGGTGCGCTTAGCCAGAGTAGAAACTGCTCCCTCCACCTTAGGGACCGTCTGCCATAAGTCCCGTGTGGTGGCGTCTATTGGAAACATTTTTCTAAATATAGGAGGGGGGTGAAAAAGGCACACCGGGTCTATCCCACTCCTTGTTAATAATCTCTGTAAGCCTCTTAGGTATAGGAAAAACGTCAGTACACACCGGTACCGCATAGTATCTATCCAGCCTACATAATTTCTCTGGAATTGCAACCGTGTTACAATCATTCAGAGCCGCTAATACCTCCCCTAGTAATACACGGAGGTTCTCAAGCTTAAATTTAAAATTTGAAATGTCTGAGTCCAGTTTACTTGGATCAGATCCGTCACCCACAGAATGAAGCTCTCCGTCCTCATGTTCTGCAAATTGTGACGCCGTATCAGACATGGCTCTATTATTATCAGCGCACTCTGTTCTTACCCCAGAGTGATCTCGTTTACCCCTAAATTCTGGCAATTTAGATAGTACTTCAGTCATAACATTAGCCATGTCTTGCAAAGTGATTTGTAAGGGCCGCCCTGATGTACTTGGCGCCACAATATCACACACCTCCTGAGCGGGAGGCGAAGGTACTGACACGTGGGGAGCGTTAGTCGGCATAACTTCCCCCTCGTTGTCTGGTGAAATTTTCTTTACATGTACAGAATGGCTTTTATTTAAAGTAGCATCAATGCAATTAGTACACAAATTTCTATTGGGCTCCACATTGGCCTTTAAACATATTGAACAAAGAGATTCATCTGTGTCAGACATGTTTAAACAAACTAGCAATGAGACTAGCAAGCTTGGAAAATACTTTTCAAATAAATTTACAAGCAATATAAAAAACGTTACTGTGCCTTTAAGAAGCACAAAAAACTGTCACAGTTGAAATAACAATGAACCAAATTAGTTATAGCAACCAAATTTTCACAGTAAATGCATTAAGTTAGCAAAGGATTGCACCCACCAGCAAATGGATGATTAACCCCTTAGTACCCAAAAACGGATAACAATTTAATATAAACGTTTTTATCACAGTCAAAACACACTCTCACAGGTCTGCTGTGAGTGATTACCTCCCTCAAAACTAGTTTTGGAGACCCCTGGGCTCTGTAGAGACGTCCTGGATCATGGAGGAAGAAATAGGAAGACTGTGACTGAATTTTTACTGCGCAATAAAGCGCTAAAATAGGCCCCTCCCACTCATCATACAACAGTGGGGAAGCTCAGTAAACTGATTTTATTCAGAAACAAACGACAGCCATGTGGTAAAAATCATGCCCATAAAGTTTTATCACCAAGTACCTCAGAAAAAAACGATTAACATGCCAGTAAACGTTTTAAAAATAAAATTATGAAATGTTATTAATAAGCCTGCTGCTAGTCGCTTTCACTGCAGTGGAGGCTCAAATATAACTTAAATGTATACAGTATTTTCTTAGTGAAGTTCCATTCCCCAGAAATACCTCAGTGTAAACATACATACATATCAGCCTGATACCAGTCGCTACTACTGCATTTAAGGCTGCACTTACATTACATCGGTATTAGCAGTATTTTCTCATTCAATTCCATTCCTTAGAAAATAATATACTGCAACATACCTCCTTGCAGGTGAACCCTGCCTGCTGTCCCCTGTTCTGAAGTTACCTCACTCCTCAGAATGGCCGAGAACAGCAAGTGGATCTTAGTTACGACCGCTAAGATCATACACAAAACTCAGGTAGATTCTTCTTCTAATGCTGCCTGAGAAAAAACAACACACTCCGGTGCTGTTTAAAATAACAAACTTTTGATTGAAGAAATAAAAACTAAGTTTAACAACCACAGTCCTCTCACACGTCCTATCTATTAGTTAGGTGCAAGAGAATGACTGGGTATGACGTAGAGGGGAGGAGCTATATAGCAGCTCTGCTTGGGTGATCCTCTTGCACTTCCTGTTAGGGAGGAGATATAATCCCATAAGTAATGGATGACCCGTGGACTGACTACACTTAACAGGAGAAATATGTATAGTGAGATCAAGAGTGTGGACTAAGGTAGAGCTTTTGGGGGGCATTGTGCAACCCCTCCTACCATTGCGCACAGTCACTGACAGTTTGACCAGTGTGAAAGACAGCTGGCAACCTTAAACATACCCCAAATGTATTTAGCTTACAATCATCAGTAAAATAGATATATTTGCATGAAGCACTCACAGCATATTTGCGTATGCCATTAAAACAATACAAAAACGTTTACTAAAATGACTTGTGCTAATAGAACTATATTGCATAAATGCATCTATTTAAAATTGAAATGAACCAATGCACATTTCAATTTTGACCTTTCTATACCTTATATATTTAATTATAATGTAAATGAATGAGTTTTCCACATAACACAGCTCCACGCATTTTACAAAAGGTTAATTTTCAAAAATCACTAGTTTAAATTTCAAGTCTTATATAATATATATATATATATATATATATATATATATATATATGTATTGTATCCTTTCTGTTGTTTACAATTAGGAATGTGTATAAATTAGTTTCTGCAGTGATCAGGCAATCATTGTGTAACATTTTGCAATGTCAAGTCCTTAAAGTGAAGGTCCATTTTGATGAATTAGTGTGAATTAGTGTCTGGTTTTTAATAATCCTATTAAAAACAAGGGCACTTTAATTCATCAAAATTGACATTTCTCTTCAAAAACTTAAGTTTTAATCCTGGCAGCCACTCTAGCACTTCCTCCGCCCGTCGCAAGCCGCCTTCGCGGGTCCAAAATGACGAATCCGGCTTCCTCCAATCACGGCGGGGCATCAGACCAAGATTCCCCCGGGGGGAAGCCGTGATTGGAGGAAGCCGCATTCGTCATTTCTGACGTCTGCAGAGGCTTCCGACGGCCGGCGGAATCGCTGGAGCGGCTGCCAGGATTAAGAGGTAAGTTTTTGAAGAAAACTAGTGAAATGTCAATTTTGTTGAATTAAAGTGCCCTTGTTTTTATTAGGATTATTAAAAACCGGGCACTAATTCATCAAAATTAACCTTCACTTTAATCCTGCTATATACACTCCTGGAGTCATTGGAAAAACAAACAAACACTTTTTAGTGGTTTAGTGCAGAATCAAACTGCAAAATATATAATTATATACACTTTTGTTATTTTGTTTCTTTTTTTTCTTTATGAAGCATTTTACGAGGGATACAGTTTAATGTCCATTTCTAATGTGTAGTCAACTCCATCTTGCCTCCGTTATCTTCTTTTTCTTATTGGCATATGAACCTACATACCATACAATAAGAATTATTTATCCCAAAATGTAAAAATCAGGCTGTTTTTGCTAAATTTAAATGCATGAATTCATTGCTTTTGAAAATACCTGCCTGGATGCTGCAGTAATTTAAAGCAATGGATTTGAACAAATGCTTTATTGTATAATATCTATGTATTTGTGATTTTGTTTCAAAATGTTATAAAATGTGTCATTTTTGACACTGATATGCTGAAGTGTATTGAGATTGATTTATTATCTCTGTCATTTTCGCATCTTATAAAATGGCACAATCCTGTCCATTCCTTTACTCATAGTCTTATCTGGTGAATATGTCAAACTGAGAGAAAACAACAGGCTTATGCTGTGTCACAAATCTTTCATAGATGCCTCTTATGAATACTAAATAATGTTGTGTAAGATTTTTTTTATTTTTTTTTACTTTATATGGTAGCATTGTAAATAGTAAAACTCCTCTGTCAACAAATACCATGAACAAGTATTCTTTCGCTTACAAAATATAAATATATAAATTGATATAGACAGATAGATACAGAAAGATAAAAAAAGCTTATAGGCAATTAGCATTGAATTTGTACAAATTTGTTATCATGGGTTATATAAAAATATGTCCATATGTATGCCCCATTTACATAAGTAAACTGGCACTCTCTGGTTAACGTAGTAAAAAACATAAAATAATATATATATATATATATATGGAATAGGGCAAGAGGAGTTACCAGCGCTAAATTAAACCTAAATTAAACCTAATGTGTTGAGTGGACCGAAACTGTTAAAGAGAGTAGTATAATGAAACTACGTGATTTTTCAAATGGTAGTGCAGCTTGAAATGATTAAAGTGTACCCTTGTCACTTATAGAAATGTAAATATAAAAGAGAAAAACAATCATATACAGGATTCAGCGCAACAATTACCATATATAAATTATTGGTCTATTATAAAGCATTATAGTGCTAACAAAGTCTTAGTATAGAAAAACTTTTCGTTGAAACGAAAAGCCTACAGAGTCTTTTCTGTTTCCAATCTTAGTGTTGAATATGATCTACAGCATTCACTATAGTAGATGTCTCCTTACCAGATTTACCCTCAATCATATGAGGTAATGAATGGTCACGAAAAGGTAAATTCAGGTGATTCTGGAGCGGCGGTGGTGTGTTGTCTGTGACTGTTTTCCACAGTAGAGTGTTGGTACTTTATTCTTGTACGTGCCACTTGCTGAATGGAAACTTCCAATAGCTCTTTTTCTTATATTGGAGAACTTGTCTGTGGTCTCTCAGGAGTATGGTGTTATCCCCGTTCACCAAAGATCGGTACCACGACTGCCCGATGCAGATCTCTGCATCGGGCAGTCGTGGTACCGATCTTTGGTGAACGGGGATAACACCATACTCCTGAGAGACCACAGACAAGTTCTCCAATATAAGAAAAAGAGCTATTGGAAGTTTCCATTCAGCAAGTGGCACGTACAAGAATAAAGTACCAACACTCTACTGTGGAAAACAGTCACAGACAACACACCACCGCCGCTCCAGAATCACCTGAATTTACCTTTTCGTGACCATTCATTACCTCATATGATTGAGGGTAAATCTGGTAAGGAGACATCTACTATAGTGAATGCTGTAGATCATATTCAACACTAAGATTGGAAACAGAAAAGACTCTGTAGGCTTTTCGTTTCAACGAAAAGTTTTTCTATACTAAGACTTTGTTAGCACTATAATGCTTTATAATAGACCAATAATTTATATATGGTAATTGTTGCGCTGAATCCTGTATATGATTGTTTTTCTCTTTTATATTTACATATATATATATATATATATATATATATATATATATATATATAGTCCTCCAGGTGAACCCAGCACTCACTCAACAAAGCAGCTCCCTGGGTGCCCACCAAACCGCATACAAACAAGTTCTTTTCAAGAAAGCAGGCACTCACTGGTGTTCCATAAATTTTTTACTTAGTACAGCAGGTTAGTGAACGTTTTCGGGCAACAGCCCGTCCTCAGAATATATATATATTTAAACAAAGTGATGACAAAATAATAGCTTATATGGTTATATGTAAATCTTGCCTGTTTAAACACACATATGTGCATGTATATACATGGGTTGAAAAATATGACTTTAGATTATTAAACATAGGAAAAAGTCATATATATATATATATATATATATACACACACACAAACACTGTATATAAATATATATATATATACACACTGTATATGTATATATATATATATATATATATATATGTATATATAAACACACACACTGCATGTATATATAATGTATATACTGTATATATATATATATATGTGTGTGTGTGTGTGTGCATGTATATATATATTTATATATATATATATATATATATACAGTATATACAGTATATACATATATATATATATATATATATATATATGTGAAAAAGGGTTGGGGATCAGGATCCGGTGTGTATCCCCAGTTGTCCACAACACTTAAGCCAGCACGAAGAGATTTGAATAATCACCTTTAATGTATCAAAAACATAATTTATGCTTACCTGATAAATTTATTTCTCTTGTGGTGTATCCAGTCCACGGATCATCCAGTACTTGTGGATATTCTCCTTCCCAACAGGAAGTTGCAAGAGGATCACCCACAGCAGAGCCTCTATATAGCTCCTCCCCTAACTGCCATATCCAGTCATTCGACCGAAAACAAGCAGAGAAAGGAGAAACCATAGGGTGCAGTGGTGACTGTAGTTTAAAATTAAAAAATACTTGCCTTAAAATGACAGGGCGGGCCGTGGACTGGATACACCACAAGAGAAATAAATTTATCAGGTAAGCATAAATTATGTTTTCTCTTGTAAGGTGTATCCAGTCCACGGATCATCCATTACTTGTGGGATACCAATACCAAAGCTAAAGTACACGGATGAAGGGAGGGACAAGGCAGGTACTTAAACGGAAGGTACCACTGCCTGTAAAACCTTTCTCCCAAAAATAGCCTCCGAAGAAGCAAAAGTATCAAATTTGTAGAATTTTGAAAAAGTATGAAGCGAAGACCAAGTCGCTGCCTTGCAAATCTGTTCAACAGAAGCCTCATTTTTAAAGGCCCATGTGGAAGCCACAGCTCTAGTAGAATGAGCTGTAATCCTTTCTGGAGGCTGCTGGCCAGCAGTCTCATAGGCTAAGCGGATTATGCTTCTTAGCCAAAAAGAAAGAGAGGTTGCCGAAGCCTTTTGACCTCTCCTCTGTCCAGAGTAGACAACAAACAAAGCAGATGTTTGACGAAAATCTTTAATAGCTTGTAAGTAAAACTTTAAAACACGAACCACGTCCAGATTGTGTAATAGACGTTCCTTCTTTGAAGAAGGATTAGGACACAAAGACTGCAAAACAATCTCTTGATTGATATTCTTATTAGATACCACCTTAGGTAAAAACCCAGGTTTGGTACGCAGAACTACCTTATCTGCATGGAAGATCAGATAAGGAGAATCACATTGTAAGGCAGATAACTCGGAAACTCTAAGAGCCGAGGAAATAGCTACCAAAAAAAGAACTTTCCAAGATAAAAGTTTGATATCTATGGAATGAAGAGGTTCAAACGGAACCCCCTGAAGAACTTTAAGAACCAAATTTAAGCTCCAAGGTGGAGCAACAGGTTTAAACACAGGCTTGATTCTAACTAAAGCCTGACAAAATGCCTGAACGTCTGGGACATCTGCCAGACGCTTGTGCAAAAGAATAGATAGTGCAGAAATCTGTCCCTTTAAGGAACTAGCTGACAATCCTTTCTCCAATCCTTCTTGGAGAAAAGATAATATCCTGGGAATCCTGACCTTACTCCATGACTAGCCCTTGGATTCACACCAATAAAGATATTTACGCCATATCTTATGATAGATCTTCCTGGTGACAGGCTTTCATGCCTGAATTAAGGTATCAATGACTGACTCGGAGAAACCACGCTTTGATAAAATCAAGCGTTCAATCTCCAGGCAGTCAGCCTCAGAGAAATTAGATTTGGATGGTTGAAAGGAACTTGAAGTAGAAGGTCCTGTCTCAGCGGCAGAGTCCATGGTGGAAAGGATGACATGTCCACCAGATCTGCATACCAAGTCCTGCGTGGCCACGCAGGCGCTATCAAGATCACCGATGCTCTCTCCTGCTTGATTTTGGCAATCAGACGAGGGAGCAGAGGAAACGGTGGAAACACATAAGCCAGGTTGAAGAACCAAGGCGCTGCTAGAGCATCTATCAGCGTTGCCTTGGGGTCCATGGACCTGGATCCATAACAAGGAAGCTTGGCGTTCTGGCGAGACGCCATGAGATCCAGTTCTGGTTTGACCCAATGATGAATCAATTGTGCAAACACCTCCGGATGGAGTTCCCACTCCCCCGGATGAAAAGTCTGACGACTTAGAAAATACGCCTCCCAGTTCTCTACACCTGGGATATGGATAGCTGATAGGTGGCAAGAGTGAATCTCTGCCCAGCGAATTATCTTTGAGATCGCTAGGGAACTCCTTGTTCCCCCTTGATGGTTGATGTAAGCCACAGTCGTGATGTTGTCCGACTGAAATCTGATGAACCTCAGAATTGCTAACTGAGCCTGAAGAGCATTGAATATCGCTCTCAGTTCCAGAATATTTATTGGAAGGAGTGACTCCTCCTGAGTCCACGATCCCTGAGCCTTCAGGGAGTTCCAGACTGCACCCCAACCTAGAAGGCTGGCATCTGTCGTTACAATTGTCCAATCTGGCCTGCGAAAGGTCATACCTTTGGACAGATGGACCCGAGATAGCCACCAGAGAAGAGAATCCCTGGTCTCTTGATCCAGATTTAGTAGAGGGGACAAATCTGTGTAATCTCCATTCCACTGACTGAGCATGCAGAGTTGCAGCGGTCTGAGATGTAGGCGTGCAAACGGCACTATGTCCATTGCCGCTACCATTAAGCTACCCGAGATAGCCACCAGAGAAGAGAATCCCTGGTCTCTTGATCCAGATTTAGTAGAGGGGACAAATCTGTGTAATCTCCATTCCACTGACTGAGCATGCAGAGTTGCAGCGGTCTGAGATGTAGGCGTGCAAACGGCACTATGTCCATTGCCGCTACCATTAACCCGATTACTTCCATGCACTGAGCCACCGAAGGGCGAGGAATGGAATAAAGAACACGGCAGGAATTTAGAAGTTTTGATAACCTGGACTCCGTCAGGTAAATTTTCATTTCTACAGAATCTATCCCTAGGAAGGAAACTCTTGTGAGGGGGGATAGAGAACTCTTTTCCTCGTTCACCTTCCACCCATGCGACCTCAGAAATGCCAATACTATGTCCGTATGAGACTTGGCAATTTGGAAGTTTGACGCCTGTATCAGAATGTCGTCTAAATAAGGGGCCACTGCTATGCCCCGCGGCCTTAGGACCACCAGAAGCGACCCCAGAACCTTCGTAAAAATTATTCGGGCTGTAGCTAACCGAAAGGGAAGAGCTACAAACTGGTAATGCCTGTCTAGGAAGGCAAACCTGAGAAACCGATGATGATATTTGTGTATCGGAATGTGAAGATAAGCATCTTTTAAATCCACTGTAGTCATGTATTGACCCTCCTGGATCATAGGTAGGATGGTACGAAAAGTCTCCATCTTGAATGATGGAACTCTGAGGAATTTCTTTAAGATCTTTAGATCCAAAAAAAATTCCCTCTTTTTTGGGAACCACAAACAGATTTGAGTAAAATCCCTGTCCCTGTTCCTCCTTTGGAACTGGATGGATCACTCCCATAACTAGGAGGACTTGTACACAGTGTAAGAATGCCTCTCTCTTTATCTGGTTTGCAGATAATTGTGAAAGGTGAAATCTCCCTTTTGGGGGGGGAAGCCTTGAAGTCCAGAAGATATCCCTGTGATATAATTTCCAACACCCAGGGATCCTGGACATCTCTTGGCCACGCCTGGGCAAAAAGCGAAAGTCTGCCCCCTACTAGATCCGTTACCGGATAGGGGGCCGTTCCTTCATGCTGTCTTAGGGGCAGCAGCAGGCTTTTTGGCCTGCTTACCTTTCTTCCAGGCCTGGTTAGGTCTCCAGACCGTCTTGGACTGAGCAAAAGTTCCCTCTTGTTTTGCATTAGAGGAAGTTGATGCCACACTTGCCTTGAAGTTTCGAAAGGCACAAAAATTAGACTGTTTGGCCCTTGATTTGAACCTATCCTGAGGAAGGGCATGACCTTTTCCTCCAGTGATATCAGCAATAATCTCCTTCAAACCAGGCCCGAATAGGGTCTGCCCCTTGAAGGGAATGTTAAGCAGCTCTGCGCGCCTGGATAGCAAAACCAGAATTCTTAGCCGTTAGTTTAGTCAAATGAACAATGGCATCAGAAACAAAAGAATTGGCTAGCTTAAGTGCTCTAAGCTTGTCAAGTATGTCATCCAATGGAGTCGCTACCTGTAAAGCCTCTTCCAGAGACTCAAACCAGAACGCTGCAGCAGCAGTGACTGGGGCAATGCATGCAAGGGGCTGTAGGATAAAACCTTGTTGAATAAACATTTTTTTAAGGTAACCCTCTAACTTTTTATCCATTGGATCTAAGAAAGCACAACTGTCCTCGACAGGGATAGTAGTACGCTTTGCTAGAGTAGAAACTGCTCCCTCCACCTTAGAAACTGTCTGCCATAAGTCCTGTGTGTCTATTGGAAACATTTTTCTAAAAATAGGAGGGGTAGAGAACGGCACACCTGGTCTATCCCATTCCTTAGTAATAATTTCTGTAAACCTTTTATGTATTGGAAAAACATCAGTGCACACCGGCACTGCATAGTATTTATGCAGTCTACACAATTTATCTGGCACTGCAATTGTATCACAGTCATTCAGAGCAGCTAAAACCTCCCTGAGTAACACGCGGAGGTGTTCAAGCTTAAATTTAAATGTAGAAACATCAGAATCAGGTTGCATCATCTTCCCTGAGTCAGAAACATCACCCACAGAAAGAAGCTCTCCTTCAGCTTCTGCATATTGTGAGGCAGTATCAGACATAGCTATTAAAGCCTCAGTATGCTCTGCATTTCGTCTAACTCCAGAGCTATCTCGCTTTCCTCTAAATTCAGGTAGTCTGGCTAATACCGCTGACAGTGTATTATCCATGACTGCCGCCATGTCTTGTAAAGTAAACGCTATGGGCACCCTGGATGTACTTGGCGCCATTTCAGCGTGAGTCCCTTGAGCGGGAGTCAAAGGATCTGACACGTGGGGAGAGTTAGTTGGCATAACTTCCCCCTCGTCAGATTCCTCTGGTGATAAATTTTTTAAAGGCAGAATATGATCTTTATTGCTTAAAGTGAAATCAGTACATTTGGTACACATTCTAAGAGGGGGTTCCACCATGGCTTTTAAACATAATGAACAAGGAGTTTCCTCTATGTCAGACATGTTTGTACAGACTAGCAATGAGACTAGCAAGCTTGGAAAACACTTTAAATCAAGTTAACAAGCAAATATAAGAAACGGTACTGTGCCTTTAAGAGAAACAAATTTTGTCAGAATTTGAAAAACAGTGAAAAAAGGCAGCAATCAAACAAAATTTTTACAGTGTGTATAATAAGCTAACAGAGCATTGCACCCACTTGCAAATGGATGATTAACCCCTTAGTTCAAAAAACAGATAAAAAAACAACATAAACGTTTTTTAACAGCAATGGATCTTAGTTAAGCTAACAGAGCATTGCACCCACTTGCAAATGGATGATTAACCCCTTAGTTCAAAAAACAGATAAAAAAAACGACATAAACGTTTTTTAACAGTCACACCAACTGCCACAGCCTTGCTGTGGGCCTACCTTCCCCAACAAACGATTTTGGAAAGCCTAAGAGCCCTTTAGAGATGTCCTATAGCATTCAGGGGACTCCTGGAGGAAGCTGGATGTCTCAGTCTGTAAAAGTTACTGCGGAAAAAAGCGCTAAATTAGGCCCCTCCCACTCATAGTAACACAGTGGAAAGCCTCAGGAAACTGTTTCTAGGCAAATTTAAGCCAGCCATGTGGAAAAAACTAGGCCCCAATAAAGTTTTATCACCAAAGTATATATAAAAATGTTTAAACATGCCAGCAAACGTTTTATATTGTAAGTATAAAAGAGTATTACCTTAGAAAGTAAGCATGATACCAGTCGCTATTAAATCACTGTATTCAGGCTTACCTTACATAAATTTGGTATCTGCAGCATTTTTTAGCATTCACATCTTCTAGAAAAAATCTTAACTGCACATACCTCATAGCATGATAACCTGCACGCCATTCCCCCGCTGAAGTTACCTCTCTCTTCAGTCATGTGTGAGAACAGCAATGGATCTTAGTTACAACCTGCTAAGATCATAGAAATCACAGGCAGATTCTTCTATTTTTCTGCCTGGGACAAAATAGTACAACTCCGGTACCATTTAAAAATAACAAACTTTTGATTGAAGCAAGATAACAGCTACATTTCACCACTTTCCTCTTACTACCTCCATGCTTGTTGAGAGTTGCAAGAGAATGACTGGATATGGCAGTTAGGGGAGGAGCTATATAGCAGCTCTGCTGTGGGTGATCCTCTTGCAGCTTCCTGTTGGGAAGGAGAATATCCACAAGTAATAGATGATCCGTGGACTGGATACACCTTACAAGAGAAACATAACGTTTCGGCCTCACATGAAGGCCTTGATCACATGTAAAAAACACACATCACAGGCATTTGCTGGTGAGTGCTGATCTCTTTGTACATATATATATATATATATATATATATGTGTGTGTGCGTGGGTATGTGGGTATGTGCATGGCAGCAAGAGTGGAAGAGTGGAATAGAAGTGGTTGTGCTGGTGTATGCCACAAATGGGAGACAAGCGATATTTATTGGGCACCAGAGCACCAGTTAAGTTAGAGAATCTGCCAAGCCCTAATATAACATGAAAAAAATGTATCAGTAATAAATAAAAAAATTACTCATGTTAATACACTAAAATATTACACAATTCCCTGTGAGCAAAACATTGGAATTATTATAATATTATTCTGTTTAATTAACAGAACCAAATACAAATACAAGAAGGATTATAGAGTTTTGTCACTAAGTTCTTTAAGTTCTTACTAAAATGTAGGGCATCATGTCCCTGTGTGTCACATAACATGACATAATCCATAAGTTCTGGAAATCACAATAAAACAAGTCAAAATTCTAATATACTGTCACTCATGCTGTCAGAAATGTCCCCATCACATCTGCTTTGACAGCACAAATTCCTTCCTTATATTTTGACCTCCACACCGCTGATAACAGACACGTACCAAAACCATCTATGTTTGCGTTCTGCAGCTTGTAACACCATTGCACTTATTCTCTACATTTCCATCTACCAATCTTTCTAGGTTGCTGCTATCAAATTAAATGAGTAACATAAAAAGAAATTATATATATGAACATGAAATACCACACATGAGTTATTTTAAGGTCAGCTTAACTTCTCTTTCTCGCGCAGTATAAAGGAACACACAGACTGCATACTAAAATTTCTTAGCAGGAAGAACAATACCGTTCTATAGCTTCAATATACATCATATATAATTGAACAGATTTTGTTCATTGAAACACACGTCTTAAAAAGATTAATCTTTAAACCCACTAATGAGATTTGGTCTGATTCCACCAACCAGTAAAAGAAAAAAAAGTAAAGACGAATCAGAGAGAACAGCAATTCATCAACCAAGGTCAAACTTGTCTTACTCAAATTTATTAATGCAAGACAAGGTGTATTGTAGCAGTATTTATAGAAGCACTCTGATAAATTTGACTGACTGTCTGTGGATTTATGGAGGTTTTTGGCAGGCGACATCTTGAAAAGAAAATTCATTGAAGAATTTTAGTGACTTGAGTGCAAAAAAATGCTATTTGCAAATGCTGCTCTGGAACTATAAAGTAAAGCAACAAATTACAGCTGTACTTTATGAATATAAATAACAAGCAATACAGAGTTCAAGAAAAAAAATAAAAAAAGAAGCTGCGCTAATGATTATATTCAATGATAAAGATTTCTGTACATGCTGATCCCATGCATTTGGTTACTAGTTCTTCCTACAGCATCGGGTAATCTGAGCTTATACTGTCTTCACTGATTGCTGTATTTTTTACTGTATTTCCTTGATTGTTATGGCAAAAGAGAATATAAATCATGCCAAAAAGGTATCTTCTGAGAAAGAAATATGTAACCTATTTTATTAAGAATTTGGAAGGATACTGAATTATAGTGGAAGTGCAAGCATATAAAGGTTTTAACCTTGATAAAAAAAAACCTCAGTAAACATACATTTTGAGTACTTTCCTGCAATCCATTCTATATTTTCTAAAATAGATTCTAATTAGAAATAAAAAGATTGTGAAAATATTGCTATATTTCAAACTAATTTATGTTTTTTTTTTCTTTCCAAAAGCAAAGAATATTCCAGCCTCCAAAATTCTTTAAAAGAACCTTAATTTTCACATGGGGTCCTCAGAAATGTGAAAATAAAAGTTCTTTTAAAGAATTTTGGAGGCTGGAATATTCTTTGCTTTTAGTTTGCTTATTGGGACTTGGCAGGTCCTTTTATTCCGTGCCCCACAAGGATTGGTGTACTGTTTTCCAAACTTTTGGAAAGAGTTTTTTTTTTATCAATAATATAATATACCCTTTTATATGTTCCACGAACATGGCTACCTGGTGCAGCAAGAGCTTTTTAAAAAGGATAGAAAAATCAAACTGAATTCCCCCTAAAGACGTAGATTATGAGTAGTGCAAAAATATTAGTGCTATTGTGTGCTAACATTGCTAGAGTTAACGTGAAAGTCAATCCTAGCATTGTACAAACGCTAGGATTGACTCTTGAAACAAATAAAGTGGACTTTCATTCATGAAGTATAAGATACTTCCTGTAGAAAGCTCCATTATTTGTTTCAATCGATCACCATTTTTAGCTGCTACAGCAGCCCACGGCTAAAGAATTTTTTGCTGAGAGGTGACGTTTTCACCTCTTAGCCAATAGCCGTGCGGTAAATCCGGCTTGGCGCCCATGGGAGTCGGATTTACTGCACAGCTATTGGCTAATAGGTGAAAAAGTCACCTCTTAGCAAAAAAATGTTTTAGCCGTGGGCTGCTGTACCAGGTAAAAACGGTGATCAATTGAAACAAATAAAAGAGCTTTCTACATGAAGTATCTTATACTTCATGAATGAAAGTCCCCTTTATTTGTTTCAATAGTCAATCCTAGCGTTTGTAAAACGCTAGGATTGACTTTCACTTTAAATATAAATAGCTATTTTATATATGCACTTACAGTATATTACACATGAAAAGTAAAATGTTGGAGCAAGAGTGAAAGCCTAGGGTGCACTAACATCTGGATGTTGAATACAGTTAGTACGCTAAATCCGTCACATAATAGCTATTGCTCGAGTGCTAAGGCAAAAGGTCAAATAGTGTAGTTATTCACTAACATTTAAATTATGATTTTCTATTGAAGTATAACTTTAAAACACTGCGAGCATACATACATACACACATATATCCACACACATTCTTTAATATATTATACATGTATTTTGTTGTGCATATAATTCATGTCTTAATACTTTTTCAAGAGCGCTAAATTTTTCATAACTCACCGCTTGTAATATGAGGGATAATGGAGCACCTTGCAGTATCCATTGAAAGTATATGTAGTACTATACTTTGCATTACCTATTTTTCCTGCTTTTCCTGTAATTTAAAATGGTGTTTTTTGTGCATACCTGAGGAAGAGGTCGGGCACTGAAGCACGTTGTGTTCACACAAGTCTAGCTGGACTGTTTGCCACTTAGAATCCTACTGTCAACTTGTTTCCATTTTGTGCCAGTATATTTTGTATTTTAATAAAAATTTGCTGTATGTGGTTTTAATATAATATACAGCTTATTGTTTATATTTTATATTTATGAGTAAGTGGTGTTCCTTTTTGTTTGTGTTTTGAAACGTTTTTAGTTAGAACTGCAGCTTTATATACGAGTGATTGATATAGCAGTTTGAGTGATTGTTTGTCCTACGACTAACACTTCTCAACTAGAGAGAAAGAGAAGTGGTGGAAACTGTCTGGCCTTTATGACTATCCAGAAAACCACAAACAATCCAGAGGACTGACAAAAGACCTATGTAGCCTGAAAATAAATCTAAGAGCCCGCACAACATCTAAGCTGTGCAACAGACATTCTTTATGAGAAAATGGATTAGGACAGGAAGAAGGAACAACCAGTTCTTGATTAAAATCTCTGTCCGACACAACCTTAGGAAGAAAACCCAAACTAGGAATGAAGAACTGCCTTATCTGCCAGATATACGAGATAAGAAAAATAAACTGCAAGCTGAGAGTACTGAAACCCTCCGAGCAGAATAAACTTAAACTTTCAAAGATAACAACTAAATATCTATGGAAAGCCAAGCCCCGAACAGAGCCCGAAGAAAAGCCTTAAGAACAAAGTTAAGACTCCAAGGGAACAACTAACTCAGACACAGTCCTTATTTGAACCAGGACCAGATAAAAGGATTGGACATCCAGCACGTCTGCCAGACGCTTGAGTAGCCAAATAGAAAGAGACGAAACCGACTCTTAAGGGTACCAACAGATAACCCCTCTCAAGACCCACCAGGAGAAAAAAATAAGAGCCATGGGATCCTGCCACATCTTATAGAATCTTTCTAGTGATAGGCTTATGATTCTGAATCAGTCTAAATAACTGATTCCAAAAACCCATGTTTAGCGAAAACCAAGCGAACAATCTCCAAGCAGTCAGCCTCAGAGAAACAATATTTGGATGAAGGAAAGACCCCTGCAATAGAAGATCCTTCCTCAGTGGAAGTTTTCACGGAAGTAGAGATGACATCTCTACTAGATCCACCTATCCTATCATGCGAGGCCGTGATGAAGCTAGGAGAAATGCAATGCTCTCTCCTACTTGATCCAAACAATGACTCGCGGAAAAAGAGCAAACAGAGAAGGAGGATACGCTAACCTAAAGTTCCAAGGAACTGCCAGAGCATCTAATAGAGAGGCTAGAGGATCTTTTGACCTCAAACCGAACTTGGAAACTTGATGTTCTGACGCGACCCCATTAGAATCCATTCTTGTACCCCCATTTGGTAGATAAGCTGGAGAACACTTCTGGATGGAGTTCCCACTCCCTGGAATGGGAAGTCTGTCTGCTCAGAATCCGCTTCCCAGTTATCTACTCCAGAAATGTGGATGGCCGAAAGACATTAACTGTGAGTACCCGCCCACAGAATATACCTGAACACATCCTTCATGATTAAGGAACTCAAAGTTCCTCCCTAGAAGTTGAAGAAGCCACAGGGCTATGTTGTCCAACTGGAACCCGAAAAATGGGCTAAAGTCAACTGAGGCCAAACATCAGAGCATTGTAAATCACTCTCAACTACAAATGTGAAGGGGAGAACAGACATCTCCCAGGACCATAGTCCCTGCTCCTTCAACGAGACCCAGGCTCCTCCCCAGCCCAGCCGGCTGGTGGCCGCAGAAAAGTCTCTGGAGCATGTGACCTGAGACCAAGCCCAGATAGAACCATCACGGGAAGAGACCCATGTTGACTGAACTAAATTCTCTGAGACAATCCGGACAATCCCCATTCCACCATCAGAGCACGCACAACTGCAGAGCTCTCAAACGGTATTGAGCAAGGGAATGATATCCAAATAAGACACCATCAGACCAATCACCTCCATACACAGAGCCACTAATTGTTGAACAGTAGACTGAAGAGAGAGGCAAGAGGAAGGATCTTGGATCTTCTGACCTCCGTCAGACAGAGTTTAATGTAGCTGGAACAAAGGAACTTCTTTTCCAGCTCCACTGCCATTCGTGGAACTAAGAAGACAACAACAACCTCCGAATGAGATCTTGCTTGTAGAAAGATACCAATAGGACATCCAGGAGGGACACCCCTGAAATCCCGGAATCAAATTGCAGCCCAGAATGAGAAAACACTGGGATCTGTGGGAAAACCATTGTTGACCCACAACTGAAAAAGCTTGGCCGAAAGCAAAACTCATAAATTATTAGATAGTTGAATGGTAACCTAAGGATACGCATCCTTAATCCAAGGTCAATATAGACTGACCCTCTTGCACCAAGGAAGAAAGGAGCAAATAGTCTCCATCTGTAAGAAACGATACTCTGAGAAACTTGGTTAGACATTTACTGTCCAAATAGGACTAAAAGTTCCCTCGTTTTTACATGAAAAAGGAACTAAACCCTGTTCCAAAACTAGAACAGGGACAATTACTCCCATGGTGGAAGATCCTGGAAACATTTAAAGAACGCCTCTCTTCTTATCTGATCCACAGATAATCTTGAGAAGTGGAAACTGCTCCTGGGAGGAAGAGGTTGAATTCCAATTCTTAACCCTGGCATACTATATCTACAGTCCTTTAGGGATCCAGGGCATCCTGTATCCAGTCATGATAAAAACCGATAGAAACTGCCCCCCACAGGACCCAATCCTGGCTCGGGGGCAAACCCTACATGCTGAATGAGAGATAGCTGCGGATTTCCATAATTACTTTCCCCTGATCCAAGACTGACTGGGTATCCAAGAGGACTTGAACTGCTCCAGCTTGGAAGACAAAGGGGAAGACTTCCTGAAGTTACGAAGGAAGCAACATAAATAAAAGATTGGCCTAACGGCCCTTCTGATCTGGATCTCCTCATGGAGTCTTCCAAATGGAATCAGACAAGGTGTCGCACCAAAGTGATGATGCGCTTGTCCATAAAGGCTTCCATACTTAAAAGAGCATCTACCCTTTATACGGGTTGAAGATCTCTAACCAGACTAGTAATGACCCCTACTACTTTAAGCATTATGTGCCATGAAATTTAAAGGAGATAGTTTATTACTGACAGGAGAAGGGGAGAAAATTCTCCTAGCACAGTTGTGCACAGGAAAAATCTTTCCAGATGAATCCTAGTATATATTAAATTTACTAGATTCTGAGGAGTGACAACGACAGGGGAGCCGAGGTCTATCTAGAAGCCAACCTCCTAATAATGCACAAAGGAGTCCAGGCTTGATTCTGAAGAAAACTACTTCAGTGCCAAATGAAGGAATTATACTGTCTGAATCTGAGCTTTAACCCTCAGATGCTACCGACTATCCTCCTCATTCACTATAAGAGGGGCAATATGTGTAGCAGTAAGCGGCGCAGAAACCTTACTATCTGATTAATTAATTTTCCTCTTGCGATTTCCCTTTAAAATAGGAAAAGCAGAAAATGCCACCGATACACGAAGATACCTGGGCAGACAATTCTGCAAGCAAAGAACTCCTCCAGGAGATTGAGATAAACGGCAGGGCACTGCATGTGACGCCATACAAAGGCTTGGGACGTTTGAGGAAAAAAACTGTGGCACAGCCTAAACAGTATCATCCAGAGAGACATAAGGTTAAAATTTAACTCTTGGAAATAATTATTTAAAATTACACTGTCACTTTAAGATTGTAGAGACTTATATACCTCAGGAAGGGTATATACTTGCTGCATAAAAGTTGAAGCAACTTATAACTAAGTGAGTAGCCTCACTAACATTAGTGGACAAGAACTCTACTTGTGATACAATACATACGGCTAGTTTACGAGTTTTGCGTTATGAGTGGTGCGGTGCTAACTTGCACGTTATTGTCACTGCTCACTTCCCTACAGCACTGGTATTACAGGTTTATAAAAACCCGGTGTTATCAGGCAAAAAGTGAGCGTAGAGCAAAATTGTGCTCCATACCGCACTCCAATACCAGCGCTGCTGAAAGCCGCGGTGAGCTGGTTTTATGTGCTCGTGCACGATTTCCCCATAGACATCAATGAAAAAAAGTCTAATACCTGCAAAAAAGCGCGTAAAGCGCCGCAACACAGCCTCATTGATTCCTATGGGGAAACAAAATTTATATTTACATCTAACACCCTAACATGAACCCCGAGTCTAAACACCCCTAATCTTACACTTATTAACCCCTAATCTGCCGCCCCCGACATCTCCGACACCTACATTATACTGATTAACCCCTAATCTGCCACTCCGGACATTGCCGCACTCCCGCATCACAAACACTAGTTAAATATTATTAACCCCTAATCTGCCGCCCCTAACATCGCCACCACCTACCTACATTTATTAACCCGTAATCTGCCGCCCCCAACGTCGCCGCCATTATACTAAATTTATTAACCCTTTAACCTAAGTCTAACCCTAACACCCCCTAACTTAAATATAATTAAATTAAATCTAAATAAAACCTGCTATCATTACCTAAATTATTCCTATTTAAAACTAAATACTTACCTATAAAATAAACCCTAAGCTTGCTACAATATAACTAATAGATACATTGTATGTAACTTAGGGTTTATTTTTATTTTACAGGCAAGTTTGTATTTATTTTAACTAGGTAGAATAGTTACTAAATAGTTATTAACTATTTACTAACTACCTAACTAAAATAAACACAAATTTACCTTTAAAATAAAACCTAACCTGTCTTACACTAACACCTAACATTACACTACAATAAAATAAATCACCTATATTAAATACAATGACCTAAATTACAAACAAACCAAAAGACTAAATTACACAAAATAAAAAAACAAATGATCAGATATTTAAACTAATTACACCTAATATAATAGCCCTATCAAAATAAAAAAGCCCCCCCAAAATAAAAAGAACCCTAGCCTAAACTAAACTACCAATAGCCCTTAAAAGGGACTTTTACCTGTAAAAAAAATACAAACAACCCCCCAACAGTAAAACCCACCACCCACACAACCAACCCCCAAAATAAAATCCTAACTAAAAAAACCTAAGCTCCCCATTGCCCTGAAAAGGTCATTTGGATGGGCATTGCCCTTAAAAGGGCATTTAACTCTTTTTCAAGTGCCCAAACCCCTAATCTAAAAATAAAACCCACCCAATAAACCCTTAAAAAAGCCTAACACTAACCTCCGAAGATCCACTTACAGTTTTTGAAGACCCGACATCCATCCTCAACGAAGCGGCAGAAGTCCTCATCGAAGCTGGCAGAAGTCTTCATCCAACAGAACGATGGTGATCAAATACTCACAAAGGACATTGCACATCCAGTGCAATATTAAACAAGCCGAAGCTTCAGAACTGTTCAGCTGACTCTCCAAGACTGTGTACGATGTAACCAAAGTGAGGCTCCCAACAACCAGCTGCTTCCGATATCAAGTCCCAATACGGGACGCCGTCCTTTGTGAGTATTTGATCACCATCGTTCTGTCATTAGTGTCTGCATAGAACTTGCTGCACCAAGAGTGCCTCTCGTTTTTTGTCTTTCAGGACATGTTTAATAACTATTTAGTAACTATTTTACCTAGTTAAAATAAATACAAACTTGCCTGCAAAATAAAAATAAAACCTAAGATAGCTACAATCCAACTATTAGTTATATTGTAGCAAGCTAAGGGTTTATTTTATAGGTAAGTATTTAGCTTTAAATAGGAATAATTTAGGTAATGATAGTAGGTTTTATTTAGATTTATTTTAATTATATTTAAGTTAGGGGGTGTTAGGGTTAGATTTAGGTTTAGGGGTTAATAAATTTAGTATAGTGGCGGCGACGTTGGGGCGGCAGATTAGGGGTTAATAAATGTAGGTAGGTGGTGGCAATGTTAGGGGCGGCAGATTAGGGGTTAATAATATTTAACTAGTGTCTGCGATGCAGGAGTGCGGTGGTTTAGGGGTTAATATGTTTATTATAGTGGCGGCGATGTCCAGAGTGGCAGATTAGGGGTTAATAATTTTATTTTAGTGTTTGTGATGCGGGAGGGCCTCGTTTTAGTGGTTAATAGGTAGTTTATGGGTGTTAGTGTACTTTTTAGCACTTTAGTTATGAGTTTTATGTTACAGCTTTGTAGCGCAAAACTCATAACTACTGACTTTCATTTTACTTTATGGATCTTGACGGTATTGGCTCTACCGCTCACTTTTTGGCCTCCCAGGCAGACTCGTAATACCGGCGCTATGGAAGTCCCATTGAAAAAGGACTTTTTGAAAGCTGCGGTAATTACATTGCGCTACGGCCAAAAAAGTGTGCGGTGCAGCTAAACTTGCAAGACTCTTAATACCAGCGGTAGTGAAAAAGCAGCGTTATGAGCCTTAACGCTGCTTTTTCACCCATACCGCAAAACTCGTAATCTAGCCGTAAATTTGCAGAAAAACAAACTTATAAACTGCAGGATTTTTATTGCAACAGTAAGGGATTGAAAAACATTAGATAAAATGTCGAAATCTGTAGCGCCTTCTAAAGGCCCCCAGATTATTGAAAGGTACCCCAGACCTTGTCCTCTGGGACTATTAGCCCGATTAACATTGTCAGCCTGCAAAATTTCAGCTGTAAAATTTTTCCTAGTGGCGTTCCTACGGTAAAGTAGCTTAACATAATAAAACCCCCAGCTCCTAGTAAAACAAGCATTGTATCTTCGGCAAGCAAACTCCGTTCTGACAGAGAACCAAGAGGAAGGCCTGTCCCTGTTCAGACACATCGGTCCGTTCGGAAATAAAAATGGTGCTTATCTGCCATGCAGACAGAAGAAGATGAGGGCGGGAACAAATGTAGTCCACAAAAATAGCGCGCAATCAACTAAGCTGCACGTCTCTAGTCTAATAAAAATTTCAGCATCACCCGCTGATCCATAAGAAACCTAGGCGTTTCATGAACCTATAGGACAGTAAAAACCAGAAAGTGCTGTAACACATATTAAAGGTGATTTTGAACAGTACTCTACACCCTTATATATCCGATGCTTAAGCTAGGAGTCGGATGCCAAAAGGAATAAGTCCAGAATTAAACCGGAACATTAACTAAATCTGACCGTTGCACACAGTAAAAACCACACTGTCTCTGTCTCACAAAGTCCGGAATTAAACCGGAACAATTTGAGCCTCTCCAAAAGATTGTACATCCCCAGTGCCTGCACACACTGCCTACTAAAATCCTATTAACCCTGATAAACTGATAAAAGTGCCATATTCTCCATAAGAAAATAAAACTAGGCACTTACCTGAAGATCAATCTGCCCGGCAGCAGGGCAGCTCACATGGTATGAGAGGTCATCTGCCTCACATGGACCCGTGGTAAAATTAGGAAAGACTGAATAATCCTAATCAGGCTTTCAGGATAGGGCAGCAACAACTATTTGGGAGGCGCAGTGAGGATTATACCCCACAAGTTCCCAATTGCTTAAAAGCCACCATTGCTCTACTGAAGAGACTGACATGGACTATGGCTAAACCACAGGAAGGTGCAGAACAAACTTGCTCTGCTTCAAAATAATAAAATCTTGATTGAAGAATCTTCTTTCAGACACCTAAACTTTACCACCTCCTTGCATTTAACGTAGACAAAGAGAATGACTGGGGTTTGTGGGAAGGGAAGTGATACTTAAGAGCTCTGCTGTGGTGCTCTTTGCCTCCTCCTTCTGGCCAGGAGTGATATTCCCAACAGTAACTGATTATGATCCGTGAACTCACCGTGTCATTAGAAAGAAATACTTTTAATAAAAACTATAGTTGTTTCAAAAGTGTATTTAAGTATGCACCATGCATCAGCATTTCAAACACAACACTCTGAGAGCCTAAGGTGCTTGTATCATCTGGAAATGACTCAATTTGTTAATGGCTCACATGATACGAGCCCCACTAATGCTCAGAGTAGTTGCAATATTTAAAATGCTGGTGCACTGAGAATATCTAGCTATGCTGCACATGTACGTGCAGAGAAAAATGTATATTGCAAATATGTTTCTATTCAAAGATGTAATTCATCTATGTGCATTTCAATTTTGACTAGAATGTCCCTTTAAATATGAAAAATAGAATTATTTAGCTTTTTATATCCCTTTTGTCAGTTATATTTGGAAAAAGTTAAATATAATCTGCTCCCCTTTTACTGATGAACTTGCTAGCAGCAATACTGCAATACAGCAGCAGATACCTGCAGTAGTTTTATTAAAAGGACTGAAGATCGATTGCTGCTTTCCACTTTTGGCTCTGATCCTGATTGCTGGCGCACCACTAATTAAGTGCCCAATATAGTGGGTCATAACAACTGTACTGGTGTATTAATTGTGTCTGTAAGCCTCTGCTTGACTGCACTGCTAGTATTTTACTATACTTTTCTCTGCACGAATAACATGCAAATTGTTGCAGAGACTAATTTGCATTTCTTACTTGAAAATATTAAACCTTTTTCCTTTTTTTAACATTCGGGAGATGCAGAAGGACAGAATACAACCTCTATGAATAGGTTTATCTGTAAGCAGTAGACTAATATTAAAATGGGTTCTAAATTATAAAAATGGCAAAGAGTACCAATGACACTATTATATATTTTGTATCTATAGTGTAAACCAATAAAATTTAGGTAATAGGTAGAGAGAATGTTTGCTCTTTTAAAATGACATTAAAATCATGTTTTATATGTGTATCAGAAAATGATGAAGGCGTAATTAAAGATCTCCATACAAAATAAATATTAAAAAAACAATCAAAATTGTAGTTTTGCTAGTGGGATTTACATTGTTTTAGAGTGCTGTGACATAACCCTAGAAAGCTGCCTAAGAAGTAGATTTATGAAGCTGCATTCAAAGCGTTTGAGCCAATGTGGAGCTACCACATAATTAAGAAGCAGAAACTGCTTCTTTTGCTTCTCCGCCACTTCAGAAGTGATTGACATGACCTGCTCTTGCACCACTTATTGCACAGAAGCAGGGGGCAGTATTGCACAAGAAAACCTCTTGCACAATGTTAGATTTTGCTATGCAATGCAAAGTATCACAGGTAGTGATTGCAGGCAGACAGGTACAAAACTTGTGAACCTGTCCCCCTGCAAGGGTGATACATTTTGCCCTTAGTGTTGTTCATCTTATCTGCTCTGATGTGACAAAGGACAGATATAAATGAGCACACATCAAACAATCACTGTGCAATGTGTAGGAAGGTCAAGATTCTGAATTTCATAGAATACACTTTCCCTCTCTGTGTACATGAAAAGACAAAATAAAAGAAGTTTATTGAAATGTTGTTTCAGTACACATAATTAAACATTTTAAGGGGAATTCAATTTTGAGTTTAATGTCCCTTTAAATGTATATATTAAAAACTAAACTGAAATCTAAAAACCTGATTATTTTGAAACTGACATGTCATGGGGTTTAAACCCTTGCTCCCCTCTTCTTACATAATAATTAGGGTTGCACCAATACCATTTTTTTAAGACCGAGTACAAGTACCGATACTTGTTTTCAAGCACAATACATACTAATTATTTAAGATTCCTTCTTTATAATTATGAAGGACTGTAACTTAAAAGACATTATGAAATAATAAAACAGTTTTATTTGTCATAAAGTTCACAGAACATGTTTATAAATAAAAATATTACAATAAAATATATTAATAATAACAACAAATAACAAATATAAAATCACAACCAACCAAAAGTGTAATACAGTAAAAAATAGAACAGTGCACTGTTTAATCATGGGGAACAACACTATGGGCTAAATTACATTTGACTGGTAAGCTTTACCAATGCTCTCATTACACGTCCTACTCCATTAAAGTCTATGGAGTTGGAAATGTGAACAAAGCATTGATAAAGCTTACCAATCAAATGTAATCTAAATCTAGTCCTATAATTGCAGGATGAGTGTTCATTGGAATTAACTTAATTTTTGCCATGAGTACTCTTCCTGCAATTATATAAGCTAACCTATGGATGTTCCTCAGAGTACAGTATGTTTTGAACATCATTGTGCAAGATGAGAACTAGCAGTAAAAAGGCAATAATTTTTCAAAAGTTAGTGGCAAGTTCTTTTTAAGGAACAAAACAGAAGCCTCTCTGCATGTTCAGCTATAAGTCTGTTTTTGCTATCAGTAAGGAGGTTTGACTCTAAGTTGAACAGGCTTTCACTTTCCACACTACTGCATGGGGCAGAAAGATATTTTTGGACTATTTTAGCCAGAGCTGGAAATGTCAGTTTATTAACTGCCCAGTACTTCAGGGGTTTGTCTGAACGGGGTACAGTGATCTCTCCTACAATAATACAAATAACAGAAATTTGTATTGGCAGAACAGTAGTAAACAATTTTTAGTTTAGTCTCCACTTCAGCTTAAAATGAAATGGGAACATGCAGTTTGAAAAAACGCCACAAGATAGCATATGGGTAGGAAGTGGAGATATCGGTTTAAGTATCGGTGCATTTGCACGAGCACAAGTACTCATGCAAATACTTGGTATCGGTACCGATACTGATACTAGTATCGGTATCGGTACAACCCTAATAATAATGCTAATTTGAATACAATATACTGTGAAATGAAACCTTTCCACAGAGGAACTTGAGTATGGCTTATCAGTATTGTGGCAACGAATCAACATTGCCAAAAGAAGAAAGAATTGGGTTGATGTTATCAAAAAAGATTTTCTACTCTTACGCATCTATCAAGTGATTACTGTTGCCACGGTTGCCACTTAAACATTTCCCCCCTCTTTTGAAAGAGGTGCACACTTGGCAAATTTTAGTGCTTATATGTGAGTAATATGGTCCGTTTCAGAACCAAGAGCACCTTAAAGGTCACCTGGTAGACAGATGACTACATTTTCTATGGCAAATACATGCTATCTAGAGGGGCATGAGACCCATCATTAAAAGGGTTGTCCCCTCCGTTATATGAGGGTTTTGCATACATTTTTGTATGCTGTCTTTAGCGAATAGAGGCCCCTTTGTTTAGAAAATGGGGATTCATGCCCCTCATTGTGACTCATAGGAGGTGATAGAGATGTTAAAGGGCCATTACAGTTGAAAAATGAAATGCTCTAATCCGAAAGAGCATGTAATTTGTACTGCAGGTCTCGAATGGTACTTCTACTGTGTGTTTAACCTGCAGGGTTAATATAGTAATAAATTATATAATATGTTAGCAACATTTGCACTGTTTTGCAGACCATGGATATACCTTTTTAAATGTCTCTATCTTATCCCCGTGAGGCAAAAGAGGGGTAGATATAAATAAACTAACACATTCTTCAAACAACCACTGCATAGAATGTAGCAGGACTAGAATTCTGAAGTTTGGAATATGCATGACAACCTCGCAAGGATTTTGGGTAATCCACGTTTGTACAGTTAAAATACAGGAAAGGGGAGAAAATAAATGATGAAAGTATATTGCAAAGTTTTTTTGTTTTTTTTAAAGGGACAGTATACTGTAAATTTGTTTTTCACTTAATGTGTATCCAATTACTGTTTTTACCAACTGCAGAACATACAATGTATGCGAATGAGCTTTTTAAGGTTTATTTGTGTAAATGAATTAACTGATTTTATGTTTTGAAGCTTCAACCTAATTAAAATGGGTTGAGCTTCTAGGTATAATCAAATCTCATTACTTTATCACATTGTGTACATATACATGCATCTTTATCTTATATCTGTCCGTAAACCAAAGACCAATACTTGGAGAGAACAACGAAAAAGGTAATACACTCCATCAAGTAAAGTGGATAACTGGGAACAAATTAGAGGGAATATTTTTCTTTTAGTAAACTGTCCTTTTAACTAAACAATGGGGAGTTCAAATGTGTTTATATCCCTTTAACATATTATTTTCATTTTTTTTTAAATTATTTTATCTGACGATGTGTGTGACCTTGGAGGGTATCTGGGTAAGAACTAGTAATTTTAATTACAGCAATATATCACATAATGCTTTGAAATAATTATTATGTTAGACAATAGAACAATTGTGTGTATAGTCATTATTTTTGGGGTTCTATAAGGCTTAGTAACATAGTTTTGCAGAGAAATGTAATTCTATTCTAGCATGGAACTTTTGACATTTTGCCAAGAACCTCACCATACATACTATTTAGAAATAAACCACCGATTTTCCTTACAAATGTCAAATACTTAATTTCTTAAAAAGCCTGTAGCAATATGTACAGTGGTGCATTAAAGGCCAAGGTTTAAGCTAATATGACTCTTTGACTCTTGTAGTTTCAAGATTTAACTACTATGCTGCCAGAGGGCTGATAGCAGGAAAAAAGGTCAATTGCCTTTTAAAATGGATAATTATTTTATAAAATATATTTTAATCTTTACAAAGAAATCATATGTAACTCAGTAAATGTGGTATTTAACATGACTAAATGTAAATGTCTTAAACATTTAACTTGTCAAATAGCCATTGAACCAACCAAGGTTCCCAGGCTCGGACTGAACGTCGGGCATACCGGGCAAATGCCCGGTAGGCCACGCGGCAGTTCAGCCTGCCCACTGCAACCACATTTTATTAAGTATTTGTTCAACAAATTGTATTGCAACATTCCCAAAACACAGTATATTGCTGTGATTTGTAGGAACCCTGGAAAGACAGTTGTAAATATAAGGGCTACCTTTTAAAAATCTTGCTGACCCCTAAGTGTGATCCATTTTTTTCTACTATAATTTTTTCAAACCAATATTAATACACAAAATGTTTCCTTGTCCTCTGTAAAAAGAGAATACCTCTTTTTAATAACATATTCAAGTGCTAAATAAATCTACTGTTTATTCTTAGAATATAGTCGCTTCCTGTTAATCAAAACAGATATGGGTATTGCTCTATCAGTTGATGAACAATCAGCAGTTAGCTAGGTGACATGCATTTCCTGATGGTTTAACTAAAAGTGATGGTAAATGTAATAATTTTTAAACAGGTTTCTTAAATCTATGTAATCTAAATAATAAAACCGCTAAATTTTTTAATTATTATTATAATCCTCTTTTTATTAAATTATGGGCCAGATTACAAGTGGGGAGCTAAATATCACTTTCGTGAAAGCGATATTTGCGCTCCACTGAGTAATACCAGCGCACGCTTATGAGTGCTAGTATTACAAGTTGAGAGCAATGTGAACGCAAGCTCACGTTCGCATTGCTGGGAAGCCTTAAGCAAATTGTAAATATATACGTATATGACTATATACATATATATATGTATGTGTTAATATATGTACAGTATATACCACTGTATTTTGGGGGAATTTGGTGCACATTTATAAAATAAACCAGAGATCTAACGTCTGGTTAATTTTATAAGCGCTAATTCCTACCGCGAGCTTCCGGTAGCAATAACCAGCCGCTTGTAAAGGCTGGTTATTTATTGTGCACCCGCAAACGGGCAAATTTGCCAGTTTGCGGGCGCACAATAAAATAGCGCTCCACCTGTAATCTAGCCCTATATTTTTAATCAGTTTTATTGTGCTTCCTCCGCCCCTTACATTTCTTGTTACTTGTGTTTAGTGACGTAAGAGCGGTCCCACCAGCTCTTGGCGTAGACAGCAATGCATCAACAGCATGAGCAGCTCTGCTATAGGTGCACGGAAAAAAAGCAGCCAAGTGAGAGGTGGACAGAGCTCCAATTAGAAAAGGATTTCTTATTAAAGTATATATTTTGTATGGCAAATAAAATGTAAGAATTGGTAAGTGAACTATGAACTAAAATCTATTTTTTTTTCAGATTAGTACTTGTACATTGGCAACATTTACCATTACTTTAAAGAAACAGCTCTTGCTTTGGTGTAAGTATTGCGGTTTTTCCAATGCTCCCTTGAGAGGCCAAAAAGCAAACTCTGCATCCTAGATTTTATTCAATATGCTGCAAATCAAATGGCTGGTTTGGGCAATATTGAGTATTTTTTAAGAAAACCTAGTTTATAGAATTCGCCTTTTGGCCTATTTTTTTTGGACCAAAGCAAGATGTGCTTAATGTCTCTTTAAATTTAACATTGCGATCACGCAATTTAAATAGCCACAACAAAATGTTAATTTATTATTGAAATTAAAGGACATGAAACCTAAAATTGTTCTTTTATTATGCAGATAGAGCATACAATTTTAAACAACTTTCCAATGAACGTTTACTATCTAATTGTCTTTGTTCTCTTGGTATCCTTTATTGAAAAGCATACCTAGGTAGGCTAAGGAACTGTGAGCTAGCTGCTGATTGGTAGTTGCACATATATGCTTCTTATTATTGTCTTACCAACGAATTCAGCTCCTTCAATAAAAGATACCAAAATCATTCTATAAAAGATACCATAAGAATTAAGCAAAATTGATAATAGAAGTAACATGAAAAATTGTTTAAACATGTATGCTCTATCTGAATCATGAAAGAAACATTTTGGGTTCCATGTCAATTTAAGTTTGTGGCTATTCAAAAAAGAATTATTATAAATGCATCAGCATTTTAAACACAACACTTGCCCAGAGAGCCTAAGTTGCATGTACCATCTGGTAATGTTAATTGCTGACATAATACAACCCCACTGGCACTCTGAGCAGCTGCAGTATTTAAAATGCTGGTTACTAAGAATAACTAGCTATGCTTCACATGCACACGCAGAGAAAAATGGTAACACTAAAAAAGTGATAACTTTTACTAGAAGCATTTTCCCTGATATATGTATGTCGCAAATATGTTTCTATTTGAATATGTAATTCATCTACATGCATTTAAATTTAGGCCGGACTGGTCTAAAAGTACTTTCCTTCTTTGGAACAATGACATGTTTAGACATTCTCAAGTAGTTTCTCAACATAAAAATGTTCCTTTAGTAGATTGTGACGCCTTTTAATGAACCAACAAAATCATTTTTTTTTATTCCATAAGCTTTCAAGACCTCATAGGTCTCTTCTTCAGATGTAGATAAAAGCTGTCTGAAAAGGAGAGGCTTATATATCTTGTACATATATTATAATTAGTGGTTTTAATTCAAATAAAATGTAATGGCTTGGAAAATTAAAGGGACATTTTACACTAGATTTTTCTTTGCATAAATGTTTTGTAGATGATCCATTTATATAGCCCATCTGAGTGTGTTTTTGTAAAAATGTATAGTTTTGTTTATTTTTAAATAACATTGTACTGATTTTTAGACTCCTAACCAAGCCCTGACGTTTTAGATGTATAGTGATGTATACAGACTTCAGACTACTTCTGTTTGTATAATGGGTATTTTCATATGCAGGTAAGAGGGGAAGGGGGAGGTTCTGCTATCAGCCCTTTTCAGTGGGTGTCCCAGGCTAATCTTATTAACAATGCTAAATAGGGAGCGTTTAAGCTGCCAAGAAAAAGCAGCCATTCTGCAGCTGGATATGCTAACAATTTTTTAAACTTTGGTTTGCTAAACATAAAGGACAGTCGCTTTAGAATTGGGAAATAATGGTTAACCACTTAAAAATAAAAGGCAATGGGCAAGATTACAAGTGGAACGCAATATCTGCGCTCCACTCAGTAATACCCGTGCACGCAAATTGCATGGAAGCTTTGCGCTCATGAGCAAAGAACCTAGCACAGCACAGGGGGTAAGTCACGCAGCGTTGGGCGCATATTTACAATATATATGTATATGAACATATACATATATATGTATGCGTTTATATGTGTATATACATTATACATTCACTTGTAATCTAGCCCAATGTGTTTAATGAGGCAGCAATGTTAAAGGGATACTAAACCCAAATATTTTCTTTCTTGATTCAGATAAAGCATGCAATTTTAAGCAACTATCTAATTTACTCCTATTATCCCTTTTTCTTCGTTCTCTTCATATTTTTTTTTTTTTTTTTTAAAGCAGGAATCTAAGATAAGGACCCAGACTATTTTTGGTTCAGCAACCTGAATAGAGCTTGCTGATTATTGGGTACATTTAGCCACCAATCAGCAAGCGCAACCCAGATGCTGAACTAAAAATGTGCAGGCTCCTAAACTTGAATTCTTGCTTTTCAATTAAAGATAGCAAGAGAACAAAGAAAAAATGAAATAGGAGTAAATTAGAAAGTTGCTTAAAATCGCATTCTCTATCTGAATCATGAAAGAAAAAAAATGGGTTTATTATCCCTTTAGGAAAAGCAGAAAAACAAAATACACTCCTTTATGCTTGCTCAGTTTGCACAATATTATATGCAAAAAATGTGTATTAGAAAAAGTTTGGCGCAATGAATAATAAAACAGTGTAGAAAAAAAGATAATTAAAATGATATGTCTTCCATTGGAATGGTCTTTGGCTGTTTCTCATAGCTATGTGTTTACATATAAAGTAACTTTAGGTGCTTATTTACTTTTATAATGACATCTAAAATGCTACTACAGGTAGCAAGAGTAGATCTAAGAATGGAGAGAGCTATGGAGTGAGATAAACTTCACATGTTAAGCTGCTATGGATGCTAGGATATTAGTGTGCCTAACAAAATTGAAGATGGAATTACAGTAAATTACAGTACCCTAACTGGATGATACTCAGGGTAGACATAATCACTTAGCAAGTTGACTTGTGGAGTTTGGGATCAGAAAACACCGAAAGTTGGGTAGATTTGAAAACCTGCAGCCCAGTGGTAAAGAGTGGCAAGAATTCACTTACTAATGAGTTCTTCATCATAGCTTTGACAGTGAATCCCTCGGAGCAGACAGGTGTTTTAGCTTTTCCGTTGCTCAGTCCAGCTTCGGCTTTGTTGCACACTGTGTTTTTCTCTATCACCATGTTCAGCACAGGGTATACCAAGTGGGACAGGTTTACAGATCACGACTGCAAGTGAGTTGTTAAGACAGAAGGCCTCTGCTTTCTGGATCAGGACCGCTTGTTTGGGTTCAGTTGCCAGGACAACTGCAGAGCACGCTAACTTGGGTTGCTAAGCAACACATCAACAGTCTTTCGTGACGTAGCAGCTGTACCGGGAACTGAAGATACCTAGGCGGCCGCTCAAGGACTACATTTCCCAGCGCGCTTTGAAAACAGAACGCATGCGTAATAGATCACGTTATTTGTTAACGTCACTTTGAGACGAATTGTAGTAGTAGCAGGATGACCGTCTTGTGATATTTTATGCAGATATTACTTGGGAGTGTTTTGAATGTTAATTGGAAAATAAATGAGGGAGTGAAAATCGTCATTTGTAAACGACCAGATTATATCTAAATGGATAGGAGTTTTGTTGTTTATTTATTTATAATAACGTTGAATTAAATGTAATTGCCAGAGCGTCAGTTTATATATTTAAATGGACGTTTTAAAAGTTACAGACAATATTCTTTTTTTTAAACTTCCTTCTTAATTAACTGATCTCAAAGCCTCCTGGATCTTGTCTTCTTTGCTATAGTAACAATCCTGGTGAGCAAGAGCCTACTAAAGCCTGCTGAGTGCTGGCAGCAACTTTGACATCAGCCATGCAGGCAGAATTTACAGCTTTGCACTCGGTTGGAGAGAACAGTTTGATTTGCCTTAGGAAATGTTGTCATTGTTTGTAACTGTACTCAGCAGGCCCTTCAGCACTTTGCCTAAGAAGTTGCTACTTCAAAAGAGATCACAGTTCAAAGTGGTCCTGGTTTACTATAGCCCTTGGTCATATATTTATTGTACCACCGGTCAATAACAAGCATTTGATGGTTTTCTGTTCATGTGTGTTAGTCATTTTTAGTATAGCTTTAATAATCATGTGTTATTCATATAAAAACTCAATAAACCATAGTTGAACAACTTTGATAATTAGTTTCTATATGCAATATACAATAGACTAAAAATGATGCCATGTATGTGAAAGAATAGTATTTTAAAATAATAAAATATATACTTTGTTGCATTATAAAAAAATACTAAGTTAAAGCTGACAGAAACAAAGCTAAAAAAAAACTAACAAGAAATTTGTTTTTTACACAACTCATTTCTAGGAATCAGGGGCACGATCCGATATATGGCGCAGGTTTCGGCGCAAGCGTGGAAACCTGCGTCGCCCGTAGTTTCACCTTGCACATCAGGCTAAAGTTGCTAAAGTGCCGTAAGTCGGACAAACTAGCGATGTCCAGAAATAAGCGTAAGTACAAATTTCTGGAGTCGCCAGTGACTTACGGCACTTTAGAAACTGCCGCCGCTTAAAAAAACTAACTAAAGTCTTAAATCTCCTGTAACTGTCTAACACGCCTCCCAAAAATAACCCGACACGTATACCCCTCTATCCGCAATCCCCCCTCTCACTCCTAACAATAAATGTATTAACCCCTAGACCGACAACCCCCCACAACGCAATAAGCCTAATTATTAGGCTTAGCCCACACTGCAATAAATCAGCCAATAGAATTACAGTAGCTCTTATTCTATTGGCTATTCAAATCAGCCAATAGAATTACAGTAGCTCTCATCCGATTGACTGATTTGAATTTGAAGGCTCAAATCAGCCAATAGGAATTCAAGGGACACCATTTTTAATCGCGTACCTTGAATTCCTATTCAGTGTACGGCGGAGATCGTTGAAGAGGATCCTCCACGCTCCATGGCTCCGCGGTCTTCAGTTCCAGCGTCGCCGATCTTCAGTTCCAGCGTGGCCGGGCTTCAGTTCCAGAATCGACGGTCTTCAGCTCCGCGGTCATCGGTCTTCAACTCCTCCGCTCCGCGCCAGCTGGTTCCTGGAAGAAGAAGAGGTCGCCTCTTGGAAGAAGACTTCACCGCCTGGAACAGGACCTTCTCCGCCGGTCTTCAGGACAGGTAAGGACCACTTGGGGGTTAGACTTAGGTTTTTTTAAGGGGGGATCGGGTGTGTTTTAGAGTAGGGGTGTGTGGGTTGTTATGTGGGGGGGGGGGTTGTTCTTTTTTTTACAGGTAAAAGAGCTGATTACTTTGGGGCAATGCCCCGCAAAAGGCCCTTTTAAGGGCTGGTAATAGAGCTGAATACTTTTGTAATTTAGTTTAGGGTAGGGAAATTTTATTATTTTGGGGGGATTTTTTATTTTATTAGGGGGCTTAGATTAGGTGTAATTAGATTAAAATTCTTGTAATATTTTTTTGTAATTTAGTGTTTTGTTTTTTTTGTAATATAGTTTAGTTTATTTAATTGTATTTTAGTTTAGATAATTGTAGTTTATTTAATTAATTTATTGATAGTGTAGTGTTAGGTGTATTTGTAACTTAGGATTTATTTTACAGGTAATTTTGTAATTATTTTAACTAGGTATCTATTAAATAGTTAAAGGGACATAATACTCATATGCTAAATCACTTGAAACTGATGCAGTATAACTGTAAAAAGCTGACAGGAAAATATCACCTGAGTATCTCTATGTAAAAAAGGAAGATATTTTACCTCACAATTTCCTCAGCTCACCAGAGTAAGTTCTGTGTAAAAAGTTATACTTCACCTGCTCCCAGCTGCAGGTAAAAAAATGAAGAAATGAACAGCAGCCAATCAGCATCAGCAGTGCTGAGGTCATGAACTCATACTGTGATCTCATGAGATTTGACTTAACTCTCATGAGATTTCATAGTAAGCTTCCTTTACCTGATTGGTGAAATAATATGAGAGTGCACGAAGCTCATCCTTTCAGTTGTCCCAGGACAGACACACTAATATGCTGCTTAGAAATCCTTTACAATGGGAGGTGGCTACTGAGGAACTTTTGAGGTAAAATATCTTTCTTTTTTACATAGAGATGTTCAGGAGATATTTTCTAATCAGCTTTTTACAGCTATGCTGCATCACTTTCAAGTGTTTAAACATTTGGGTATTATGGCCCTTTAATAACTATTTAATAGCTATCGTACCTAGTTAAAATAAATACAAAGTTACTTGTAAAATAAATATAAACCCTAAAATAGCTACAATGTAATTATTAATTATATTGTAGCTATCTTAGGGTTTATTTTATAGGTAAGTATTTAGTTTTAAATAGGAATAATTTAGTTAATAATATTAATATTATTTAGATTTATTTAAATAATAATTAAGTTAGGGGGTGTTAGGGTTAGACTTAGGTTTAGGGGTTAAAATATTTAATATAGGTGGCAGCGGTGTAGGGGGATTAGATTAGGGGTTAATATATTTAATGTACCTGGCGGCGGTGTAGGGGGCTCAGATTAGGGGTTAATATAGTTAATATAGGTGGCGGCGGTGTAGGGGGCTCAGATTAGGGGTTAATATAGTTAATATAGGTGGCGGCGGTGTAGGGGGGTCATATTAGGGGGTAATACATTTAATGTAGGTGGCAGCGGGGTCCGGGAGCGGCGGTGTAGGGGGATTAGATTAGGGGTTAATATATTTAATGTAGTTGGTGGCGGTGTAGGGGGATCAGATTAGGGGGTAATACATTTAATATAGGTGGCGGCGGTGTAGAGAGATCAGATTAGGGGGTAATACATTTAATGTAGGTGGCGGCGGGGTCCGGGAGCGGCGGTTTAGGGGTTGAATACTTTATTAGGTATTGCGGTGGGGGATTGCGGTTGACAGGTAGATAGACATTGCGCGTGCGTTAGGTGTTAGGTTTTATTTTGCAGGCAGTTTAGGGAGTTACGGGGCTCCAATACTCAGCGTAAGGCTTGCTACGCCTGCATTTTGTGGCAAGGTGAAAATGGAGTAAGATTTCTCCTTTTTCGCCACGTAAGTCCTTACGCTGTATATTGGATACCAAACTGCGCGTGTTTTCTATGTCCGTCTATGGGCAAAAAAACTACAGGCGAAGGCAGAAATATACGAGCATAACTTCTATGTTACGCCATATATAGGATACCAAACCAGCGCAAAATTTGGTGTTGCCAGCTTTTGCAGGCGATGCTGCATATCGGATCGGGCCCCAGTTGTTAATTGGTTGATATGGACAAGTTCTGTAGTCCTGTTGTGGACGGGATATATCATTGAATGCATAAAAGCAAAAAGTGCAATAGAAGAACAGAATTAATCCAGTCTAAAAAAAAATCATCAGGGTTTATTAACCTTTTTTTTTTAACCAATACATCTATCATATTAATAACATTGTTTTTCTAGGTCATTGGACAGGTTCAGGTGCCTTATCAGTTACAAGGTATACCCCGTTCATACAGCGGGTTAGGGACCGGAGCCCCGCTGTAAAGTGAAAACCGCCTTAAAGTGAAACAAGGCAGTTTTAGCTTTCTTTTTAATGCTAGTGCGTTTAAAAACTTGAAAACATGTTTGAACTAACATATATTAGGGGTGCAATAGTGCTATGTTTAGTTTAACACTAGCACAGCAAGTATTTAATTAGTATTCAATAAATACTGTACCTGTAAAATTGTGACAATTTCTGTAGTAAAATTTGCCAGACTATAACACTGAGACACAGATTGCACTGTAATGATGTAAACAGAGTGAACTAAGCATAACAAAATGGTGCCAGTCACTTTTCTTGCAATCTCACAAAGATTACAGCACTGTTTGAAAATCCTTGGAGGTTGAACTTCAGCTCCACAAAGGTCTGTATTAGCGAAGCGCTATAAAGTGAGGTATACCTGTAGTTGAAATAATCTGAAAAAGATTTGTAAACAGGCTTATTTCATGCTCTAATTAAGACATTATACTCTAAAATCACTGTAATAAACATATTTGTACTATGAGGTTCATATTAATTGTGACTTTTTTTAAAAGTACTATATATATATATATAAAAATAACAATTGTGATAATAGATTAGCTAAATATCACATTTTGTTGTCAACATGCATTGTAAGTCTACATATTTCCACCAACAGCTGAAAATTAGGCAGCAAATTTGGTTTTATATAGGTTGGGTTTAAACAATGTATTCATTTGTAGTCTTGGCACCCCAGATGTTTTGAAACTACATTTCCCATGATGCTTACACACTCTGCAGTCTCTTTTTTTTAACATAGTCTTTATTTTACAACACTGGGTATGTTCATACAAATAATTGACGCATATTCCTGTGTCAAAAAGCAAAACAATATACAACTTACAATTTTGTGTACATTTCTTCCTGCACAGATCATTACATATCAAATCCTTATACAGCAAATCTATAGTCAAAACAAAAGAATATACTGCTTTATAAAAATCGTTACGTGTCAAATCTATAGGGGCCTAATTATCATTGTGCAAGGGGACATGATCCAATATTGTGGATCATGTCCGCTGCACATAGATAAATGCAGACAGCATACGCTCTCGGCATTTATTATTGCACCAGAAGTTCTGGTGAACTGCTGGTGCAATGCCACCCCCTGCAGATTCGCGGCCAATCGGCCGCTAACAGGGGGTGTCAATCAACCCCATCGGGTTGATTTCTGACGATGTCTGCCCGCCGCCTTAGAGCAGGCGGACAGGTTATGGAGCAGCAGTCTTTAGACCGCTGCTTCATAACTTGTGTTTCCGGCGAGCCTAAAGGCTTGCTAGAAACACGGGTCATCAAGCTCCGTACGGAGCCTGATAAATATGCCCCATTGTCACTACTTAAGTTTAACATACTGAAATGTGCAGATACAGAACAATTACTATTATTAAAACCAACATGACTCGCTATAATACCCTTGTGACTTTTTTTCTGCTACCTCCTATATTAACTAAAACATAAAATAAAAAAAAAATGTAAATAATAATGACCTCCTCTCTCCTACTCCCCAAGTATCAACCAGATAAGATCTAATACCATTCAAGTGGAAAGATATTCCATAAGATTAATAATTCAAAGTATTCTGTCTTATGAAATTGTCGTATTAACGTAAATTTAATCAGCAATGGGTAGAGTAATATGACTCTTAGACACTTCGTAAAAAAATCTTGGATCTTTTTACTGTGTCGAGAAGATATATTAAATTGTTCAAAATGATTTGATGGTAAATGGAGTGTAGACAAATCACTAATGTGGGAGCTGATTTACTCTTCCAGTTTTTGAGTATCAGGCTGCGACCCAAAATAATAGCAGTATTTATTAGGTTAATATTTTCTCTGTTAGTCTTTGTAATTAAGATAGAAATATCTCAAGATTGAAGTTTCAATCTGTTTTCTAGGCTTTTGTTGAGCCAATATTCCACTTTGCCCCAGAACTGAAAATTTTTGGGGCAAGACCAAAAGCAATGTAATACATCAGCAATAGGATAATTTACATTTGGAACAGTTGCTGGCTATACTTACATTCCACTTAGCCATTTTCATAGGTGTAATGTAAGTTTTATTAAGTAATTTTATGTGAGACTCTTTCCACGCTGTAGAAATGGGAGCGCTCAGAATCAATTTATAACTTGCTTTAATCGTATCTACAGATACTGTATATCGCTGTATTTGGTACTCCACTTCTCCAGTAATTTATTAAAAATTAGTTGACCCTGTTTTGCCAGCATAATTTTATATAGTAAAGTTATATTGTGATTAGCTGACCGTATACATATTGATTTCCCCCCACCCGTCTGTCTCCTGGTTTATCCTTCTAATTCCTATATAGTGTTTGATTTGCAAATAGGCGTAGAAATGTTTATTGGATAGATTGAATTCTCTAGAGATACTTTCTAAAGATCTCATTTGATACAAGTTATCTAAGCTCTGATGCACATAGGACAATCCTTTTTGTGTCCTTTGTGTCCAGATTTGAAAATCCTCTGAGGATAAACCAGTTACAAATTTAATTTCCTTATGGACAACATATGCCTTTTGTTGATCCATATAAACTTGGCACATTCTTTATTAAAACCCTTTATATTATTGTAATTTATAAGAAGAGGTACATTTTGCATGATATACATTAATTGTGGAAATAGAATAGTTTTGATAATCATAACTTTAGCTTAGAGAGAGATAATAAACGAACTCCATCTTTGGAGTTTCATAATTGCTTTCATAAAGAAAGGTGTATAGTTCAACTTATACCACTGGCTTGGATCAGAGTGTAGATATATTCCAAGATATTTAATACAAAGGGTCTCTTTGAATAAATGTTCTTTAAAGCTGTTTTTACTTTTGTAAATAATAGGATTTCAGACTTACTGATATTAATTTTATATCCGGAGAAGGAACTGAATATATCCAGAATATGAATAGCTTTGGGTATATTCTCTTTAGTGTTTTCATCTGCATGTAACAATAAAACTAGTTTTTGCTCTCCTAATATAATTCCTTTTTATTTCTTTCCTTAAAAAGATGGCAAGTGGTTCTACTGCAATATTAAACAGAAGCGAGGAGAGTGGGCATCCCTGTCTGGTTCCCCTATTTAATATAAAGTTAGATGTCTGATTGCCATTTATCATAATAGAGGATGCTGGATGGTCGTATATAATCTTAACAAATTGAGTAAAATAACCTGAGAAACCAAACTTATTTAATGAAGTGTACAAATGATCCCAAATTACAGAGTCAAACGCTTTTTCGGGGTCATTCCATAGTAATGCACAATCCTGTTTTGCCTGTGTATTACTATGAAGTTTATTCCAAAGATATTCAAGCAATAAGGTGACTTTGCAAATATTTTTAATTGAGGATCTTCCTGACATAAAGCCAGATTGATCTTCATGTATAATGAGGTCAAGGCACAAATTTAAGCTATTAGAGATAATAGAGGTTAATAGCTTGTAGTCTGTATTCAGCAAAGAAATGGGTCTATAAGACTCTTGATCTAGGGGATTTTTATCTTTTTTTCAAAAATAGTGAAATGTTTGACGCTGAAAAATATTTGGACATTGTTTGAGCGTTAATATAATAATTATTAAAAAGTTTAGTTAAAGTATCTACAATCTCTGTTTTTAATACAGGGAGTGCAGAATTATTAGGCAAATGAGTATTTTGACCACATCATCCTCTTTATGCATGTTGTCTTACTCCAAGCTGTATAGGCTCGAAAGCCTACTACCAATTAAGCGTATTAGGTGATGTGCATCTCTGTAATGAGAAGGGGTGTGGTCTAATGACATCAACACCCTATATCAGGTGTGCATAAATATTAGGCAACTTCCTTTCCTTTGGCAAAATGGGTCAAAAGAAGGACTTGACAGGCTCAGAAAAGTAAAAAATAGTGAGATATCTTGCAGAGGGATGCAGCACTCTTAAAATTGCAAAGCTTCTGAAGCGTGATCATCGAACAATCAAGCGTTTCATTCAAAATAGTCAACAGGGTCCCAAGAAGCGTGTGGAAAAACCAAGGCGCAAAATAACTGCCCATGAACTGAGAAAAGTCAAGCGTGCAGCTGCCAAGATGCCACTTGCCACCAGTTTGGCCATATTTCAGAGCTGCAACATCACTGGAGTGCCCAAAAGCACAAGGTGTGCAATACTCAGAGACATGGCCAAGGTAAGAAAGGCTGAAAGACGACCACCACTGAACAAGACACACAAGCTGAAACGTCAAGACTGGGCCAAGAAATATCTCAAGACTGATTTTTCTAAGGTTTTATGGACTGATGAAATGAGAGTGAGTCTTGATGGGCCAGATGGATGGGCCCGTGGCTGGATTGGTAAAGGGCAGAGAGCTCCAGTCCGACTCAGACACCAGCAAGGTGGAGGTGGAGTACTGGTTTGGGCTGGTATCATCAAAGATGAGCTTGTGGGGCCTTTTTGGGTTGAGGATGGAGTCAAGCTCAACTCCCAGTCCTACTGCCAGTTTCTGGAAGACACCTTCTTCAAGCAGTGGTACAGGAAGAAGTCTGCATCCTTCAAGAAAAACATGATTTTCATGCAGGACAATGCTCCATCACACGCGTCCAAGTACTCCACAGCGTGGCTGGCAAGAAAGGGTATAAAAGAAGAAAATCTAATGACATGGCCTCCTTGTTCACCTGATCTGAACCCCATTGAGAACCTGTGGTCCATCATCAAATGTGAGATTTACAAGGAGGGAAAACAGTACACCTCTCTGAACAGTGTCTGGGAGGCTGTGGTTGCTGCTGCACGCAATGTTGATGGTGAACAGATCAAAACACTGACAGAATCCATGGATGGCAGGCTTTTGAGTGTCCTTGCAAAGAAAGGTGGCTATATTGGTCACTGATTTGTTTTTGTTTTGTTTTTGAATGTCAGAAATGTATATTTGTGAATGTTGAGATGTTATATTGGTTTCACTGGTAAAAATAAATAATTGAAATGGGTATATATTTGTTTTTTGTTAAGTTGCCTAATAATTATGCACAGTAATAGTCACCTGCACACACAGATATCCCCCTAAAATAGCTATAACTAAAAACAAACTAAAAACTACTTCCAAAACTATTCAGCTTTGATATTAATGAGTTTTTTGGGTTCATTGAGAACATGGTTGTTGTTCAATAATAAAATTAATCCTCAAAAATACAACTTGCCTAATAATTCTGCACTCCCTGTATTTTTTACATTTCCACAGGTATTTGATCGTGGTCGGGGGCTTTATTAGGCATTGCATAATTTATTGCTTCCAAGACTTTGTCTCTAGTGATAGGACTGTTTAATGAGTCAAAAAGAATTTGTGGAACTTTAGGCGGCATAACAATTTCAGAAATCGTTTTTATTATCCATATTACTATCTTTAGATGCATATATCTTTTGAAAGTATTCCAAGAAGACATTTTTTAATTTTAGTAAGGTCTGTGCATCTTTAATTTCCCCTTGCTATAGCTTCTATTGTATTGTTTGTTTGTTTTTTTCTCGCTTTGTCCAATCTGGACAAGAATTTAGCTGATTTACCATGTTGACCTTTATAAATCACATTTATCTTTAGTTCTTCCCAGGATGCTTTTTGTTTTATAAAGAGATCCCTTTCTAATCTAGCTAGTTTATACTTATCCCATAATAATTTAGTAGGATCACTAATATATTTTCGATATGCATTTTGAACTTGATTGGGTAACTGAATCTCATGTGCTTTCATTTTTTTTCTTTTCTTTTCATTTAGACTTTTATCTCACCCCTTAAGCATGCCTTAGCGGTCTCCCAGAATATCTCTGTTTTTTCTCTATATGCTCGGTTCAGAAAGTCGTAGTCTCTCCATTTCTTTGATAGCCAATTACAAAATTCCATGTTATTCGCTAACAATTTAGGGGGAAAAAAGTTAGACCTTGCATCTCTTTGAATTGGTTTGAACCAAATATCTAATGCAATGATTGCATGATCTGAAATAGTTATGTAGTGAATCACAGCCTTCATTTCTAAATTAATAAATGAGCCTGATAATAATAATACAAAAATCTATCCTGGATAAGGAACCGTGTGATTTGGAGTCACAGGTAAAGGTTTTAGTGTCCGGAAACTGCATATGCCATATATTGTGGAGTTTCAGATTCTTACATATTTGTTTAAATATTTTGGCTTTCTAATTAGAGATAAAGGTATTTTTTGGACTAAATTTATCTAGCTTTTCTGAGGGTATCAAATAAAAATCGTCTGCCAAAATTATGTTTTGTCCAAGATATTTGGATAATAAACAGACAAGTCTGTTCCAGAAACTCACATCTGTCTTCCTGGGACCATAAATATTACAAATTACCATTTTATTCCCGTTCACCTGTAACTTCAAAATTAACCACCTTTCTTCAGGATCCAAATCTGCTTTACTATTATTGTATGATAGATTCCTATCAAATAAAACAACTACTCCTTTTTTTTCTCTGGGAACAGGGGGTGACTATCACCTCCCCAACCCATTTGTTTTTAAGTTTAAAGTGATAGTAAATGTTTTGCTATATAAACATACATTCTTATAGCTGAAGTCATAACTTGCTAAATCGCTATGTTTTTTTTTTGGTTATCTAAAAGGTTTGATTATAATTTTTATTAGAATTTACTTGCCGTCATGTGTCTTTTCTCCACCCACGGCATTCCTTCCTGATCAGACGTAGAGAGCGATACCGTCCGCTCTCTATGTCACTCTATGGGCATCTCTCTCTTCAACCTCAGCTTTGTGCAGAAATAGACAAAACAGAAATAAAACATCTAAAACTGAATACAATGAACAAAATGGAGAAAATACACCAATTGGTCGTCCCCGTAGACACAGACGTAATAAGCCCAAAAAGAGAGTCACGTTTGTTAACTCTGATATTTCAAATGAGGAGTTTTCATCTAGAGCAGCATCCACATCAGCTGATGAGTATTCTGGTTTTGAGACAGACAATTCTAGCACTGTCTTGGGCTCTGGACCTATGACACAGTCTATAAAAATGCCAGCTATGGCTGAGCAGACTTAAACTAATAAGGAGGCAGGAGCTAGACCCAAAACAACAATACAAAGTAATGTTTCACCAAATATAATTAATGCTAATGGTGAACAACATCCCAACAATAAGACTCCAACTAATTCTAGCAAAAAGAAAAAAAAAAAAATCAGCTGCACTTTGCGGTTTTAAAAACCGCAGTTTTGGCGTGCACCCCCTAGGGCTTCACACCTTCTCTTTTCCCCTGAACTTCCGGTGGCGTTTTTAGTCGGCCTGGGACCTGAGCGGCTGCTGTTGTGGATCCAACTAATTCTAGCACATCTGTCACTCAGGTTTTTCATCCTGCCCTAAAGCAACCCACAGGGGGCAGAACAAATACTACATTAAAAAAACAAACCCATGAAATCACCACACAGGTACTCCCTCAGGGATGTGAAAACAGGGAATCGCCCCCTTTAGGTAGTGTCATCAATTTATCAAAATATGTTCTCACTAAGGCTGAAATCACTGTACTTAACTATGGTTTGGGCTTTTGCCCGGTTAAAAAATTCAACCTCTTTAAAACTATTATCAATGTAAATAAATTTATTCGGAAAATTACTTTGAGAAAACATTTTATACATGATAATGAGACACACAATTTGACTAACACTGATTGTGTCAATGTGAGAACAGGCCATCATAATGACTTTAATTTCTAAGATGTGTGCAATTTAGCCACCCTGGAAAATCTATATAGTGAATCAAACAAGGACGATGAGATGGTAACTAATTGTATCCCCAAATTTAAGCCTCAGTCACTCTTTGGAGATTTTGCATAAAAGAGTGATTGAGGATCTTAAGTTTTGGGATCAGTCTGGGACTGCTGATACCCATAACTTATACTTGAATGAAAAAGAAGCTATTAATTATTTAAAGAATAACTCTTCCCTTCTGATAAGACAATCAGATAAGGGGGGCAGTGTGGTGGTGCTTGATAAAAGTCAGTATATAGAGGAAGCCGTCCACCAATTATCAGACACCAACACTTACATTACCTTATCTAAGAATCCAATAAGAGAGTTTCAACGCAAACTGTACCAGATTCTGGATGATGGGCTGCATCAGGGCAGCAGCATCTGTGTGTGGATAATCCAATCACGCCAATATTCCACCACTTACCGAAAGTACATAAGAGTTTACACAATGTTGTCGGACGTCCAATTGTGTCATGAATTGGCTCACTTTTAGAACCACTTTTGGAATGGTTGGATGCGGTCCTTCAACCTATGGTACTTAGTCTTCCCTCTTACATCAAGGATACCACACATGTTTTGCAATTAGTTGGTGATTTATCCTGGACAACACATTGTAGTTGGCTCACAATCAATGTAGTGTCACTTTATTCCAGTATTCTACATGATTTGGGTATCAAGGCTCTCAAATATTTTTTTGAGCAACAGGATTATTTGGACGCCAAAACTGTGGAATACATTATAAGGGTCACTTGGTTTTTGTTACAGCACAATTATTTTTTCTTTTAAGGCATTTACTATCTGCAGAGACAGGGGACCGCCATAAGAGCAAAAGTTGCCCCATCTTATGCTAAGATCTTTATGGGATGGTTGGAGCGGTCCTTTGTCTATGCGGATAGTAATCCCTATTCACACCATATTGTTTTTTATCGTCGGTTCATTGACAATTTGCTGTTAATATGGAACTCAGACAAGCAAAGTGCCCAAGATTTTGTCCAATATCTTAATGATGCGAACAATGGGGTTAAGTTTACTCATGATTGGCATCAGACAGAAACTAATTTTCTTGACATTACATTAACTGGACACTATGGCCTCTATTTAACAAACTCCGTAAGGAGCTTGATGGCCCCTGTTTCTGGCGAGTCTTCAGACTCACCAGAAACAGCAGTTATGAAGCAGTGGTCACAAAGACTGCTGCTCCATAACCTGTCCGCCTGCTCTGAGCAGGTGAACAGACATCGCCGGAAATCAACCCGATCGAATACGATCAGGTTGATTGACACCCCCCTGCTGGCGGCCTATTGGCCGCGAGTCTGCAGGGGGCGGCGTTGCACCAGCAGCTCTTGTGAGCTGCTGGTGCAATGCTGAATACGGCGAGGTCTGTCGGACCGGATCTGCACTGTCGGATCAGGTCCGACAGACCTTGATAACTTGGGGGGCCATTGACTCACAAAGTATCCAGACTAAATTGTATTGGAAAGCTATATCAGGCAACACTTTGCTCAACCAAAAAAGTGCTTACCCACAACATATTTTTAAGGGTATCACTAAGGGTCAGTTTGTTAGAGCTAGAAGAATCTGTAGCACTACTGCTGACTTTCAAAAGGAAAAATCAGTAATTAAAGAGAGACTTACTTCCAGGGGCTATTCCCCTCATATGTTGGATAGAATAGCCAGAGAAGTATCTGATTTGGACAGAAAAGATACTTTGCAGCCCAAATGTAAATCTACTCAAGAAGACGATCATACCTTGTTCATTACACAGTACTCTTCGGATTTCAATTCTATTTGCCATATTTTGAAGAAATATTTTCCATTGTTACATGGCGACAGGGATCTGAAGAGTATTGTTGAACAAGGTTTCAAACGTGAAAGAACCCACCACGACATAATTAAGTGTTAATGGCACATACAAGTGTGGAGTTTTGAGATGTTAAGCAAGCGAGTATCTGACAGAAAGCAGAGAATTTATGTTCTATGTTTCCCAACAGTCGTTTCAAATTAAAGGTTGCATAAAATGCTCTACTTCATATGTGATATATCTCATTGAATGCACTGTTCATCGTTGTCAATATGTGGGCATGACAACCAGAGAAGTACGCACCCGGATATGGGAACATTTAGGGTATATCAAAAACGATAAACCATGTTCTGTCCTTTCACGTCACTTTTTGGAGGTCCATAACAAAGACGAAGTGCATTCAGATGGAGAGCCATCGAAGCAATCAGACAACCTCCAAGAGGAGGTAACAAAGGAGGTCTTCTGGCTAAGCAGGAAATCTACTGGATACACAAGTTGCAAATTCAGTTTCCCAATGGTTATAACTCAGAATTTGATATTATTAACCATTGGTATTAAGTTAAATAAAGTGTGACGGGGGGGGCGGAGCCAGCAGAGCACACGAATGGCCGCATATTTTTTAGAGCTCTAGCTCTTATTGATTTAAAATCGCTTTAAGGCACATATATCCCGCAAAATAAACCTTTCTTTAATATGGGGTTACACTCCTGACTCCTAGTCAACATCTGGCGCCTATTGATCTTCTCTGCCGACACGCTGATTACAAGCTGAGACTGAAGATCTCATATGCAGCGGTTGTGATGGCAGCCATCTTACCGCCCTTGTGGACTTTTGCTCAACATGGATAATAATAGTCAGCTATTGCTCGAAATTGCCAAGCTACTAACTTCCTACCAACTCCGGTTCCAGGCAGATCTAGATGAAGCCCTCAGCCATGTGGAGAACCGCAGGTTTGCGGCAGAGGCTTCCTTATGCCTAGCAGCAGAGGTTACTATCAGGGGAGAGGAGTTGAGGCCTCAACGATTTATTGGAGCGCTTTCTGAGGAGGTGTTATGCCGCAATGCCGCAGTGACTATGGATAGACCCGAGTTGCCGAGTGCTATTCTTGAGAGCTCCGACATGGAAACAGTGTGACAGAGGACCCACTATGACTGCCACATGGCCTCAGTGACAAAATCAATTACACCGGCATCTATCCCTCCCGGATGAAAGCTGTACTATCTGACCCTCTCATCATTGCGGTACAGAAGCCTGACAAATCTGTTTGAGCAGGGTTTCCTTGGCACTTACTCACAATTTCCCGAGCCCATCCAGACATCACGGCAGGACTCGCAAGAAGTTAAATGGCTACAGGGACACTTGCCAGCTTTAATGCAGGCCAGCTTTAGAATAGGTATTGGCTAAACTTGTTATTGAACTGCGCTCCACTGCTGTATTTACCTAGCAGCTGAATCACTGTCAGAGTAGTTGATCTGATGTTATAACTGTTATATAGGTTCACATTATTTTTAATATGGCTATTATGAGTGCTGAAAGTTCGCGCGGCTCTACATATGGTGTCCTGCAGGATACAAGGAGTGCCTTTAACCTTACAGACTGGAGTGGGGTAAAAGAAAAACTTTCCCTTCTAGCGTACCGCTCCACTGCTTTCTCTCTCACCTAGCTTATAAAATTTGTTTAGAGAGACCATGCGGGATAACGGACACTCCACACTATTGGATTGCAGCGAGTTTCATAGCAAGTGACATTTGAAGTTATGCTCCAGCTGAGTGGCCATAACCTAAATTTTTAATGCCTACAAAGATTTCCATCGCAGTGTAGTATGATGCTTTTCTATTTACAATTACTTTATTAACATGTTTAATTACTTATAGTTAGACAGTCCAAACTGTATGCAAAAAGTTGTCTTGTATGTTTAAATAGTGATGAGAGGAGAATTTACACTAAATATACTGATGATGTCCTACGATATTTAGCAATGTAAGGCATGTGCCCAATTGGAGTTCCTCAAACGTACTATGCACTTGTGTACATTAGTTCTGTTTTCACAACTTTTTTCTATCTATGAGAATGTATGACTGTTTGATGATAGGAGCAGCCTCTCAATTTAGATGAACATGGGACTCTTGTGAGGCTCATATGAGCAATCTCAGATATCTGTAATGATGCACGTGCCCTAACAAGCTATTTATCTAATGATCTAGCCTAACCCTTAAGAGACAAAGTTGTACAGAAGTGTGATCGCTGACACGTATGCTCACTTTTGGGGTTCTGAGTTGTTGTTCCCTCTCCCTACGCATATGTTCTATAGTTAACTTGATACACTCTAGCCAGGTCGCATGCAAGGATACGCTCATACTGTATTTTTCTTGCGCAAGCTTATGGCCTTAGTTTTTGTTAAGTACAAGCATTCACCTCTGGGTTACAATTTTCTTTCTTAACAGTAAGTAGGTAATGCGATGGCTATAGTTTAGGGTCAAAGAGTGACTTTCCATTAGGACCTCCCTAACTTTTCATCATAGCTTATACACCAGCCTTTGGGTATTGGGCCCGTACGCGAGGGATATGGTTTAAATGGTTACAAGAGTTGATTACAAATCCACATTTAGCCTGGTCCTAAAATAATTACTTTTCTGCTCTCGGTATATGTAGGGGGTTTGGTTGATGAAACTGTAGACCCTTTATAATAGTCAACCTTACTCCAGGGTACTAACTGGTGGCTTTAACACTCACACTACTTTCCCCTTGTGTTTAGGGACTTGGTATAGCATTGAATCTTCAATAAAACCTGTACTTCACAGCATGCTCACTATTAACGTCACACAAGCACTACCTGCCTAGAATGTATAAAATCTATTTAGACCTACTCAATTACCTTTACTCAGCTGACATTACAGGTTATTGCTGCGGTTAATATATATCGTGACGCATAACTTAGCCCTAAAGTCTCCAACATGCTCCTTAGGCAGGCTGGACCTGCTTCTATCCCACACCTTGGGGCCTCTTCACTCACTATATCATAAACAACCTGCATACACTGTGTTGGTTTTGTGAACACAAACCTTGGTATGACTCTAGCTCAATATGTGCTTTTGTTTATTTCTATTCTTCCCCTATCTGTCCCTGAAACTGTATATATGGTTGCGTAACTTTACATGGTCAGAGCCTGTAGTTAATTGCTGCACTGAACTTACCACCTCCGCCCCCCCCCCCACCTTATCATAACATACCTCCTAGGTTAGGAGGGTTAACTATGCGGCTCATCTAGTCTATCCCGCACCTTCATCACTTCCCTACAGCAACCCTTGCAGTGCATAACGAATGCAGACTTTATTTTCTCTCTTTCACATAGCTTGGCAAAACTCCTTAATCATATTAAATACAAACAATATTGTTTATAATACTCCCTCTAGGGACACTTATGGCGTATGGGAGTCCCTGAGGGACTTACATTGGCAGGAGCGGCGTACACACCATATTATATTATAGTCTCTAATAAGATGTTTCCATTTTGCCTGCTCCTTGTTATGATTATTGTGACCCCTACTGTTCTACATGAAATTAGCCAGCTGCATTCTTGTGCACAATATTTGATAATTCCTTATACTACTGCTGTTTAGGAAAGAATTCCTCCTCTATAGTGTTAACTACTTTCTAGGGCACATGAGTGGCCCCCCTGGGTAATTGGAGGATATAATGTTAACTTTTGAAAAACGAGGTTCTTACTCTAATACATACAGTAACACTTATACTGTTCTAATGTTCTTTGCTTTTATTGTTAAGATATTGGGGGGTAGTTATCAAGCCGTCTACTTTTCTGGCTTCGCCGGCCCAATACGCCCGCCTAATCTCGCCTCACATCGCCGCCGCGGACCTGAAAAAATACGCCTAAGTTATCAAATAAAGCTGTCAAAAAGCCGCGGGGCGATGAGCAGCGGACTGTGACAGTTATCACTCATTCGATCTCGCTGCCCTTCGGCTTTTTCCCAGCTTTATTGCTAGCCTGTCACTAAGCACTCACACTAAACTACACTGTTCTACCCCCTATACCGGCGCCCCCGGAGCCTCCTGCAACTCAATAAAGTTACTAACCCCTAAACCGCCGCTCCTAGACCCTGCCGCAACTCTTATAAATGTATTAACCCCTAAACCGCCGCTCCTAGACCCTGCCGCAACTCTTATAAATGTATTAACCCCTAAACTGCCGCTCCCGGAGCCCACCGCCACCTACATTATACCTAGTAACCCCTATCCTGCCCACCTACACCGTCGCCCTCTATTATAAAATTATTAACCCCTATCCTGCTGATCCTGCACCTCTCCGCAACTAAATAAATAGTTTAACCCCTAAACCACCGCTCCCTGAACCCGCCGCAACCTATATTAAACCTATTAACCCCTATCCTGCCCCCCCTACACCGTCGCCACCTATAATAAATGTAATAACCCCTAATCTGCCCCCCCTACACCGTCGCCACCTATAATAAATTTATTAACCCCTAATCTGCCCCCCACTACACCACCGCCACTGTAATAAAATGATTAACCCCTAAACCTAAGTCTAACCCTAACCCTAACGCCCCCCTAACTTAAATATTAATTAAATAAATCTAAATAAATTAACTCTTATTAACTAAATGAATCCTATTTAAAACTAAATACTTACCTTTAAAATAAACCCTAATATAGCTACAATATAAATAATAATTATATTCTAGCTATTTTAGGATTTATTTTTATTTTACAGGTACCTTTCAATTTATTTTAACCAGGTACAATAGCTATTAAATAGTTATTAACTATTTAATAGCTTACCTAGCTAAAATAAAGAGAAATGTACCTGTTAAATAAATCCTAACCTAAGTTAAATTTACACCTAACACTACACTATACTTTAATAAATTATTCCTATTTAAAAATAAATACTTATCTGTAAAATAAACCCGAAGATAGCTACAATATAATTAATAATTATATTGTAGCTATCTTAGGATTTATATTTATTTTACAGGTAACTTTGTATTTATTTTAGCTAGTTAGAATAGTTATCAAATAGTTATTAACTATTTAATAACTACCTAGCTAAAAGAAATACAAAATTACCTGTAAAATAAATCCTAACTTAAGTTACAATTAAACCTAATACTACACTATCATTAAATTAATTAAATAAACTACCTACAAATAACTACAATTAAATACAATTACATAAACTAACTAAAGTACAAAAAATAAAAAAAGCTAAGTTACAAAAAATAAAAAAATAAATTACAAACATGTTAAAAATATTACAACAATTTTAAGCTACTTACACCTAATCTAAGCCCCCTAATAAAATAACAAACCCCCCCAAAATAAAAAAATGCCCTACCCTATTCTAAATTAAATAAATTTCAAAGCTCTTTTACCTTACCAGCCCTTAAAAGGGCCATTTGTGGGGGCATGCCCCAAAGAAAACAGCTCTTTTGCCTGTAAAAGAAAAATACAACCCCCCCCAACATTAAAACCCACCACCCACATACCCCTAATCTAACCCAAACCCCCCTTACAAAAACCTAACACTAATCCCCTGAAGATCATCCTACCGGCCGATGTCATCTTCAAAGAGGCGCTGAAGAGGTCTTCTATCTGGGCGAAGTCATCTTCCAAGCCGGGTCTTGAATCTTCCTTCCGCCGACGCTGAACCACCTTCTTCACCGACGGACTACGACGAATGACGGCTCCTTTAAGGGACGTCATCCAAGATGGCGTCCCCTCAATTCCGATTGGCTGATAGGATTCTATCAGCCAATCGGAATTAAGGTAGGAAAAATCTGATTGGCTGATGGAATCAGCCAATCAGATTGAGCTCGCATTCTATTGGCTGTTCCGATCAGCCAATAGAATGCGAGCTCAATCTGATTGGCTGATTGGATCAGCCAATCAGATTGAACTTGAATCTGATTGGCTGATTCCATCAGCCAATCAGAATTTTCCTACCTTAATTCCGATGGGGGCTTAGATTAGGTGTAAGTAGCTTAAAATTGTTGTAATATTTTTAACATGTTTGTAACTTATTTTTTTATTTTTTGTAACTTAGCTTTTTTTATTTTTTGTACTTTAGTTAGTTTATGTAATTGTATTTAATTGTAGTTATTTGTAGGTTGTTTATTTAATTAATTTAATGATAGTGTAGTATTAGGTTTAATTGTAACTTAAGTTAGGATTTATTTTACAGGTAATTTTGTATTTCTTTTAGCTAGGTAGTTATTAAATAGTTAATAACTATTTAATAACTATTCTAACTAGCTAAAATAAATACAAAGTTACCTGTAAAATAAATATAAATCCTAAGATAGCTATAATATAATTATTAATTATTTAGGGGTTAATAATTTTATTACAGTGGCGGCGGCGTAGTGGGGGGCAGGATAGGGGTTAATAAATTTATTATAGGTGGCGACGGTGTAGGGGGGGCAGATTAGGGGTTAATAAATTTATTATAGGTGGCGACGGTGTAGGGGGGCAGGATACGGGTTAATACATTTAATATAGGTTGCGGCGGGTTCAGGGAGTGGCGGTTTAGGGGTTAATATATTTATTATAGTTGCGGTGGGCTCCGGGAGCGGCGGTTTAGGGGTTAATATGTATAGAGTAGCTTGCGGTGGGCTCCGGGAGCAGCGGTTTAGGGGGTAATAACTTTATTTAGTTGCGGCGGTGTAGGGGGGACAGATTAGTGGTGTTTAGACTCGGGGTACATGTTAGGGTGTTAGGTGTAGACAGCTCCCATAGAAATCAATGGGATGTCTGTCAGCAGCGAACTTGTACTTTCGCTATGGTCAGACTCCCATTGATTCCTATGGAATCCGCCGCCTCCAGGGGTGGCGGATTGAAAACCAGGTACGCTGGGCCGTAAAAGTGCAGAGCGTACCTGCTAGTTTTTTGATAACTAGCAAAAGTAGTAAGAATGTGCCGCACTTGTGTGAGGAACATCTGGAGTGACGTAAGAATCGATCTGTATCGGACTGAGTCCGGCGGATCGATGCTTACGTCACAAAACTCTACTTTTGCCGGTCTCGAGCCTTTGATAACTAAGGCGTATCAGCCTCGCCACAAATACGATGCGGAATTCCAGCGTATTTGAGGTTGACGGCTTGATAACTAGGCCCCATTATTGCAACGTAACAGTCTGCTATATGTTATTTCTTACATTGTATGTACATGATTATATTATTTGATAACCTCAATAAAAATATTATATAAAAAAAATAAAAAAAAGTGTGACAGTAGCCTGCTTACTCATAATGACTTTCTTTTATATTTTATATCATATTGTATTGTTGCCCGGCCTGGACAAGCCAATGAAGAAAAACTATAAATTATATATATGTTTATACTTGGTGATTTGGTACTCCCACTCCTGGGAACATGTCCTGTTTATAACTGCATCCCATGCTTATATTCCTGATGGTTACATGTCCACATCATCATTGGTTGCAGTACTTGAATTGAATACTCTTTCTTAGCTAATGAATTGACAAATTATCAAGTTCCTTGGTTATTTGAATCACAACTGCAGAGTCTAAATAAATTATATTTGTTTCACAACTGAGTGACAGGCTATTATATCAGCATAGACTGTTTTACTCAGAGTGATTTTTATAAGGAAAGGCAGTAAGACCTTATATGGTTATATATTATTGGCATACCATATAAATAATAAGATACTGAAAATAATTATTAGTATTAATAACAACTTTTGACATTGGTATAACTCAAGCCCAAATGTGAGAGATAGTGTTCATTGTAATAAGCACTGAAGCGTGAGAGATATGAGACACACAGACTGCAGCTGCTGACAGGGGCGTGTCCTGCTGCGAGACATAGCACACTGAATAATGCTTGCAGCGTGGATATCTGAACACAGACCAGTGAGTGTAATAAGAGCTGTGAGACACGCTGAGTTGCAAGGAGCTGTATAGCACGCTGAGATGAGTGTAGCTGTGTGACGTCACGTAAGTCCGTTACTGTCCGGTATGAGAATGAATCAAAGAAAGTTTATATGATTAACATGAAACATACGTTGCAAATGATAGTAATATCTGAGACAAAGTCAGATTAGAAAAGTTCAAGAGAAAACATGACATTTGAAATTAGCCGTTACTTTAGGCTTCCAAGGTAAATTAGATTTGATACAAATACCGTAGCGGTAGTAGGTAGAATCCTTCTGTTGGAAATTAAGTAGCAATTCATGTAGAGATGTAGAGTTTAAATAAATTAATACTTCTTGGAATAGTAAACTTCAGGATGAATGAGACTAGTTGTTATTAGTCCCTTTATGAGACCAAACTGCAGCTGGTATTTGTAATCCAAATGTTATAGTAGTAAAACTAAATCTTCTCTTGATAAGAATGTAGATTATAAGAAACAGAGCACTGGTTTTAGCAAACAATACTCAACAACTAAGCACTTGTTTGGGTCGGGGTGATGCCTTAAGTACAGGTGAGGAAGGTGAGTTGAGGCAAAAGGTAAAAGCAGGACTGGAATCCTTACACAAATATTGAAAATATATGTATATATATGATTATATTGCTTGTCTAACCATGTACTGTGACTGTTCTCTAATCCAGCTTATATTATATTTTATATTACATATCTTTTAGCGGATTATGATGTTATCAGACACCACATATTGTAATATATATTCTATGTTAGGTTCATTCAGCTGTCTATATTGCCCTCTAATTTGCTGTTTGTATTTTTTGGGTGTTATGAGTTAATGTGGGAGTGTATTTATTTGTCATTTCCGCCAATAGCTGTGAAGACGTTTTTTTAAACCAGCACTGTACAGTGCTTAAACAGATCTATGAGTACGGCATCTGCCGAAACGCGTATGATCTGTTAGTCCTATGTTTTCCTGATTTGGCGTATATATTTTTTAGCCTACGTTCAATAAAGATTGGATTTTATTTTCATACATCCGGTTCCAAGGCCACTCTTTTTTTCTATTTAGGAAACGTGTTTGTGTAAATAATTTGCATGTCTATTTTTTTAATGGAAAAATAGCCTCATTGAATAGAACAAAAGATTTCACAAGACGCTGGCCATGGGCTTTCTAGAGGTGTGGTCTGGATTTTCCTTCTACACCTAATGCCCAGCATGTGGAATTCATAAAGATTTTATTATCCTTGTTAATAAATTGCAGTCATGTCTTGCTATTTCAAAACTAACAAGCTTGTGTCAGTTTATTTTTATTTTCTCTTCAACTGTTTACAAGTCTTTGATTTTGCATAAGTTAGCATGTATTGCTTTATAGGGGTCATTTTTTTTATTGGGTTTAATTTCCTTGTTCTGTAAGGTTTTGAAGTCGTTTTTGGGATCCGTCAAAGTGGAACTTGTTCTATGCGTCGAAAAGGAAGCCATTACAAGTTAAGCGCAGCTCTATCAATTATATTGAAAGTTCCAATCCTTTAAGCAATTCCTACCCTGTGGGACTCAAGGCGTGTATTGTGTGCAAAAAGTTGAATCCCAATAAAGTAATGGAGTAACACACCCCTTGTAACGGGCTCCATCAACCTGCAGGTCCTTGTGGTTTGTAGTTTACCCTCCAGCCCCTCTATCATGCCAACCGTACCGAGACGGTCACCTGGCTATTGATTTGGGCCTCCGTTCCATAGAGGGGTATTCTGCTCCTGAATGCGGACAGATCCTTATGCTCACGTTTGTGGCCCCACACGAGGAGTACATCAGATGCCGATAACTCCCTTGGTTTCCTCGTTACTTACCAGTCACAGCAGGAGTGTATTCTGACCTCCAGAAAGGGGTGACCATGAAAAGCACAGCGCTGCTTGATACTCCAAATGTGGAGGCTCAAGCTGGGTGAGTAATATTCACAGAAAAACAGCACAAAAGCAACCCAGCGAAACCTCAAAGTACATAAAAATAAAGATTTATTCAGTAGAAATCATATATTTTAAAAACATATGTTCCGATCATCTGAGCAAGCTCGTCTTACGTGTTTGAGCGAGAAAATGCCTTAATCATAGACATACTTTGGCTGCTTGCAACCTGATACTTATACAGCTGTAATTTAATGCAACCATAGATAGCTGTGAACCTTAAAGTGGCAATAACATACTAAACGACTGCAGAGAGAAAATTGACTTAAACTATACATCATACATATGCGATCATTAAATCACCTTTATCCAGTATTAGGACTTACCAGCATGATACCTAATAACAGCATTCAATAGAAATATATATGTTAGTTGGCAGCGATCACTGAACCTCATAGATAAGGAATTTAGTCACACTCTAAGTCACCTAGGTGAAGTATACTCAATTAGAAGCTGTAGATGTATTTCTAGAGCTACTCGTATGGATATTCTAAATTAACAGTGTTTCCAAAAATGAATAACGTCTCCCTCTATGTTAAATCCCTGGGGTTTCCAGATTCTAAGTTTAAAAATCCATAAGGATTCTCTGTAAAGCAATTTGCTTGTCCTGTCACCTCCCCTTAATGGGGCTTCAACCCGTTCAATGACCTGCCATACAAAACTGCATGTAGCTTTCTGATGCTTGAATATAAAGTGTCTTGCCAAATCTGAACACTCCACTCCCTGATCAATGTTATTGAGGTGCTCTCTAATTCGTGTATGTGCCTCCCTTGTGGTGCACCCTACATATTGTTTTTCACAAATGGAGCATTCCACTAGATAGACCAAGTGGTGCAACAGTTGGTACAGGTTGACAGGTCATAAACCTTTTGAGTTACCTATGATTGAAAATTTCATGTTACCCTTGTGTGTCCACAAGCTATACATTTATGGTTGCTACATTTGTAATGTCCCTTCACGCTAAGCCAACTACTAGTGCTTGTCTTTTGTGTCCTCAACACACTTGGTGACAATAAATTCCCTAATGTACAACCACGTCTGGCTACATAATTGCAACCCGTAGAGACATAATCCTTTGAACTATTTTCCGCTGTTAAAATTGGAAGGTGTTTCTCCACTATTTTACAAATGTCTCTGAACTTTGGACTATAGGTTGTAATGAAAATTGTTTTATTATCATAAAATCTATTATTTTTAGAATTTGTCTTAGTATGATCTAGTAAATCTTTCATATTCATGCGGGTAACTTCAAGGAAAACCCTATTCACCACTTTGCTTTAATGTCCCCTTTCAATCAACTGAGATTTCAATATTTCACTCTCCTTAAGAAAATCTGAATCTTTTGTACAGTTACGCTTAATACGTACAAATTGGCCTTTCGCAACACCAAATCCTGAATGTTTTGGATGACTACTCTGTGCATGCAAAATAGCATTGGTATTTATGGTTTTCCTATATAGGGTAGTGTTTTATATTGGAACTTAACTCACAGCTGTCAGGGGAGGGTGTAAATCTTTATGAATTTCCCAGCTTTAGATTTGCAATGTTGCAACATTTGTTTTTGCTGTGGTTTTTAGTTTCACAAAGGTAAAAAAAAAAAAACATCCAATAATAAAGGATGTTTCTATGTTTGTTACTGGACCTTTTCCATTTTAAGTAGGAAATCCTAATATCTTGGCCCTACCTGGTAGTAATACCTACCAGTGGGAACCCCTCCCCAAAGGGGCATGAACAGAACGTTCCACTCCCCTAGTTATCTGTACAAAGGTACCTCCCAGGCAGTACCCCCTCCTCCTCCTAGTTCTGTACAGCCACTTAGGTGGTCAGAGCTAGGAGTCCCTCTCTGTGAGAAGATTGTTTGTTTTTGTTTCAGTCTGGGCATCATTTGTTTTGATTCCAATGTTTCCTGCTTGAGCACGCTGGCTAATCCTTTGTCCCTTGTGGCACTGAAGTGGCATGCAGCGGTGGATGATCCATCCGGAGTCTTCCTGTGAGGGCCGCCATATTTACTATGACATTATCATGGAGCAACGTCATGGGAGCTTCGTCTGAGGGCTGTTTCTGGTGTGCATTCACTCATCTTTCAAAGTCTCGGCGTGGGCCTTAATGTTGCGATCTACATAAATTCTTACTGTTTTCTATGAAACCCCATGAAGATTGTTGCTTCCATGTGAAACTGTTTGAGCCTATCTCCTGCTACATTAGGCCTTAAGGAAGGTTATATGGCTATATTGCCTTTATTATTTGGGAAGCTCCAAGCATACAAATAGCCTGCATTCCATTCATGATAAATGCTAATATTACAGATGCTAGTATGGAGTTTGTACTTTTACTCCACAAGGTGTGACTGGCTAGGATACATCCAATATGGATATACGGTATGTGTGCTTTATATTTATATGTCTGCACATTGCGTTTTTTCTGCTTGGGCTTTGACATTTTTTAGTTTATATGCTGGCTTTTTTAATAATAAAAGCTTCAGCCTAAGCTTACCTGTTCCCTTTGTTCAAACTTCTGTTTGCCAGATAAAAGGTTGTGTTGGGCAAAATCCTTGTTGACAAGATAAGAAGGTATGCAGAGTATACATTAGACACATTTTTGCTGTGCCACAAATTCTGTACCTGAGAATTCTGCTAAATGCTTTCAATTTTCAGATTCCTTTTCTGAAGTGGAAATTTCCTTTAATTCTGATGCCTTGGGCGATTTTATTAAGGCTATATAAGAGCCTCCGGGAGTAAAGAATGAGTAGCCTTAAGTTCCCTCAGGCTGATTCTATCCTAAGCCAGAGTATAATAATGTATGCCCTGTATCTGAGTATATTAATAGTCTATTTTTGCCAAGTATGAAACGTAGCTTGTTTTACCTAATAACATGTTTTTACTGTTTCCATTACACAATTTTATACATATTCAGCTTTTAAGCTTTCCTAAAATATCATTTTGGTTAATATCATTTTGGTTAAACTGTATTGATACTGTTACCGTTTGTTTCATGATCATTATGGGCTTATTTAGTTTTCAAAATGTTGTACTTGTGTGCTTGAGCTGTGGGTTTCATAAGATGTACATTTTTAAACATTGTGAATCCTTTTAAAGGGACATTAAACACTAAATAAATCATTGCTTGAATTATGTATTTAGAGCAAAGAATAATTTGTTTATGTATTTTTAAAAATTATATTAGTTGTTTAAATATTGAAAAAAATAAGGGTAAAGTTAATGTCTATAAATCAGTGGGCACCGCCATATTGTAACTTAGGTTACCTTTTCTGCTGAAGCCAATTAGGAATGGTTACACATGGCTTTATACATTACATTAACAATACAAGACATTTACAATAAATGTGGTTCAAATAAATGTAAACACCACTGAAATTATCCAATTTGTTTTGTTCTCTTGGTATTCGTTGTTGAAAAGGATATCTAGATAGGTTCAGAAGCTGCCTATTGGTGGCTGCACATATATACCTCATGTTATTGGCTCACCCAATGCATTCAGCTAGCTCCCAATAGTGCATTGCTGCTTCTTCCTTTAGTAAGAGAGATAAGATATATGTAAAATGATTTATTTAAAAGGATTTAGCAATATATAGCAAAACAGTGCAAATTTTGTTACAAATTATAACACTTTCTTCACTTTCATGGGCCTTTTAATTAACCTTTGTTTTATAAAACATTTATAGAAAATCAACTAGCATATGGTTGAAATGAATCAAAATGGCCCTGTGCTTTTTATTAAAAAAAAATGGTGTTTTTCTAAGTGATGTTTTTGCTTATTTTGGGGCGCTATGGTTTGTGTTAGACTCACTAATAAATGTTGAAGTTTTTGGGTTGTTATTATTTTTCCTATTATTGAGAGAAACCATAATATATATTTTCTACAAAAATGTAACGCTGGAAAAGTCATGGCAAAAAAAATAAATAATGGAAAACTTGTGGAATCAAATAGCCATTAAATAATAGAAAACATCAAGATTGATAGCAGTTTTTGTGATAGCGACTTTGTAAAGAGATCATTATATTAGACTTAAAAGCATATTTGTTCATACTGTCAACTTTTTCTATTTCTAAAAAGGTGATAAAATGTTTTGATGAAGCAGTGCACTCCATTTTACAGCTTTTTGATGTTCTCAAAAATAACTAGTTTTATGACTGCATATAAAACGATTAAGTAATTTTGCCTCTAGCAACCTTAATATTAAAGTACCAGACAAACTTTGTAATTTATATTTAAAGTGCAATAAAAACAAAGCACTTGTCTGTTCCCCACCTTCTTACTTTAATATTTTCACAAATTTATATAGACTCTATATGTTTTCTTGCTTATATAAATCCTTATTTTTATGTTTGATAAGCCATGTTCGTTTTAAGGCATTGGCATATTTCATTAAATGTTGTCAATATTATTATTTGATAAATATTTTATTATGACATTTTTTTTAAAAACAGAGGGCTAAATTGCGAGTGAAGAACAAAATTGCGCTTTTGTGAGCCCGATATTTGCGTTCCACTCATAATACCAGTGCATGCAAATGTGTGCTGGTATTTGAAGTTGTGTGCAATCTATTGCATTGTAGCTTTGTGCTCCCAAGAGCATGCTTCCATAGGCTCCAATGGGAGCCTCATTCTCATGCCGATAGTAAAGTCAGAGAACCTAGCGCAGCAAAAGGGGGAAGTCGGGCAGCAAAGTTTAAATACATATGTATATGAATATATACATATATATTTATGTGTTTATATGTGTATATGATGGATCACAAGAAGGTAGGCGATTCCAAAAAGACTATAAAAAACAAGTCTTTATTTAGATTCTTTAAAATCCAAGGGAGGTACATCAAGTGCGGGTAGGGGTGATGTAGTATGAACTGGTTTACTCGTTTCGGCGTTAAGCCGTAATCATAGCCTGGTGTTCCACTTTCATTTAATCAGTTAAAATTAAAAAAACAATTTACACACCCCTTATCCATCTTACCCTAAATGCCTGTTTGGGAAATGATTATATACAACACATGTGTTTTTGAGGATAAAGTATCTTTTACTGGTACAGCCAAAAGCGTACCCCATAGTATATCATTTCGTAGTGATTCAGATAAAGAATCAATCAGAAGTATCATTTTAATACATATCATTTGTGCCATTGCAAAATTCATCTTAAAAGAAAAAATGTAAGTATGGACTTAAGAATAACTACTTAACACCCAAAAAGGACAGGAATCCAATAGAATAGATAATGGAGTTCAAAAACACATACTTGCATATCCCGTGTGGTAGACAGAATAAAAGCTAAACTCAAATAAGTATATCCGTATCCACATATGTTTAACTAGTACTTTAAATGGATAGTCAAACTTGATTATTATTAAATGATTGTCATGAATACTGATACGAAATTCATATTGCAAGGAAAAATATATATAGACACGGATAGAGACGTAACAGATCTATACACAATGGCAGTTGTCACATAAAAGAAATATACTGTTGGCTCCATATGCCATTAGGCGGAAAAATATATAAACAAAATATTCAATATTTAAACTATTACTTCCAATAGTTTATCAGATCATAGTCGGAATTTAATCCTAATGGTATCCTGGTTTGAAGTTTGAATACCCAAAACATTTCTCTCTTACATAAAAGCCTATATCTATCACCTCCTCTTTTGGGAACATCTAGTTTTTCTATAGCACACCATTTAAGAGAATTAATGGACTTATTATGTAATCTAGCGAAATGTTGTACTAGGGGTGTAGATACTTTTCCTGCTGCAATTGTAGAGAAATGTTCTCTCATTCGTGACTTTACATCCCTAGTTGTTAATCCTATATATTGAATTTTGCAATCCTTGCAACTTAACAAATAAATAGCATAGGTAGGGTTGCAATTCAGACAACTACCAATCTCAAACTCCTCTTGTGTAACATACGACTTAAAAGTCTTAGTTATATTAGCAAAGTTGCAGGGTTTGTACTTGTTATGGCCACATCTATACATGCCTTTATGGCATAACTAAGAAATGTGAGCTCTAGATGTAGGTAGTTGGGATGGAGATACAATGTTACAGTACCAATTGTTTTACAGCTTCTGTAAGAGCAACGAAGGCCCTTATCTATTACAGACACTAACTTGTCGTCTGCTGTGAGAACTGACAGATGTTTTCTAACAATATTACATACATTTGTGTATTGCTCACTATAATCAGTGATGAATGTAACACCATCAAAAGTTTTGCTTGGTTGTTTAGATTGACCTTGTAATAAGGCTTGTCTATCAAGATGTAAGGTTTCCTTTTTAGCTCTACCTATATCAAAATTAGTATAGCCACGCTGTTTCAAGTGTTCTTCTAAAGCAGTGATTTGCAACCTTTTTTTTGCCGTGGCACACTTTTTTACATAAAAAAATCCTGTGGCACACCACCATCCCAAAATGTTACAAAATCACACATTGTAGCCTATTACAGGATATATATATATATATATATATGTATATATATATATATATATATATATATATATATATATATATATATATATATATATATATATATATATATATATATGTATATGTATATATATATATATATATATATATATACACATATATATATATATATATATATATACATACACACACACACACTGTACTCTGCTGTCATGCCATGCCTCCTACAAACTATACATGACATATTGACATTCATTCACAAACAATCATAATGATTGTCTGTGAATAAATGTCAATGTCATGGTTGTAAATGATGCCTGATGAGCCTGTCACATACCTCCCAATATTTAAAAATTTGAAAGAGGGACACCCCCGCACTGTTGTCAGCCACTGCACACCTGAGGATCTCTCACGGCACACTAGTGTGCCACGGCATACTGGTTGAAAAACAATGTTCCAAAGAATAGCATTTATAATTTGCAATAGCATAAAGGACATGTTTAGGGTGGCAGCTTTTCGCATGTAAAATGGTATTCCCCAAAATGGGTTTCCGATACAATTTAGATTTCACCCCTTGGTTATTTCCTATGAGTGTTACATCTAGGAAATTGATTTAATTCTTTTGATATTCATGAGTAAATCTAAATCCGGCATCATTGTCATTTAGCCAACTCATAAATGATGATAATTGTGCACAGCTACCTGTCCAGACCATAAAAAGATTGTCAATATATTTCTTGTAAACAGAGATATAACATTTGAAGGAGTTTTACATTCCAAAGATAGCACTTCTGTCCCACCATCCTAATACTAAATTGGCCTAGGATGGCGCAAATTTTGCGCCCATGGCGGTACCTCATCTTTGTAAATAGAAAGCTCCCTCAAATTCAAAGTAATTGTGTTCTAAAAGAAAACATGTGATTCTGATGATGTAATCCCTAAACTCCTGTGTAAAATCTGTCTCATAGTTCAATATATATTAAAACATAAATATACTCTATATGAATATAATCATATATATTTGCAGTATAAACACAGTCCCCATAGAACGCAATGTAAAGGTGCACTTTTCAGTGCTGTTCTTTTCTAACACCCTACATCCCCTCACTTTAACACCTTAAAACTGCTTTGTGCAGTTTTAAAAAAGGAACAATACTCAGGCAATTGAGGGACATTTTTTTTAATTAACCAGAGGTCAGACCTCTAGTTAATTTTCTGAGCAGAAATTGATACCACAAGCTCACGGTAGCATTAACCAGTAACTTGTAATAGCTGGTTATTTAACGTGCGCCTGTAAACGGCCAAAGTTGCCCAGTTATGGGCGCACGTTAAATTAGCGCTCCACTTGTAATCTAGCCTATAGTAAAGAATTATATTTCATTATTTTAATTTATCCCATAACAAGAAGAAATAAGATACTTATTATTATCACTTATTCCAGCTAACGAATTGGACAGATTATTAGAAATATTATATTTGTATTGTTCTGTATAGCATGGCTCTCTTATGTATAAAATAGTCATGTATAAGCTAGCTGAGATGCAAAATTAAAGTGATGGTGTGCTGTAATTTTGTTTGCCCTGTAATGTGTTCCCAAATATACATTTTACCTGCAGGAGTCTATTAGAGTGTGTAGAAAAAGCTAATTTACCTTTATTTTGTGACATGAAATAGCTGGTTTTCCTGTTGAAACTTCCACCTATAGTAAATATTTTAATATTGCAGTAATAGTTGCAAATAATATGTTAACAAAACACATTTGAAAAACAGAGTACTCAGCCCTTGTAAAGGGAGTTCCTGAATTAGCTTTAATACAATGAACTTATGATTTTCCGATTGCCTGTAAACACTGCCCCTTTAACCCCTTCAGGACCTGGAATTCTAGAGAAAAACTTGCCCAAAGCACCAGAGAATTTTTTAACATTTTTGTATCACTCCATTTAAACAGATATAGTGCCTTGTTTTTTTATTTTTATTTATCCATCAAAACTATAGATCTAAAGGTATTGATCTATACCCATTTTGATCTATTCCATACCAATGTTTTACCGCAAATGCGATTATATTAAAACAATCTTTAACTTTTTCACAATCTTTGGGTTTTTCACTAAAATTATTTACATACCGCTTGTGCAGTCATAACACAAATGGCCGTAAAAGTTTCTCTGGGATTCCTTTTGTTTGGAAATAGCAGACATGTATGCCTTTGCCATTCCTTTTTTTTTTTTTTTAATTCTTTTCATTGAGAATCCATCAGAAAATAACAACAGAGAACAATAAAATACAATATCGCGAACAATGCAAATCACATTCACTTTTGGCATATTAGCGTTTGAATTTACTGAACAGGTATGGATTTGATTGCAATGGATTCTAATTACTAATTACATATATAAATCAGACAAAACATGTATAAGTCTCAGTGCCTATGTATACTACCATTAGTGCAATACCTTAAAATTTAGAAAATTATCATATATGCCAAGAGCTGGAGCAGGCTTGAATATAGCCAAAGTTGGAACATTAGTCAAGAGGGGGCAACCTACACAGACAAATTTTTAATATACTGCTCCCATGTATTCTGCAACTCAGCAAAATTCTCTCTTTTACCCATTGTGTAAGAACCATACTCCTCTAACTTAATCAGTGACTTTTTTTGCGCCATAACTGTATTGACAGGATCTCAGGGGACTTCCAATTTTGAGCCACCAATATTTTCATACTATTTGTCATGCTTCTTAACAATAATCTGAAATGTACCTGTGGTAATTTAACTGTTTTATTAAGCAACCACACTAAAGGATCAAACGGGAGGGTGGTCTGAAAAATACTTTCTATTTCTGTGATTATAGTTCTCCATATGGTATTTAACTGAGAGCACCACCACCACATATGTCCCATACCACTACCCACATGTCCACATTTCCAACAGCAATTACTGGTTTTAGGAAATAATTTATGAAGCCTCCTGGGGGTCAAGTACCAACAATGTAGTATTTTATAGTTCATTTCTCATTTGTCCCCCTGCAACTAATTGGCTCTGAGAACATATTTGTTCATTGGAAGTGAGGTGCATAATAGGGACCTCCCCCAGCCAATCCTCAGTTGTCTGGTTACCAACTATTGAAATTAAAGAGAACTCATCATTATGGATAATTGATGTCAAGGGGCCGGGGCACGAAGACAAATAAGGGTTCAGCCTAGTAGTGTGGTCCCATATTTTGATTGTTTCCCATGTAATTGGGTTGCCGATTTGACTGTACAAAGTGTGGAATTTTGACTTCCAACAGATAGAGGGGAGGTGTATATTAGAATTCAGATTTTCCTCCAAAAGAATCCATCTCTTATGATCCCTATGAATTCTCCAGTCAAGAATTCTCTGGAGGAACACGGATCTTCTGTAAAAGTCAATATCAGGAACACTCAGACCACCCTGCAGGGCAGAACGGGACATAATGTGCTTATTAATTCTGAGGGGACGTCTATTCCAAATAAATGACCCAAATAACCACTGGATCTGTAAGGAATAATTGCTGGTTAAGGGGATGGGAAGTGTTTGCATAATGTACAACAGACGGGGGAAGGCATTCATTTTAATAGAGTTAATTCTACCTAGCCAGGACAGATTATTTCTTGTCCATGAAAAAAGGTCTCTTGCCAGCGCCGTCTTAATAGGGATATAGTTTAAAGTATATAATAATTCCTGAATGTCGGCGAGATATATTCCCAGATATCTTAAAGATTCTCTACACCATCTAAATGGACATCTGTCAGTAATCAGGGCCTCCAACTGGGGGTCAATGGCTACTTCCAACATTTCCGAATTATTTTTATTAATTTTAAAATTTGACAATCTGTTAAATAGTTCCAGTTCGTGTAGAAGGGGGGGGATCAAATTGGCATGGTCTGTTAGAGAGAAAAGTATGTCATCTGCAAATACAGCTTGTACTCTTCACCTCCGACACGCAAACCCTGAATATTTTTGTTCAATCTAATTTTAGTCACCAGGCCTTCAATAATGCATGTGAATAACAAGGGGGACAAAGGACAGCCCTGCCTGGTCCCGTTCGATATCTGAAACGAACCAGACAAGGTACCATTAAGGGCTAGCCGGGCACTAGGCTTATTATATAGGGCGAGAATTCTATGAACTGTCCCGTCTCCCAACCCAAATGCATCCAAAGTCGCTTTTAGAAAAGGCCATCCGACATGGTTGAAGGCCTTTTCGGCATCCGTGAAAAGCCAGAGTGAGGGGATTTTTTGGGATCTAGCATGCCACATCAAGTGCATGTTATGGACTGTGTTGTCCTTTGCTTCACGATAGGGGACAAATCCCACCTGGTCCTGATGTATGATTTGGGAGATGATTCTATTCAATCTATTTGCTAAAATTTTTACATAAATTTTTATATCAATATTCAATAACGTAATAGGCCTATAATTTGGGATGTGAGTACTAGGTTTGTTCGGTTTTGGTATCAGAGTTAAGTTGGCTTGCAGTGCTATGGGGGGGAATTCATTATTTTCATCGATAGTTTGAAAATAACTTAGGAGGTATGGAGTCAAAAGGTCATAAAAAGTGATGTAGTAATCATTACTTAAACCATCTGGGCCTGGGGATTTTACTTTTTTTAGCAATGTAATTGCCAACTGAACTTCTTCTTTCGAGAACGGTGTCTCTAAATATTCTTTTTGTTCTGCAGTAATTTTGGGGAGGCTCAACTGCGTTAAATAATTTAGTATAGCTGAGTCTGTTGGGGGGGGGGGGGATGTGTTTGGTTTAGATTATACAGAGATTCATAGTATTGTCTAAATTGTTCTGCTATATCAGCAGATGTGTACCAGTCCTTGCCTCTGTCGTCCCTAATGTGTGTCATATATCTATTTAGTGTCCTTTTCCAAAGTTGTCTAACCAACAACCACCCCTGTTTATTGGCTCCCTCATAAAATTTATTTTTAAGATATAATGCTTTTGGCCTCTATCCCTAAATAACAATTAAGCTGCTGTCTTTTATGTTCTAGGCTATCAAGGAGGGAACGGTCCTTGGGGAATTTTTTATGAATCTTTTGGAATTTGTTTAGATCAGTCAGTAGGGAAGACAGATAGACACGTTGCTGTTTCAACTTAGCTGTTTTCATAGCTATCAAATCTCCCCTATGAACACATTTATGAGCATTCCACAGATGCTGTGGATTGATGTCAGGGGTATTATTTAATCTAAAATATTCATCTATGGATTTTGTCAATTGGATGAGTATTAATGGGTCTTGTAAAAGAGTTTCATCTAATCTCCAGGTTCTCTGCGGGCATACCCGCGTTGGTATGTCTAGAGTAAGGCTAATCATGGCGTGATCTGACCATGTGGTGGGGTAAATTTCTGAGTGTATAACTTGAGATATGCAGGTGTAACAATCTGGTATTGGATCTGTATGTTTGTCTTTTTCACCTGACCCAGCCCACAATCCCTTTAAGTAGGCTGAACTCCCAGTATTCAGTGCTTAGTATTTTGTGTATGTCTAGCTGTTTGCTGATATCCCTACCTAAGCTACCTACTTGTATTCCTATACACCATATTTGGAACAAAGAAATTGCAAGCTCTCACCAAGAGTTAAAGATTCTCTTTTACAAGAAATCTCCTGCTGCAGCATCAAGGAACAACTTTACTTACAGATAATAAGACCGGTCACAACTGCTGCTGCACCAAAGCCTCTTCATAAGCAAATTCCTCATTTGATTTCTCTTCCTCTGAGATCTGCATCAACTGTACAATCTATTTTGCTTGTGTTTGTACCTGTGGAGACTGAACTGAAACCGGAGTAAAACTCCTCCCACTTTGGCTTTGAAAATCACTAACTGCTCTGGAAGTGAATCAACCAGCAGCTGAGCAAACCACCACCGAGTGAGTAATCTTCTTCCTTCATTTTTCTCTACAATAACCTTATCCCTGCTGTTACAAGTTAAACTCTTGTGTCAATATGTTGCTATAAAGTATTACTCAGAGGTCCTGCTGAGAATTGATTAACCCAGAGACTGTATTATTATATCTGTGACTTGTGAATCTCAGAGCACCTGTTTACCGGCTGTTACATTACTAAATAAGAGACTTGCAAATCTCAGCTAATCTGTGTACAGGCAATCATATTGTTTTTCCTTCAAGGAGAGTATTATTCAAGTGCTGTTGCAGGTTATCAAATACCCTTTTCCTCTCTCCCACTTAATAAGGAATTAATAATACTCACTAGCTCTCTCCAGAGGGAACACTTGAACCATAGTGTGCTTCTAAGAGTTTGTGATACAAAAAAACTATTTCCTTGTGAAATCTGCAAATTGAGTTCCACTTACCAGTTCCTGACAGCAGGTAACATCTATCATTAGGTAATCTATCCTGGAGTATTGTTGGTGGGGGTAGGAATAAAAGGTGTAGTCTTTGGTGTGAGGGTGGCCCAATCGCCATACATCATGAATTGCTAGGGTAGACAGTTGTGATTTTATTAAGTGTAGTGTTTTGTTTGAAACCGATGATCTTCCTGTTGAGCAATCAATAGTGGGGTCTAAAGCTATGTTAAAATCTCCACCGACTATGAAGCTGTTTCTAGAGGTTTCAAACAACTTTTTACAGATATGATGGAAAAATCGGGGGTAGTCCGAGCTAGGGGCATATATATTAACTATAGTAATATGTTTGTGGTGCAGAGTCCCCGCTAGAATCAGATACCTTCCCTCTCTATCTCTGATAACTGAGTTAACCTTAAAGGGAACGTTTTTATAATCATTATACATACTCCACTGTGTTTAGTGGAGTTGAATGCAAAATATACTGGACCAAATTTCTTGAAAGAAGAACGGGGCTCATGTCCCTTCCTAAAATGAGTCTCTTGGAGCAACACCACATCACAATATAGTCTCTTATAGTCCACAGATCTTTTTTGAGGTATGTTGAACCCCTTGACGTTATGTGAGAGAACTTTAAGACTATTCATGTTTGGCAACATTGTGAAAACTAGACTTATAGGTTATTTCTACCAGCTTGACAAATTTATATTCATATTTCTTGGCATACATGGGTATCATTAGTAAACATGCATGAGACTTTAAAAACACAAACAACAAGTTATTAACCAAATAAAAACTATTTTTTTTTAACATATAGTGTAGCTTTGGAACTGTACACTTTAATTGGGGGTGAACAGTGTCATATTTTGCTTTAACTAGTTAACTATAAATTACAAAATGGGCGGTGAAGGGCCCGGTGGGAGGTAGCTAAAGGAGGTCACTGCTCCAAAATTGTTTAGAATATCTAGGGGACATCTGAATGTAAAGGCCCTGCTGCTATGTGTCCTAAGATTAGGTATAATTGGTGGTGGTTATCTAGGGAGCAAATACATTGTTGATAGACAATATGACCATACAATCCCCTCCCTCCTTGCCATTGCATACCAGCTTTCAATAATAACAAAGAGGAAGCACACCAAAATATAAATGAAATGTTAAGCAAAACAGGAATAACAAGTTAGCTATAAACTCTTGGGTCTCACCCAATTTTTATGTCCGGATAACTCTTGGACAAAAGGCCACATCAAGGCCAACATTACCAGCCCCAGGTTCATCCAAACCTGAGATAACAACAGTCAATCTCGATCAGGCCAGCAAACAAGTCCTGTTGATGGTGTGTTCAAGGACGCTCTGGTGGCGGAGATTCAGTCTCCCTTCTCTTGGACTGTGACTTGATCCACTGTGAACGTTGTTCCTTGGGAGGAACTTGATTGGTATCTTTATGAACTGGGGGAATTTCCAGCACACAGTCAGTAGGAGGGACAATGTTAATATTCAACTTCTTTGATAGATTGTCTAAATCCTGGAAGTTTTTGTAGATGATCTGGGAGCCGTTATGAGTGACTATTAGGCTTAATGGAAACACCCATCGATATCTAATGTTATTATCCTGTAATGCCTTGGTGATAAATTTCACCTCCTTTCTTCTCTGTATAGTTTGCGGACAAAGGTCTTGATATATTTGTAGGGTATGGTCCTTGAAGGTGATTTTACGCCTTGATCTTGCTGCCTGCCATAGATCATCTTTAGTAGTGTACCGCAGGAACCTCATAATTACATCTCGTGGGGGAGCAGGAGGTTTTAAAGGTGGTCTAAGTTCCCTATGTATGCGCTCTATATCTTCATTTAGAAGTGGGGGTGATCTGGGGAGCAGGAAAGCAAACAGATCCTTCACATAGACTTTTAATTGGTCTTGCTGGACTTCCTCTGGTATTCCTCTAATCCGGAGGTTGTTTTGCCTCCCCCGATTATTCAAGTCCTCCAATTTTTCCTGAAGGGACTGAACAATGGAATCCTGTATTGAAATCTGGGTCGTGTTAGAGCTAATAAGTTGTTGAGAGCTTCTTGGCCCTCTTCAAGATATTCAATTCTGGAGCCTATGTCATTCAAATCCTTTTTTAGATCTCGCATTTCTTCCTTTATAAAGGACTTTAAAGACTCAAGGTCAGACTTGGAAGGGAGGTCCGCAATCTGTGACTGCAGTGCCTGCAGCGTATTACTGTGTGCAGGTGTAGACTCCATCTGTGACTCTAAGCTAGATTTATCTTTGAAATGGGATGACTCAGTAAACGTTGAGTCTGAGGTTTGAAAGAACGTAGAAACTGAGGGTGTAGTCACAGCAGGTTTGGTGGATTTATCTGTGTTAGGACCCTTACGCTGAGACATGTCAGTGGTCTCCAAGAGGAAGTAAGAAAACCTCTAGGTATCTGCAAATCCTGGCCACGTGTAGTACCAGGTTTCTTATAGACCAAAGTCTTATTCAAAGGGAATGCTGTATTCAACAGGCAATAAGTGCTAGTGTAACTCTCCCCACTAAATGTTCAATGGTTCAATGTACAAACTTGGGGTTTGATAAGAATTTTACATATGGGACATATCACCCACTGTCTTGGCCTAGATATAAGGACAGCAGTAGAAGAAACTGTACTCTGTCTTAGGTACAGTGCTACAGTAGAGCTTGCTAACCCTAATAATTACAGCATTCCTTTACATACTCTCAGTTCAAGGTGGTAGAGTTCAGAAAGGAGTAGGATATATATTTCCTTCTTAGCTGATAAGATTCCATAGCTTCATAACATGTGGGATGTATTCCAGCCTATCGGGAGGAGGTCAAGAACCCTCACAGAGCTTTAGCACCTTCTACTTCCTCTCCCTCTCCAGTTTGTTCTTGGCCTCTGAGGAGAGATGTTGAAGATTTCAGAGGTACTCTTATATCAAGAGTTTATTATTTTTTTTTCATATGATTTGTGGGCTCAGACCTGACTTGGGACACAGTACCCCTAGGCAACTTCACAGAAGACCGAGTGAAACAGGGACGAGGATTACCTCTGTTATGTACTTTCCATAACCCTAGCGGGTAATCTAACAGCCATAACTGTCCTGAGGGATTACATGTATATCCACAGAATCCTCTGCAGTATAGTCACTTGCATTGGAAGGGCTTTCTACTGGATCAGCAACCAGTACTTCATAGCTGTGGGTCACAGCCTTAGACCTGAGGCGCTTTATGTATGTATTTAACATGTATTTAATGTGGGGATTTGGGATAATTAGGCACAGGATAGTTTTCATCTAGCATCCTTAAGACTCCTTAGCAGCTCAGTTGACCCCTTTTTACCTATATTTATTTTTTTGCATTTTTCTACAAATTGGTACTATCTCTTTAAAGGAGCCAGTAACTGTCTTGTGCAGTTATCAGTTAGATCTCTCACAGTGCAGTGACACAGGTGGCCTAAGGAGAGGTGTTTTTTTCACAATTATCTCTGCAGAGAAACATTATCTCTGCAGAGACTGATTTTGTAATCTGAGTTTGTATTACAGAATGTATAAGACCTTTCTGCAGTGGCTCTAATATATATATATATATATATATATATATATATATATATATATATATATATATATATGTATGTATATATACACACACACTGTAGAACAGCACAGAATTATTCTGCAGTGAGCCAATAACTTTGGTTTACATATCCAATGATTATACTTTTCTATACAAATGAAAACATTATAAAGTGAGCTAGTAAGTTACACATCAACCAGCAAATAAAAACACTAGTAAACAAAATCAGGTATTTAACTTTATAAGTATGTTAATTAAAATATCACCACAATACAAAAACATATAAAATATTTACGTGCCTTTAAAAATAAACCACCGGTGGTATGATAGATAAAATGGAATGGAGACTTATACATATTCATAAATATGTTGGCGTATGTAGGGGTGACATTGGAACCCATGGCCATGCCCTGGAGCTGCAAGTAATAGTGATCTTCAAAAAGAAAATAATTACATCTCAAGATGATACTCAACAATTGTACAATAAATTCCCTATGTAGCGTATTATATCTCTTATCTTGACTCATCACTTTACTCACAGCACCTATGCCTGCTTCATGTGTGATAGATGTGTACAATGAAGTCACATCCAAACTAAAAAGAATTCCTTTAATACTCTCAGATGGTAGATTTTGTAATTTCACTAAAAAATCCCCAGTGTCCTTAATATAAGAGCTAGAGTTTAAATAGGGTCTTAATGCTTTATATAAAATAGACACTTTAGACAATAGAGACCCCATCCCTGCCACAATAGGGCGGCCAGGGGGGGCAGTAGCGCTCTTATGGACCTTAGGGAGGGTATATAGGACAGGGGTAATGTCCTCTGTATTTAAAAGGAACTTAGTAGTATTGTTATTAATAATGCCCAACTTGGCAGCTGTCTGTACACAAAACATAACTTCCTTTTTGATTTAAAAAAAAGGATTATAATCTAACTTTTTATAGACCTCACTGTCAGATAACTGGGTGTAAATTTCATTTACATAATACTGTTTATCTAGAAGCACCGTAGCACCGCCCTTATCAGCTCCCTTAATGATCAGTTGTTTATTCTTTTTAAGGTTATCTAGAGACTTTCTCTCCTTTACAGATAAAACACCCCTGTTATCATTGTTATGTTTGTGAGCATGATGATATTTACATAATTCCAATACATCCCTCTCTACCAATCTGATAAACGTTTATACTCCTGCATTAACCTGTACTGGTGTAAACATACTCTTTTTTTGTCAATACTAATGCCTTTAAATTTAACCGCTGTTCTTGCATATACACAGTTGAGGTTTGACCTTTGACATCACATTCAGAAATGCTAGCAAAAAAACTTTTTAATTTAACAGATATAAAGAAACAATACAGATCTTTGTGCATCTCAAACACATCACAGTCCTGCTGCGGGCAAAAAGATAGCCCCTTATCAAGTACCGACAGTTCATCATCAGAGAGTTGTACCTTGCTAAGGTTGATCAGGGTTTGCTGACACTGCGGGTTACCACCCGCTACTCCTCCATAGGTGACGGTTTCTTCTTGGGGTTTATTCCTCTTCTTCCAGCGGTGCCGCCTTCCGCCCCTGCGACAGCTTGTGTTTCCATGTTGGATTCCTCCGATGCCAAGCCAGACGAAGAACCCTGAGTGCTAGCGTGTCCGCTCATCCTATGCGCACGTCTGCGCCTGTAGCCGGAAGTACCACCGAAAGTGCCCCCAGAGCATCCCACGGAGTCTCCAGCCCAGAGATATAACGTTCCAGACACATAATCCTACTCATCACGGGCAAACTTTGTCTTCTTACGCTCCTGGATGACCCCTCTCAACTCCGCCAGCTGTGTCTCCATAGCAGAGGTAAGCTTATCCAATTCTTCCATTGGCAAATTGTCAGCAAGCTCTTTTCGCATGGCCTCAATCTGATTATTCTGATTCTCGATTTCCATCTGAAGATACTCGACTGTAAGCACCATCAGATCAAAAGAACACTTATTAAGCACCCTCTCAAATTTTTAACAGTGTTCTGTATTATCCTTCATGAGAGTGGGGTGAGTGTTCATACAAAGCCCCCTTGGGATACGCTTCACTCTATGGTACTCAGCAAGAGTCACAGCATGTAATTCAAAGGCAACATGTTTCTTTTGCAGATATTCCAGCTTTTTACTTATTGATTGAGTAGATGTAGATTTTAAAAACTCTCTAGAGCCACGGATTAAGGTAGTGATCCGTGCAGCCTCCATATCTGTGTATCTAAAAGTCTTAGGCTCCTTATCTTTATTCTGTTCCATAGTTACCCAGTGCAAGGAAAAGTGCAAAAAACTTATAGCAAAGTAACAGAGAATTCCAGCACCTGGGAACAGGGAGGTGTGCAAGCTTCCAGGATACTGCACCGTATCCAAAAATACAAAAGTCACAAAGAAGAAGCAGCACCACCTGATTATTTTTAACAGATTTATTTGTGCATGTTGCACAATATCCAAGCCAGACCAAAAAACAGCAACGTTTTGGACTCAGTCCTTAATCATGCATAGTTACACCTGGAGATCATACAGCTTAAATACACCTGTAAACCACACCCACCCAACATCATACCTGTAGCACACTGATTGTGAGTCCCCTTTAGTGGTCATTTACAAAATTACAGCAATAGATCATAAATGTCAGGTTTTAGTCTGGCTTGGATATTGTGCAACTTGCACAAATAAATCTGTTAAAAACAACCAGGTGGTGCTGCTTCTTCTTTGTGACTATAGTGATGAGGTGTGCTATCCTTGTTTTTCCAGTTTGTTGTGTCTTAGTATCTCAGAATGAGATAGATCAGATAAGTATCAGGACTAGAACCTTGAATAATCTCATATGCAAGTTAAAAAATATTCAGGTTTACAATGATGAGCATAATAAAGTGGTGCGCTAAGTCTCAGTTACATGTATTTGACATTAACAAATTGTCTAGACGTTTGGTTATATAATATATAAGATAAATATACAGAATTAGTGACTCTCTATGAATCAGTTGCCTTTCACAGGAATGACATTAGTGCATGTTGGGGTAGAGATTATATAGATGTTGAAGGGTGTGGGAGAGGTAGGATTGGGGAAGTGCTGCCAATGTTCTTATGGTATTATTGTATGTTAGGAGTAAACTATCTTAGGGAGGTAGTTATTCATAAACCTAGTTCAGTTTCATGGGGATACAGTGAGGCAGTGGGTAGAGTTTGTCCAGTGTAGATTGTTATGAACCTGGCTGTCTTGCAAGGGTTATTATATGAATAAGCCATGTATTATACCATTCTCTAACGGTTGTTTTTTCAGAGTTCAAGCATATATTCTTGTTTATCAATTGTGCTTGCTTGCATTTGGTGGTGTGTTTCTAAGTGAAGTAGTCTATCTACTTGTGATGCCCATTCCTCGACTGTAGGTGTATCACAGGATTTCCAGCGTTTAGGTATTAATGTTTTGACACTGTTTAACATCAATAGTAGCAGATCTGTGTACACTTTGTTTTCCAGTTTTGGGAGCGAGAGGAACAATAACAGTTTTCCCCATAACCTTTCTCATACTACTAATCACATCTGCCCAGAATGTATCTAGTTTAGGGCATTCCCACCAAATGTATATGGGGGTCTCCACCTGCCCACAGTCTCTCCAGAACTTGTTGTTTGCGGATTTGTATATTTTTGTAACCTGCTAGGGCTAAGGTACCACCCAGTGAGAAATTTGTAGACTCTTGTATTCTGGTAGATACAGAGGCTCTTTTAGTGATGGAAAAAGTGGTTTTCCATTCCTGGTATGAGATGTCTGTGTTCAGCTTTTTTTCCCATTGCTTAGTATACGACGGGAGCATGTGGGGGGTCATCTGCTAGTGCCAATTTATATAATAGGGAGATTGCGTGTTTGGAAGGGGCATCTTTCACACATACATTTTCAAATGCAGTCAATGGTCTTGTGAGATTCTGTCTGGGGTATGTTTCTTGTATCTCTGTCAGCTGTTTGAGTTTGTTGTCTTTGCAAAGACTATGTAGTATTCTGTCCTTGATGTGGTAAGTCCCGTTCTGTGACGTTTCAGTGATGTACCGGGATAGTGACTGATTATTACTAATAGGTATCATTGGTGTGGTTAGGGTGGATATGTGTGATGAGGTGCACAACATCTTGTCCCAGTTCTGGTAAAAATCAAGCAATAGTGGGTATTGTGTTGTGGCTGGTGGTCTTAATTTAAGGGGTAGCCAAGAGGGTGTACCTGCATTGCCCAAGTCTAGGATATAGCAATCTAATTGTATCCAGGACTGTGTGGATTGTTTGTGCACCAGTCCAATAGCCTGTGTAGTGTTATGGCTTTTTTGTAAGTTAGGATATGTGGTACTCCTAGCCCTCCTCTATCTTTAGGTAGATACATTGTTTGTTTCGCTATTCTTGGCTTGATATTTTGCCATATGTATTGTTCTTATTAAATATTGGATTTTAAGTAGATAATTTAGAGGGAGAGGTATGGGGGTAGTTTGTAATATGTACAACAGTCTTGGGAGTACATTTATTTTTATGACATTTATTCTGCCCAACCAAGAGATGGATTTACTTCTCCAGTTTTTTTATTAGGGTTTCTTCCAATCTTTTATAATTGTGACATCTCTTTTCAATTCTGGATACAAACTTTCACTGTGAAGAGGAATCACAAAACAAAGGTGCCTCCTAGTGTTATATAGTTGGTACAAATGAATAATGTGAATGCCAAAAAGATACTCACAAATAGAGCAGCACCCAGTTGTGCAAAGTCAAGCAGACTGGGAACTTGCAGTGCCCCAGCTCACGGGCATAGCATGAATATCGGTCTCTATGATGTCCTCAATGGACAGAATAAGCTCAGACTCTCAGAAAAGGAAAAAATTCCACAATTTAATGGTGTATGGTTTTTTTTACAGGCAAAAGAGCTGTTTTCTTCGGGGCATGCCCCGCAAAAGGCCCTTTTAAGGGCTGGTAAGGTAATAGAGCTGTTAACTTTTTATTTTAGAATAGGGTAGGGCATTTTTTTATTTTGGGGGGCTTTGTTATTTTTTTAGGGGGCTTAGATTAGGTGTAATTAGTTTAAAATTCTTGTATTCTTTTTTTATTTTTTGTAATTTAGTGTTTTTTCTTTGTAATTTAGTTTAGTTGATTTAATTGTAGGTAATTGTAGGTAGTTTAGTTAATTAATTTATTGATAGTGTAGTGTTAGGTTTAATTGTAACTTAGGTTAGGATTTATTTTACAGGTAATTTTGTAATTATTTTAACTAGGTAGCTATTAAATAGTTAATAACTATTTAATAGCTATTGTACCTAGTTAAAATAAATACAAAGTTGCCTGTAAAATAAATATAAATCCTATAATAGCTACAATATAATTATTCGTTATATTGTAGCTATATTAGGGTTTATTTGACAGGTAAGTATGTAGCTTTAAATAGGAATAATTTATTTAATAATAGTTCATTTATTTTGTTAGATAAAAATTATATTTAACTTAGGGGGGTGTTAGTGTTAGGGTTAGACTTAGCTTTAGGGGTTAATACATTTATTAGAGTAGCGGCGAGGTCCGGTCGGCAGATTAGGGGTTAATAAGTGTAGGTAAGGTAGCGGCGACGTTGGGGGGGCAGATTAGGGGTTAATAAATATAATATAGGTGTCGCCGATGTGACAGCAGATTAGGGGTACATAGGTATAATGTAGGTGGCGGCGGTGTACGGAGTGGCAGATTAGAGGTTAATAATAAAATGCAGGTGTCAGCGATAGCGGGGGTGGCAGATTAGGGGTTAATAAGTGTAAGGTTAGGGGTGTTTAGACTCAAGGTTCATGTTAGGGTGTTAGGTGCAGACTTAGGAAGTGTTTCCCCATAGGAAACAATGGGGCTGCGTTAGGAGCTGAACGTTGCTTTTTGCAGGTGTTAGGTTTTTTTTCAGCTCAAACTGCCCCATTGTTTCCTATGGGGATATCGTGCATGAGCATGTTTTTCAAGCTGGCCGCTACCGTAAGCAACGCTGGTATTTAGAGTTGAAGTGGCGGTAATTATGCTCTACGCTCCCTTTTTGGAGCCTAACGCAGCCCTTCAGAGAACTCTAAATACCAGCGTTATTTAAAAGGTGCGGGGGAAGAAAAACATGCATAGTTAACGCACCCCTTTGGCCGCAAAACTCTAAATCTAGCCGTGTGTTTGTCTATTGTGTATTTGTATTATCACATTTAATATTGGTATACTGTTACTGTTTTTCTATAGTCCTTGGGTGTATATGTTCATATGCATATCTATTATCACAACAAAGATTATTTTAACCCCCCTAACTGTTTTTGTGCCCCCTAGAGTCACCTTTTCATTTTAGTGTGACAGTATATCCTCTCTCTACAAATTTCTTTTTTAAAACTAAAACTTGGGTATTTTTTTTTTCCAGAATTTATTAACACTCTTTATTAACAAGTATCAATGTTACAACATCAAAGATCAAGGACATCAACAGTTATTGAATTAAAAGCAAATACAGACAATAAATGGCATGGATATTGTTATACATTGACGACAGGTAATCAGTTGAACATAAAGCATAGTCTATAGGGCAGCATCCAACAATTTAGTATATCTACCTACAAATAGGTCTCCAACCAAGGACAATAAGAGAAACAAAGAAAAACACGGACTTATGTATAAGGTTAAATGCTGCAATTGCTGAAAAAATTGTGTCGGACTGGCAAGTGAGGGGAAAAGAGGAATAAGGGAGAAAAAAAGGAAAAAGAGGGGGGAAGGAAAAGGGGAGAAGGAGGCAGAATCAAGAGCAGGAGAAAAAAGAATGGAGGAGGAGGACATGAGAACCTCGTTTCTATTCTTTATTTAATTTTTTTCCAGACTTCCCAGGTCTGATAGTGAAGATTCATCTTGTTATTGGAGGTAAAGATAGGGCACTCCATCATCTCGAGATAGGTGATAGTGATATCACTCCAGGTAGGGAGTGTAGTTTGTTTCCATAGGCAAGCAATAGCTAGTTTGACTGCCATCAATAAGTATATACTAATTAGGCCTCTGGGGGTAAGAGGAGACCCAATGGATAGAGGGAACAATACAGTTTGTGGTTTAATCCACAGATTAGGATCCAGGTCAATACATTTGCGAGAAAGCAACCCCCAAAGGGGCTGCAATATCAGACATTCCCCCCACATATGGGCAGGCGATCCCACTGCACCACAACCTCTCCAGCACAGGGGGGAATTTAGAGGGAAAATTTTGAAAAGCCTCAGGAGGGTTAGGTGCCACTGGGTGCAAACTTTAAGGTATAGTTCCAATAAGGTAATACAGTGAAGAGCTTGCTTAGTTATTAAGGTGGCCTCAGACCAATCATCTTGGGTAGCGTGAAACTCAAGGGCTCTCTTCCAAGCGATGACATGAGCAGATTTATCGTAGATAGGGGGATTAAGCATATCATGATAGGAGACTGATAAAGCTTGGGTATTTGAATCTTCAATCTTGCTACAATTCTTTCTTATCCTCATTAGTTATCCTTTCAAGAGATTGGCTACTAGCTTGTCCAGGTGACAGCTTTCTTCATGAATATAGTTGTTTCATTAACCTATTTAAAAAAAGTTCTAGTATTACTTTGATGCGCTAAAAGTACTCACTTTACTTGTAAATATTAAAATTTTTGCTGTTCATATCTTTTAGGAAGAGTTGTAATAATTCATAGTCACCCTTCCAAATGATAAAAATATCATCAATAAATCTTTTGTAGAGTACCAAGTTCACTGTATAGACTCACATATATTAAAGCCCCAAGTATATATTTGAGGTACTTGGTATTTTCATGTAATATATATACAAAAGTAACTCAACATAGTCTAACATATCTACTTACAACTGAATTTGTGATTTTTACATGCCTGGATATAAACCTTTATATATTCTGTACAGCCGATTTATGTACAAATGATGATGCTGTTTTACATTCAATGTTAGTTTTTTAGAGGCTTATCTGGTGTTTCATTTGTAATTATACTCCGATTGTAAACAGCTGCAGCTGAGTAAAAAAGAGTAGACTTAAATCTGGGGATCTCACTACTTATTGTTACTGACATGTAGATACCCTTTGATTACTACACAATCAATTTATGTTTCAGATACAGCAGTCATCTAAGTCATTTAGAGTTAATGTAAAAAACCTATAGCTTGCATATACAAATAATTCCTTTTGGGTAGTATATCTGTGTTTCATGAATATAATAGTTATGTAACCCTATCTATGTATGTATACATTTTTAGCACCTGAATGGTATTGTACTTTAACATAGTCAATATTCAAATTCAGATAAGTGCAATGGGGCATGTACCAAATCTGCAAATGTAATCATTATGCAAACACATTTTGTATTGTATTATTTAATGTTTTATTACCGGTACAAATGTTTCCACCTCAGCGTATTTTATTTTGTATAATTTTCTTGTTACACAACAGATACTGTTTTGATAGATAAGGATACTTTTATGCACAACATTTTCCAATACATGTATTTTTTCATGTATGCTTTGTGGTCCAGTTACTTCTGACCTCATTAATATGTACTTTGACTGATCTCATTGTTGTGAGCAGTATAGATTCTGTTTTTGACAGACCATTTTAATTTAATTTATCTCAGATACTAAATTATATGTACAGCTACATGCAAACATGGCTCTATGAAATATTGTATTACTTGCATCAATATCCATTGCTAGTTTCATTATACACTATCGGCTAGATTTAGAGTTTTGTCGGTAAAGACCCACGTAGCTAACGCAGCTTTTTTTCCTACCGCTGCTTCCAAACAACGCTGGTATTTAGAGTTGTCTGAAGGGCTGCGTTAGGCTCCAAAAAGGGTGCGTTGAGCCGAATTTACCGCCACTTCAACCCTCAATACCAGCGTTGCTTACAGTAGTGGTAAGCTGGCAAAACGTGCTCGTGCACGATTTCCCCATAGGAAACAATGGGGCAGTTTGGGATGAAAAAAAACCTAACACCTGCAAAAAAGCAGCGTTAAGCTCCCAATGCAGCCCCATTGTTTCCTATGGGGAAACACTTTCTAAGTCTGCACCTAACACCCTAACATGAACCCTGAGTCTAAACACCCCTAATCTTACACTTATTAACCCCTAATCTGCCGTCCCCGCTATCGCTGACACCTGCATTTTATTATTAATCCCTAATCTTCCGCTCCGGACACCGCTGCAACCTACATTATCCCTATGAACCCCTAATCTGCTGCCTCCAACATCGCCGACACCTTCATAATATTTATTAACCCCTAATCTGCCCCCCCAACATCGCCGCCACCTAACATCAAGTATTAACCCCTAATCTGCCGACCGTACCTCGCCCCTACTATAATAAATGTATTAACCCCTAAACCGCCGCACTCCTGCCTCGCAAACACTATAATAAATAGTATTAACCCCTAATCTGCCCCCCCCCCAACGTCACCGCCACCTAACTTCAAGTATTAACCCCTAATCTGCCCACCGGACCTCGCCGCTACTATAATAAATGTATTAACCCCTAAAGCTAAGTCTAACCCTAACACCCCCCTAACTTAAATATAATTTTAATCTAACAAAATAAATTAACTCTTATTAACTAAAGTCTTCCTATTTAAAACTAAATACTTACCTGTAAAATAAACCCTAATATAGCTACAATATAACAAATAATTATATTGTAGCTATTTTAGGATTTATATTTATTTTATAGGCAATTTTGTATTTATTTTAACTAGGTACAATAGATATTAAATAGTTATTAACTATTTAATAGCTACCTAGTTAAAATAATTACAAAGTTACCTGTAAAATAAAAATTCTAACCTAAGTTACAATTAAACCTAACACTACACTATCATTAAATTAATTAAATCAATTAACAACCAATACCTACAATTAAATACAATTAAATAAACTAAACTAAATTACAAAAAAACAAACAAACACTAAATTACAGAAAATAAAAAAAGATTACAAGAATTTTAAACTAATTACACCTAATCTAAGCCCCCTAATAAAATAATAATAAAAAAAATAATAAAAGTCCCTACCATATTCTACATTACCAAGTAATCAGCTCTTTTACCAGCCCTTAAAAGGGCTTTTTGCGGGGCATGCCCCAAAGTAATCAGCTCTTTTGCCTGTAAAAAAAAATACAACCCCCCCAACATTAAAACCCACCACCCACATACCCCTACTCTAACCCACCCAAACCCCCCTTAAATAAACCTAACACTACCCCCCTGAAGATCTCCCTACCTTGAGTCGTCTTCACCCAGCCAGGCCGAAGTCTTCATCCGATGGGGCAGAAGAGGACATCCAGACCGGCAGAAGTCTTCATCCTATCCGGGCAGAAGAGGACATCCTGACCGGCAGAGATCTTCATCCAAGTGGCATCTTCTATCTTCATCCATCCGGAGTGGAGCGGAGCCATCTTCTTCCCAGCTGACGCGGATCCATCCTCTTCAACCGACGCCTACTCGCCGAATGAAGGTTCCTTTAAATGACGTCATCCAAGATGGCGTCCCTAGAATTTCGATTGGCTGATAGGATTCTATCAGCCAATCGGAATTAAGGTAGGAAAAATCTGATTGGCTGATTGAATCAGCCAATCAGATTCAAGTTCAATCCGATTGGCTGATCCAATCAGCCAGTCAGACTGAGCTCGCATTCTATTGGCTGATCGGAACAGCCAATAGAATGCGAGCTCACTTCAGCCAAGACTCTAAATACCAGCGTTAGGAAGATCCCATTGAAAAGATAGGATACGCAATTGGCGTAAGGGGATCTGCGATATGGAAAGGTCGCGGCTTGAAAGTGAGCGGTACACCTTTACCTGGCCGACTCTAAATACCAGCGGGCGGCCAAAAGCAGCGTTAGGACCCCTTAACACTGCTTTTGACAGCTAATGCAGAACTCTAAATCTAGGCGTATGTGTGTCAAGATTAGTGTTAACATACCTAGTTTACAAATAAGGAATGTAGAGTTTGATTAGACCTGTGGATTCTTTTTTCCTCTTTACATTTGTCTTTTATACGAGTTTTGAGTTATGAGTGAAAAAGCTTCATAACGTTGCTTTTTCACTACCGCTGCTATTATGAGTCTTGTAGGTTCAGCTGTACCGCACACTTTTTTGGCCGTCATGCAACGTAACTACCGCACTTTTTAAAAAGTCCTTTTCAATGGGACTTCCATAGCGCCAGTATTACGAGTTTGCCTGTCTGGCCAAAAAGTGAGCGGTACCGCCTATAACTACAAGATCTGTACCATAAACTGAAAGTCAGTAGTTATGGGTTTTACGTTACAAAGCTGTACCATAAAACTCATAGCTAAAGTGTTACAAAGTACACTAACACCAATAACCTACCTAATAACCCCTAAACCGAGACCCTCCCACATTGCAAACACTAAAATGAAATTATTAACCCCTAATCTGCCGCTACCGACATCGCTGCCACTATAACCTCTACACCGCCGTACTCCCGCATTGCAAACACTAGTTAAATATTAACCCCTAATCTTCTGCACCCAATGTCTACATACACTTATTAACCCCTAATCTGCTGTCCCTAACATCTCCGCAACCTACATTACTGTTATTTACCCCTAATCTGCTACCCCCAAAATTGCTGCCACCTAACTACACTTATTAACCCCTAATCTGCTGCCCCCAATGTCGCCACCACTATACTAAAGTTATTAACCCCTCAACCTAAGTCTAACCCTAATCCTAACGTAACCCTAACACCCACTAACTTTAACATAATTATAATAATTACAAATAAATATTACAATTAATACCTAAATTATTCCTATTTAAAACTAAATACATACTTACCCGTAAAATAAAACCTAAGCTAGTTACAAAATAACTAATAGTTACATTGTAGCTATCTTAGGTTTTATTTTTATTTTACAGGTAAGTTTGTATTTATTTTAACTAGGTAGAATAGTTAGTAAATAGTTATTAACTATTTACTAGCTACCTAGTTAAAATAAATACAAAGTTACCTGTAAAATAAAACCTAACCTGTCTTGCACTAAAACCTAACATTACACTAAAATTAAATAAATTAAATTAACAAAATACATTTATCTAAATTATAGAAAATAATAAATACTAAATTACACAAAATAAAAAAGAAATGATCAAATATAACATAACTAATTACACCTAATCTAATAGCCCTATCAAAATAGAAAAGTCCCCCCAAAATAAAAAAATACCCTAGCCTACACTAAACTGCCAATGGCCCTTAAAAGGGCCTTTTGCGGGGCATTGCCCCAAAGAAATCAGCTATTTTACCTGTAAAAAAAAATTACAAACAACCCCAGTAAAACCCAGCACCCACACAACCAACACCCCCCCAAAAAAAACCTATGCTCCCCATTGTCCTGAAAAGGGCATTTGGATGGGCATTGCCCTTAAAAGGGCATTTAGCTCTTTTATGTTACCCAAAGTCCCTAATCTAAAAATAAAACCCACCCAATAAACCCTTAAAAAAACCTAACACTAACCCCCGAAGATCCACTTACAGTTTTTGAAGACTGGACATCCATCCTCAATGAAGTTGGGAGAAGTCTTCATCCAAGCGGCAAGAAGTCCTCAACGAAGCCAGGAGAAGTCTTCATCCAAGCGGCAACTTATATCTTCATCCTTCCGATGCGGAGCGGCTCCATCTTCAAGACATCCGGCGCGGAGCATCCTCTTCTTTCGATGGTTCTTGAAGAATGAAGGTTCCTTTAAATGACGTCATCCAAGATGGCATCTCTTGAATTCTGATTGGCTGATAGAATTCTATCAGCCAATCGGAATTAAAGGGTAAAAAATCCTATTAACTGATGCAATCAGCCAATAGGATTGAGCTTCAATCCTATATGCTGACCCAATCAGCCAATGGGATAGAGCTTGCATTCTATTGGCTGTTCCAATCAGCCAATAGAATGCAAGTTCAATCCTATTGGCTGATTACATCAGCCAATAGGATTTTACACCCTTTAATTCCGATTGGCTGATAGAATTCTATCAGCTAATCGGAATTCAAGGGATGCCATCTTGGATGACGTAATTTAAAGGAACCTTCATTCTTCAAGAACCATCGAAAGAAGAGGATGCTCCGCGCCGGATGTCTTGAAGATGGAGCCTCTCCGCGTCGGAATGTTGAGGATAGAAGATGCCATCTGGATGAAGACTTCTGATCGCCTGGAGGACGACTTCTTGCCACTTGGATCAAGACTTCGTCTTCAAAAACTGTAAGTGGATCTTCGGGGGTTAGTGTAAGGTTTTTTTAAGGGTTTATTGGGTGGGTTTTATTTTTAGATTAGGGACTTTGGGAAACGTAAAAGAGCTAAATGCCCTTTTTAGGGCAATGCCCATCCAAATGCCCTTTTCAGGGCAATGGGGAGCTTAGGTTTTTTAGGTAGGTTTTTTTGGGGGGTTGTGTGGGTGTTGTGATTTACTGTTGGGGGGTTGTTTGTATTTTTTTTACAGTTAAAAGAGCTGATTTCTTTGGGGCAATGCCCTGCAAAAAGGCCCTTTTAAGAGCCATTGGCAGTTTAGTGTAGGCTAGGTTTTTTTATTTTGGGGGGGCTTTTTCATTTTGATAGGGCTATTAGATTAGGTATAATTAGTTTAAATATTTGATCATTTCTTTTTTATTTTGTGCAATTTAGTGTTTATTATTTTCTGTAATTTAGATAAATGTATTTAATTTTAGTGTAATGGTAGGTTTTAGTGTAAGACAGGTTAGGTTTTATTTTACAGGTAAGTTTGTATTTATTTTAACTAGGTAGCTAGTAAATAGTTAATAACTATTTACTAACTAGTCTAGCTAGTTAAAATAAATACAAACTTACCTGTAAAATAAAACCTAAGATAGCTATTGTTATATTGTAGCTAGCTTAGGGTTTATTTTACAGGTACTTAGTCTTAAATAGGTATTAGGGTTAGGGTTAGACTTAGGGTTAGGTTTAGGGGTTAATATATTTATTTAGTGTTAGTGAAGTGGGAGGCCAGAGGTTTAGGGGTTAATAACTTTAGTATAGTGATGGCGGCAACGTTGGGGTGGCAAATTAGGAGTTAATAAGTGTAGGTAGGTGGCGGCGATGATGGGGGCGGCAGATTAGGGGTTAATAAGTGTGGGTAGGTGTCGGCGATGTCGGGGGCAGCAGATTAGGAGTTAATAAGCGCAGGTAGGTGGCAGAGATGTCGGGGGGGGGGCAGATTAGGTGTTAATAAGTGTAATGTAGGTGTCGGCGATGTCGGGGGCGGCAGATTAGGGGTGTTTAGACTCGGGGTTTATGTAAGGGTGTTAGGTTTGAACATACATTTTCTTTCCCCATAGGAATCAATGGGGCTGTGTTACGAAGCTTTAAGCTCCCTTATTGCAGATATTAGGCTTTTTTTTAGCCGGCTCTCCCCATTGATGTCTATGGGGAAATCGTGCACAAGCACGTAAAACCAGCTCAAAGCAGTGCTGGTATTTGTGTGTGGTATAGAGCTCAACACTGCCATATTGCCCCCAAACACAGGTTTTTGGAAAACCTGTAATAGCAGCGCTATTAAAGGTGAGCGGTGGAAATAACTTGCAAGTTATTACCAAGCCACTCATAACGCAAAACTCTTTATCTGGCCGTGTTTGTTAAAATTATTGTGCAAAATGTTTGAGTATTATGTAAAAATGAGTCTTATAGGTTGGCCAACCTTATAATCTAGATAATCTTAAATAGGTCTTATATTGGTTTCTTTCATACCAGTATCAGTGGTATCAATATTTGAGAAATTTCAACAAGGCAACATTTGACAAATTTCAAAAAAGTGATTTTTAAAACCCACAGTTAATTGATAGGATGTTGGTCTAATCAGGAGTTAAAACTGTATACTAAAATTAAGATTGTATCAACAAAATAGTATTTTTCAAACACAATTTATAAAATATCTAAAAAAAAAGGCAGTTTTGCTCAAAAACGTGATTAATAGTCCATCTTGGGATAACCCTTAGGTAGTGCCCAAACTGAGAGTCTAAGATGTTTATAAGTAATTTTCTTGTGTGATGTGGGATCTGGATTCCTCTCCTAGAATGTTCCGCTCTGTTACAAGTACTTCATGCAGCTGGAGAAAGTGAGTTTCTAACTTTGTCTCTAGCTGTTGTAGTAGGAGAATGACCGCCACCATTTTAGATAAGGATCAGCTTTAGTGTGAATTGGTTATACTTTTAGACAGTTAGTAGTATATGCCAGGCGTTGTTACTTTGTCTATCGGTATAGGTACTCACTGCAAAATTTACTGCCACATGTATATCACTTGTAAATCGAGCTGTCGAATGACTCTCTGATCTATATTGTGTAATGCCACATGGTTGTCCCAAAGCAAGAGAGTGAGATCACTGTCATATATCCACTCTTCCAACCCTTCCAAAGCTCAGTGACTGAAGCTACTCTCTCTGAAGTATAAATTATAGAAAGCTGGTTATAATTTCTATGGTTAATTGCTGTTATAGGGTATATAAGATTAGGAGCTTCATCAAGACGCCTCTTGCTTCTTTGGTAGCTAGCTCCGCTCCCCCCCTGTACAAGGTTTTAAGAACAGAGTCAATGTCGTCAATACGTTTGTGATTTCTCACTGAACTTAGTACACTTAGATTAAGTCTATGGGCAACACAGAGGACACCAATTATGTGTGCAGCTCTTTGTCTTAGCCTCTGGACTAGGCCATACTCTGAACCAATCATGCTTGTAGCAGCATCTGTGCCATCCGCAATGAGCTTGTTGGATGTAAGCCAATCTAAAAGTCCATATAATTCCAGCATCCATGTGTTTAAATAACCGTCTGTTGCCAGAAAAACTTCTTTTAGACCATTGCTTTTAAATACCTTACATAAAATGATAAGCTCTTCTACACCAGCTCTGCCGGTTGAGCTATCAAGCATCAAACTTACATATTTAGCCTCTTTGAGCTCATAGATGAGTTATTTTCTAATTGCAGCTGCGATGCTTGATATAAACTCTGCATTTTTTTTCAGTTTTGTATTCATCCCTCAATTGAACACCCAATTTGCCATTTAACTCCAAGTGTCCTTCAAAATCTTTAAAATGCCTGTTGTTTTTTGTTATATAATAGGCAACAGAGAAAAGTTTTTTTCTTTTATGCAAATAGCCAATGAGCTATTCTGTGGAACTAACTGTGGATTTTTAGCTCAAGTGTTGTTGGGATTTTCCATGTTTCTTGAAGGTCTCCAACTTTATAGTATCCTATAAAGCCTTTTTTTAACAACTTTGGAGTTCTGATCTGAAATTGTAGGAAAACAAGTGCATATTTATCAGATTGCAGTACCAGATGATTTATCATATTGAAGCCATGGCAGTTGCCTGCACCACTCTTCCTTGAATTTCATTTTTCCTATTACCTTCTGGCTTGTTGAAGAGGAGGCTTCTATAACCCAATTCCTGACGATTTCACTTGTTTTGCAAAAGGCAAGGTGTTAACCAAGTTCTGCCTCCTTCATCTGGTTTGCAGAGGGTAAGGCATCAAACATGATTACTGACTCTTCCACCTGTTTTACAGAGGACAAGGCATCAACCACAGTTCATGGTTCATGCAGTTCGCTTCTTTTCAGGGTTCCACTTTCAGCTTGTCTCTTTGTGGAAGAATTCACCATAACAAAATGACAGTGGTTCCCAGTTTTTGCTGCACACTTGGAGGCCTATCTATCAAAGTGTCAACCACAAATATGCAGGAATTCCGCATCGTAATTGTTGTGAGATTGATCCAACCTAGTTATCAAAGCCTCAAGACCGGCAAATGTTGAAATTTGTGACGTAACATACGATCCACCGGTCTCAATCCGACGCAGATCGATGCTTTCATCATTACAGATGTTCCAAATTCACCTTCGGCTCTATTTGACCCTTTTTCCCATTTATCAAACTCCTAACAGGTACGCACAAGGCTATTTTCTAACCACCACCCTTGAGGCCGCGAATGCCATTGAAATCAATGGGAGTATGAAAGCACAGAAAGCATATGTTCAATGCTACAAGAGAATGAAGCATACCCCATTGATTGCTATGGTAGAAAAAAAGTTATGTTTACACCTAACACCCTAACATAAACCCTGAGTCTAAACACCCCTAATCTGCCGCCCCCGACATCGCCGACACCTACATAATGTTATTAACCCCTATTCCGCCGCTCCCTGACCCCGCCACAACCTAAATAAACTTATTAACCCCTAAACCTCTGGCCTCCCACATCACCACCACTAACTAAACCTATTAACCCCTAAACCGTCAGCCCCCCACATTGCAAAAAACGAACTTAAGGTATTAACCCCTAAACCTAACAACCCCTTAACTTTAAATTAAAATTACAACATCCTATCATCAAATAAATTAAAACTTACTTGTAGAATTAAAAGAAACTAATTTTAAACTATTAATTAACCTACTCTAACTATTATACTAAAATTACATTAAACTACCAATTAAATAAAATAAATTACATATTAAAAAACCTAACTCTACTAAAATTATTTAAATCTACAATTAAAGATTATTACAAAGTCCTAAAGTACAACCCCCCCCCACTAAGTTACCAAATAAAACAAACACTAAACTACTAAAAATAACAAACCAAATTATCAAGAATAAAAAAATGTACACCTAATCTAATAGCCCTATCAAAATAAAAAAGCCCCCAAAAATAAAAAAAAACCCTAGCCTACAATAAACTACCAATGGCCCTTAAAAGGGCCCTTTGTGGGGCATTGCCCAAAAAGATATCAGCTCTTTTACCTGTAAAAAAATACAAACACCCCCTCAACAGTAAAACCCACCACCCAACCAACCCCCCCAAATAAAAACTCTAACTCTAAAAAAACCTAAGCTACCCATTGCCCTGAAAAGGGCATTTGTATGGGCATTGCTCTTGTACATTGCCCAGACCCTAATCTAAAAATAAAACCCCACCCAAAAAACCCTTAAAAAAACCTAACACTAACCCCCGACGATCCACTTACGGTTGTTGAAGTCCCGTTTGAAGGATCCATCCAGCCGGCGAAGTCATCATCCAGGTGGCAAGAAGTCTTCATCCAGGCAGCCTTTTCTATCTTCATCCTGCCGGCGAAGTCTTCATCCAGACGGCCTCTTCTATCTTCATCCAGCCAGCGAAGTCTTCATCCAGACGGCCTCTTCTATCTTCATCCAGCCGGCACGGAGCGGGTCCATCCTGAAGACATCCAATGCGGAGCTCCTCTTCTTACGGTCTCTGCCGTAAACTGAAACTTCAATGCAAGGGACGCAATTCAAGATGGCGTCCCTTGCATTTCTATTGGCTGATTTGAGTGTTAAATTCAAATCAACCAATAGGATGCAAGCTTCTGAAATCCTATTGGCTGTTCCAATCAGCCAATAGGATGAGAGCTACTGAAATTCTATTGGCTTATTCATTTGTTTTTTTATTTTTGGGGGGCTTTCTTATTTTGATACGGCTATTAGATTAGGTGTAAAAAACTTTTATTTTTGATAGTTTGGTTTGTTATTTTTCGTAATTTAGTGGGGTTTTTGTAACAGTGGTTTTTTGTTGTTGGAATTTAGTACTTTTAATAAGGTTTAATTGTATAGTTAAATAATTTTAGTGGGGTTAGGTTTTTTTAATATGCTATAGAACTAAATTGTTTAAAATTACATGCCCTACCTGAATAATGAAAGTTTGTTTTGGACTAGACTATCTCTTTAAGTAAAGAGCAAAATGTATCACCCTGTAGTTCAGATAGGTGACTATTCACAGTAGGGGCATGAAATGTGCACACTTGTGTATCTGCTTACGAAATGGCTTCAAATTGTGTTGGATCTCCGGAATATATAGGATTACTAGAGAGCGTTTTGTATATATACATTTATATTTATATCAATATGCAGATAGTGTTAGTCACTCGTCTTAACACCCATATACTTGTGAACCCTTATCTATCCCCCACCTATTTCTATGTGCAGGTAAATTACTTTTTGCTAACCTTTATTGAGAATGAGATATCAATGGCACTCAGACTTTTTAAGTTGTATTTTCCTTTAAGCATCACTAGGACTTTTAACTGTGCATATTTCTTTAAGATGGAGGTGTGTAAAGTGTGTATTTAAGGAGGATGTAACTTAGCTGATAGTATCCCTGACGAAGTGCCGATTGCGTCAGGAAATGTGTGGAATTGTAGCTGTGGTGTGTGGAGTGGTGTATCCTGTTGTGTTTTTACTTGAAGAAAATAAAGCATTGGATGTTTTAACTTGTAAGCAGGTCTCGGATCGTTCATCACCTCTTATCGTTGTTGTACAAAATGTTATATACAAAGAGCCAACAATACAAAAACAAGGTTTTATACACACAGAGCCACTAATAAAAAAGGCCAAGATTTTATAAACACAGAGCCATTATTAACAGGCTAATATTTCATACACACGGAGCCAAAAATAAAACAGGCCATGATTTTATACACACAGAGCCACTAAAACAGAAAAGACCAACATTTTAGATACACAGAACCAATAATAAAATGATCAAGGTTTTATACCTATAAAAAACAGCAAAAAAAAAACTGTCCAAGCTTTTATATGCACAGAGCCAATAAACTCATTTTACACACAAACACACACACAGAGCCATTAATAAAACAGGCCAAGATTTTACACACACTGAACAACTAATAAAACAGGCCAAGATTTTACACACACTGAGCAACTAATAAAACAGGCCAAGATTTAATGCACACAGAGCTACTAAAAACAAAATAACATTTACTACCTGCTTATGTTCACAGATGGCATTCAGATCTAAATATGGATATAGCCCTGGAGGACTGGGGAAAAATCTTCCTCATGCACAAAAAGTGCTAAATCTCCGCTAATACGCAAGAGATGAACTTTAAGTTTATTTCTCGCTGGTATCTGACCCCCACCAGATTGAAGCAAATTTATAAAAGCGTTGACAATAAATTTTGGAGGGGATGTGGTGAGGAAGCCGACCTCTTGCACATTTGGTGGAGGTGCGATAGAATCGCCCCTTTCTGGAACGAGGTTATCGCATACATCAGGGATACATTCTCAGTGAAGTTGCCTCTCAGACCGGACATTTTATTATTTCATTCTCTGCCCAGGGTGGAGGATACTGCCATGCAATTGCTCCTGCTGACATTCTTGAATAGCGCTAAGTCTCTTGTCCCCCAGAGGTGGAAATCAACTTCAATACCCACGCTAGATCATTGGAAGTCCCAGGTGACTCTTTCTTTAAAATTAGATAGAAGACATTTTTGGGAATCAGGCAAAGCAGTGACACATGAGCTGAATATGATTAGATGGAGGGAGGCCATGAGAGGAGATAGTGTGTAGGCCTTGCTGCACCGGGATGTGTTCTCTGCTTCCCACTTCTTTCGTCCTTCTTTCCATACTGACTGCCTGCTTTGGTGTCTTTGCTGCTACCTCTCCTCTTCTCCCCTTCTATACCCTCCACCACCCCCCCCCTTTTTTTTCTCCCCCTTTTCCCGTCTCATTTACCCATCCAATACTTATTTGCATATAAGACTTTTATATAGGATCCTAGAAAATATCATAAGATAGCACCTTGAATTCTAGACCACTGATTTCCTTTCTGATCACAACTCTTGTTTTCACATAACATTATTCTATGTGGTTTGGTTTCCTTTATGTTCCAAGTTATTGTTATAAACTAAAGAAAGAAAGAAAGTAAAAAAGAGAAAAAAAGAGTGAAAGATCACGGAGACAGAGAGAAAAAAAAATTGATTGACTTTTGGCGCAAATAGTGCATATATGTTTTGCTTATTGTACAATTAGTCGAGATATAATTATGTAACATTTATTTGTACTTACTTTGTATCTTTCTCTCTTCAGTTTTATTTTAATAAAGCTCTTTTGAAGAAAAAAGAAAAAAAATAACAAGACAAAATGTTATATTCACGGAGCCAACAATACAAAATACCAAGGTTTTATATACACAGAGCCACTTATAAGACTGAGATTTTATACACACAGAGTCATATGCACACACACACACACACAGCCATTAACAAAATAGGTCAAGATTTCACACACACTGAGCTACTAATAAAACAGACCGATTTTACACACAAAGAGCCACTAATGAAACAGGTCAAGATTTCAGACACACAGAGCCATGAATAAAACAGGCTGTGATTTTATACACACAGAGCTACTAAGAAAACTGGCCAATATTTTATACATACAGAGCCACTAAAAAAACAGGCCAATATATTATACACACAGATCCACTAAATTAAACGGTTAAGAGGGGCAAAGCTAGCAAGCAATAGAGATGGCCGCTCATTAGGTGAGCTCCGTAGCTCCACAAAGAGCCTCAAAATGAGCCATCGATATTAGGAAAGGAGACAGGAGATCTCCTGCAAGAAGAGATGGGAATATCTAAGAAGAGGACATCACACAACAGGCACTGCCAGCAAACCAATCCCCAGAATAAAGTGGGAGCTTTGAGACCGGAGCCTCATCGGACACTTGCCTATTTCCTGATAAGGAGCCTCTCATATACCTCCCTCCTAGAAGGATCGGTTAAAATGTACTGACAGCACCAGAGACCCGCAGACACTCAATACGGCAGTGATATACTGCTAATGCAGCTACTCAACGGTGGAGCCGCCAGACCTGCAGAAACAGGAGGTTCAGAGGATCACATATAAGATATATTGTGATATGGTACTCTGCATTGCTTTTGCAATGTTAAATGCCGACATCATATGCTGTCGGCATTTAGCGATGTCGGGCATGTAGCGATAAAGCGGATCATTTCCCCCGACAGTTAATAAATCTACCCTATAGTATTCACCAAGGTGCGATGTCTGATATTGGAGTTCTGCAGGTTATAGTGTCTTACCAATCTACACCATATCACTTACTAATAACTCATTACATGTCACTTTTATCAGCCTCAAGCAAAGGAACAGCATATTATGAGCTATGTTTTAGGGCATTTCATATAATCTATGGGCTTATAAATATAGGACAGCTGCACTAAATAAATATTTTTTACCTTGAAAGTAGAATATCCTCCAACTGAAGACATTACTGCCTTGTTAAAGAATCCTTGCTAAATTATAAGAGAAAGACATATCACAAGCAGCAAAAGCAGGTTTAAACATTAAGCCTATATTTATAAATCTTTATAAAGCCTTACCTCACACATTTGTATTTACAAGTATATTGCCTAAAATAGGTGCACAGAAATAAGAAACATACAAAAAAGCTGGGATCATCCACACTGTCTGTGAGCAGTGTCTCCTCAAACACAGCCTAAGACACCATTGCTACCATCACAACCAAGAGCAACATTTTCATCCTCTGAATCAGACTCATATGGAGAACAGCCAGTTGTTTCTGTATCTACATTTGTACTTTATACCATTGAAGAAGCCAATCAGATTCAAGTTCAATCCGATTGGCTGATTGGATCAGCCAATCGGATTGAACTTCAATCCGATTGGCTGATTCCATCAGTCAATCAGAATTTTCCTACCTTAATTCCGATTGGCTGATAGAATCCTATCAGCCAATCGGAATTCGAGGGACGCCATCTTGGATGACGTCCCTTAAAGGAACCTTCATTCGTCGTCTAGTCGTCGGAAGAAGAGGATGGATCTGCGCCGGAGGTCTTGAAGATGGAGCCGCTCGTCGTCGGATGGAGAACATAGAAGATGCCGCTTGGATGAAGATGTCTACCGGTCTGGATCTCCTCTTCTGCCCGGATAGGATGAAGACTTCTGCCCGATGATGGACTTCTTCAGCCGCCGCTTGGATCAAGACTTCAGCCGGAGGATGGACGTCTTCAGCCCCCGCTTGGGCTTGGATCAAGACTTCAGCCGGAGGATGGATGTCTTCAGCCACCGCTTGGGCTTGGATCAAGACATCGGAGCCTGCACCGATCGGTGATACCCGGCGTGGTGAAGATAAGGTAGGAAGATCTTCAGGGGCTTAGTGTTAGGTTTATTTAAGGGGGGTTTGGGTTAGATTAGGGGTATGTGCGTGGTGGGTTGTAATGTTGGGGGGGGGGTATTGTATGTTTTTTTTTCCAGACAAAAGAGCTGTTTTCTTTGGGGCATGCCCCACAAAAGGCCCTTTTAAGGGCTGGTAAGGTAAAAGAGCTTTTCTATTTTTATTTTAGAATAGGGTAGGGCATTTTTTTATTTTGGGGGGCTTTGTTATTTTATTAGGGGGCTTAGAGTATGTGTAATTAGCTTAAAATTGTTGTAATATTTTTCTAATGTTTGTAAATATTTTTTTATTTTTTGTAACTTAGTTCTTTTTTTATTTTTTGTACTTTAGTTAGTTTATTTAATTGTATTTATTTGTAGGTATTGTATTTAATTAATTTATTGATAGTGTAGTGTTAGGTTTAATTGTAGATAATTGTAGGTATTTTATTTAATTAATTTATTGATAGTGTAGTGTTAGGTTTAATTGTAACTTAGGTTAGGATTTATTTTACAGGTAATTTTGTAATTATTTTAACTAGGTAACTATTAAATAGTTATTAACTATTTAATAGCTATTGTACCTGGTTAAAATAAATACAAAGTTGCCTGTAAAATAAATATTAATCCTAAAATAGCTACAATATAATTATAATTTATATTGTAGCTATATTAGGATTTATTTTACAGGTAAGTATTTAGCTTTAAATAGGAATAATTTATTTAATAAGATTGAATTTATTTCGTTAGATAAAAATTATATTTAACTTAGGGGGGTGTTAGTGTTAGGGTTAGACTTAGCTTTAGGGGTTAATACATTTAATAGAGTAGCGGCGAGGTCCGGTCGGCAGATTAGGGGTTAATACTTGAAGTTAGGTGTCGGTGATGTTAGGGAGGGCAGATTAGGGGTTAATACTATTTATTATAGGGTTATTGAGGCGGATTAGGGGTTAATAACTTTATTAGAGTAGCGGTGAGGTCGGGTCGGCAGATTAGGGGTTAATTATTGTAGGTAGGTGGCGGCGACGTTTTGGGGGGCAGATTAGGGGTTAATAAATATAATATAGGGGTCGGCGGTGTTAGGGGCAGCAGATTAGGGGTACATAAGGATAACGTAGGTGGCGGCACTGTGCGGTCAGCAGATTAGGGGTTAATAATTGTAGGTAGGTAGCAGCAACGTTGTGGGGGGCAGATTAGGGGTTAATAAATATAATATAGGGGTCGGCGGTGTTAGGGGCAGCAGATTAGGGGTACATAAGGATAACGTAGGTGGCGGCGCTGTGCGGTCGGCAGATTAGGGGTTAAAAAAATTTAATAGAGTGGCGGCGATGTGGGGGGACCTCGGTTTAGGGGTACATAGGTAGTTTATGGGTGTTAGTGTACTGTAGAGCACAGTAGTTAAGAGCTTTATGAACCGGCGTTAGCCCAGAAAGCTCTTAACTCCTGGCTTTTTTCTGTGGCTGGAGTTTTGTCGTTAGATTTCTAACGCTCACTTCAGCCAAGACTCCAAATACCGGCGTTAGAAAGATCCCATTGAAAAGATAGGATACGCAAATGGCGTAAGGGGATCTGCGGTATGGAAAAGTCGCGGCTGGAAAGTGAGCGTTAGACCCTTACCTACACGACTCTAAATACCAGCGGTAGCCCAAAACCAGCGTTAGGAGCCTCTAACGCTGGTTTTGACGGCTGACGCAGAACCCTAAATTTAGGCGTAAGTTAGATAGTACTAACCCTGATGTCTGAGTTGCAAAGAACACTTTAAAGTCAGTTTGGAACGTTATTAGGATTTTTGGTCTACATGACCCCTGGACGATTGCTACCCTGACAAAAAAATGTTACCTTCTTTTCTAATCCAAACAAAACTTACTCTAGAATTGACCATATCTTGACTGACCATATAATCCATTCTTCTGTTTTAGAAACTGCTATTCTACATACTACCTGGTAAGACCATTCGATGGTAAAATGCAAACTAGAATGGCCCTCAGCCCTACTTAAGGACTATGTATGGAGATTGGATGAACCACTCCTATTGGACCCTGAAATTAACTTTACAATAACAACAGAAATAAAAGATTTTTCTCTTTACAATAACATCAAGGACATTGATCCCGGTGTATTATGGGAAACACAAAAAAGCTATGTAAGAGGGGTTTTAATGAAAACTGTGGCTACTAGGAAAAGCATATGTAGAGAGGAATACAAACATGTTGCCAAGGAAATATCTCACCTTGACTATTTACATAAACTATGCCCCCCTAGATAAAACAATTTTACAACAACTAACATTTTATAGAGATAAAATGAACACGTTCCTTGATATTAATATACTAAAAACGGCCCTTTTACTAAAACAAAAAGTGCAATGTTTGCAGATGATATTTTTTTGATGTTATTGTCCCTACAAGGATCACTCACATCGGAACTAGACAAACTGAAACGATGGAGCAATATCACATTTTTAAATCAATTTAAAAAAATCAGATTTACTCCCAGTGAATTTATCACCTTCAGAAGTTTCTATAATTAAGAATAGTTGTGCATTCAACTTCCAATCATAGTCAATTAAATACCTAGGTACATATATATCCCCTCATGATGATAAACTACTCACTCTTATTTACACAAAAGTAATATCTGATATTTCAAGACTAACCTCATCATGGATATCTAAAAACATATCCTGGATTGATAGAATAAATACTATAAAAATTATGATTTTGCCTAAGGTGCTTTATGTTTTGCAGACCCTACACCTCCCCTAGACGGATATTTACATACAAAAAATGCATATAATTATAAATATCTATATCTGGAACAACAATCTATCACATATAAGTAAACAAGCAATGTATGCACCTAAAGAAAGGAGAGGCCTAGGCGTTCCTAACCTAGAGCTATATTAAAAAGCGGTATCACTACAGAGAATTGTAGCATAGAGTAGATATAATATATCTGGTAATAAACACTGGATTCAAATTGAAAATTATTTATCTGACCACCCTCAATTAGGGGGACACCTTCACAGTTGGCTTTGCTTTGCAATATGGTAATACCAATGATTCTCGAGACATTAACAGATTGGAATTACATTCTGAATAACACACAGGGCATTTAATCTCCCTACTTCCCTTTAACACCTATTATTACAAATCCTGAATTTGTGGAAGGATTAGATCATACATCCACCTAAGACCTATGTACAGTATAGGCAGACTTATACCAATTTCTTCTCTATTAAATACAAAGAAACTAAATCACAAGCAGGACATAGAACAAATAGGAGGAGGCTTTATAAACCATTGGTTACACTATCACCAATGTAATCACTATCGGCTAGATTTGGAGTTTTGTCGGTAACGACCCGAAAAACTAACGCCGGCTTTTTTCTGGCCGCACCATAAAAATAACTCTGGTATTGAGAGTCCACATAAAGGCTGCGTTAGGCACCTAACACTCTAACATGTACCCCGAGTCTAAACACCCCTAACCTTACACTTATTAACCCCTAATCTGCCGCCCCCGCTATCGCTGACACCTGCATTTTTTTTTAACCCCTAATCTGCCGCTTCGTAAACCGCCGCTACTTACATTATCCCTATGTACCCCTAATCTGCTGCCCCTAACACCGCCGACCCCTATATTATATTTATTAACCCCTAATCTGCCGCCCTCAACGTCGCCTCCACCTGCCTACACTTATTAACCCCTAATCTGCTGAGCGGACCGCACCGCTATTATAATAAAGTTATTAACCCCTAATCCGCCTCACTAACCCTATAATAAATAGTATTAACCCCTAATCTGCCCTCCCTAACATCGCCGACACCTAACTTCAATTATTAACCCCTAATCTGCCGACCGGAGCTCACCGCTATTCTAATAAATGGATTAACCCCTAAAGCTAAGTCTAACCCTAACACTAACACCCCCCTAAATTAAATATAATTTTAATCTAACGAAATTAATTAACTCTTATTAAATAAATTATTCCTATTTAAAGCTAAATACTTACCTGTAAAATAAACCCTAATATAGCTACAATATAAATTATAATTACATTGTAGCTATTTTAGGATTAATATTTATTTTACAGGCAACTTTGTAATTATTTTAACCAGGTACAATAGCTATTAAATAGTTAAGAACTATTTAATAGTTACCTAGTTAAAATAATTACAAAATTACCTGTAAAATAAATCCTAACCTAAGTTACAATTAAACCTAACACTATATTATCATTAAATAAATTAATTAAAATACCTACAATTACCTACAATTAAACCTAACACTACACTATCAATACATTAATTAAATACAATATCTACAAATAACTACAATGAAATAAACTAACTAAAGTACAAAAAATAAAAAAGAACTAAGTTACAAAAAATAAAAAAATATCTACAAACATAAGAAAAATATTACAACAATTTTAAACTAATTACACCTACTCTAAGCCCCCTAATAAAACAACAAAGCCCCCCAAAATAAAAAATGCCCTACCCTATTCTAAATTACTAAAGTTAAAAGCTCTTTTACCTTACCAGCCCTGAACAGGGCCCTTTGCGGGGCATGCCCCAAGAAGTTCAGCTCTTTTGCCTGTAAAAAAAAACATACAATACCCCCCCAACATTACAACCCACCACCCACATACCCCTAATCTAACCCAACCCCCCCTTAAATAAACCTAACACTAAGCCCCTGAAGATCATCCTACCTTGTCTTCACCTCACCAGGTATCACCGATCCGTCCTGGCTCCAAAATCTTCATCCAACCCAAGCAGGGGGTTGGCGATCCATCATCCGGTGGCTGAAGAGGTCCAGAAGAGGCTCCAAAGTCTTCATCCTATCCGGGAAGAAGAGGCGATCCGGACCGGCAACCATCTTGATCCAAGCGGCATCTTCTATCTTCATCCGATGACGACCGGCTCCATCCTGAAGACCTCCACCGCGGACCCATCTTCTTCCGGCGACGTCCAACTGAAGAATGACGGTTCCTTTTAAGGGACGTCATCCAAGATGGAATCAGCCAATCAGAATCAAGTTCAATCCGATTGGCTGATCCAATCAGCCAATCAGATTGAGCTCGCATTCTATTGGCTGTTCCGATCAGCCAATAGAATGCAAGCTCAATCTGATTGGCTGATTGGATCAGCCAATCGGATTGAACTTGATTCTGATTGGCTGATTCCATCAGCCAATCAGAATATTCCTACCTTAATTCCGATTGGCTGATAGAATCCTATCAGCCAATCGGAATTCGAGGGACGCCATCTTGGATGACGTCCCTTAAAGGAACCGTCATTCTTCAGTTGGACGTCGCCGGAAGAAGATGGGTCCGCGGTGGAGGATGAAGATAGAAGATGCCGCTTGGATCAAGATGGTTGCCGGTCCGGATCGCCTCTTCTTCCCGGATAGGATGAAGACTTTGGAGCCTCTTCTGGACCTCTTCAGCCACCGGATGATGGATCGCCAACCCCCGCTTGGGTTGGATGAAGATTTTGGAGCCAGGACGGATCGGTGATACCTGGTGAGGTGAAGACAAGGTAGGATGATCTTCAGGGGCTTAGTGTTAGGTTTATTTAAGGGGGGTTTGGGTTAGATTAGGGGTATGTGGGTGGTGGGTTGTAATGTTGGGGGGGGGTATTGTATGGTTTTTTTTTACAGGCAAAAGAGCTGAATTCTTGGGGCATGCCCCGCAAAGGGCCCTGTTCAGGGCTGGTAAGGTAAAAGAGCTTTTAACTTTATTAATTTAGAATAGGGTAGGGCATTTTTTATTTTGGGGGGCTTTGTTGTTTTATTAGGGGGCTTAGAGTAGGTGTAATTAGTTTAAAATTGTTGTAATATTTTTCTTATGTTTGTAAAAAAATTTTTATTTTTTGTAACTTAGTTCTTTTTTATTTTTTGTACTTTAGTTAGTTTATTTCATTGTATTTATTTGTAGGAATTGTATTTAATTAATTTATTGATAGTGTAGTGTTAGGTTAATTGTAGGTAATTGTAGGTAGTTTATTTAATTAATTTATTGATAGTGTAGTGTTAGGTTTAATTGTAACTTAGGTTAGTATTTATTTTACAGGTAATTTTGTAATTATTTTAACTATTTTAGCTATTAAATAGTTCTTAACTATTTAATAGCTATTGTACCTGGTTAAAATAAATACAAAGTTACCTGTAAAATAAATATAAATCCTAAAATAGCTATAATATAATTATAATTTATATTGTAGCTATATTAGGATTTATTTTACAGGTATTTATCTTTAAATAGGAATAATTTATTTAATAAGAGTTAATTAATTTCGTTAGATGTAAATTATATTTAACTTAGGGGGGTGTTAGTGTTAGGGTTAGACTTAGCTTTAGGGGTTAATACATTTATTAGAGTAGCGGTGAGCTCCAGTCGGCAGATTGGGGGTTAATAATTGAAGTTAGGTGTCGGCGATGTTAGGGAGGGCAGATTAGGGGTTAATACTATTTATTATAGGGTTAGTGAGGCGGATTAGGGGTTAATAACTTTTTAATAGTAGCGGTGCGGTCCGCTCGGCAGATTAGGGGTTAATAAGTGTAGGCAGATGGAGGCGACGTTGAGGGGGGCAGATTAGGGGTTAATAAATATAATATAGGGGTCGGCGGTGTTAGGGGCAGCAGATTAGGGGTACATAAGGATAACGTAGGTGGCGGCGCTTTGCGGTCGGCAGATTAGGGGTTAATAAGTGTAGGCAGATGGAGGCGACGTTGAGGGGGGCAGATTAGGGGTTAATAAATATAATACAGGGGTCGGCGGTGTTAGGGGGAGCAGATTAGGGGTACATAAGGATAACGTAGGTGGCGGTCGGCAGATTAGGGGTTAAAAAAAATTATTCGAGTGTCGGCGATGTGGGGGGACCTCGGTTTAGGGGTACATAGGTAGTTTATGGGTGTTAGTGTACTTTAGAGTACAGTAGTTAAGAGCTTTAGAAACCGGGGTTAGCCCAGAAAGCTCTTAACTACTGACTTTTTTCCTGCGGCTGGAGTTTTGTCGTTAGATGTCTAACGCTCACTTCAGAAACGACTCTAAATACCGGAGTTAGAAAGATCCCATTGAAAAGATAGGATACGCAATTGACGTAAGGGGATCTGCGGTATGGAAAAGTCGCGGCTGAAAAGTGAGCGTTAGACACTATTTTGAGTGACTCCAAATACCGGCGGTAGCCTAAAACCAGCGTTAGGAGCCTCTAACCCTGGTTTTCACGGCTAATGCCAAACTCCAAATCTAGGTCTGTATAACTTCACTAGACCTTTTACTAGGTTTTAAGTGATGTGTGGATCTAGTTATCCTCAAAAAGAAATCATATCCTATTTATACAAATTATTAATTAACTACACTTCACTCAATCCACCAATATTTGTTAAAGGGACACTGAACCCAATTTTTTTCTTTCATGATTCAGATAGAGCATGACATTTTAAGCAAGTTTCTAATTTACTCCTATTATAAATTTTTCTTCGTTCTCTTGCTATCTTTATTTTAAAAGCAGAAATGTAAATCTTAGCCCATTTTAGGTTCAGCACCATGATAGTGCTTGCTTATTTGAGGCTTACATTTACCCACCAATAAGCAAGCATAACCCAGGTTCTCAACCAAAAATGGGCTGGCTCCTATGCATCACATTCCTGCTTTTTAAATAAAGATAGCAAGAAAAATTGATAATAGGAGTAAATTAAAAAAAAGTTGCTTAAAATTTCATGCTCTATCTGAATCATGAAAGAAAAATGTGAGTTCAGGGTCCCTTTAAAGCTTGGGAAAAAGAACTGCAGGATACATTTACCCCAAAACAGTGGAAATAAATTTTCCAGAATACTGCCCACTCAGCACACTCTGCTCAAGCATTGGAGACTGATATTTAACTACTATTATGCTGGTATTTAACCCCTCAACAAATAAAATATATGTTTCCAGGAGCTTCCAACAACTGTTGACAAAGGCTACATGTACCACATTTGGTGGTCTTGCCCAACCATCACAAGCTTCTGGAATATGACTTGATAGATATTAATATTATTCTATCCAGTAACCTCCTACCTTCCCCAAGACTCTGTCTCTTTAAAGGGACACTGAACCCAAATTTTTTCTTTCATGATTCAGATAGAGCATGTAATTTTAAGCAACTTTCTAATTTACTCCTATTATCAATTTTTCTTCGTTCTCTTGCTATCTTTATTTGAAAAAAAGGGCATCTAAGCTTTTTTTTGGGTTCAGCACTCTGGACAGCACTTTTTTATTGGTGGATGAATTTATCCACCAATCAGCAAGAACAACCCAGGTTGTTCACCAAAAATGGGCCGGCATCTAAACTAACATTCTTGCATTTCAAATAAAGATACTAAAAGAATGAAGAAAATTTGATAATAGCAGTAAATTAGAAAGTTGCTTAAAATTTCATGCTCTATCTTCTGAATCACGAAAGAAAAAAATTGGGTTCAATGTCCCTTTAATGTTGTGGGGGGAGATACAATGGGATAAGAAGAACCATATGTCAAATAATAATTAATGCAGTCAAACGTCCCTTAGCTTCCCAATGCAAATCTATCAACATCCCCACATTAGAGATGTCAATATAGTCAGCTCAATTAACTTTGATACTAGAACGTTATTATTATTTTCAAACAAATCATTTGAAATTGTACTATGACATATATTCCTATGGGAATCCTATCTAGGTATTAAAATAAAACATGATTGGGCACTCTGCGCAACCTCTTTCTTTTCTAAACCAAAGAGATTATATAACTTATAAGCGATCCAACCTTCATAGTAACTAGAACATCCTAGTTTGGTACCAATTAAATAATAACACACAGCACAAGTACAACTACAAGTAATAGTTTTTATATTAAAAAGTTGACTCTATTGATGGCACTGTAATTTAAAATTGCAGTTATTGTTCTTTTGTTGTGACATATTGCTCTGTTTTAAGTTTTTATATATTGTTTCTTTATTTACAACCTTCAATCAAGGTTTATGTATTTAGCTAACTAGGCCTATGATGCCTTGGAAGCAGACTAAAATATGATACTGAGTGTAAAGTACCATTTAGTTCTTAACGAGAAACGCATTGCAATAAAATATCTGTTCAGTTTTTTATCACCACTGATGTTGCTTGGTACTTTCTACTTCTAAAAGCAGTTTCCAGTTTGGGCCTATAGTACATGTATTACACACAATTTCTGTCTAGTGGAGTGTCAGTTGTCCTGTTGGCGGAGATCGCGTGGAGATTACGAGTGGCACACACTGGACAGTTGGGAATCTGCAGTCAGAAATGAGTGAGCTGACCACTGCAAGTGTCAGCCTACCTGATTTGCACCTTGCTCGCATACAGGTGCCATCACAATTGTGAGTGCATTTTTTTTATACAGAAAACACTATGAGGCACCCCTTGTTTTCTTTTTGATCTTTTCATAGTTGACCATCTCATTTCCAACACTCACATTTTGGGACTATTTCACATTGTATCCTTATATTGGATTTTAATTTAAACTCATTATTGTTTGTACCTCACCATTTGTGATGTTTTAAAACTCTGAAGATATAATATGTTATATTTGATGATTGTATTTACTTCAAATAAAAAAAATAAAATAAAAAAAAAGGCCAAGATACACACAGAGCCACTAAAAACAAAAAAAATAGGTTTTATACACACAGAGCTACTCAGAAAACAGGCCAAAATGCCTGCAGTTAAAAAAAATAGTTTATCTTGTTACAGGATTATGCTATTTAAATATATTTCAGCAATTTAAACATAAAACTTTGCTGTATGAAATAATTTTACATTGGTGTTAGTGGAATTGACAAAACAAAACAAAACATTATTTTTAAAAATATATATTTATTGAGATAATACATATACAACAGTTTATAATCAACATCAGTCATATACAAAAAAGCAGCACAAACATGACAGAGAAAATGTATATACCATTTTGGAATATAATCAAACAAGCAAACAAAAAAAACCCATTTTATTATAGCCATTGTATTGGCATCAGTTAGGGTTAAAATAAAATCTAAAATGCAATGGCAGCACTGGCCATTGTATGGTGTCAGTGGGCATTACTATCACATTGCTTCAAGTGGACAGATGAGAAAAAAGTTCATTGGCATCAGTGGGGATTTAGAAAAATAAACTGAATTGGCGTAATGAGTATTAAAATTTAAAAACCAATGCAAATAAGTATAGTCTCTCTCTATCATTCTCTCTCTCTCTCAGTCTCTCTCTCTCAGTCTCTCTCTCAATCAGCCAATAGGATTGAGCTCACATTCTATTGGCTGATTGGAACAGCCAATAGAATGCAAGCTCAATCCTATGGGCTGATTGGATCAGCCAATAGGAATTTTTCTACCTTAATTCCGATTGGCTAAAAGAATTCTATCAGCCAATCGGAATTGAAGGGACGCCATCTTGGATGACGTCACTTAAAGGTACCCTCATTTAGTCGTCGGATCAAGAAAGAAGAGGATGCTCCGCGTTGGATATCTTGAAGATGGACCCGCTTCGCTCCAGATGGATGAAGATAGAAGATGCCGTCTGGATGAAGACTTCTGCCCGTCTGGAGGACCTCTTCTTCCCGGCTTGGATTAAGACTTCTGCCCGTCTGGAGGACCACTTCGCCCGGCTTTGTTGAGGACTTCAGCCCAGTTGGGTGAAGACTTCTTAAGGTAGGGTGATCTTCATGGGGTTAGTGTTAGGTTTTATTAAGGGGGGATTGGGTGGGTTTTAGAGTAGGGTTGGGTGTGTGGGTGGTGGGTTTTAATGTTGGGGGGTATTGTATTTTTTTTTACAGGTAAAAGAGCTGATTACTTTGGGGCAATGCCCTGCAAAAAGCCCTTTTAAGGGCTATTTGTAATTTAGTATAGGTAGGGTTTTTTATTATTTTGACAAGAATAATAGACGTTTTCATATCAACCTTTCATACTTTCCATGTTTTGCAGAATCATCAGAAAGGTACAGATCTCCTAAACTTAAAGGGACAGTCTACAATAGAATTTTTATTGTTTTAAAATATAGATAATCCCTTTATTACCCATTCCCTAGTTTTGCATAACCAACACAGTTATATTAATATATTTTTTACCTCTGTGATTACCTTGTATCTTAGTATCTTCTGACAGCCCCATGATCACATGACTTCTCGGGCGTGAACACATTGTTATCTATATGGCCCACATGAACTAGCAGTCTCCTGTTGTGAAAAGCAAATACAAAAGCATGTGATTGAGAGGCTGTATATAGAGCCTTTGAAATAGGCAGACATTTCTGAGGTTTAAATGTTATAAAGTATATTAATCTAACAATGTTGGTTGTGCAAAGCTGGGGAATGGGCAGTAAAGGCAATATCTATCTATTTAAACAATAACTATTTTAGTGTAAACTGTCCCTTTAAATTAAGTGTACATATCAATCTTTCTGACTTTTGTGTTCCTTCTATTTCCATGTTTTGCAGATCAAAAAGGGAGAAATCTCCTTAACTTAATTCCCCAAGACCTCTTGAGTACATACAAAGAACTCATAGGAAACGCCCATTGTAGCTTTGTGAAAAGACTAATAGCAGTTAACGTGAACCTATCATACTTACATACATACTTTATATTTACTAGTTGAAAGTATATGTGTTCACTTGAGCACAATTGAATTTAACACACGCCAGGATGGCGCAACTTCTGAGCTCTAGTTAACTGTTACACTTGACAAAAAAGTTGCTGTCTGATAAAATTATTATATATATATATATATATATATATATATTATATATATTTATTAAAAAAATATTGCATAAAATGTTATAAAGGCTCAAATATATGAGGTTTCCGGTGCTAGAAAACCCCCCATAGAAATACATACATACACATGACTAAAGTGTATATGTATATGTATAACAGATGAAAGAAAAAGCACTCATTGAACTTTGGACATCAACGTGATATTTGTGACGTTTCAGGACCTCAAACGTCCCTTCTTCTGACAACTAGAATGTGTGAAATGACAATCTTAAATAGGCATGTGAGACCCTTCCCAATCCGGCTACCAATGATTGGGTGCCGTGTGCAAAAAAGGAATGTACCAACTATATAAATCCACAAGCTGCTGATACATCTCATCAAAGTGTAAAACATATTACATGTTAGTGGTAATAACATAATGTGTAATATCAAACTCAAGTGCACTGCTTGTACATATCGATCCCTTTCCCCCACTATCCGTACTTATATGAGCCCCGGTCCTGGGCTACCATGGGCAGTCCCATGCACCAAGTGCACAATCCTATTGGATCATATAACCAACGCCCATGCTTTGGACGCATACTTCTATTGTGTGTTGCTATGTGAACCAGATGGTGACGTCACGTCTGGGAGGTAACACCCTTTCCCACAGACAGCACATATATCCTCTCCTTTATGTTAATCTCACACATTAAAAATTACCCCCCTTATCTGTGTATACTACAACCGCAAATATGTGCTAGACTCTCTCAGTGTGCCCAGCTAGTAGTGTCAGACCGGACCCATATCCATACCGGGAGCAGACACAGTTGTCAACTCACTCCCATTCCCATTGACTCCCGGCACTAACACCCACCATCCTGATAGGATGGAAGTGAGTAATAAGAGCCACCCATCAGACTTGTCAACATAAACATAAGTACCGATCTGAATATATTGAAACCGCACCTCCGGGCTAGACACTATCAGTGTGCCTAGCTAACAGAGCCAGACCAGACCTCGAGCCATACCTGGATCAGGCACTCGCCACTACCAACTCACTCGCACTACTGTAGACTCCCGGAGCTAACACCCACAGGGCTATCGCTAGAAGCTACCTATGATCTAACACCCTTATTCATTATCAGCGTACATATCAACTCTGATGTACTAGTGTCACACCCCAAGACTTCCACTAGGTCAGACCTCCAAGTACAAAAAAAAACCCCTCAATGGTCATTAACCGGCCCCTTCAAACCAGGATCAAGCACTCACAGGGCCCACACCTCCATACATAATACCCACACTCACGCTCAATATTAGTCACAAAGGTGGCACTGTTGCCTATCGTAAAACCTATATCCCACCATGATATGGCCCGTGTGTATATTCCTACCTCTAAAAACCTAAAACCATGTTGAATGTGACCGATATACCAAAACATAAAGTATCTAGTACGTGACTGTTCAGCATATCAATGTACCACACCTCCAATGCAAGCCACAATAAACATAAAATATAAAAAATATAAAATATAGACCCAGTGGCCAGCACATCACACCACTCCACAAAACATAAGTGGAGGAACTGCTAGCAGGCTTCCCAGACGTGACGTCACCATCTGGTGTCACATAGCAACACACTACAGAAGTATGCATCCACAGCATGGGCGCTGATTATATGATCCAATAGGATTGTGCACTTGGTGCATGGGACGGCCCATGATAGCCCAGGACTGGGGCTCATACCGGTACGGATACTGGGGGAGAGGGATCGATATGTACAAGCAGCGCACTTGAGTTTGATATTACACATTATGTTATTACCACTAACATGTAATATGTCTCACAGGCCTACTTAAGATTGTCATTTCACACATTCTGGTTGTCAGAAGAAGGGACGTTTGAGGTCCCGAAACGTCGCAAATAAAAATAATAATAAAAAAAAAATATCACGTTGATGTCCAAAGTTTAGTGAGTGCTTTTTCTTTCATCTGTTTTATACCTTCTAAGAGCACCCTGACAGTTGCAAGACGATGGTGAGAGTGCATATACCTATCCAGCTGGTTTACTATATATATATATATATATATATATATATATATATATATATATATATATATATATATACACAAAGTGAGTCTTGTGCACTCTCACAAACAGTCCTTCAAATGCCAGGGTGCTAGAATAAAGGTATGATATAGCAAGCAGGAGACAGCACTCACTGGTCTTGATAGAAGATACAGTAGTTTTATTCAGTGACGTTTTGGGGAATGCTCCCCTTAATCAGACCAATGTTACATACAGTGAACCAAACATTTATACCCTCACATTAGACCCTCCGCCTGTGCAAAAAAACGCCAAAAACCGTTGCCTAGGCAACCATTTTGTGATAACAAAACAATACACAATTAAAAAAGCTATATATATATATATATATATAAATATATTGGCAAACATTCAACTCATACAGCTTAACCATATTTACAGTTCATCTTAACAATGTGCAGAAGTAAAGAACATCAGCATATGGCATTATCACTCATATTAAATGTCAAAACAAATATGTCAAAGAATGAAACAGTATCGATCCCAGTCTGAGGAATTACAACTGACAATGTAGTATAGGCAACGATTACACAAACCACATGTAGATAGAATGGCTGCAAGAGATCAGTAGCCATCAAAACCATACAATTCATACAGTGCACTTGACTCACTTTGTATATTTAACCTCCTTGATGCACCCACCTATGTGAACTACATTGGACCCATCACTCTGTTGTACGACCGGACATTTGTCTTTATTTCAAGCATTCACCACAGTGTTGGTTGTTGCACTTTTGTTTCACAAGTGGCATGGAACACAGTTTTCTCCATTTTCCAAATCCATCACTTCAATACATTTTGGAAGTTGATGCCCTGGAATATGCAATAGTAGCAATACTATCTCAACGTAAAAGCATCAGCAAACCTATACATCCTATAGCATATTACTCTCGTTCCCTAACACCTCCCGAGGTGAATTATCCCATAGGAGAAAAAGAGCTTCTATCAATAAAAGCAGCCCTGGAACATTGGAGGCATTTACTAGAAGGAACGGAAACACCAATCCTGATATATACAGATCATAAGAATCTGGAATATTTACAAACCAATCGTACTCTCTCCTCAAAACTGAGATGGAGTCTGTACTTCTCCAGGTTCAATTTCCATATACAATATCGGCCGTGATCCCGTAACGGGAAAGCAGACGCTTTGTCAAGACAGCTATCTCCACCTACTCTTTCAAGAAAACCAAGTACAGTGATATCTCCAGAACATTTTCTATCTTGTACTTCGACTATCATACAGGATATTCGAAAGGCGCAAGAAAATGACCCCCACCTTCATCAACTCAACTTACATAAGCTTACTGATGGACTATATTACTTTGGGGAATTAATTTATATACCACCATCTTTACAAGAAAGTATACTCCAGAACTCTCATGATCCCATCCTGGAATTCAGAATAGGTATCACCTGTTGAAGAGAATGTATTGGTGGCCACGAATGTTAAACTCAGTAAAAAAAAGTATGTTAATTCCTGTACAATCTGTACTCAATTTAAAAAGGACCATAATAAACCTTTCGGGTATTTGATGTCACACTCACTACCCATACCAGATCGACCCTGGAAACAAATTGCGATGGATTTGATAGTAGACTTACCCAAATCTAATACATTCACAACAATCCTTGTAGTGATAGATTTTTTTCACTAAAATGGCACATTTTATACCAACTCAATCCTTGCCTTATGCCTCTCACACAGTAGAGTTATTTCTTTCCAACATTGTCAGGCTACATGGCTTGCCTTCCTTAATACTCACTGATAGAGGAAGCCAGTTCACTTCCAAATTTTGGGGTTCATTGTGTTAAAGGCCGATAAATCCTGATACAGGATTAAACCTAGAACTGGATGGAAAAAACAACATGCAGCTGCAGAACTACAACAATGCTTTAGTGGCGTTTAAAAACAAGAAACATGGCTATGTGACCGAGGACTATAAAGATAAGAAGGTCTATAGGTTTACCAGTGGACCTGAAGAGAGGGCGTATCACCAAACTAGACGACAGAGACATTTTAGGACATATACCCATTGTCAAATGAACACTGTGGACAGTAGCTCTGGCTCTGACTCTGAGGGTACTGTGAACCAAAGACATGAACAGGACAACACCAATGTAGCCCAGCATTTTTTAGGGATTACTACCCACTCAAGAGGCAGAGGCGAAGACCACACACCCAGAGGGGTGGGGTATGGAGGAAGAAGGAGGAGGATGTGACAGTCAACTTAAGCAAGCACACTCTGAATGAGCATGAGCGAAGGGTTCTAAGTAAAAGATTATCCTTTGTCCCCACTACGGTGGCTAACAACTTTACTACATACATTGACACAATGCGCTTTCAGAGGTAGCTAAAGATAAGCGGCTTCTTTGAGGGCAAGACACTTGAAGACACCAAACATCTCTTCAAAAAATCCAGCACCTTCGATCCACCAACTACCAACCCAAGCATCTGAACATATACAAGGATTGTTCAACAGAGAGTGGGTGAAGACGGTACCCCCAGATTCAGAAATAATATGACAATTATTGGGAAGCTATACGCTCCCTGATGGCAGACACATCTATTGTTATACGCCCAGCTGTCAAGGGCGGAGCGATAGTCCTGCAAGACTACCAGGACTACAAGAGTGAAATAGAGAACCAACTGGCTGATGCCACCACATATAAGGCTCTCCCTTGTGACCCTACTCTAACATACAAATCACGAATCGACACAGTGATAGAGAATGCCGCACAGATGAACTGGATAGACTCCACACTGCGGGACTGGCTGATTACTCAATATCCCGTCAGACCATTATTGTACACACTCCCTAAAATACATAAACAACTCAACCCGGCCGATTGTCTCAGCCCGTGGATCACTACTACAACCCCTGGTAACCTACATCGATTATTTCCTACAGCCAATTTTATTGAACATGAGATCCTATATACGTGACTCATCAGCGCTTATCACCAGCTTGACTAAAAGGATGGATGTACAACCTGGGGACATGCTTGCCAGCTTGGATGTAACTAGCCTGTACATGATCACCCCTCACAAATTAGGCATGGAAATAGTGGCATTGTGCTTGGACTAATATCCCTATGTGGGACCACCAACTGGATTTATTATTGACCTGCTGTCCATGTGTCTGAAATTGAACAATTTCAAGTTCGAGAAAAGGTTCTATCTGCAACTTATGGGCACTGCAATGGGCTCTAATATGGCCCCTGCCTTTGCAAACCTTTTCATGGAGCACGTAGAAGTGAACATATTTAAAGTGTACAATCACAGTCAAGTACGTTTCTACAAACGGTATATTGACAACATCATTGTGGTATGGCGTGGCACACTTGAGACATTCCAGGAATGGACCAATACTTTAAACAGCATTGGGGGACATGTCAAACTGAAGGCTGTCTCAAGCTACACAGAGGTGGATTTCCTTGATCTCAGAATATTCAAGGAGGGTACAGGCATCACACTATAAAAGAAGGATACTGACCTCAACACACTATTACATGTGTCTAGTTACCACCCAAGATCACTGGTCAAGGCAATACCAAGGGCACAGATGCTGAGAGTGATGCAAAATAATACATCAGAAATACGGCGGAACGACCAGCTAGACGAAATGGAGACCAGATTCAGAAACGGGGTTCAACAATGAATTGATTAAGGTGGCTAAACTGCAACTGAGCGCTGACTATACCAGCAAGCCGAACACACAGAAAAGGATGAACTTCATCACTACCTATACCCCCAACACTATAACACTGGGGACAACCCTGAAAGATCGTGGAGACTGATGGATCACTCCCGTACAAGGGCTATGGACCACCTATGATTGGCTACAAACGAGGAAGAAATCTGAAGGACATCCTGATGAGGACAAATCCTATCTACAGCTATAGTAAGGTAATAACTACTACTAAAAAGGGATCCTACAAGTGCCCTAGCTTTGTCAAATGCAATGCGATGCTCCAAGGTAGTCAATTCCGGCACCCACATACTAACGAGAGAGTCAAAATCAAACATTATCTCACATGTTCCACTAAATATGTGATCTATATGTTGAATTGCAATTGTGGCCTGTTTTATATAGGCAAGACCTTGGATGATATTAGGAAACAGATGGCTAATCATTGAAGTGTTGCACGTACTGCAATTGATAAAGGTAAAATTGATTAGCCTGTGGCCAGACATTTTATGGAAAAAGGCCACACAGTGGCGGACCTCAGATTCACACTTATTGACCATGACCCACCACTGATTCGTGGAGGTGATAGGGGCAAACTGCTATTACAGAAGGAGGCTGAGTGGATCTACAGACTGGACACGGACACTAACACCTCTTTCCCTCATTACCTCCCGCTATTAAGTCTCAGAATGTTGCAGACACAATACGTGTATAGCACCTTTTAGCATGTTTTGTTAGCCAGGTGATAGTGGCGCTACCTATGGGCTTAACATGTATTAACATTATTGCTTTGATGGTACAGATGGACCGCAGTTAGCAGCATGCTGCTGCTCTTATGGGGGCCTGCCCATCTCATCCTATCATATCCCCTGTTATTCTATTGCGGTGTGCATCTACTCCGGCTTTTAAAATAGATGGGTATCTGGCTCTGTCCATATATGCTGGCGCAGCGCATTTTCCCTGCTACTCAATCTTGGCATGCTCACACATTGTCCTATTGGTCCCTGGAAGGCAGTTAAGTATACGGTTGTGTCCATTTACGTTAGGCACAGTATACACGTACTACAGGCTTTGATTGGTGACATTACTGTTACCAATCATGATCTGTGTCATACATCTGTGATATGACGAATGGGGCTAGACCATCACGTTATCTTGTCCTAGTATGCGTAGTACGGTTCTGTGCTTATGGTTATACACATAAAGGCTTGCCCCTTGTAACTTATCACCCGGTTTGGCGATAATGACTGGGGGCGGTTCTATACTAGCAATACGCATGCGCAATTGATAATGACCAAGTGACAGTACATAGCATTCTCGCTACTGCCCAGTTTGTAACCTCACATTGACATCAGAGGCACCACACACCTATGTTAAATGCAGATATTGCTGCTGCATATGCTTAAGGTAAATGGTCACTCACTGCAGCCCTTTTGTCTCCCCACTGAGCAGGATTCCACACTGCACCAGACCCCGGGGTCTGCTTAGCACAATAGAGTATGGTGTTGTTTGAAAGCCCATGAGTAATTCTTGAGCGATCAAACAAAGTTATAATTACATGGGTCTATATTGATCGCTATGGTTATTGGTATATCCCATGGATGTTCTTATTAATTATGCCTCATTCTTCGTTACCAATATTTTTTGTCCTAATAGGCCCCTGCCTGATTATATTGGTAATGTGTTTTTTCATGCATGTTCTCTATTCATTGTATGGTTTTGATGGTTACTGATCTTTTGCAGCCATTCTATCTACATGTGGTGTGTGTAATTGTTGCCTATACTACCTTGTCAGTTGTAATTCCTCAGACTGGGATCGATACTGTTTTATTCTTTGACATATTTGTTTTGACATTTAATACACTGAATGGTAATGCCATACGCTGATGTTCTTTACTGCTGCACATTGTTAAGATGAACTGTAAATATGGTTAAGCTGTATGAGTTGAATGTTTGCCAATTTGTATATACATATATATATATATGTTTTGTGTGTGTATTGTTTTGTTATCACAAAATGGTTGCCTAGGCAATGGTTTTTGGCCCTTTTCTTCACAGGAGGAGGGTCTAATGAGGGTATAAATGTTTGATTCACTATATGTAACATTTGTCTGATGAATGGGAGCATTCCCTGAAACGTCACTAAATAAAACTACTGTATCTTCTATCAAGACCAGTGAATGCTGTCTCCTGCTTGCTATATATATATGTGTGTGTGTGTGTGTTGTGTGTGTGGGTGTATTTATGTATTTTATATGTGCATATATGTATTTACAGACAAGTGCATGGGAGCAGTCAAGTAGCTGAAAACATGTAAAATACTGTGTTTTGGACTGTAAATATTTCACATTTCAATGCTCTTCACATAAGGGAATATATTCTAAGTATTTTTAAATATACATTCATATATATATATATATATATATATATATATATATTTTATATATATATATATATATATATATATATATATATATATATATATATATATATATATATATATACACCTGAGACCAAGATAAACTTATTTTAGGTGAGGAGTACAGGTGAGGAGTACAAAGACAGGTGTGTCTTGCCTACAGTCAAACATAATGGTGGGAGTGTCATGGTCTGGGCCTGCATGAGTGCTGCTGGCACTGATGAGCTACAGTTCATTGAGGGAACCATGAATGCCAACATGTACTGTGACATACTGAAGCAGAGCATGATCCCCTCCCTTCGGAGACTGGGCCGCAGGTCAGTATTCCAACATGATAACGACCCCAAACACACCTCCAAGACGAACACTGCCTTGCTAAAGAAGCTGAGGATAAAGGTGATGGACTGACCAAGCATGTCTCTAGACCTAAACCCTATTGAGCATCTGTTGGGGAGCGCAAGGTCTCTAATATCCACCAGTGATGTCATCATGGAGGAGTGGAGAGTGGAAGAGGACTCCAGTGGCAACCTGTGAAGCTCTGGTGAACTCCATGCCCAAGAAGGTTAAGATAGTGCTGGAAAATAATGGTGGCCAAATAAAATATTGACACTTTTGGGCCCAATTTGGATATTTCCACCTAGGGGTGTACTCACTTTTGTTGCCAACGGTTTAGACATTAATGGCTGTGTGTTGAGTTCTTTTGAGTGGACAGCAAATTTTCACTGTTATAAAGGCTGTACACTCATTACTTTACATTGTGCAAAGTGTCATTTCTTCAGTGTTGTCACATGAAAAGATATAATAAAATATTTACAAAAATGTGAGGGGTGTACTCACTTTTGTGGGATACTGTATATATATATATATATATATATATATATATACAGGGAGTGCAGAATTATTAGGCAAGTTGTATTTTTGAGGATTAATTTTATTATTGAACAACAACCATGTTCTCAATGAACCCAAAAAACTCATTAATATCAAAGCTGAATAGTTTTGGAAGTAGTTTTTAGTTTGTTTTTAGTTATAGCTATTTTAGGGGGATATCTGTGTGTGCAGGTGACTATTACTGTGCATAATTATTAGGCAACTTAACAAAAAACAAATATATACCCATTTCAATTATTTATTTTTACCAGTGAAACCAATATAACATCTCAACATTCACAAATATACATTTCTGACATTCAAAAACAAAACAAAAACAAATCAGTGACCAATATAGCCACCTTTCTTTGCAAGGACACTCAAAAGCCTGCCATCCATGGATTCTGTCAGTGTTTTGATCTGTTCACCATCAACATTATGTGCAGCAGCAACCACAGCCTCCCAGACACTGTTCAGAGAGGTGTACAGTTTTCCCTCCTTGTAAATCTCACATTTGATGATGGACCACAGGCTCTCAATGGGGTTCAGATCAGGTGAACAAGGAGGCCATGTCATTAGATTTTCTTCTTTTATACCCTTACTTGCCAGCCACGCTGTGGAGTACTTGGACGCGTGAGATGGAGCATTGTCCTGCATGAAAATCATGTTTTTCTTGAAGGATGCAGACTTCTTCCTGTACCACTGCTTGAAGAAGCTGTCTTCCAGAAACTGGCAGTAGGACTGGGAGTTGAGCTTGACTCCATCCTCAACCCGAAAAGGCCCCACTAGCTCATCTTTGATGATACCAGCCCAAACCAGTACTCCACCTCCACCTTGCTGGCGTCTGAGTCGGACTGGAGCTCTCTGCCCTTTACCAATCCAGCCACGGGCCCATCCATCTGGCCCATCAAGACTCACTCTCATTTCATCAGTCCATAAAACCTTAGAAAAATCAGTCTTGAGATATTTCTTGGCCCAGTCTTGACGTTTCAGCTTGTGTGTCTTGTTCAGTGGTGGTCGTCTTTCAGCCTTTCTTACCTTGGCCATGTCTCTGAGTATTGCACACCTTGTGCTTTTGGGCACTCCAGTGATGTTGCAGCTCTGAAATATGGCCAAACTGGTGGCAAGTGGCATCTTGGCAGCTGCACGCTTGACGTTTCTCAGTTCATGGGCAGTTATTTTGCGCCTTGGTTTTTCCACACACTTCTTGCGACCCTGTTGACTATTTTGAATGAAACGCTTGATTGTTCGATGATCACGCTTCAGAAGCTTTGCAATTTTAAGAGTGCTGCATCCCTCTACAAGATATCTCACTATTTTTTACTTTTCTGAGCCTGTCAAGTCTTTCTTTTGACCCATTTTGCCAAAGGAAAGGAAGTTGCCTAATAATTATGCACACCTGATATAGGGTGTTGATGTCATTAGACCACACCCCTTCTCATTACAGAGATGCACATCACCTAATATGCTTAATTGGTAGTAGGCTTTCGAGCCTATACAGCTTGGAGTAAGACAACATGCATAAATAGGATGATGTGGTCAAAATACTCATTTGCCTAATAATTCTGCACTCCCTGTATATATCTATATATATCTATATATATATATATACACCAGCCACTTTATTAGGTAAACCTCTTCAATTGCTTGGTAACACAAATTGCTATTCAGCCAATCACATGGCAGCAACTCAATGCATTTAGGCATCTAGACGTGGTGAAGCTGACTTGCTAAAGTTCAAACCGAGCTTCAGAATGGAGAAGAAAGATGATTTAAGTGACTTTGAACGTGGCATGGTTGTATTTAAAAAACTGCTGATCTACTGGGATTTTCACGCACAACCATCTCTAGCATTTACAGAGAATGGTCCGAAAAAGAGAAACTATTGAATGACAGTTGTTTGTACAACAATGCCTTCTTGTCAGAGGTCAGAGGAGAATAGGCGGACTGGTTTGAGATGATAGAAAGGCAACAGTAACTCAAATAACTCGATACAAACAAGGTATGCAGAATACCATCTCTGAATGCAGAACACGTTGAACCTTGAAGCAGATGGGCTACAGCAGCAGAAGACCACACCGGGTGCCACTCCTGTCAGCTAAGAACAGGAAACTGAGGCTACAATTCACATAGGCTCACCAAACTTGGACAATAGAATATTAGAAAAATGTTGCCTGGTGTTGAATGTTGTGGCAAGTCTTATGTATTGCAACTGGAAGGAAGGAATCATATATGCAGATTAGTAGTAGATATAAGAAGATGTTAATGTAAGTATGTAGCTACAAGTAAAGTTCACCCCTTCTCTTTGTAAGAGGGATACAATACAGCAGCAATTGATATTCCAAGATAGTGAATTTGAAGTTATGCTGTAACAACAATTCAACTTCTAGTGGATAAGTGATCACAAGAAATAATATTCATATATATATATATATATATATATATATATATATATATATATATATATATATATATATATATATATATATATATATATATATATATATATATATACCTTACTGACAGAATTACAGCAGGATTAGTTAGCATACGGTTACAGATAGAAAGATAAGCAGCAAGTAATGAAACCAAACTGCAGTGTGCAATAACAGATGATCCTTTGGACAGAGAATAAGAGAAAGAGAAATGTTATATTGGCAGCGCTATACTGGAGTAAGTATCAGGATATGAGAGTATGCTGTTTGAGTCTAACGGTTGCTGAACTAACGCTAGATATATGTGTGAGACTTATGCTGAACTGACAGCGCTTTCCCACAAGGATGTAAGGACATGACATGTCCCCCACACAAGAAAAACCTCCAGGTTTTTCAAGGAGACGGCCGATCCGGGTAATGTCTATGGAACATGGAAACTAAATCGGGAGCTGATAGATTTGAGGCTGGTTCCCAAGAGTCTTCCTCATGCGGGAATCCTTTCCAGTGTACGAGATACTGGAGGTTGCCTTTACAATACCTGGAATCGAGAACCTCAGAAACCTCATATTCCAGTTCAGGTTGAAATGGTACCGGAGGTTGTCGAGATTGAGTTGGCTCAGTTCTAACAGCCCGGTATGGCTTAATCAAAGAGACATGAAACGAGGGATGGATACGGTAAGTATCAGGTAATTTGAGGACAACTGCATTATGGTTGATGATCTTGGAAATAGGGAATGGTCCAAGGAATAATTGGTTAAACTTCCTAGTAGACGCTTGTATCTTCAAGTTGCGGGTAGATAGCCAAACCAGATCGCCTATCTTGTACTCTGGTGCAGGTCTGTGCCGGAGATTATAATAGTGCTCTTGGCGAGTCTGTGCAAACTTAATGTTGTCCTGTAGTGTTTTGAAGTTTTGGGATATGGTGTTTGCAAGATCATTCACTATGGGGCAAGAGACGTGCATGTTTGGTGATAAATGGAAATCTAGATGGTAACCATAATTGGCGAAGAAAGGTGTTTTTTGCGTGGAGCTGTTTCTGGTATTATTATAAGCAAATTCTGCAGTGGCTATATAATCAGCCCATTTGTCCTGCTGTTGTGAACAATAGATTCTCAAGTACTGCTCCAGTGTTTGATTGGTTCTTTCACACTGTCCATTGGTTTGCGGATGATAGGATGTTGTTAATTTTCTATCGATGTTTAACCTTTTACACAATGAACCCCAAAGTTTGGAAGTGAACTGGCTTCCTCTATCAGTGAGTATTAAGGAAGGCAAGCCATGTAGCCTGACAATGTTGGAAAGAAATAACTCTACTGTGTGAGAGGCATAAGGCAAGGATTGAATTGGTATAAAATGTGCCATTTTAGTGAAAAAATCTATCACTACAAGGATTGTTGTGAATGTATTAGATTTGGGTAAGTCTACTATCAAATCCATCGCAATTTGTTTCCAGGGTCAATCTGGTATGGGTAGTGAGTGTGACATCAAATACCCGAAAGGTTTATTATGGTCCTTTTTAAATTCTCTATCACTGTGTCGATTTGTGATTTGTATGTTAGAGTAGGGTCACAAGGGAGAGCCTTATATGTGGTGGCATCAGCCAGTTGGTTCTCTATTTCACTCTTGTAGTCCTGGTAGTCTTGCAGGACTATCGCTCCGCCCTTGACAGCTGGGCGTATAACAATAGATGTGTCTGCCATCAGGGAGCGTATAGCTTCCCAATAATTGTCATATTATTTCTGAATCTGGGGGTACCGTCTTCACCCACTCTCTGTTGAACAATCCTTGTATATGTTCAGATGCTTGGGTTGGTAGTTGGTGGATCGAAGGTGCTGGGTTTTTTGAAGAGATGTTTGGTGTCTTCAAGTGTCTTGCCCTCGAAAAAGCCACTTATCTTTGGCTACCTCTGAAAGCGCATTGTGTCAATGTATGTAGTAAAGTTGTTAGCCACCGTAGTGGGGACAAAGGATAATCTTTTACTTAGAACCCTTCGCTCATGCTCATTCAGAGTGTGCTTGCTTAAGTTGACTGTCACATCCTCCTCCGTCTTCCTCCATACCCCACCCCTCTGGGTGTGTGGTCTTCGCCTCTGCCTCTTGAGTGGGTAGTAATCCCTAAAAAATGCTGGGCTACATTGGTGTTGTCCTGTTCATGTCTTTGGTTCACAGTACCCTCAGAGTCAGAGCCAGAGCTACTGTCCACAGTGTTCATTTGACAATGGGTATATGTCCTATAATGTCTCTGTCGTCTAGTTTGGTGATACGCCCTCTCTTCAGGTCCACTGGTCCACCTATAGACCTTCTTATCTTTATAGTCCTTGGTCACATAGCCATGTTTCTTGTTTTTAAACGCCACTAAAGCATTGTTGTAGTTCTGCAGCTGCATGTTGTTTTTTCCATCCAGTTCTCGGTTTAATCCTGTATCAGGATTTATCGGCCTTTAACACAATGAACCCCAAAATTTGGAAGTGAACTGGCTTCCTCTATCAGTGAGTATTAAGGAAGGCAAGCCATGTAGCCTGACAATGTTGGAAAGAAATAACTCTACTGTGTGAGAGGCATAAGGCAAGGATTGAGTTGGTATAAAATGTGCCATTTTAGTGAAAAAATCTATCACTACAAGGATTGTTGTGAATGTATTAGATTTGGGTAAGTCTACTATCAAATCCATCGCAATTTGTTTCCAGGGTCGATCTGGTATGGGTAGTGAGTGTGACATCAAATACCCGAAAGGTTTATTATGGTCCTTTTTAAATTGAGTACAGATTGTACAGGAATTAACATACTTTTTTTTACTGAGTTTAACATTCGTGGCCACCAATACATTCTCTTCAACAGGTGATACCTATTCTGAATTCCAGGATGGGATCATGAGAGTTCTGGAGTATACTTTCTTGTAAAGATGGTGGTATATAAATTAATTCCCCAAAGTAATATAGTCCATCAGTAAGCTTATGTAAGTTGAGTTGATGAAGGTGGGGGTCATTTTCTTGCGCCTTTCGAATATCCTGTATGATAGTCGAAGTACAAGATAGAAAATGTTCTGGAGATATCACTGTACTTGGTTTTCTTGAAAGAGTAGGTGGAGATAGCTGTCTTGACAAAGCGTCTGCTTTCCCGTTACGGGATCACGGCCGATATTGTATATGGAAATTGAACCTGGAGAAGTACAGACTCCATCTCAGTTTTGAAGAGAGAGTACGATTGGTTTGTAAATATTCCAGATTCTTATGATCTGTATATATCAGGATTGGTGTTTCCGTTCCTTCTAGTAAATGTCTCCAATGTTCCAGGGCTGCTTTTATTGATAGAAGCTCTTTTTCTCCTATGGGATAATTCACCTCGGGAGGTGTTAGGGAACGAGAGTAATATGCTATAGGATGTATAGGTTTGCTGATGCTTTTACGTTGAGATAGTATTGCTACTATCGCATATTCCAGGGCATCAACTTCCAAAATGTATTGAAGTGATGGATTTGGAAAATGGAGAACAGGAGCTGTTGTAAACTTCGTCTTTAGTAAGTTGAAAGACTGTTGTGCTTCAGGTGTCCAATTAAACCGGTTGGTTTTTCCAGTAAGTCTTGTGAGAGGTTTCAAGATTGATGAGAAATTCTTAATAAATTTACAGTAGAAATTGGAGAAACCAAGGAAACTCTGGAGCTCCTTCAAATTCCTAGGTTGGGGGCCAGTTGGTGATAGCAGAAATTTTTGAATCTTCCATGTAAATGCCCCGAGGAGTAATTCTATAGCCTAAGAAGGATATTTCTTGAGTATGGAAGGTACACTTTTCGGGTTTGGCATAAAGTTGATTCGCCCTCAACCTGGACAAGATAGTATTCACATGTTTCACATGCTGGTCATAGTTATCAGAGAATATGAGGATATCATCCAAGTAAATAATCACATAAACATCAAGTAGGTCCCGAAATACTTTGTTGATGAAGTACTGAAAAGTTGCAGGTGAATTGCAGAGGCCGAATGCCATCACTGTGTACTCGTAAAGTCTGTACCTGGTACGGAACGCAGTGAGCCATTCGTCTCCCTTCCTAATACGTATGAGATTATAGGCCCCTCTATAGTCCAGTTTAGTATATATGGTAGCAGTGCTCAATCTTTCAATTCAGTGATAAGTGGTAGTGGATATCGATTTTTTATGGTGATTTTGTTGAGTTGTCTATAGTCTACAATTGGCCTTAGAGTATTGTCTTTGTTACGCACAAAGAATATTCCAGCAGCAGCTGGTGATGTGGATGGTCTAATAAAGCCTTTTTTTATGTTTTCGTCTAAGTATTGTTTTAAGTGTAACAGTTCGGGTTGTGAAAGTGGGTATATATGGCCGAATGGTATAGGAGAGCCCGGTAAGAGATCAATGGGACACTCAAATGGTCTATGTGGTGGTAGGGACTCTGCCTCTTTTTTATCAAAGACATCTTGATAATGTGTGTGTTGAATGGGAATAGAGCTTAGGGACTCATCAGTTATAGATCCGATATGTGTGGTGGAAGTAATGGAGAAACAGGACTGCTTACAGTGTTGTGAGGTGAATTGCGTTTTTAGGGACTGCCAGTGTATAGTTGGCTGATGTAATTGTAACCACCTTAACCCAAGAATAATGGGGAATAGAGGTGATGGAGTGACATCAAGGCTGAGGTATTCTTTATGACCTTCCCTAGTTGTTACTAAGATAGGTGTTGTGTGATGAGTGATAGGACCGTTAGCTATTTGTGTACCATCAAACACAAGTAACACATAGGAGTTAGGTTTTTCTATAATTGGTATTTTATTTTTACACACAATATCAGTATCAATGAAGTTAGAAGTCGCTCCGGAGTCAATAAGAGCCTTCAGAGATATCACCTTTGTACCCCACTGTAAAGAGAGAAGGAGTTGATAATAATCAAGGGTGTGTGACATATTACAATATTGTTTTTGTATGTTAGAAATCTTACCTTTTTTATTTCTGGTAAGACTTGGACAGTCCTTGACCTCATGTCCTTTTGATGCACAATAGAGACAGAGGTTGTTATCTCTTCTTCTCTGTTTCTCTTCTGGTTTTAAGGGTCCCCTAATAACTCCTTTTTCGCTCCCTTATGCGTCTATCAATATTAATTGACAGAGACATTAAGTTATCCAAGGATTCAGGAATGTCAATCCTAGAGAGTTCATCTTTGAGTGCTTCTGACAACCCTAATCTAAACTGGTTCCTAAGCGAAATATTATTCCACTGAGAGTCCTTTGAAACTTTTTTAAATTCAGCTATATAGTCCTCTACAGGCCTTTTAACCTATTTTAAAGCCCTCATCAATGATTCTGAGGTAAGCTGCTTACAGGGGTCGTCATACAGAAGAGCCATAGCATGAAAAAAACCTTCTAGAGAGTCTAATATAGGGTCATTTTGTTCAAAATATGAGTTGGCCCAGGTTCTGGGTTCAGCTCTTAGAAAATATATGACATTAAGGACTTTTTGTTTCTTAGTTATATGTTTTAGGTTTCATCGTGAACAGTAGGTAACAGGAGTTTTTGAAATCCCACCCTCGACTTCTATCACCAAAGAACTTCTCTGGTAGTGAAACTACAGGTTCAATAATAGAATCTACAGTGACTTGTTTGGGAGATGCTGTATCTTTAATTATATCCCTTAGGGTTTGGTTTTCTACTTGTAACTCCCTTAAACCCTGTGACAATTGGTCTACTCTTTTAGAAAGATTGTAGACATGGGTTGCTAAATCTGCTTGTTCCATTGTGGCTTGTTAATATGTTGAATGTTGTGGCAAGTCTTATGTATTGCAACTGGAAGGAAGGAATCATATATGCTGATTAGTTGTAGATATAAGAAGATGTTAATGTAAGTTTGTAGCTACAAGTAAAGTTCACCCCTTCTCTTTGTAAGAGGGATACAATACAGCAGCAATTGATATTCCAAGATAGTGAACTTCAAGTTATGCTGTAACAACAATTCAACTTCTAGTGGATAAGTGATCACAAGAAATAATATTCATATATATATATATATATATATATATATATATATATATATATATATATATATATATATATATATATATTCATTACTGGCAGACCTACAGCAGGATTAGTTAGCATACGGTTACAGATAGAAAGATAAGCAGCAAGTAATGAAACCAAACTACATTATGCAGTGTGCAATAACAGATGATCCTTTGGACAGAGAATAAGAGAAAGAGAAATGTTATATTGGCAGTGCTATACTGGAGTAAGTATCAGGATATGAGAGTATGCTGTGTGAGTCTAACGGTTGCTGCACTAACGCTGGATATATGTGTGATACTTATGCTGAACTGAACTGAAGCGCTGCAGAATCTGTTGGCGCTCTACAAATACCTGATAATAATAATAATAATAATAACTGACAGCGCTTTCCCACAAGAGCAGGTAAGGCTGATTAGAAAGTTGTATATATCGAGTGACGTGTAACTTACAGGTAGGTAGTACCGAAAAAAAGGAGAAGCATTAGTTGTATGTGGTAAGTACTTACCTGCTTCTGCTGGGACGATCGATCCTGTCTCTCAAGTTCTGAGCAGTGAAATGTTTGACTGCGAAGATCCATTCTTTGTTCGAGGTGGTGCAGAGTGCAGACAGCCTACAGCTGATGAGTTTGGTGTCACACGGTATCTGAAAGATCCAAGGGCTACGAATGATGAGAATCAGAGTAGCAGGCTGGTAAGAGGATTCCCTTGGAAGAGGGAATTACCAAATTAACAAGTAAGGAGGAATGGCTGGAAGCGGTTTATAAAGGGGGTTAAGACATCCTTCACTTAAAGGAACAGTGCAGAAGTATATATAAGGATATAAGGACATGACACCTGGTCTGATGAGTCTCGATTTCATCTGCGACATTCAGATGGTATTTTCAGAATTTGACGTAAACAACATGAAAGCATGGATTCAGCCTGCTTTGTATCAACGGTTCAGGCTGGTGGTATCTCAAATTTGAGCATGACAATGAATTCACTGTACTCCAATGGCCTCCACAGTCACCAGATCTCAATCCAATAGAGCACCTTTGGAATGTGGTGGAACGGGAGATTCGCATTATGGACGTGCAGCCGACAAATCTGCAGCCACTGCGTGATGCTATCATGTCAATATGGATCAAAATGTCTGAGGAATGTTTCCAACACCTTGTTGAATCTATGCCACAAAGAATTAAGGCAGTTTTGAAGGCAAAAGGGGTCCAACCCAGTACTAGCAAGGTGTACCTAATAAAGTGCGTTACAGCCAAAAAAGTGTGCGGTACAGCTATACCTGCAAAACTCGTAATACCAGCGGTAGTGAAAAAGAGCCATAATGCTGCTTTTTCACTCATACCGCAAAACTCGTAATCTAGCCGAATGCCTTTGAATTTAAAAGGTCATTGTACAATTTATTTTATATGTTGATATAATATATATTTATATGCTTCCTATGTTTACATGTCTATGACTTATGTTAGAGGAATGATTCTCCTTACTTTTATTTCTTTATTATCTACTGTGTAAGAGATTTAAGGAAAATCTAATAAAAAGTTTTTTGGTTTTTTTTAAATTTCCTTTTTTTATTGCTTTTCAATTGCATAAACAGTTTAGACATAATTATTATAGCATATTGTGATACATTATGCATTTCCAATAGAAGATTCAGTTATAATGACACATAATTACAGCTATAGCAATAAGTTCTAACCAGAAATAATATCTTTCTTTAGGTCATGTATATTTAACTTGATCTATAACTTAACTTGTATGGCATTCTTACTCGTTACACCTTTCAAATTAAAATTACCATACACCAAAACAAATAATACACACCCAAAAACACAACAAAGGTCCCCCTTATGGGGAGGCACAAAAACCTGTCAATTGACTTATGCTGCGGCCTGTACTGAAATGCATTTAACTACCCTATACCCACCCCACCCCACACAAACTCAAGACCACCAAGAAAAGTCACACTAATATTGCCCATACTGGCGACAAAACACAAGAAGAAAGAAGAAAAAAAAAAAAAGGAAATGGGGAGGAAAAAAAAAAAAAAAACAGGAATAAAAGGTCCCATTGCCCTCTCCCTCTCACCCTCTCTCCCCTCCATCAATCCCTTGTACAATTATCATTATCATTTGACCATTCTCTAGGAAAACGACCCATGAGAATGTTTTGAAGAACAAAGCTAGAATTACTCAATGGCTTAACCAATTGAATTTGAATAGTATTCGGGAAGGATTTAATTACTCCTTCCCATTTAATAAAGAATACCTGTTCCTGCTCGCTATTCACATTTTGTATATTATACTGTTCCAATGTCATTTTTGCAGTAACTGCTTTCTTAAATTCTGTAAATTTCCTTGTTTTCAATATGATGTTACGAGCTAATATCAATAGTGTATTAATAAGTTTATAATTCTTAGACACCGCGGAATACCTAACCAGAAAAACAATATCTCGGGGGCTTATTCTGACTCTTAGACCTGTTACTTCATTAATCCAATAGCCTACCTTACTCCAAAATTGTATAATCTTGGAACATGCCCACAGACAGTGCAAAATGTCTACACGTTCTTTACTATATCTTGTACACATATGTGTTTTTTTATACCAAACAGTCAATTTTTCAGGTGTAATATAGACATTGTATAATATTTTTAAGTGTGATTCTCGCCAGGACTTGGGAACCCATGTGTCATTAATTACATTAAGGCTTTCCTGAATAACTGTTAAATCAATCTCCGGGAAATGTCTTGCCCATATTAGCTGTATATATTTAATTTGTTTTAATTTACTATGTGTATTCAGAATATTATAGAAGGTTGAGATTGAGAATCTACCTGCTTGATATATTTTATCCCCGCCGCTATTGGGCCTATGGTCCAGTTGGGTTTAAATTCTCTTTGGATATCCGAAATATAGTGTCGGATCTGCATCTAAGCAAAAAAAATCTTTGTTCTGTATACCATACTTACAGGAAATATTATTAAATGTATCTATTGTACCACATGCCATCAATAGCTGTTTGACATACTTTAACCCCCTATCCCTCCAGCCTTGAAAAACTTGGGTGTTATACCCTGGTTGAAATCCAGGATTCCCCTGTATTGATAAGAATTCTGTCGCATATGGATTAACCTGAATTTCAGCGCAATATTTTTGCCACGCAATTATAATATTCTTAAATGTCATTAAATTATCGACATTACAAGGCAGTTTCCGGATTGGGCAATGCAATACAGTTTTCAGGTCAAAAGGAGCAATAATACAGGATTCACATTGATAATGAGTGACATATTCTGTTTCAGTAATCCAATCAATGGCATATTTAAGTAGCGTAACCCAGTTATAGTATTTAATGTTTGGAAAAGCTAGCTCTGCAGCCAAATTAGTATTCATTAATCTTGTTATTGCAATCCGCGGTTTCCCCCCTTTCCATATAAACTTAGAACACATTTGATTAAATTTGATAATATCTCTATTTTTAAGCTTTGCTGGAATATTTTGTAATAGATACAATATTTTGGGGAATAGTATTGTTTTTATTAACATAATACGTGGTATGAGTGAAATCGGAAGATTACCCCAACTATCTAATTTATTCTGTATTTCCTTCAAGCAATCTGGAATATTCAAATCATACCACTCTTGTGGATTATTATTTAGGACTATGCCTAGATAGTTTATCTGAATAGTTTCTTTGAACGGATGTTTCAGACTAACTTTCACTGGTTTCATTATCCATATTAGCTCAGATTTGCTCAGATTAATTTTATAGCCTGATACTGCTCCAAAAAGTTGAACATTCACTAAAAGCTTCGGTAGACTAACTTCCAGATTGCTTAAGAAAACCATCAGATCATCTGCATACAACAAAAGAATAAACTTTTGCTCCCCTATATTAATACCATCTAATTGCTCACGTAACATGATAGCCAAAGGCTCAATTGATATATTAAATAATAGTGGGGATAGTGGACACCCTTGTCTTGTTCCTCTATAGAGAGGGAAATAATCTGTAGCTGAGTTATTTATAATAATAGATGAAACTGGATTACTGTAAATTAGCTGTATAAAATTACTAAAGTAACCACTAAACCCAAATTTTTCTATTGTAGTGAACAAATTGACTCAAACCTATGTAGTCGAGAGCTTTTTCTGCATCTAGGGTTAGTATAGCAGCATCTACCAGTCTTTCACCCTTTTCTTGCAACTTATTCCAAAGATAATCTAAAATAATCATAGTCTTCCATATATTCTTTACCGGATTTCTCCCTTGCATAAAACCTGCTTGATTCTCATGTATAATACCTTTAAGGACAGGTTGCAGTCTAGTAGCTAAAATTGTTGTTAACAGCTTGTGTTTAATACTGATATGGGTCTATAAGACTCTACTTTCTCTGGATCCTTTTTTTTTCTTTAGAATAAGTGAAATTTTAGATGCTGTGAAATATCTGGAACATGAAATGAGGAAAAAGGAAGCTGAGTCCTGGGGTCAGTAATGGAGTTTATTGCAATGCAGGCTTACAACAAGTTAGGTGAGCTCCATCTAACGTGTTTCGCGCATGAGCACATGCGCTTCATCAGAGATGGAATATATATCTGGAACATCCTGCTTGGGAACTATAATAATTATTAAACAATCTGCAAAGAGTTGGATTTACTTCTTCTTGTAAAATTCTATAAAATTCTATTGGCAGGCAATCTGGTCCTGGGGATTTATTCGGTTTAGCATGTTTTATAGCAATGCTTATTTCTTGCATCATAATTGGTAAATTTAATTCTTGTGCATCCTCTAGTGAAATTCTAGGCAGCTTTAACTTGGACCAAAACATATTCCTTTCTATATAATTCGGAGGTTCTGCCTTATATATTTCCTGAAAATATTTATAAAAAACCTTCTTTATTTCCTCGGTCTGCGTATACCTATTATCATTCTGCCTAATAGCTGTAATCACATTACTACCTTTTGGGTTTAGAGATACTCGCTAAATATTTTGCTGCTCTCTCGGTAAAGCCTCTATATAGGGCTTTTTGCTTTAAACCCTCTTGAGTAGCCTTTTGTTTTAAAAATATGTCCCTCTGGGTTTTGGCATTAGTATATTTCTTCCACATTTCATTATTTCTAGAGGCAATATATGCATTATAGGAATTACTCACTGTATTTGAAAGTTGTAACTCTTTCTGTTTAGATTTTTTTTAGCTCTGCAGAGATATGCCTTAATGGTCCCTCTAAGTACGCCTTTGCAGCCTCCCAATAAGTTTCAGTTTTCTCCATATAATTCTCATTAAAACAGTGATATTCTGCCCATTTAATCTTTAGGAAGTTCTGAAAATTACTATTAGCTAATAGATATTTAGGAAAAAATAAGCTATTGTCGCCCCCCCCTTTTAAGAGCATCCGTACTAAACTCCAGTGAGATAATTGCGTGGTCTGATAGGACGATGTCTTTAATATCAGTCTTACATTCAAATCCCATCAAAACATCTGCTATTAGAAATAGATCTATTCTAGATAAGCTTTGATATCTTGGTGACATGCAAGTATATGACTTAAGATCTGGGTGCTGTATCCTCCAAATATCTCTCACTCCAAGTTGACTACATAATTTTTGGAATATGCGAGTCTTTCTATCCCTTCTGACTGGCTCTTTCTTACCGGCTCTATCTAGATTGGGGTAAGGTGTTAAATTGAGGTCCCCCACTATTATTATATTTTGTCACATAAACTCTAACAATCTACTTGTTACACCATTCCAGAATTTAGTGTCTACTACATTGGGACCATATATATTGCAAATTACAAACGGAATTGTATTGATCCTTATTTTTAAAATTTAGTATCTACCTCCACCATCCTTCTCTATACCAATTACCTCATGGAGGAGTTGTTTGTTGATAAGGATTGCCAAACCCTTCTTTCTATCCTCGCCTACTAGGGCAATGACTTCTCCAACCCATTTTGTTTTTAATTTAACTATTTCAGGTTCTTTTAAGTGAATTTCCTGAAGCATTACCAAGTCTGTTTTATAGAATCCTAGTTGTTTAATGATGGCTTTCCTCTTTATTGGCAAGGTTATCCCGCCTACATTCCATGAAATAAACTTCAGGGAGTTCAGACCCATTCCCAGCCTAATAGGAATGATGGGAGGGAGAAAAAACAATACACCTTAGGAGAGGAGAAGAAGAAAAGAAAGGAGAAAAAAAAACCCAGGGAGAACCCCTACAACTTAAAACCAGACACACACATATAGTAGACCTCTTCTGTACCATAAGCGCATTTTAAATTATAACCTGCGTACCTATCTTTATGAACACTTATTCATTGGATACACTGCTCTTTGCAGAAAACCTGTGCCTCTTTAGTAGTGTTCAATACTTTTTGTACCCCATCCACTGTTAGAATTAACTTGGCCGGGTATACCATCCTGACATTAAAATTGGCATTTAAAAGCTTGGAGCAAAACGGGGACATCTCTTTCCGTCTTGCTGCCATCTCGCTGGAGAAATCTTGAAAGATTAGTATTTTGTGCTGATTTATCATGAGTGGGTATGCCTTCCTGTAATGTCTAAGGAAGTTTACTTTGTCTTGGAAGTTTAAGAATTTTAGGACTATAGGCCTGGTACTGATATTATCCTTTCTCATATAGCGTGACACACCTGTCCTATGTATCCTCTCTATAAATACTGGGACATCAGTATTGATTCCAAGACTCTGGGGAAGGGTAATTGTAGCAAAATACATAAGGTCTTGGTAATGACTATCTTCTGGAAGACCGATAATTCTGAGATTATTACGCCTTGATCGGTCTTCCAGATCCTCAACTCTAGTCTGTAACTTGTCAAGCCTCCTATTAAGTTCAAGGTTGATTGGTTCATTTGAGTTTAATTTATCTTCTATCTCCGAGACTCTAGTCTCCACTTCCAACAATCTTGTGGAAAATTGCCTTACCTCACTCGTAAGGCTATGTATATCATGTTTTATCTCAAGTTTTATATTATGCAATTGTGGTGTAATTACCTTGGTAATCTGTGCCATAAGTTCCTGCATATCCATATTCACCTCACTCTGCGTTTGAGATATTTCTAGTGCCTGCTCAGCTCGTTTTTTTTTGTTTTTTTTTATCTTTCTGTTTAACAGGCATATTGGGAGAGGAATTCCTGTTTTGCAGTAAAAATTTATCCATGTACATATACGTTCACAAAAAACACTAAAAGGCCAATGGTGAAAATAAAAAGTTTTTTTTACAAATGGGCATTGGGATTTTGGCTAGAATGCTATAAAATATTATTTTTACTTGGTTGCTCTAAAATTAAGTTATAAGTTAAATTTGACAGTAAAATGAGCATTATTAGCATATGTCACTAATTCTTGATGTGTTTCTTTGCTACATGTATATAATCTGGATATATAATTCCCAAATCTCCATCTACAGTTGCTGTAATTCTATAATTCACCTTTGGCATATCGTGCCCTAAATGCAAAATTGTCAACATTTCTGTGTTAAATGTTAGATGTCACTAACTTGTCATTTTATATGGTTAATTTTCTTATTTAGTTTGCTTAACATGGCATGTTAAAATGGATACTTATTTTAGTGCTAATAGAACATTTAGGGCTAGATTATAAATGGAGCGCTAAATTATTGCACTCCCACAAACTGGCAAATCTGCCTGTTTGCAGGAGCGCAATAATTAATCAGCCATTACAAGTGGCTGGTTATTTCTACTGTGACCTCTTCTCGATATTAGATCTATGATTAATTTTCTAAAAGTGCCCCAAATGCCCTCAAAATAGTGGGCATTGTAGTTTTTTATATAAAAAAATTAGCATTGAAAAAAATCTGCTCTAGGCAGTTTTGAGGCTTTAAAGTTTGTGGGAGCGGGGTGTTAGAAAATAAAAACAGTGCTGAAAAGTACCTTCACATTGCGCTCTATGGGAACTGTGTGTTCCCATAGAGTTCCCATTGATCACAATGTAAATATTTATGTATATGATTATATACATATATATTTATGTGTTAATATGTGTATATACACATATTACCACATAAATATATATTCATATATTCATATACATATATATTAAAAAATGCTGCCCATCGCTATGCTACTTACCCCCTTCGCTGCACAAGGTTTTAATGCCATTTGTGACGGCATTAGAACGAGGTTTCCATTGGAGCCTATGGAAGTGCGCTCTCATGAGCACAATGCTTCCTAGCAATGTGAACGTGAGCTTGCGCATGCAAGCAATATTTACATGTAATCTGGCCCTTAATATCTTTATTAAATATGTTAGAAATAACGGAGCCCAGAAATGAATCCATAAGAATTTATATTATTAGGTCCCAAAAGAATATTGTTTTCATTATTATATTGTGTTAGCTCTTTAAGGGACAGTCTACTCCAGAATTGTTATTGTTTACCCATTCCCCAGTTTTGCATAACCAACACGGTTATATTAATATACTTATTACCTCTGTGACTACCTTGTATCTAAACCTCTTCAGACTGCCCCCTTATTTCAGTTCTTTTGACAGGCATGCATTTTAACCAGTCACTGCTGATTCATAAATAACTCCACGGAGCGAGCACAATGTTATCTAAATGGCACACTTAAACTAGCACTGTCTAACTTTGAAAAACTGTCTAGATGCTGCCTTCAACAGCTTAGTAATCAGTTTGAGGCTACCTACGTTTAGTTTTCAACAAAGAATACTAACAGAACATAGCAAATTTGATAATAAAAATAAATTGGAAAGTTGTTGAAAATTGCATGCCCTATCTGAATCATAAAAGTTTAATTTTCCCTTTGTGTGTGACATCTTTTACACTTCTGGAGCCTTTTTGGTAAGATACTTTATAATTATTTCCTTCCACCTTTATCTCAGAACATAATACCTATGTTAATTCTCTTTCAGGAAAATGTCCTTCTCTAATTGTCTTTGCCTACACTGGAAAAGTTCAAGACCTTTTTCCAGGCCAATACTCCTATACTTAAAACAGGTCTGAACGCCCACTAAACAGGCCTTTCTGTGAACTACCAACTTCTAATTTCTTTCCAAAAAGATCCCAGTCCTGTGGATGAGGTAATGACTCTATTGAGTGTTTTCTCGAATGCTGTTGGTGGCACACACACATAATTTAAGCAAAACTGGGGGGGTTTTAACAAGAAAATTGCATTCTTATTGATTTTTATTTTTACATCAGTCGTCTCTCTCCTTCTAATCCATAAGTTTTTCTGATAGGAAAATATCTCTCATACTTATGGAGCTTTCAGTCTAAGTAAAAAGGAGCAACAGAACTGACTTGCAAACAATCATGAATATTTCATAAGTACCATTTTTCTTTTGAAAAATAAAAATATTACATTTGAACCTGTCATCAATATGAAAAAAAACCCAAATAGGGTTTTTACCCATGCCAGGAATGTTTGAGCCAGCTTTCCTGTTCCATCCTCAATATACAATAGGCCTCAACTCCCACCAAACAGGCTTTTCTACAATTAAATGACTCCCATCTTCTTTCCAAGAAGATCCAGGCCTTGGAAAACATGTTACCTGCCATGATTTCAGAATGGAAGACATCTACCTTCTTCTGAATTGCCTTCTAGAAGGAAATTATTTGTCTCCTGACACTTACCATCATTGACGCTGTCTTAATTTCCATTGGATGAAACATTTATTGCATTTCTCTTGTCTACATTTTGCTTTTTCTCCCTGGATTTTCACAAATCTTTTGTCTTATAATTTATTCAGATGATATTCTTATGACTCAAGATTTCATCCATTCTTTTTAATCTTCAGCTTACAACCTGAATATAAAACATGGGTTTCATTATGAACAAATGATTGCCTTTCTGGGTTTAAAAAAGATTCAGTTTCTGCTTCCTGTGGATCTCTTTAGACAAGATAAAAGCAATCAAAATACATTTCTAAGGGGAACTTCCGGGAGGCGGCCATGATAAGTCGCACTTTACCATTCTGCTCCAGTCTTTTCAACATTTCCACTTAAAATAACTTTTCAGACGGCTCATCTACTTGTCACCCAGCCTGATTCCTAAAGCGCTAGAGATCCTGCATTAGATGAGCCTAAATACTCTGAGTTGGACGTAACTTTGAGCGCCCGGAGCACACTTTAAGGCGGAGGCCTTTCATCTACCCCCCGGCGAGGAGCACTCATCGTTAGGCAGCACATAGTGCTGAATACAAAGCACCAGGAACAGATTACAAGCTGATTGTCCCCTAAAACTGAGTTAGTGGATATGGAGCCTACTTGTTTATTGAAGGAAATTTGCCGTCTGCTTCTTCACTATCGGGAGGCCTTCTTGGAGCCACCCCGCAAAATATCTGATACCCCTTACATGGATGTGACCCTAAACACCCCTATGGCTGAATTGAAGAGTAAACCGGGTGACGGAGGCACAGTGATTATACCTGTAGGACGACCGACATCTCCTCAGGCAGCTACACGAGCGGACCTCACACTTCTACCAGATGCGGAGCTTATTCCAGTGGTGGACAATATTACGGAACTTAGAGGGCCTCCTACAATACTTGCCTACCGCCATGTTGGGACCATGGAACATACGGATGTTGATTCGGGGGCCCTTACCTCACAGGCAATCAGTACAGAGACTCAACTATGCCGGGTCCTGATCTTGAGAACGGCCCTGAAGAATTTGGGCGCTTCAATAAACAGTCTGGTCTCAGATACCCAGAATAGAAGGAGTGTTCCTCTAATGTATATGCAGCTTCAGCTGCTCCCGACACCGCTCTGTGTTAAGGATCTGCATATGCCAATTCTCCCGAAGCCGCAACTTCCTAACCTAGCTAGATCAGAGAGCCGTAGGTGGAGGGGAAAAAGGAACTTACCGAGTATAACACTTATACTGACTGCGCTAAAACACCAGCGTCTTGCATTATGTTCTCATCAACAGCTGCTGGGCTATGTTTGCAGGGCGGCTTCCATCCAGACCATGAAATAGGAGTGGGGTGAAAAGTTTTCTGTTTGTTTTTTACCGCACAACTGCAGTGGATGCAAATTTACTGAATGATGCCATGTACTTTTAAAACTGCTGCATGTTAAACTTTCTTTTAGTAGCTTACTACGTGAACTCACTCAATTGCAATTCACCCTCCTATAAATACTTTCTATAAACTCTAATTATAGTTTAATGATGGCTGCTAAGCTTGATGTACGGGGGTAAGGCGGGTCTGCAAGTTGTGTGTGCTTTTCTTATGATTATAGGCAGAGCTAGTTCGATAATCTGACCTTAAAATATTAGTAGTTGCTTCTGTTTGCATTCACTCTTATGTCTTATTGCCGAGTTTAGCAACAGCTAATTGTTTGAAAGATTTTATTATATGTGATATACTGGGCTTCTAAAGGTGCATTAACTATATTTACTATTTCACTGTGACCCCCCTCCCTTACTAATCTATACTAGCTTGCACTAGAAACCACATTTGTAGGTTTATAAGGGCTATAAGTCACTAGCTATTTCACGGATCTACTTGGTTATTAGAAACCTATACAAAACAAGTATATACGCCCTGTCATTATCATCATATTTCTGCTTGAGAATATCTCTCCCTTAAACTGTCTGAGCCCTTATGTTTAGAAGCAGCTCTAGCTTACACATGTATCTCATAATTAGCAAATATGTAAGTATGCAAAGTTATCCATTGTTGTCAATATTATGCCCTATGTTGAAATTATGTCACTGTTCTGGTTGTCAGGCTTTCCTCTCCTCTAGTACACTCATGATAAGCTTATTATGGGACATCTTTTTGTTAGTGTGTTGACCATACGGCAATCAGCAACTTTGGCATCGCTAGTATTCTAGTTTTGAGCTCGCTCACATTACATTTTACCATCTAGATAATTATTGTGTGGCCACATTGTCAGCACATAGTGATGCTAACACTAATTTTTTGCTTTAATATTACCATAGATAATGATCCTTGGGCCTTCTTCGTAGTCTTAAAGGGGCGCCGCCTGCGGCCGGGTAGTGATGTTGTGAACCTAAAATTTTCAGTTCGCGAACAGCGAACGCAAACTTTGTCAAATGTCCGCGAACCAGGCGAACCGCCATTGACTTCAATGGGCAGGCGAATTTTAAAACCCACAGGGACTCTTTCTGGCCACAATAGTGATGGAAAAGTTGTTTCAAGGGTACTAACACCTGGACTGTAGCATGCCGGAGGGGGATCCATGGCAAAACTCCCACGTAAAATTACATAGTTGATGCAGAGTCTGGTTTTAATCCATAAAGGGCATAAATTACCTAACATTCCTAAATTGTTTGGAATAACGTGCTTTAAAACATCAGGTATGATGTTGTATCGATCAGGTAGTGTAAGGGTTACGCCCGCTTCAAAGTAACAGACCAAACTCCCTGTTTAAAGGGACAGTCTACACCAGAATTTTTATTGTTTTAAAAGATAGATAATCCCTTTATTACCCATTTCCCAGTTTTGCATAACTAACACATTTATAATAATATACTTTTAACCTCTGTGATTATCTTGTATCTAAGCCTCTGCAAACTGCCCCTTTATTTCAGTTCTTTTGACAGACTTGCAGTCTAGCCAATCAGTGCCTGCTCCCAGATAACTTCTCGTGCACGAGCACAGTGTTATCTATATGAAATATGTGAACTAACACCCTCTGATGTTTCACAGTCAAAAAAGTTTTTTTTTAAAAAATTTACACTACTGTTACAACAGATATCAGTGATGGCACTTAGCAAGTGGTCCTGGCACACACGCTGGCAGGCAACTGCAATTAGATTACACTAGCAGACTGATGTTTCACAGTCAAAAAAGTTTTTGTTTTAAAATATTTACACTACTGTTATAACAAATATGATTGGTGGCACTAGTTGGCAAGTGGGCCTGGCACACACGCAGGCAGGCAACTGCAATTAGATTACACTAGCTGACTGATATTTCACAGTCAAATTTTTTTTTTTTAAATATTTACAATACTGTTATAACAAATATGATTGGTGGCACTAGTTGGCAAGTGGGCCTGGCACACACGCTGGCAGGCAACTGCAATTCAATTGCACTAGCAGACTGATGTTTCACAGTCAAAAAAGTTTTTATTTTAAATATTTAAAGTACTGTTACAACAAATATGAGTGGTGCCACTAACTTGGCAAGTGGGCCTGGCACACACGCTGGCAGGCAGGCAACTGCAATTAGATTACACTAGCTGACTGATGTTTCACAGTCCAAAAAGTTTTTTTTAAAAAAAAAATTATACTACTGTTATAACAAATATGAGTGGTGGCACTAGTTGGCAAGTGGGCCTGGCAAACACGCTGGCAGGCAAGCAACTGCAATTAGATTGCAATACCTGACTGATGTTTCACAGTCAAAAAAGTTTTTTTTTTTAAATATTTACACTACTGTTACAACAAATATGAGTGGTGCCAGTAACTTGGCAAGTGGGCCTGGCACACACGCTGTCAGTGGCAGGCAGGCAACTTCAATTAGATTACAATAGCAGACTGATGTTTCACAGTCCAAAACGTTTTTTTATTAAATATTTACACTACTGTTATAACAAATATGAGTGGTGGCACTAGTTGGCAAGTGGGCCTGGCACACACGCTGGCAGGCAGGCAACTGCAATTCAATTGCACTAGCAGACTGATGTTTCACAGTCAAAAAAGTTTTTATTTTAAATATTTAAAGTACTGTTACAACAAATATGAGTGGTGCCACTAACTTTGCAAGTGGGCCTGGCACACACGCTGGCAGGCAGGCAGGCAACTACAAATAGATTACACTAAAAGACTGATGTTTCACAATCAAAAAAGTTTTTATTTAAAATATTTACACTACTGTTATAACAAATATGGTTGGTGGCACTACTTGGAAAGTGGGCCTGGCACACACGCTGGCAGGCAGGCAACTGCGATTAAATAATACTAGCAGACTGATGTAAAAGTTTTTTTAGAAAAAATTTAAACTAATGTTACACCAGATAGGAGTGGTGGCACTCAGGATGGAAGTAGGCACAGTATATGCTGGGAGCCTGACACACAGGCTGGCACTAGTGGCATGCTGGCCTGGCAACTAAAATTAAATAACAATAGCAGACTGATGTAAAAAAATTTTTTTTTTAAATTTACACTGATGTTATACCAGATATAAGTGGTGGAAAACAGAGCTATTAATCACAGTATATGCTGTGGGCCTGACACACAGGCCTGATGGAAAATTAAATTAGATTACACTAGCAAAATTATGTAAAAGTAATTTACACTAAAGTTACACCAGTTATAAGTGGTGGAAAACAGAGCAATTAGGCACAATATATGCTGTGTACCTGACACACAGGCCTGATGGAAAATTAAATTAGATTACACTAGTAAAATGAGGTAAAAGTTTTTTTTTTTTAAATTTACACTAATATTAAGAAGATATAAGTGGTGGCACAAAAGAATTAATCACAGTATATGCTGCGAGCCACAGGCTGACAGGCAGGCAAATGCAAATAAAATTACCAAAACCCCCCCAAAAAAACGACTGAAGTTATAGCCCTAAAAAAGGGCTTTTTGGGCTGAAGTTCTAGCCCTAAAAAGGGCTTTTTGGGGTGCTGTCCTTACAGCAGAGACTAGATGAGTCCTTCAGGACTGTAGTGGACACTAAATACACTAGCCTAGCTATCTATTTCCTTATAATATCAACAGCAGCAACACTAAACCTCCTCTCACTAAGACAGCAGGATCGTTATGACTCTAAAATGGCTGCAACCCAGTAGCTGGGAGGGTCTGGGAGGAAGTGTCTGCTGCTGATTGGCTGAAATGTTTCATCAGACTGTGAGACACAGGGTCAAAGTTTCATCAATGATGACTAATAGGGGGCGGATCGAACATCGCATATGTTCGCCCGCCACGGCGAACGCGAACAAGCTAAGATCGCCGGGAACTGTTCTCCGGCAAACAGTTCGCGACATCACTACGGCCGGGGCGGTGCGATCTAACACTGATTACAATCCTAGGATCACCCTTAAAAATAATTGATATAATATTTTACCTCGTTAACTCCTTATGTTTGTGTTAAATCATAACGTTTCCTAATTAATGATTGGGCCCACTCTAATTTACAGCTCTAGGATATTTGGCTCATGCGGTGCCCATGTTTTATGGGTCTTGCAATTACCTGCCGTAAATAATCAGTCACATCAATAGGGCGACCATGCTGGGGATGTGACTTAATACAGTTATGCCTAGACATAGGCTAAATAAGGGGACCTTCTGATACAATCTCATGTTACTACCTGGGCTTATTGCACTCAATATACTCATACATTGTGATTTTTTTTCATCTACATATCTTTGACCCCATATTATTATTCCCTTCAGTTACTCTAAATACTGCTTTCTTGTCAATATGACTTGTTTCGACGGGCTACGGCTCTATTTAGAAGGCGCTCCTTTTATTACTATTGCTATTACTATTTTTATTTATAACCTAATAGGGGATAATCAGCCATAGTGTTACAATATATTTTATGTTACCTTGTTCACACAATTTAATTTACATAAATACCAAAAAAAAAAAGTGGTTTTTCTTGGAGACCCGAGAGTGGTCTCTTCCACTTCAGACATACCTACCATAGTTTTGTTGCTCATACCGTGTTGGAAGGTCCATGAGAGCCCTTATCCGCTTATTTTGTAGGTATATAGGAATGTTTGGCAAATAATGTCTTATTTTTTTTCTTATTTCTCTTATTTTATGTCATGCAAATGTGTCATATTTACATATCACTTTTATCTCAGTTAAGCTGTTAGCTTTGGTCTTACTTTTGTTTTTTACATTTCCTCTGTATCAGGAACCAAAATGACATTCAATCTTTGTATGCCTCGAATTAAACCACAATAAAAAAAAAACTAAAATAAAACAAAAAAAAAAACCCATTTCTAACACCTTGAAAAAAGACATCATTCCCTTGAGGAAACTGGCTAAAATTGTGGATTTACTTTTATATTCAATTCGGGCCATTTTTATTTTCTCTTTCCATTATCAAACCTTACAACTTTTAACTTCTTCAGACTCGTGGCTTTATTTATCAAGCTACAGAAGCAGCTTCAGAGCCCCGACATTTCAGGCTTGCGTGAAAGGCCGTATGCGAGCAGGGGCCGGCGTTGCACATGCTGCGGCTTGTGCAATGTTAAATGCCAGCATTGTACTGCTGCCCACTCGCCACAAGGCTGGGCTGACGTGGTTCATGACAGTGAACCTCGTCCAACCTGCCTTTTGATAAATAGAGCCCTTATTCTCAAATTATTTCTCTAAAATCTTTTTGAGGATGCATGGGCCCTTGAACTAGACAATGGTATTTATCTACATGATTAAAATAGAATGATTAGTGCATGAAATGGGATTTTGATCCCTTTTCAGTGCCATAGAACCATATTCTTAGCTACATTGCTCCTTTCGCAGTTTGGTTTCGCTTTTTCTGACATTGCTGCTGTCCATTTTCCTACTAACAATTCTTTATGTTTAAAGCCCTTCCATCTCCTTGCTACTTATATTGTTTCAGAACATTGGACTTTCAATTCCCTTCTTTCTTGAAAACTGCTTTTTGCTAAGCTGGCTATTCTTCTTTGTTTTTTGTTATCAAGGCCAGCTACCGCCTGTCCCAGCCCCTGCCTCTCGGCGCCTCCCCGATGCTCTTGACTGAGTGTCCCGGGGGCCCGAAGCGTTGAATTTAAAAAAATTAGTTATAAGGGTATCAGATCTCAGAGCCATTAATTCTCATTCTCTAATATTTATCTATTACAGTGTTGTTTTTCTATTTAGAAAAAAGGAATAAGAATTTGTCTTTTTCTTTATGTGTGGAAAGTTGTTTGGTACACTCTCTGTCAGAGGAGCTACCGATTTTAAAGCTGTCTTTAATTTATCTGCTGATTGGTCCTCTTATTCTACTTTTCATCAGTTTTGTTTAACCCTATAAATATCTAGTTTTTAAATTTTTGTTATCTAGCCTATTTACTTAAAGGGACACTGTACCAAAAAAAATTCTTTTGTGATTCAGATTGAGCATGAAATTTTAAGCAACTTTCTAATTTACTCCTATTATCAAATTTTCTTCATTCTCTTGGTATCTTTATTTGAAATGCAAGAATGTAAGTTTAGATGCCGGCCCATTTTTGGTGAACAACCTGGGTTGTCCTTGCTGATTGGTGGATAAATTCATCTACCAATAAAAAAGTGCTGTCCAGAGTACTGAAACCGAAAAAAAGCTTAGATGCCTTCTTTTTCAAATAATGATAGCAAGAGAATGAACAAAAATTGATGAGGAGTAAACTAGAAAGTTGCTTAAAATTACATGCTCTTTCTGAATTACAAAAGAAAAAAATTGGGTTCAGTGTCCCTTTAATACTAAACCAACTCTTAAAGTTGTATGACATCATGCTAGATAAGCTTCCTGTAGAGACCACAGCCTCCTTCTAGGACTGTGACCGTAAGTAATGGACACAGCACAACTTAAGTTTAAAATAATAAATACAAGTTAAATCCATTAAAATATATGAATTATACACATTGCAATGAGACACTGCATAGTGCTTTCTTTTTTATTAAAACAATGAAACAGGCTGTTTAATATCCCTTTAATTAAATCATGATTATACCATCACATAGGTCATTATGTTGTGTTAGATTGTGTTTTACTGTGATAACTCATTTTAATCTGCCCATAATTGGCCTCTGCAAAGGAGATAATATATTTGAAACTGCCCCTAATTGACCTCTGTAAAGGAGATACTATAATAGACATTTAAACCAAGTGAAACCTAGGTTACAACATGTCCCCCCACATTGTTTTATGGATACTAAAGCTTTATACTTATTTTTTTTATAAACTTAAATTACTAATACAATTTTAATATTTCTGCTTATTCTTTGCTTTGAATACCTAATTATAGCTTGCACTTATTTGGCATTTAATATCCATATAAGCAACGCAAATCTCTGTTTTTTTGCATAATTTTATAAAAAAAAAATATATTTTATGTAGAATATTTTAAAAAAGCATGTGAATTGTTCTGGCTTTTGTGCCTAGAGTGGTTTATTTTTTTTAATAATTGTAATCAATTATGTTCAAAGCACTAACATATTATGTAATGACTTGGCACAATGACAGAATCAGATAACATTTGAGACAGTTATACAAACTGCAAAGGAGTAGTAGGCACTATATGGGAGTTGCCATAAGATCTGTATCACTTTTAAAAAGGTAAAATACAGGACAGTTAGGTTTGTAAGTTTACATGGTGAGTGCAATGCTTCCTAACAATGGAGGGTTGATCATAATCCTTTAGAAAAATATTTCAAATGATTTATCTACAAAAAATCTCCATAGACTTTAGTGGTGTATTTTGTAGAAAAAATCATTATATTCACTTTTCTAAAGGATTGTGATCAACTCTAACATAAATTATCCGTATCAGAATACCGTTGAATATCTAAAAATATATTTATTTAAAGGTACATTTTGTAATACCTACATTTGAAAATGAAAAAAAATAAATCACTAAATCATTGTTTAACCTAAATGTTAACATCCATTGTTTTCCCTAATTCATCTTTATCCTAGATTAGCTTTTTCATCTTAAAATGTTTCAAACTGCCAAAGAGTTAAAAAATGCAATGCTTTTAGAAAGAAATACTTCAGATTACACCTTTTGCAATCAATTTCTTTATCTGCACAAAACATTAGGAAGTTAAAAAAAATCCTGATTGCTTACCACGATTACAATCAATAAGAGAACAAAAAGTTAAGAAGAAAACAAGCAACACTGCATGTGGTCTTATCTTATATCTAAATGGTGTTCTGAGATTACTTCTCCCTGCCCGCCGCCCAAGGTTTTATGTTCGTGTTTTTACTGTTTATAGTTAAAGCTGAATTGTGAGTGTATAAGCTATGGGATTTGCCAGACTTAAAGGGAACAATAAACTGGTTGTATCACAAATATATATCATTTATAAAAACAGAATAATTTCCTTATTGTGATTTCACAAATATGTATTTACAATAATCTATTTATTCATCACTTTAGTCTTTAACATAACTGAAATAGGATCTATCTGATTTCCTGTATATATATATATATATATATATATATATATATATATGTATATATATATATATATATATATATATATATATATATGTTAAGGGTAAAGCAAGAAATCTGGGTAATCCTAGGATTACCTGGGTAAAATGGACATTACCCAAGCTGCTGTGGGTAAAGCCTTATGTACTATAATTCCCCCATCTACACATTGAGGCCAATTTATCAAATGTCTGTTGGACATGATCTGACATTGCGGATCAGGTCCGACAGACATCGCTGAATGCGGAGAGCAATACGCTCTCTGTATTCAGCATTGCACCAGCAGCTCTTGTGAGCTGCTGGTGCAACGCCGCACCCTGCAGACTCGCGGCCGCCAGCGTGTCAATCAACCTGATTGTACTCGATCGGGTTGAATTCCGGCGATTCCTGTTCGCCTCATCATGGCAGGCAGACACGGTCATGGGGCAGCGGTCTTTAGACCACTGCTCCATAACTTGTGTTTCTGGCGAGTCTGAAGACTCGCCAGAAACACGGGCCCTCAAGCTCCATCCGGAGCTTGATAAATGGGCCTCTATTTCTTTTGTCTCCATCTGGGGGGTTCAATGAAGGCACCCCACCAATTCTCTGGCATCCACCCCAAGTCAACCTCTCTCTATATATATATATATATATATATATCTTTACTTCCAAAAATAGAGAGAAACAAGAGAGGACACCATCGTGCCCCCTACAAAAGCCAGGGATTTCAGCACTCCAAAAAATAATTTAGTCAATGACACATATAGAAAAAGTATACATAAAATGTATTGTAGTCAGGTAATCTCCGCTCCGGTGCAAATCAATCAACAGCTGGGTCCCCTAAGCGAAGACCACACACATAATAAGTATCAGTTAAATTTATTTCTATGAGCAAATATATAGATACATTTGATTAAGCAACAATGTATAAAATAGAAAAAGCTGGCCAGCTCACTAAAGGTTAACTCGATACAAGCAAGGTCCTTATTAAGCTACAGTGGTTAATTCGCAACACCCCTACCAGCGGGTAGCCCTGTAACCCACAGGAATCTGCTACCATGGATACCAATGGGGATCTATGCAAAGTAACTCACCATACAGTAATAGGTTAAATGGCAACACCTCTCTCAGAGGATAACCCAATAAAAATGGAAATCTGTTATAGTTACAGTTGTAATCAAAATTATTTAACCCCATTGCAAATCAGATTTATTATCAAAATGTACAGACTTTCAACTGTTTGCAATGAGCAAATCAAACAAAATGCAATTGGAATAGCTCAACACAACAAATGCTTCAAGTGTTTTCCCCAAATTCAACTGAAAATTTAACTTTTAATGAATTCTGCAGTTCCAAAATTATTCAACCCCCTGATAAGAAACCCCCACAACAGCATAAATAAGCAAAACAGTTGTTGTCTCAAACACACCTTATGCAACTAATTAAGGGCTTCATTAGCTGCACCAGGCATGCTTGAGATAGAACACATGAAATACCTTAACTGGCTAGGGGTTTGTTGAGTTTCATGTTTGACTGCATGTTAGAAATATGGCTAAGTCAAAAGAATCACAAGATCATTACCCTTCACAAAAAAGGAACATGATACAAAAAGACAGTGAAGACACTGAATGTTACTAGTGACAAAGTTGGAAGCATAGTTCATAAGTTCAAAGTTAAAGAAACAGTGGTTACACTACCTGGACAGGGCAGAAAAAGGAAGCTATCAACGGCTGCAACGAGATTTATGAGAAGGCATGTTGAGAAAAACCCTTGAATGACTGCAAAAGACTTGCAGCAAGACTTGGTAGAAACAGGCACTTAGGTTTCAGTTTGCACAGTAAGGCGCGTACTAAACACAGAAAGTTTCCATTTCCAAGAAGTTTGGTGATTCTGTTCTGTTGAGCAATAAAACAAAAATGGAACTTTTTGGCCTGATGGATCAGCTGTATGTCTGGAGGAAGAAGAATGAAGAATACACTGAAAAGAACACTCTGCATACAGTTAAGCATGGTGGTGGATCGGTGATGCTCTGGGGCTGCTTTGCATCCTCTGGTACTGGAAACCTCCAGCGTGTGGAAGGCAAGATGGATTCATTGAAGTATCAGGAAATCCAAAGAGAAAATGTCATCCCATCTGTGAGGAAGCTGAAGCTTGGACATCATTGGACCTTCCAACAGGACAATGATTCCAAGCATACCTCAAATTCTACCAAGGTTTGGTTGCAGAAGAAGTCCTGAAAGATTCTACAGTGGCCATCACAGTCACCTGGCTTATATAGAAAATCTCTGGTGGGATTTGAAGAAGGTGGTTGCAGCACATAAACCCAAGAATATTACTGAACTGGAGGCCATTGCTCATAAGGAGGGGGCTAAGATTCCTCAGGAACGCTGCCAGAAGCTGGTGTCTGGCTATGCACTTTGTTTGCAGCAGGTCACAACAGCAAAAGGGTGCTCTACTAAGTACTAAAGATGAAGATTGCCATAAAGGGGTTGAAAATTCTTGAGGCTGCAGAATTTATTAAAAGTTGCATTTTCAGTTGAATTTGGGGAAACCACTTAAAGCATTTGTTGTGTTGAGCTATGTCAATTGCTTTTGTTTGATTTGTTCATTGCAAACAGCTGAAAGTCTGTAAATTTTGACAATAAACCTGATTTACAATGGGGGAGGGTTTAATAACCGTATATATATATATATATATATATATATATATATATATATATATATATACAGATTGACATGGGAAAAAACATTTGTACCCTTGCTTTTTAAACTATTGGTACCGTTGCATTTTAAGAGATAAACACAAAAAAGCATGACTGGAGTTTGCTAAAGTGCACTTTTCCAAGCCACAGTCCTTTTGGGAGTATGTCATTTGGACAGACAAAACAAAAGATAAGCTTTTCTGGAATATCACTACTCCATGTTTACAGAATAAAAAGAAGCTTTTAAAGAAACGAACACCATCCCTACCATGAAACATGGAGGAGGCTCAGTGATGTTTTGGGATTGCTTTGCTTCCTCTCTAGAATATGTGCAGAACATAATGAAATCAGAAGAATATCAAGACATTATGGAGCGAAACGTACTGCATAGTGTCAGAAAGCTGTGTCTCACTCACAGGTCATGGGTCCTCCAGCAGGATAATGACCCGAAACATACCTCAAAAAAGCACCCCAGAATGTATGAGAAGAAAACATTGGACCCTTCTGAAGTGACATTGTATGAGTCCAGATTTTAATCCCATCAAACAAATGTGGAAAACCCTGAAACTCACAGTTGGGAAATGGCACTCATCAAACCTGAGGGAACTGGAGCAGTTTACTCAAGAAGAGTGGACCAAAATCCTAGTTGAACAGTGTAGAAATCGTATTCAGTGCTACAGAAAGTGCTTGATTGCAATTATTGTCTCCAAAGCTACAAAATATTAGGTACCATTGTTATTTGTTTGTGCCATTCTCATTTGTTTTACTGTTTAAAGAAATATGTGAAGTCATAAATAAAAAGTAAAGTTTATGTTCTATTACATTTAAAACAAAGAGTGATAGATACCAAATACTTTTGTCAAATTTTACTTAGTTTAGAGAAAATTGTGTGTTTCCCTAAAAAAGTGGAAGGGTCCACTAGGATGATTGAACTCATCTTTTTCTTATAAATTTCTGTGAGTAATGTAAATTAATCAACAGTTACCCTTTTAAATAGGAAAAGTTAAATATTATAATATAGAAAATATTCATAGAAGAACATTTTGTATGTTATTTTTAATATTGTAATACCAAACAATAATAGAATAAGGTAGATAGGATGTATGGAATTTATTACTAATAGTAACAATTATAAGTGCCCTCTATGCTTCATTCCATGTAAGTTTAGTACTGCATGCAGCATTTATGAGAATATAGAGGAGAATCCTAAAGGGTTAATTAAGGTTGCACATTTGTTTTTAATTAACTATGCACAGACATACTCACAACTCTTTTGGATGTTTTTGACATGAAATGTTTTTAAATGTTTCAAGTAAAATATTCTAAATTTAACAGCTTGGTGAGCCTCCAAATGATTTCTGAGCTAATCTCGTCAGAGCTGAGAGCTTTTGATCATTGAGCCCAAAGTGTTTCATCACTGTAGTAGCTTGTTTTTATCTGTTCCTGACTGACCAGAGGCGATAAGACTATTCTAAAAGAGTGTGTTCCTGGTTTGCAAAACAATTCAAATATAACACAATATAATATGCATACACTAAAGAGTTGTATGTTCTTTAATGATCACTCATTAGAAAAAGAAAGATGTGGTTAATTAATGAATGTACAATAGATATAACATTGAAAAATATCTGTGTATTCATCAGGGCCTATGTTTACTCAATAAAATCCTCTGGCACACCAGGCAAGTAACTGAACAAAAAGAAAATGTAATCACCCGTGGATTTCTGTATGTAGTGTGCATATTACATTAAAGGGACATGAAACCCCAATTTTTTTCTTTCAGATTCAGATAGAGAATACAATTTTAAACAACTTTCCAGTTTACTTCTATTGTTTAATTTGCTTCCTTCTCTTGTTATCCTTTTCTGAAAGGTTTATCTAGGCAAGATCAGGAGCAGCAGAGCACCTAGGTTCCAGCTGTTAATTGATGGCTGCATATATATATATATCGATTGTGATTGACTCACCAATGTGTTCAGTTAGAAACCATTAGTGTGATGCTGCTCCTTCAACAAATGATACCAAGAGAATGAAGCAGATTAGATAATAGAAGTAAATTAGAAAGTTGTTTAAAAATTTATTCTCTATCTGAATCATGAAAGAAAAATGTTGGGTTTCATGACAACGTTAAATAGAGGATAAGTTCCAGATGGAAAGGGCACATCGGGCCCTAAAACCTAAACCTAAAGAAGGAGCACCTCCGAGGGACATAATAGTAAAAATACTCCGCTTCCAAGAAAAGGAGGACATTCTTACAGCAGTCAGGAAAAACCAAATCTTCAAATTCCAGGGTACAGTTGTCCACTTTTACCAGGATCTATGTGTGTGGACCCTGCAGCGGAGGAGCTCTCTGAGACCTTTGACCATCCTACTCCGGAAAAAAAAAATTAACTACAGGTGGGGGTTCCCATTTGCTCTCAATATCCATCATGAGGGAAGAGTGATCACGCTGAAAGAGAGTAAAGATATCCCAGAAATTTGTGAGTTCCTTAAGCTTGAGATATCGGAGTGCTGCTCAACCCAACAAGAAACTGAAGGTAACAACACTACACAGAGGGAAAATGCATCCAAAAGAATGAGGTGGTCAAAGGTTACCAGGAAGAATCAGAAACCCTGACTTTGAAACAGGGATGGGACATAGACTGCTGCTGATTCATCTAAGAGCCGCTCCTCTAAGCATTGCTTCTACAGATGAGTATGAGCTGTTCTATATGTAATTTTATACCTTTGTTCCCAGACGGCTTAGGCGTCTGGGGTTCATAACTTGGTATCCAAAGGTATTCTACAAAATAGACTGAGACACTTCTGTTTGGGGTTACATAGATTCATATTCATGAATAGACTGATACCCCGCTAGAGGGAGTTACAGGGGGGTGGGAAGAGGTGTTGTGGGGATGTTGTTCTCTCTTTTATCAATTTATGTTCTAAAATTGACTTAAGATTCCGTTATTAACAGTAGAATAAAGTTACATTGATATAACTGCACCTGCATAAGGGAAAGTAAATGCTCGTTTTGCAGATAGCTAAGTTGATATTTGGTTATTGTTATTGTTGTTCTGTTATTTTAATGTTTTTTTTATGTGGTATAAAAGTAAGCTTGGTCGAGTGGAGTCGAGGAATACCCAAACAGAGGGGGAGAAAGGTATGTGGGGCACTACACTGATTTACCATGGCACATGACATAACACTCCTCTCTCATAATGTTAGAGGACTCAATACTGACATCAAAAGGAAGAAGGCGCTGGCCGAATATCATAGATTGAATGCGAAGGTACCATTCTTACAGGAGACCCACTTCACTCAGGATATAATCCCAAAATACTGGAATAGGCACTTCCCGCAACATTTTCACTCAACCACGAACCAAAAGAAAAGAGGGGTCTCCATTCTCATACACTCCTCGGTACAATTCACAAAGGAAGAGGTTTTGACAGATCCAGAGGGTAGATACTTAATAGTGAGGGGTAGAATACAAGATACACAGGTCACCTTATGTAACATTTATGCCCCAAACGAAAAACAAGACACTTTCTTCCGCCAAATAGCTCACCTTCTTACCCAATGGTCCCAGACCCGCATAATCGGGCTGGAGACTTCAATATTTCGTTGACACCCCAAGTCAAAGTAGGGAGGATTAAGATGACCAATAAACAACACCGATATAACTCTATCTCCAAATATGTCAGGGACGCACTATCATCACATAATATCATTGACACATGGGAAGCCCTACATGGTAAGACAGCAGACCACACCTATTACTCATCAGCGCACCAGACATACTCAAGACTGGACTATGTTCTGGTTAGTCAGATCTTAATCCCCAATGTGACCTCCTCTTCTATTCACGCATGTGTCTGGTCAGACCACTCCATCGTACAGGTAGACATGACAGGAATTATTAAAATACACAGGAATCGTTCGTGGACTTATGATCCCATAACACTTAAAAATAAGCCCACTTATAATAGAATCATGAAAGCGATGACTGAATTCTGGCAATTTAATAAAGACTCTACCAACAATCCAATAACCCCCTGGGCAGCCCACAAACTTTTCATAAGAGACCTACTAATTAAGGAGAAAGTGAGGCTTATTAGAATCTCCATCCAAACCATTAACCAACTACAAGGGGAACTACAGAAATTAGAATCATTACATAGACAGACACTGTCCAAGACAATATATAAGCAACTGCAGCTGAAAAGAGACACCCTAGCAAAGATTTTAGATGATAAAGCAATAAAAGCTGCTCAGAAAATTAAAGCTAACTATTTTTTATTCTCCAACAAACCCGATAAGTACCTAGCACATAGACTTAGAGAAAGGATTAAGTCGCATTCAATTCCAATCCTCCAAAAACTGGACGGTACCCAGACATCCAATCCTCAAGATATTGCAGACACTTTTGCTAGTTTTTATAATAAACTTTATGATGGACACAAAGTTAAAGATAATGACCAGACTAAGCAATTATTGACACAGTTCTTACAAAGGGCCAAACTTAAGTGTATAAGTGCGGAGGACAAGGCAATATTAAACGCAGAGGTTTCCATACAGGAAATTCTCAATGTCATAAAAGATTTAAAAGCAGGTAAGGCGGCAGGGACAGATGGACTGACTGGAGAATAATATAAACTGTTTAAAGTTGAGCTGATCCCACATATTAAGAAGTTCTGTGATGATATAATGCAGGGAACTGAGATACCGTCCGACGTACTAAGAGCAAAAATAGTAGTAATCACAAAATTGGGCAAAACCCCAAAATTATGCCAGAGCTACAGACCAATCTCCCTGATTAATCAGGACGTTAAAATTCGGACGAAAATACTGGCAAACAGACTTAAGACAATAATACCACAACTAGTTCATCCCGATCAGGTGGGATTTGTCATTGATAGGGAAGCCCCTGACAATGTTAGGAGGACAATAGTACTGGCGGACTATCTGGTGGAAACGGGGATGCCTTCTCTGCTTCTTTCATTAGATGCGGAGAAGGTGTTTGACAGAGTGGACTGGGGATACATGTTTGGGGTGCTAGCCAAGATGGGATTTGAGGGGTCATTCATGAGAGTGATTAGGGGATTATACTCGACACCGACTGCTACGATAGGGGCAGCAGGCTTCCAATCTAGACCTATAGACATTCCCAAATGGGACCAGACAAGGATGTCCGCTGTCCCTGTTGTTATTTGCTCTGTGTATAGAACCTCTGGCCGCATGTATCAGAGAATCTCCGGATATATCGGGAGTAGTTATAGGGGAGTCGGAGTACAAGCTATCACTGTTCGCGGATGATGTGTTATTAACACTTACTAAGCCCCTGATCTCCCTCCCTAATTTATGTAGGATTTTACAAGAATTCTCAGATATTTCAGGTTACAAAATGAATCACGAGAAATGTGAAGCTTTACCCCTGGCTCTTCCTACATACACGAAAAAGCTTATAGAAGCTAATTTTGATTTCACATGGGCGAAACAATCCCTAGCATATCTAGGAGTCAAGTTGGCAGACTCCTTTACAAAACTCTATAGTTTGAACTACCTTCCTCTTTATAAAACAATTAGACGGGACCTCAAAAAATGGAAAAAGGGCCTTTTCTCTTGGTACGGGCGTTTATCAACCATAAAAATGAATGTCTTACCCCGACTCCTTTATCTTTTTAAAGCCCTTCCAATCAAGATTCCAGCCGCAGATTTACATAAATTGCAATCGGAGTTACACTCCTTTCTGAGGGGGGATGCAAAAGCGAGAATAGCCTCTCATATATTGACCCAACATAGGAAGTTGGGAGGGGTGGGGGTATCCAACCTGGCGGCCTACTATCAGGCAGCGAGGCTGGTCCAGGCCACTTTGCTGACTAATTCATCCCATTACGTTGTATGGGCAAAAATAGAGACTGGCCTAATGCAAAATGACAAACCAGAGGATATACTCTGGAGGCGGGGACCCAAGAGGGAAGCTTCGCTCTACAGCTCCCCCGTCACTACAGAAACTATACATATTTGGAAATCCCTAGTTGAACAAAGGAATCTAATACCTAATAACACCAAAATTAGACCCATAAGATCCCTCCTACCTTCAGAACTACACAGACTGATAGGAAAATGGGAAAATAAGGGACTCTATAGAGTTGCAGATTTCACAGAAAGGGGTAGACTGCTGACCTTCACACAATTGCAAACTAAAATACAACCATGGAAGCTACAATGGTTTCTATACCTCCAACTGACATCTGCAATTCACAAATACGGAATAAATTTAGACGCAGCTCCTTACACCGCATTGGAACATATTTGTAAAACCCCTCGCAGAGTCAAACGCACTATAGCTACATTATACTTTATGTTACAGGATAACAATAATAAGCTCAAGTCGAGCTTGATTGATAAATGGGAAACAGAGCTGGAAGTGCTCCTCCCAAAGGAGGAGTGGGACCAGATACTATACGAATCCTGTAAGGGACTAATTAGTGCAGACCTCAGGGAAACTGCATTAAAACTACATTTAGATGGTATCTAACTCCCACAAGGACCCCCCATTTTGCCCCATCCGGTACAAATTTATGCTATAGGAGATGTGGGAAAATAGGTACGTACATACATATGTGGTGGGAGTGTGCTGGGGTTTGGAATGTCTGGGATCAATTAGCTAACTTCATAAGTAAACTACTTAATGAGCCCTTCTCACTCTCGGTACTTCAGGCACTCCTCAATCAAAAGAACTCAAAGTATAATGCACAGATTAATAGGTTCATAAAAATTTTATGCACAGCGACCAGAGTCTGTATAGCCAGACACTGGAAAGAAGGAGCCCCAAATTGGAGGGAAATCCTAGATAAAATACAACATATCTATAGCATGACAGAAATTATAGCTTGGACACAAGGTACCACCAATGAATTCCACAAAACATGGTTTTACTGGATAGCAGATGGGAATATCTGAGGGAGGATGGGGATTCAACTGGGTTCCTAGCGGGATTGAGGCAGGTGTGCCTGCTTGCTTCCCCAGAGAGACGTGTTTGACATTTAGTTAGTGTTCGGAGACCCCACTCAGCCAGGAGAAATATGGAAAATGAGACTTCAACTTATGACCACGTAATAATTGTGTGTTTTTTTTAGTTAATTTATTTATTTTGATAAATATGTTATTCAATTTAAGTATTTGTTTTTTAGTGTTATGTAAAATGTTAAAAATAATTGGTTTTCCTCCTACTTCAGGGATCTATTAGAATGTTTAAGATTACTGCCTGCAGAGGTCTGGAAATTAAAATTACAGGCATAATTACAGATATAATGGACTATATTCCGTAAAGACACTTTGAAGTAAATACTGAAGTAACACTCAGGATCTGTCTTAAAAAAAGGGGAACTTAGAAGACAAAGGGTTTAGACCTGTAAGATAGGAAAGGTTTTCATTACCTGCATTGAATACCGGACTATGTGTATAATTACGAGTTGTTATATGCAAGTTCCATTGTTGTATGTTATTGTCATCAATGATTTGTTGAAACCAATAAAAAAACGATTTTATCTTAAAAAAGACAACGTAAAGTTTGTTATTATAATCTCACAAATTTGTATTCTTTATTATGCTTACATTACTAAGATTGATCCAGTTATACAATCATGAAACAAAGCAATGGTGCAATTTTTTTTAGGAGTAATCACATTGGAATTACCATTAACTGCTTTTGAAGCAATTATAACAGTGAAACTGAGTAATTTACTGTATTAAACTCAACACAGATCTACCTGATCTATGTTCATGAAACATTGTTGAAACCTAACTTTCTTTTCTTAATTCCACTGGTATTGTTCTCCCTAAAAATAGTGCGGCTGCTGTGATATCACTAACATCTGGAACAAGGTTTTAATGACTTTGAATTGAAAAACCCTTTGAAAAATCATATGATGTGCTTCATACGGTAATCTTGATGTATTGGAAATGGGGGTAAATATTAACACATGAATAAACAACTGGCTGAATGATATGGAATGAAGAATTATAAAAATGGGTCATAGTGTAATAGAACTGTGATTAGTTATGTTTTTCAGGGATCAGTATGAGGCCCAGTTTTTTCAATATCTTTAGGAACCAACTATGGGCTAAATTACAAATTGCGCTTTAACTTTCGCTCACATGCTAACTGTGCTAAAATTAAACTTTTAATGCGGGCGGGTTAGCATGTGTATTACAAGTTGAAATGAAAAGTTAGCATACTAGCGAATGTCCGATGCTCGCTAGCTTTATGACTTCGGATATCGTGACCATGTTAACTTCTTCTCCTACAGGGAGTGCAGAATTATTATGCAAGTTGTATTTTTGAGGATTAATTTTATTATTGAACAACAACCATGTTCTCAATGAACCCAAAAAACTCATTAATATCAAAGCTGAATAGTTTTGGAAGTAGTTTTTAGTTTGTTTTTAGTTATAGCTATTTTAGGGGGATATCTGTGTGTGCAGGTGACTATTACTGTGCATAATTATTAGGCAACTTAACAAAAAACAAATATATACCCATTTCAATTATTTATTTTTACCAGTGAAACCAATATAACATCTCAATATTCACAAATATACATTTCTGACATTCAAAAACAAAACAAAAACAAATCAGTGACCAATATAGCCACCTTTCTTTGCAAGGACACTCAAAAGCCTGCCATCCATGGATTCTGTCAGTGTTTTGATCTGTTCACCATCAACATTGCGTGCAGCAGCAACCACAGCCTCCCAGACACTGTTCAGAGAGGTGTACTGTTTTCCCTCCTTGTAAATCTCACATTTGATGATGGACCACAGGTTCTCAATGGGGTTCAGATCAGGTGAACAAGGAGGCCATGTCATTAGATTTTCTTCTTTTATACCCTTTCTTGCCAGCCACGCTGTGGAGTACTTGGACGCGTGTGATGGAGCATTGTCCTGCATGAAAATCATGTTTTTCTTGAAGGATGCAGACTTCTTCCTGTACCACTGCTTGAAGAAGGTGTCTTCCAGAAACTGGCAGTAGGACTGGGAGTTGAGCTTGACTCCATCCTCAACCCGAAAAGGCCCCACAAGCTCATCTTTGATGATACCAGCCCAAACCAGTACTCCACCTCCACCTTGCTGGCGTCTGAGTCGGACTGGAGCTCTCTGCCCTTTACCAATCCAGCCACGGGCCCATCCATCTGGCCCATCAAGACTCACTCTCATTTCATCAGTCCATAAAACCTTAGAAAAATCAGTCTTGAGATATTTCTTGGCCCAGTCTTGACGTTTCAGCTTGTGTGTCTTGTTCAGTGGTGGTCGTCTTTCAGCCTTTCTTACCTTGGCCATGTCTCTGAGTATTGCACACCTTGTGCTTTTGGGCACTCCAGTGATGTTGCAGCTCTGAAATATGGCCAAACTGGTGGCAAGTGGCATCTTGGCAGCTGCACGCTTGACTTTTCTCAGTTCATGGGCAGTTATTTTGCGCCTTGGTTTTTCCACACGCTTCTTGCGACCCTGTTGACTATTTTGAATGAAACGCTTGATTGTTCGATGATCACGCTTCAGAAGCTTTGCAATTTTAAGAGTGCTGCATCCCTCTGCAATATATCTCACTATTTTTTACTTTTCTGAGCCTGTCAAGTCCTTATTTTGACCCATTTTGCCAAAGCAAAGGAAGTTGCCTAATAATTATGCACACCTGATATAGGGTGTTGATGTCATTAGACCACACCCCTTCTCATTACAGAGATGCATATCACCTAATATGCTTAATTGGTAGTAGGCTTTCAAGCCTATACATCTTGGAGTAAGACAACATGCATAAAGAGGATGATGTGGTCAAAATACTCATTTGCCTAATAATTCTGCACTCCCTGTATAGACTTCAATAGGGAGTGCTGTTTAAAAAAAAAAAAAACCCTTATTGCTTGCGTGCCAACCCGACACTGCATTAGACCAACTGCACTAAAGTCTAACGTATTAATGAACACTTTGCATTCCAATATTCTTCTCATAGAAAAAAACTTTTCTTTATTTTAAATTATATGTTTACATATAAGTATGATTATTGTTTTGTAAAATATATAGTATATAGTACATATAAATATATGTATATACACATATAAATATATGTATATACACCTATATACAGTATATATATATATATATATATATATATATATGTATATATAAAGAACATTGTATTCAATGTGAAGGACATTGGAATGTAAAGTATATTAAAAACATAATAAAACACATTAACAGGGGCGGAATCAACTACAAGACTGACTGGTCGCACAGGACCGGAGCTCCCACGACAAAACTTTCCCAGCAAAAAAAAAAACTCTTATTTTGGCGAATTCTTCTAAAATTCATGCTATATACGGTCATAGATATAATACCCCTCTAAACCTCTGTGTTTTTTTTTGCTTTTGTCCCTCTTTTTGCCCATTTTATATGCCTCAGAGGATCGGGTTTACCCCTAACCTTCAGCCCTGCTATACACTAATGGGCTGATGATATTGCGCTACGAAGCGCTAAGCGGATATTCTACCTCCTTCCCTCTGACTGTCTTTACCTCTCTGGTGGCTCCGGTAACAAGCTGGAGATCGGGGAGTCCCCGGCTCAACATCTCTCGAGACCTCAGAGACTTGCGGCGCTCTGGAAATAAAGCCCGCGAACTGTGGCCATCTTGATTTTTGCAGCCGTTGTTCAGCACCTGGGAAGAGAATAGGCAGTGCCGTTACACCCGGAGCTCCCTCCACAAGTAATCGGTCTCAAGGACGCTTGAGGTTTCATCCTCCCCAGGTAATCTTGCTCCGGTGCCTTTTGTACACACCCACAGCCTTTTAACCACTGCTCCTATCACACGAGCCTGACTAAGATTTGTGCTAGAAACTGACAGCTCTCCTACATAAGGACACCGGGCACAAGTAAACATCCTTGCCCATATTTAACCTTTTTACAGTGCTGCAGACCCCAGATTATACACGCCCAAACTTTACCCTGGGAGCAAGAACTTCTCCTCACAGTATAACACAGAGCAGGATATTACACAGCAGGCCCAGTGCCCTAGTTTCAAAAGACTCACTAGCACAACTTCAGGCACTCTTTCTCCTGCACTATAAACCATAATCTACCGCTGGAGAACTCCACATCAGCCTGAAGCCTTATTGTAGATATCTAACTCCACGAGAGTGAGCTGGGGTGGCAGGACCTCTTTTTCCCTCTCATAGTTTGAGACCGTACACCCTCCTGAGTAAATTTTTACACAGATAACGTTTTCACAGAACAGCTCATCTATATAACTTTTTCCCACAGACACAGCTTTATGGCACCACTTAGGTTTGACCTACAGAACTTGGGCTGGTGATTTAGAAAGGGAAACAAGGAGGGTGAAGGAAAGAAGGAGAAAGAGCGAAGGAGCAAAGAGGGAAGGAGAAGGAGAGAAGGAAAGGAGAAAGAAGAAAGAGAGAAGGGGGAAAGAAAAAGGGAGGAGAAGAAAAGGAGAAAGCGGAAAGAAAGGGGAAGAAGGGAAAAAGTAAATAAAACACCTCACAACTGCCTCACAGAGGACTGTCCACCCCAAGTTCACCCAGTATTTTACTTCATTGTAAATTGTTGCAGGGTCTACCAGTAACAAGACCATCTCTTTCTATTCTCTCTGACAACAGGCCCCCTCTCCCCCCTTTCCCACAGGTACCTTGCTCTGCGGGTCATACCCACCTTCCCTTTCCCGATCTCGCCCAGAGGTGGCACTGTCCCTGGAGAGGGGCCACTTTTAATATCTCATCAGTTTGCCTTACTGGCGCTCACCCTCTTCACTGCAACCTGACATCAGCGCTCCTTTTTCATCAAGGACTTAGAGATATGATGGAGGGCTGAGGCATCATGCTCTAGAGGTGCTAGCCTATCGGCCCCCCAGCTATCAATTATATCAGGAACACATTTACTAAGAAGCCGGGTGACTCCTCTCTCTCGCTATGGCGCACTCAGTTAAACGAAAGCCTAAACATCAGGACAACCCTAAGAGGACTCTCACTGACCACTTTCATAGCAAACAGTTATCAGACCCAGATCTCTCGGAAGAAGATTCCAGAGACTCAACAGCCCTGACCTCTGAACATACCAAATTAGATTCCTCCCGCAAAGATAAAACAGCTCTCTCACAATCTACATTCCTAGAAACCATTAAAATCCTCACAGATAAAATGGACACTCACTACTCATCTCTTAGACAAGAACTGCGTCAATCTGTGAGTGAACTGAAGCGAGAAATTTCCTCACTGGGGGAGATGACAGAGATCCTAGAGAGAAAGCACGAAGATTTAGCAACGGACCACTCCAATCTCCTAGCTTACTCACAAAGCCTTGCGGAGCAAATTTCTGACCTGGAGACCAAAATGGCAGATATAGAGGATAGGTCTTGCCGCAATAATCTTAGGATTAGTGGCATTCCCGAAGATATCTCCTCATCTGAACTCCAGAATTACCTAACCACATTCTTTAAAGTCCTCTTAAACACAACGTCCGAACAAGACTTTCTGATTGATAGAGCACATAGGGCCACGCGCCCTCGTAACTCCACTGCTGACACTCCTAGAGATGTCATCTTGCGCCTACACTATTACACCACCAAAGAGAGAATCATGCGTGCCTCCTTTGCCAACAAGCCTCTCAAGGAGCCTTATCAAAAGCTACAAATCTTCCCGGACCTCTCTTTACATACACTTGCTAAAAGGAGAACTTTCCACCAGTTTACATTGGCGCTGAGACAACATAAAATTAAGTACCGATGGGGATTCCCTGTTAAGCTTTTTGTTCAATACCAAGACCGCACATACACTATCTCATCTGTAGAACAGGGCATGAAGCTGCTAAACACTCTGGAACTCTCGGGAGTCCCAGACCCTCCTTCCAAGACTCAAGGAAACATAAGCGGCCTTGACGCTTCAATCCCAGCTTGGCATCCACAGAACTCTACTTCTTCAAGTAAAGAGTCAGAGAGGCCCTAATAGTTTGGCAGATACCCTAGGTTTACACTCAGTTAATTTAATATGGAATGTCTTTTTTATATATATGTTCTTCCTTCTCTACATGTATAGCAATGGTCTATGATGTATTGTATTGAGCCACTTTGTCTCCTCCTCGGATCTATTCCACACTACCTCACTCATCATTGACCCCTTCTGATGTATTTTCTTTAAGCTGACATATCCCTAGTCATCCTTCCTAGATATCTAATCTAGGATCTCCCCTTTGCTGCCACCTCCTGAGGACTCAAACAAACACTTAGTCTCCTGCTCCTGTCCAACTAACTTAATACTCATGACTGGGGGAGTGTAGTGCATGTCACCCCCTTGCTCCTCACCATCTTTTACCTTGTCATCCTTTCAGCTCTCACTCACCTCCCTCCATCACACATTCTTTACTGAAACCCCCATCCGTATCTCCTCTACCCTCTAATTAAACCTTACACCCACTTCGTGGGTGGCACACTTCTGGCTCCCCCCCTCCCCCCCATACCATACCTATACCTTCTATCTCTCCAGATATTATTTTACAAGCCACTATTCTGTTTTGCCGAACTAATCTCCCTACCCTATCTGTTTTTAATTGAAGCGGCTCTGGACCGCTGTCTCCCCCCCTTCCCATAACAAAATAACACTAAATCGTTTTTGCAAGTAGCATAAACCTCTGACACATTCATCTACATCGCAATCCAAGTCATTGATAACGGAAACGGATCTAGTGTTTCTCCTTTTCCTCTACCCCACCCTGGTTCCCCCCCCCTCCCCATTTTCCCCTTTTTTTTTGCCATGGAAGGACTCCATTTCCTTACCCTGAACGTACAGGGACTAAACTCCCTAACCAAACGCAGCCTCCTCTTTACTTTCCTTCGTAAAAAACACATAGACATAGCCTTCATTCAGGAGACCCACTGGACTCACGCACCGGAAGTCTCCCGCACCTTCAGACAATTCCCCACACTCTTAGAAGCCACGTTCTCCTCTAAGTCCAGGGGTGTTGCCATTTACGTAGGTAAAAATGTTACTTATGACCAGATTTATATTGAATCTGACCCCCAGGCGAGGTTTATCATTGCCATCTGTAAACTGAATTACCACAACATCAGGCCTGGGAAAGAGAAATTGGGTTCACTGTAACAACAGATGTTTGGCATGCCAGAATCATGACGACCAGGAAACTCCTCCATTGCGCCACACTCTGGGAGCTCCATTACAAAGTTTTAGTTCGCTGGCACTTAGTTCCAGTCACATTACATAGGATATATCAGTCGCAACCCCCTAGCTGCTGGAGAAACTGCAGGGAAAATGGTACAGCATTACACATATGGTGGATTTGCCCAGTAATCCAACCTCTATGGAGAGACATATATGCACTCCTCCAGTCACTTAGTCTCACTCCCCCTCGCACCCCAGAGGTAGCCCTCCTTCATATGCAAATGCCTAACCTCTCCCCCACCGGGGAGGCTCTTACAATTTATATCCTTATGGCTACGAAACTCGCATTGGCCAGAGCCTGGAAGGAGGAAAGACCTCCCTCTCTCTCGCAGGTAATTTCCACGGTACACTTTGTCGGACAAATGGAACAATATTCGTACAAAGTCCTAGATAAAGTGGACTCTTTTCATGCAATATGGTTTCCTTGGAGTACGAAATTCCTAAAGTGGAATATAAGCCCCGGGCCTCCACACTGAGACACCTTCCTCCCCCCCCCCCCCTTTCCCCCCCCCACACTCTCTCCCCTCTCCCTTCTCCCCCCTCCTCTTTTCCCCACACCCACACCACATCCTTTCCGTTTAGCTCCACTCTCTTGAACTAACAACACCAGTATCATCTCACTACTCTATGCAGACACAGCTACTTGTTTTATCTTTCCTATGCATCCCCTATCGAAAAAGAGACTTGTTGCTATATTTATTTTGCCTATTTCCATGTTCCACTCTTACAATGTGTTTTTATTGTATATTAACTGCTCCAGGTCACTGTGGACCTCATTATACTATTCCCAAAGGCATTATTATGTTAACTTAAAGTTTGTCTCAATAAAAATTTATGATTAAAAAAAAAAACATAATAAAACACATTAACAATATTAACATTAAATAAAAATGATCTTTCATTTTGCAAGGTATTTGTCTGGAAAGGGCTCAAAACTATATATGTACGCCATTTTACTCAAAACTATATATATCAAGCCCCGTGCTAACATTAGTGCCACTTGTTATCTAGATGAAGGGTTATTTGTGTAAATATATAATGTGAGTACTTGCTTTGTGCAACAATTAATTCAAGATGGAAACAAGAATATGTAAACTGAACATAAGGTTTAAAGATAAATATAGATAAATATAAAATGTAGCAATCAGGAAACAAAAATAAGTGATTTTTGTATTAGTCAAATCTTTGGAAATAAGGGGATTCAAGAAAAGTGAATTACTATCACAAAGCAGCTTTCATATTTCAACAAAAGTGAATTACTATCACAAAGCAGCTTTAAATGCAAATAAGGTATTAACATGACAAAAAGGACATAGAGGCAAGGGAAGAAAACACTATTACTTTCTAAATTATTGAATTTGCATTACCTTGAATATAGAATGTTGTGCCTCTCAAAAGAGGCACACAACAATTAAAGAAGGCAACAACATTAGGTGCAATAACATTAATAAGAGTATAGTTGAAGAGGTTAACCAAATTAGATCTATTTTCTGTAGAAAAGAATGGCTCAAGAGATATGATTACCTTATATAACTATATTTAAGGTCCGTATAGAGAGTTGGAAAAAAATTGAATGTGACAAAAGGAAATTGAATGTGACAAGTAAAAGAGTATTTCACAGTAAGAGTAGACAAGCTGTCAAACTCACTGCCTAGGTAGAAAATGTGGATAAAGTAGAAAGGGGTTATTGTAATCTAAATATAGTATCTGCAGTTATAATAGCTAGGCCAAAAAGGATGGTCATTATAAATTATTGCTGTCAGTTCACTTGGCAGGTATTTCATTACAATGTCAGGGATCACAGGAGATCTGTAAAGGCTGAACTTGATAGGCTATTGTCTTCTTTGAACCTAAATTTAAGAATATGAAACAATACCTCTTGATTCCAGGTTCATGATAATGGCTGCCCAGGTTATAATATGAGAGTAATCTTACCTGAGATTGCTGGAAAAGAATGGTAGATAATATTGCTTGACAAACAGTAGAGGTGTGATTGAAGCATATTATATGCTAACAATAATAATAATGGCTTCAGCAAATAAGATTATATGGCCCTTCCCAAATATGCTGCTAACACCAACCCACTTTATAGTTTTACATCAAAGCAATTATTTTACTACTCTTTTACCAGTAACACGCAGAGAAGTGATTTCATGCCCTATATGCCAACATATATACAAGGCAGTGATTTAACCCCTTAACGACACGAGTCGTACAGGGTACGTTGCACACAACCTGGTCTTTAAAGACCAGCGATGTACCCTGTACGACTTTGGGGATTAAAGCAACTGGAAGCGATCCTGTCGCTTCCAGCCGCTTTACAGTTATTGCAGTGATGCCTCAATGTGCACGGGGAGCGGCGGGCGGGCGTGTGCACGGGGAGGGAGCGGGTGGGAACCGCTATACTACAGAAAAAGGTGATAAGTGGGAGACAGGGGGGATCAGCAGAAAATTTTTATTGTAAGGGATCTGGGAGGGGGTGGTGGTTTGTCTATGAGGGGTCAAGCTACACTACAGAAAAAAAAAAAAATATTAAAAAAAAAAAGGCATTTTTTTATAAACTGGGTACTGGCAGACAGCTTCCAGTACCCAAGATGGCTCCCAGTAAGGTAGAGGGGGAGGGTTAGAGAGCTGCTTGGGGGAGATCAGGGAGGTTGGGGGCTAAGGGGGGATCCTACACAGCAGCATATGTAAATATGCTATACAATTTTTTTTTTTTTAAATATACCTTTTATTTTAGTACTGGCAGACTTTCTGCCAGTACTTAAGATGGCGGGGACAATTGTGGGATGGGGGAGGGAAGAGAGCTGTTTGGGAGGGATCCTGGGGTGTGATGTGTCAGGTGGAAGGCTGATCTCTATGCTAAAGCTAAAATTAACCTTGCAAGCTCCCTACAAGCTACCTAATTAACCCCTGCACTGCTGGGCATAATACATGTGTGGTGCGCAGCAGCATTTAGCGGCCTTATAATTACCAAAAAGCAACGCCAAATCCATATATGTCTGCTATTTCTAAACAAAGGGGATCCCAGAGAAGCATTTACAACCATTTATGCCATAATTGCACAAGTTATTTGTAAATAATTTAAGTGAGAAACCTAAAATTGTGAAATATTTTACGTTTTTTTTTATTTGATCGCATTTAGCGGTGAAATGGTAGCATGAAATATACCAAGATGGGCCTAGATCAATACTTGGGGTTGTCTACTACACTACACTAAAGCTAAAATTAACCCTAGACGCTCCCTACTTCCTCCCTAATTAACCCCTTCACTGCTGGGCATAATACACGTGTGATGCGCAGTGGCATTTAGCAGCCTTCTAATTATCAAAAAGCAATGCCAAAGCCATATAAGTCTGCTATTTCTGAACAAAGGGGATCCCAGAGAAGCATTTACAACCATTTATGCAATAATTGCACAAGTTGTTTTTTAATAATTTCTGTGAGAAACCTAAAGTTTGTGAAAAAATTTGTGAAAAAGTGAACATTTTTTTTTATTTGATCGCATTTGGCGGTGAAATGGTGGCATGAAATATACCAAAATGGGCCTAGATCAATACTTTGGGATGTCTTAAAAAAAAAATATACATGTCAAGGGATATTCAGGTATTCCTGACAGATATCAGGGTTCCAATGTAACTTGCGCTAATTTTGAAAAAAAGTGGTTTTGAAATAGCAAAGTGCTACTTTTATTTAGTGCCCTATAACTTGCAAAAAAAGCAAAGAACATGTAAACATTGGGTATTTCTAAACTCAGGAGAAAATTTAGAAACTATTTAGCATGGGTGTTTTTTGGTGGTTGTAGATGTGTAACAGATTTTGGGGGTCAAAGTTAGAAAAAGTGTGTTTTTTTCCATTTTTTCCTCATATTTTATAATATTTTTAATAGTAAATTATAAGATATGATGAAAATAATGGTATCTTTAGAAAGTCCATTTAGTGGCGAGAAAAACGGTATATAATATGTGGGGGTACAGTAAATGAGTAAGAGAAAAATTACAGCTAAACACAAACACTGCAGAAATGTAAAAATAGCCCTGGTCCTTAAGGGAAAGAAATTGAAAAATGGCCTTGGTCCTTAAGGGGTTAAAGGGACAGTCTAGTCAAAATTAAACTTTCATTATTCAGATAGGACATGTAATTTTAAACAACTTTCCAATTTACTTTTATCATCAAATGTGCTTTGTTTTCTTGGTATTCTTACTTGAAAGCTAAACCTGGGTAGGCTCATGTGCTAATTTCTAAACCCTTGAAGGCTGCCTCTTATCAGATGCTTTTTTATTTGCGTTTCACAACAGGGGAATGCTAGTTCATGTGAGCCATATAGATAACATTGTGCTGACGCTCAGGGAGTTATTTAAGAGTTAGCACAACACAGCATTAATTGGCTAAAATGCAAGTCAATAGATAATAAATAAAAAGTCATGTGATCAGGGGGCTGTAATCACAGAGGTAAAAATATATAATAATATAACAGTGTTAGTTATGCAAAATTGGGTAATAGGTAATAAAGGGATTATCTATCTTTTAAAACAATAAAAATTCTAGTGTAGACTGTCCCTTTAATGCCTTTGTCTGCCGCTACAACAAGGAGCAGTCATTTTTACCCCATTTGTGCTGGTAACATACAATCAGCAACTACTTTCCTTCCAGTTACTTTAAGGTCACTGACAACTTATTTAACCCCTTTTAAGCCAGTAACACAAAAAGATTTGATTTCACCTTTTTTTGTGCCAGTAGCATACAGACTAGAAAGGTAACCATTTGTATTAGTAACACACATTAAGTAAAATTTAAACCCACTTGTACCAAAAACACACAAGTGGTTTAACTGTTTGTGAAGGAACACACAGAACAATGACTTTACTTCTGCTAATAACACATAATATATTTTTGTAGGTAGGGGTATTCCACTATCTTCTTTTTTTCTTCATTCATCTTGCACTGATGTTTCTTTACAAATATGATGATGGTTGCCAACAAAAAGAGGTTACTCTGCACCCAAGCAATTCTAGCACACATGTACACTGTCACTTACGTCTGGCTTTGGCCTTCTACAGCCATTTTTAAAAAAAAAGCATAGGTGCTTGTTATTAATTTCAAATGCCCAAGTGCAAATTTGTGATGTTTAGCACTATACTGATTCATCGTGCCATGCAATGGTGGTTCTATTGGGGTGCTATCCACTTCAGAATGCATGTGAAGGACCCACATTTAGCTGCAAAGAGATTCATTTATTATGTGTGCTGTGTCTTCACCACCTTTGTTATATCCATTAATTAGCCCCCATCAATATTAAAGGGACAGTCTAGTCAAAATTAAACTTTCATGATTAAGGTAGGGCATGCAATTTTAAACAACTTTCCAATTTAGTTTTATCATCAAATTTACTTTGTTCCCTTGGTATTCTTAACTGAAAACTAAACATAGGTAGGCTCATATGCTAATTTCTAAGCCCTTGAAGGCTGCCTCTTATCTGAATGTGTTTGACAGTTTTCACAGCAAGAGGATGTTTGTTCACGTGTGCCATATAGATAACATTGTGCTCACACACGTGGAGTTACCTAGGAGTCAGCACTAATTTACTAAAATACAAGTCTGTCAAAAGAACTAAAATAAGGGAGCAGTCTGCAAAGGCTTAGATACAAGGAGGTAATCACAGAGGTAAAACGTGTATTAATATAACTGTGTTGGTTACGCAAAACTGCGGAATGGGTAATGAAGGGATTATCTATCTTTTTAAACAATAAAAAATATTAGAGTAGACTGTCCCTTTACGTTATATAACCATCACTGCTGCCAAGTATATAAAGAATGCAGTAAAGCAGCAAAATGGCAGTCAGATTAAACACACAGGATGATGATGATGTGATGACACTATTTAAAAACTTAACAAGAGCTGATCTGGAACACTGTTGATCAGTAGGTCTGACACCAGTAATTGAGAAGAAGGCCTGTGCATTCGGCAGCTTCATTAGCTTCCAAATACGGAAGAAGGCGGCAACTCGCAGCCCTTGGCTCTTTTCAGAGCAGGATTTCAGCTTGTGAAAAGGCAACACACTAAGATCTGTGCATATCCAAATCTAAGTGTGGTGCACTTTCACATGAAGAAATCCGGCTCTGAAAAGAACCGAAGTCTGCGATCGGCCTCCTTCTTCCCCATTTGGCAGCTAATAAAGCTGCCGAATGCACAGGCCTATTGAAAAGCTACTAGATAGGATTATAAGGGATTGCATTAAAAATAAAAAAATAAAAATTCATGAAAACAGATCACTAAAAAGAATCTAATTCGATTCTATACTTTTTTTTGCAAAGGATATTGATATAGTGCCACTTAATAGACTATTGTACAAAAGGGGCTGGGAATAGCTTATAGTATTAGCACATGGATAAACAACCTGGTTAAAAGACATGAATAGAGTAGTAAACTCATCAGACACACTTTCATAGAGCTCCCAAGCTCCAACTATTTAAAATACAACTTATAAAGCTATAAACCGTCTCCAAAGTTGCAGTTGAGTGCATCTGGACTGTCCAGATAGAGGCAGCCTCCACAGCGTATACTAGACAAGGACCTGGCAGCCAACTAGCTACTAAGACCCATGCCACCACAGAATCTGTCAGCATCAGCAACCGCAAGCTGGGGACACAGACCAAGCCTGCCTTCTTGCTTCCACTCCGGAGGGTCGGGGCTCCACTCTGGAGGTAGGGTAAGCACCTTCTAAGCAGCAGGAGCCGTATACGGGACTTCCCATTGCTGGCCGTGACCGCAAATTTTAATTACTGTGGCAGACAGCTGAAAACGGCAAAGGAAGGTAAGCACGGTGTCTCTTCCACCAACACCTGCTAAAACCCATTTTCACACAAGGATACAAAGTGGTCGGTTGGGGCCATAAGGAAGAAGCTTAATCTCCCATAGAGATTAGTTGCCCTCTTGGTGCAAATCGCCATCTTGCGCTCTAGCTACACAGCTTAACATTCTATAGTGCAACATCAGAAGTCCCTTAACGTGTGGGATAAGAATTCAAAACTAAAGGGAATTTATAAATGAAAAGTAGATTCTTCAAGGAATAACATTATTCTGCTTGTAGCATCCCTTGGAGACAGAGAAATACTACTAATACCTCCTATCATAAACTTGCTCTTTATTTACAGGGGGGCTGGCAACTTGCTGAATAATACATATACCCCTAAAAGAGTTTCAGAGTTAAGATCGATATCACTACTGTGGGCAGCTGCCTTAATAGCCCTGTGATAACACCACTACAGAGAAACTGTCCAATTCCCTGAATAGGGTGGAACTAAATTGCTGGTGAACACTGCCATTCTTTCACTTTGGCCAGCCCATTCATATGTTATAGCTCACATATGCTCTACTTAACAAATCTAATAGCTACAGAATATGGTCCCTGCCTTAACCTAAAAAGGAAAGATCTCCAGACCACAATTAACACAGTGGAGAGGCCAAATCACTAACTGATATCAGTACTAACCCCTCTCTTTGTGCTACAGAGGATTAGACGGTGCCCTGATAAATCCTCTACAGTTCTAAGCACTCTTAAGCTGACCAATTCTCAGTCTCATAAAGCCTTGTAACACTTTACATAAGAAATTATATCTCACATTGCTGTTTTAATTGAGACAGAGACCTAAGTGCTATCCTACTCACTCATACCTCCCCCATTCCGTTTTCCTCGCCCCTAGTGGGTACATTCCAATTATCCCAATTCCTTTTATCGTCCCTAGTGGATACGTCCCTGAGGTAGAGTATGAGTGGATTTATACACTTTTCTCATAGTGCCTTGGAAAATTTGAGGCTAAACCAGCTCATCTATAGAATTCAGACCAGTACTATGTGCCCAATGGAGTAGAGCACCCTCAAGAGGGATGTGGTAGAACACCCCAAGTGCCCCTCTTCAACGAAGCTTCCTAATACCAAGACCTTAACAACTAATAATATACCAAAGTACATCATTTAATCTTCAGTGTATATTTCTCTAAAGAGATTGATTACAGGGCTGCCTTTACAGTGCACACTTGTGGATACAGCTTTACTATGGCGCATTCTAACAGGAAAATCCCAAACACCCAGAGGGGTCCCAGAGAACCGTAGTGGACCATTTTAATAGCAAGCCACTATCTGATATGCAGATCCTTCTTACCTATTACTCAGTGTCTCCATCACCACAACATCAGAAATAGATGGGGCTTTCCGTTAAAGCTTTTCTTCCAGCACAATGGACCATCTCACATCATATCAGAACTCAAACAAGGCTTGGAACTACTAGATCAACTAGATCTTATGCAAGCTACTAGTGTCTCCATCACCACAACATCAGAAATAGATGGGGCTTTCCGGTAAAGCTTTTCTTCCAGCACAATGGACCATCTCACATCATATCAGAACTCAAACAAGGCTTGGAACTACTAGATCAACTAGATCTTATGCAAGCTACTTCCTCATCCACACGTGTTTCCTCTAACCCTCAATCTCTTTGCTCATCTACTCCAGAATGGAGGCCACTTCCTAAAAGGAATATACCTACTCCAAAAAGAAAAGGAGACCAACAGCTTCAACCAGATTAAACATCTCCTTTCTCTATGTAATGTATATACACTTTCTTTGCTGGACTAAAGTACTAGGCAATTAATACTGTTCCTAATTTAGTCCACATAGGATTCATCTCGTGAATCCCAGTTCGTTAAATGGTTAATGTGTTTACATAGGCCTAGATTTAGAGTTCGGCGGTAGCCGTCAAAACCAGCGTTAGAGGCTCCTAACGCTGGTTTTGGGCGCCCGCTGGTATTTGGAGTCAGTGATTAAAGGGTCTAACGCTCACTTTTCAGCCGCGACTTTTCCATACCGCAGATCCCCCTACGCCATTTGCGTAGCCTATCTTTTCAATGGGATCTTTCTAACGCTGGTATTTAGAGTCGTTTCTGCAGTGAGCGTTAGAGCTCTAACGACAAGATTCCAGCCGCCTGAAAAAAGCAGGAGTTAAGAGCTTTCTGGCTAACGCCGGTTTATAAAGCTCTTAACTACTGTACCCTAAAGTACACTAACACCCATAAACTACCTATGTACCCCTAAACCGAGGTCCCCCCACATCGCCGCCACTCGATTAAAATTTTTAACCCCTAATCTGCCGACCGCCACCTACGTTATACTTATGTACCCCTAATCTGCTGCCCCTAACCCCGCCGACCCCTATATTATATTTATTAACCCCTAACTTGCCCCCCACAACGTCGCCGCAAGCTACTTAAAATAATTAACCCCTAATCTTCCGACCGCAAATCGCCGCCACCTACGTTATCCCTATGTACCCCTAATCTGCTGCCCCTAACATCGCCGACCCCTATGTTATATTTATTAACCCCTAATCTGCCCCCCACAACGTCGCCGACACCTACCTACACTTATTAACCCCTAATCTGCCGAGCGGACCTGAGCGCTACTATAATAAAGTTATTAACCCCTAATCCGCCTCACTAACCCTATCATAAATAGTATTAACCCCTAATCTGCCCTCCCTAACATCGCCGACACCTACCTTCAATTATTAACCCCTAATCTGCCGACCGGAGCTCACCGCTATTCTAATAAATGTATTAACCCCTAAAGCTAAGTCTAACCCTAACACTAACACCCCCCTAAGTTAAATATAATTTTTATCTAACGAAATAAATTAACTCTTATTAAATAAATGATTCCTATTTAAAGCTAAATACTTACCTGTAAAATAAATCCTAATATAGCTACAATATAAATTACATTTATATTATAGCTATTTTAGGATTAATATTTATTTTACAGGCAACTTTGTAATTATTTTAACCAGGTACAATAGCTATTAAATAGTTAAGAACTATTTAATAGTTACCTAGTTAAAATAATTACAAATTTACCTGTAAAATAAATCCTAACCTAAGATATAATTAAACCTAACACTACCCTATCAATAAAATAATTAAATAAACTACCTACAATTACCTACAATTAACCTAACACTACACTATCAATAAATTAATTAAACACAATTGCTACAAATAAATACAATTAAATAAACTATCTAAAGTACAAAAAATAAAAAAGAACTAAGTTACAGAAAATAAAAAAATATTTACAAACATAAGAAAAATATTACAACAATTTTAAACTAATTACACCTACTCTAAGCCCCCTAATAAAATAACAAAGAGCCCCAAAATAAAAAATTCCCTACCCTATTCTAAAATACAAAAATTACAAGCTCTTTTACCTTACCAGCCCTGAACAGGGCCCTTTGCGGGGCATGCCCCAAGAATTGCAGCTCTTTTGCCTGTAAAAAAAAACATACAATACCCCCCCCCCAACATTACAACCCACCACCCACATACCCCTAATCTAACCCAAACCCCCTTAAATAAACCTAACACTAATCCCCTGAAGATCTTCCTACCTTGTCTTCACCATCCAGGTATCACCGATCCGTCCTGGCTCCAAGATCTTCATCCAACCCAAGCGGGGGTTGGCGATCCATAATCCGGTGCTCCAAAGTCTTCCTCCTATCCGGCAAGAAGAGGACATCCGGACCGGCAAACATCTTCTCCAAGCGGCATCTTCTATGTTCTTCCATCCGATGACGACCGGCTCCATCTTGAAGACCTCCAGCGCGGATCCATCCTCTTCTTCCGACGACTAGACGACGAATGACGGTTCCTTTAAGGGACGTCATCCAAGATGGCGTCCCTCGAATTCCGATTGGCTGATAGGATTCTATCAGCCAATCGGAATTAAGGTAGGAATTTTCTGATTGGCTGATGGAATCAGCCAATCAGAATCAAGTTCAATCCGATTGGCTGATCCAATCAGCCAATCAGATTGAGCTCGCATTCTATTGGCTGATCGGAACAGCCAATAGAATGCGAGCTCAATCTGATTGGCTGATTGGATCAGCCAATCGGATTGAACTTGATTCTGATTGGCTGATTCCATCAGCCAATCAGAAAATTCCTACCTTAATTCCGATTGGCTGATAGAATCCTATCAGCCAATCGGAATTCGAGGGACGCCATCTTGGATGACGTCCCTTAAAGGAACCGTCATTCGTCGTCTAGTCGTCGGAAGAAGAGGATGGATCCGCGCTGGAGGTCTTCAAGATGGAGCCGGTCGTCATCGGATGGAAGAACATAGAAGATGCCGCTTGGAGAAGATGTTTGCCGGTCCGGATGTCCTCTTCTTGCCGGATAGGAGGAAGACTTTGGAGCACCGGATTATGGATCGCCAACCCCCGCTTGGGTTGGATGAAGATCTTGGAGCCAGGACGGATCGGTGATACCTGGATGGTGAAGACAAGGTAGGAAGATCTTCAGGGGATTAGTGTTAGGTTTATTTAAGGGGGTTTGGGTTAGATTAGGGGTATGTGGGTGGTGGGTTGTAATGTTGGGGGGGGGTATTGTATGTTTTTTTTTACAGGCAAAAGAGCTGCAATTCTTGGGGCATGCCCCGCAAAGGGCCCTGTTCAGGGCTGGTAAGGTAAAAGAGCTTGTAATTTTTGTATTTTAGAATAGGGTAGGGAATTTTTTATTTTGGGGCTCTTTGTTATTTTATTAGGGGGCTTAGAGTAGGTGTAATTAGTTTAAAATTGTTGTAATATTTTTCTTATGTTTGTAAATATTTTTTTATTTTCTGTAACTTAGTTCTTTTTTATTTTTTGTACTTTAGATAGTTTATTTAATTGTATTTATTTGTAGCAATTGTGTTTAATTAATTTATTGATAGTGTAGTGTTAGGTTAATTGTAGGTAATTGTAGGTAGTTTATTTAATTATTTTATTGATAGGGTAGTGTTAGGTTTAATTATATCTTAGGTTAGGATTTATTTTACAGGTAAATTTGTAATTATTTTAACTAGGTAACTATTAAATAGTTCTTAACTATTTAATAGCTATTGTACCTGGTTAAAATAATTACAAAGTTGCCTGTAAAATAAATATTAATCCTAAAATAGCTATAATATAAATGTAATTTATATTGTAGCTATATTAGGATTTATTTTACAGGTAAGTATTTAGCTTTAAATAGGAATCATTTATTTAATAAGAGTTAATTTATTTCGTTAGATAAAAATTATATTTAACTTAGGGGGGTGTTAGTGTTAGGGTTAGACTTAGCTTTAGGGGTTAATACATTTATTAGAATAGCGGTGAGCTCCGGTCGGCAGATTAGGGGTTAATAATTGAAGGTAGGTGTCGGCGATGTTAGGGAGGGCAGATTAGGGGTTAATACTATTTATGATAGGGTTAGTGAGGCGGATTAGGGGTTAATAACTTTATTATAGTAGCGCTCAGGTCCGCTCGGCAGATTAGGGGTTAATAAGTGTAGGTAGGTGTCGGCGACGTTGTGGGGGGCAGATTAGGGGTTAATAAATATAACATAGGGGTCGGCGATGTTAGGGCAGCAGATTAGGGGTACATAGGGATAACGTAGGTGGCGGCGGTTTACGGAGCGGCAGATTAGGGGTTAAAAGTGTAATGCAGGGGTCAGCGATAGCGGGGGCGGCAGATTAGGGGTTAATAAGTGTAAGGTTAGGGGTGTTTAGACTCGGGGTACATGTTAGAGTGTTAGGTGCAGACGTAGGAAGTGTTTCCCCATAGGAAACAATGGGGCTGCGTTAGGAGCTGAACGCTGCTTTTTTGCAGGTGTTAGGTTTTTTTTCAGCTCAAACAGCCCCATTGTTTCCTATGGGAGAATCGTGCACGAGCACGTTTTTGAGGCCGGCCGCGTCCGTAAGCAACTCTGGTATCGAGAGTTGCATTTGCGGTAAATATGCTCTACGCTCCTTTTTTGGAGCCTAACGCAGCATTTGTTTGAACTCTCGATACCAGAGTTAAATTTATGGTGCGGCCAGAAAAAAACCCGCGGAGCGTTAACAGCCCTTTTACCGCCGAACTCTAAATCTAGGCCATAGTTTGTTCATTGTTTACATTTTCTTATGCTGTTTTAATGTTTTACAACTTACATGAGATAGCTAAATCAATAGCCCTGCATATCTGCAAAGAGGTGTGACTATTCCCAGACAGCTATAGTTTCTCCTTTAGTCAAGTGTACCCCACTAGAGGCTAGCTGTTGCATTTGGTAGGGGGTATATGTAGGATTAATCAATTACCACATGCAATCTGGGAATATTGTCACCTATGTTCCAAATCTCTAATGATTAATTTAAAAATACAATTCCCTAATGTACTGCTCATGTTGAATTAGAACATTATGTATTTAATAATATCTAGAGTATATTGATCCTACAGGGTGGGATATGAACCATAAACAATTATATGGGTAACACATTCCCCTAGTATATTTAGCGCTTTCACTCTATTCCTACATTTTACTTAAATAATCTAGGCACCAGATATGTTATTCCCTATGATGGCCCTGAAAATGAGATCATTTCTACCAATGTCACTTGGATACATGTACCATTATAAGATTACTAAACTCTAACAGCTAGCAAAAGTTTTAACCTAATTTAAGAAAGGACCCTCACCCCCTAAGCCTGCCCCTACATTAAGGGGTTCATTTAAGCACATTGATTACCTAATATAAATATATAACAAATTACTCATAGGCCCTATGAGAGTTGCACCCAGAGCAACTTTTTGCTCAATATCTCTTACATTATTTAGGATTAAGCAATTCAGGGTATACCGTTGGTTCACTTGGTATTTACCTGGTCCCTGTGTTATTGTTGCTGGCACTATATTTTAAATCTAAGTGTGGTTTACTTGTTGAAAGGGCAATAGGATTTAATTAAACAAAATCATTTTTTTTTTCAATAAACTAAGTTATTTTATGAATATTCCATTTTGAATTGATGTTCATTTCCCAACCACTTTAACTTCCCGAAGCTTCCCATTATCTATTAATTTACAACTTGGAGTTATCTACACTACCACATCCACACATCTCTCACCCCTCTCGACACAAAAATATTACATTTCTCCTTACCCCTTCTATTATCTTCCTTCTTTATCACCCTTTTCACCTTATTGAACCTAAATAAACATTTGTTGCGGTTTAGTTAGTGCACTCCACTTGGAATTTCCCAATCTTCCTCGGACATAAATACGTACCTTGGAGTATTTACTCCCCCCCATACCTTAAATTCCCCTATACTGTATATTGGAGCGGTGCTTACCCGATGAATTGCAACATAACTCAAGAATTAACATATTTTCACCATATTTCATCTTACCCACAGCCACAGATTTCTATATATATTAATCAGTAACCTCCTCCACCTTCCCTTTGCTTTTTTTTTCCCCCCTCTTCCCCTCTCCCTTTATCTATTACTTGTCAGGTCTCCAGCTTATGTCCCATAATGTTCAAGGACTTAGCTCACCGACTAAACGTAGTCTTCTCACTAACTATATGAGACGTTCTAAAGCTAATATACGGCCAGATTACGAGTTTTGCGTTATGATCTGTGCAGTTTTTTCTCACCGCTCACTTACCTGCAGCGCTGGTATTACGGGTTTTTACAAACCCTGCGTTAAAAGACAAAAAGTGAGCATAGAGCAAAATTGAGTTCCACACTGCACTCCAATACCAGCGCTGCTTAAGTCAGCAGTGAGCTGGTTGTACGTGCTTGTGCACAATTTCCCCTTAGACATCAATGGGTAGAGCCAGCTGAGAAAAAGTCTAACACCTGCAATAAAGCAGCGTAAAGCTCAGTAACGCAGCCCCATTGATTCCTATGGGGAAACTAAAGTTATGTTTACACCCTAACATGAACCCCGAGTCTAAATACCCCTAATCTTACACTTATTAACCCCTAATCTTCCAACCCCGACATCGCCGCCACCTACATTATACTTATTAACCCCTAATCTGCCGCTCTGGACATCGCCGCCACCTACATTATATGTATTGACCCCTAATCTGATGCCCCCAACATCACCGACACCTACATTATATTTATTAACCCCTAATATGCCACCCACAATGTTGCTGCAACCTACCTACACTTATTCACCCCTAATCTGCCGCCCCCAACGTCGCAGCCACTATTGTAAATTTATTAACCCCTAAACCTAAGTCTAACCCTAACACCCCCTAACTTAAATATAATTTAAATAAATCTAAATAAAACCTACTATCATTACCTAAATTATTCATATTTAAAAATAAATACTTACCTATAAAATAAACCCTAAGCTAGCTACAATATAACTAATAGTTACATTGTAGCTAGCTTAGGGTTTATTTTTATTTTACAGGCAAGTTTGTATTTATTGTAACTAGATAGAATAGTTATTAAATAGGTATTAACTATTTAATAACTACCTAGCTAAAATAAATACAAATTTACCTGTAAAATAAAACCTAACCTAAGTTACACTAACACCTAACACTACAATTAAATAAATTCCCTACATTAAATACAATTAAATACATTAAATTAAATTAGCTAAATCACAAAAAAAAACCAAAACACTAAATTACAGAAAATAAAAAACAAATTACAAGATATTTAAACTAATTACACATAATCTAATAGCCCTATCAAAATAAAAAAAAAGCCCCCCCCAAAATAAAAAGACCCCTAGACTAAACTAAACTATCAATAGCCCTTAAAAGGGCCTTTTGCGGGGCATTGCCCCAAAGAAATTAGCTCTTTTAACTGTAAAAAAAATACAAACAACCCCCCCAACAGTAAAACCCACCACCCACACAACCAACCCCCCAAATAAAAGCCTAACTAAAAAAAACTAAGCTCCCCATTGCCCTGAAAAGGGCATTTGGATAGGCATTGCCCTTAAAAGGGCATTTAGCTCTATTGCAGGCCCAAAGCCCTAACCTAAAAAATAAACCAACCCAATACACCCTTAAAAAATCCTAACACTAACCCCCGAAGATTCACTTACTGGGAGAAGTCTTCATCCAAGCGGCAAGATGTCCTCAACGAAGCCGGCAGAAGTGGTCCTCCAGACGGGCAGAAGTCTTCATCCAGACGGCATCTTCTATCTTCACCCTTCCGGTGCAGAGCGGGTCCATCTTCAAGACATCCAACGCGGAGCATCCTCTTCGTCCGACGGACTAACGACGAATGAAGGTACCTTTAAATGACATCATCCAAAATGGGGTCCCTTAGATTCCGATTGGCTGATAGAAACAAGGCTTGGAACTACTAGATCAACTAGCCAATCGGAATTAACGTAGAAAAAATCCTATTGGCTGATTGGATCAGTTAATAGGATTGAACTTCAATCCTATTGGCTGATCCAATCAGCCAATAGGATTGAGCTTGCATTCTATTGGCTGTTCCAATCAGCCAATGGAATGCAAGCTCAATCCTATTGGCTGATCCAATCAGCCAATAGGATTTTTTCTACCTTAATTCCGATTGGCTGATAGAATTCTATCAGCCAATCGGAATCTGGCTGATCCAATCAGCCAATAGGATTGAAGTTCAATCCTATTGGCTGATCCAATCAGCCAATAGGATTTTTTCTACCTTAATTCCGATTGGCTGATAGAATTCTATCAGCCAATCGGAATCTAAGGGATGCCATCTTGGATGACGTCATTTAAAGGTACCTCCATTCGTCGTTAGTCCGTCAGAAGAAGAGGATGCTGTTGTGAATATTATCCTTATTATTATTATTATTATTTTTATTATTATTTCAATAGTGTACCCGCAAAGATGGACCCTGTTGTGAATATTATCCTTATTATTATTATTTTTATTATTATTTCAATAGTGTACCCGCAAAGTGTATTATGTGTTTAGACACAATAAATATTATGAAACCTCTATATCATTCTGATAATGTAACTCAATATTTATATAATAGCGGTTACCAACTTTGCAGGGGCAATGAGTGCAATTTAATAACACTCTGAATTATATCATTTGCAAAGGATAATATATATAAAACCTGAATCCTTTTAGTTCTGATTTGTCTATTAATTAAACTGAGACCAGATCAATAAACAAACTTAGTTTATTAAAAGAATTATTGGAAATAATAAGCAATTTTTGAATAAAGCAAATCAATAAGCATACATCATTACAATGATTTAATGATTATCAGGTTAAAACTAATGAAAACAATCACTAAATGATTTTATTTGCAGTAGCTTGCATGTATAATGGAGAAACAGAAACTTTTGTTAGTTAAATTCTCAGCATAGCTGGCAAGAATCGGGTAAACTAATAATCCTGGCAATCCATAGGAAAATTATATTATTACCAGATTCCTGACTGACCCAGTGTTATTGTCGACAGATAAGACCAGGTTAACAGGAATTACCTAACAAAAACATTTGTGATTATAAAGGGCAAACCAGAATTGATTAACTCGCCTGATTCAATAATAAAACTTTGAATAGCAATGTAAAGAACATAAACCATATTAACAAAACTGTTTCATGTGGGTTTGTTTCATACTTATCAATATTGTGGGATCCTTGCCTGGGGTTCAGTGTAAATAGACCCTCTTAGGTTACCCCTGGACCCTCTCTCGCCATTATCCTGACTTGTCTATCTGGTCAGCTTAGCCTCCCATCTCCTCTGGTCAGGGTGTGGTCATCATGCATGCTCAGTGTGGGCCCTTGTGCCATCTGCTTGTGTCCCCTTGTCCCCCTTTTGTGGGTGAGTGTGTATTTTATGGAAAATGCTTAACTCCACCCCAACTGATAAGGTTAGGTTCACATAAATGATTGGCTAACACTAATTACAGATTAATTAACATTTTTGTTAGTAAGCTAAGATTTAGCAGTTAGAGTATTTTTTCCTCGGAAGATGGCACTCGTCACTAAGCTATAACAGACAAATATGTATTTTGTAAATATATTCTGAAAAACAAGTCAGTATCTCGATTTGACCGTTAACCAAGGTTGAACCCCACTAATGTTTATAGAAAAAGAGACTTACTGGAACCATGTATAAAAACATGGGGATATTTGTGGATATTTATACCAATAATATGATGATAGGAATCATGCTATGTTGAAGACCTTGAATATCATAGTAACTAAACATGGATTATTTTGATAAAAAACTTCACAGTAAGCAATTATATACTGACAAGCAGCACTAGCTAATAGCTACATATTAATACTGAAAAATAATATATATGTGTATGTGTACCTGAATATATAAGTAAATACACATGATCAATTGTACCCCTATATTATATAGCACAGACATATGTGATTAATAAGCAATATCATATGAAGACTTCCCCCGGTAAGTGAATCTTTGGGGGTTAGTGTTAGGATTTTTTTAAGGGTGTATTGGGTGGGTTTATTTTTTAGGTTAGGGTTTTGGGCCTGCAATAGAGCTAAATGCCCTTTTAAGGGCAATGCCCATCCAAATGCCCTTTTCAGGGCAATGGGGATCTTAGGTTTTTTTGTTAGGCTTTTATTTGGGGGGTTGGTTGTGGTGGTGGTGGGTTTTACTATTGGGGGGTTTGTTTGTATTTTTTTTTACAGGTAAAAGAGCTAATTTCTTTGGGGCAATGTCCCGCAAAAGGCCCTGTTAAGGACTATTGATAGTTTAGTTTAGGCTAGGGTTTTTTTTTTATTTTGGGGAGGGCTTTTTTATTTTGATAGGGCTATTAGATTATGTGTAATTCATTTAAATATCTTGTAATTTGTTTTTTATTTTCTGTAATTTAGTGTTTTTTGTTGTGATTTAGCTAATTTAATTTAATGTATTTAATTGTATTTAATGTAGGAAATGTATTTAATTGTAGTGTAGTGTTAGGTGTTAGTGTAACTTAGGTTAGGTTTTATTTTACAAGTAAATTTGTATTTATTTTAGCTAGGTAATTATTAAATAGTTAATAACTATTTAATAACTATTCTACCTAGTTAAAATAAATATAAACTTGCCTGTAAAATAAAAATAAACCCTAAGCTAGCTACAATGTAACTATTAGTTATATTGTAGCTAGTTTAGGGTTTATTTTATAGGTAAGTATTTTGTTTTAAATAGGAATAATTTAGGTAATGATAGTAATTTTATTTAGATTTATTTAAATTATATTTAAATTAGGGAGTATTAGGGTTACGGTAAGACTTAGGTTTAAAGAGTTAATACATTTAGAATAGTAGCGGCGATGTTGGGGATGGCAGATTAGGGGTTAATAAATGTAGGTAGGTGTCGGCGATGTTGGGGCATCAGATTAGGGGTTAATAAATATAATGTAGGTGGCTGCGATGTTAGGGGCGGCAGATTAGGGGTTAATAATATTTAACTATTGTTTGCGAGGCGGGAGTGCGGCGGTTTAGGGGTTAATATGTTTATTCTAGTGGCGGCGATGTCCGGAGCGGCAGATTAGTGGTTACATTTTTTTATTATAGTCTTTGCGATGCCGGAGGGCCTCGGTTTAGGGGTTAACAGGTAGTTTATGGGTGTTAGTGTACTTTTTAGCACTTTAGTTATGAGTTTTATGCTACGGTGTTGTAATGTAAAACTCATAACTACTGACTTTAGAATGCGTTACGAATCTTGGAGGTCACTTTTTGGCCTCCCAGGACAAGCTCCTAATACCAGCGATATGGAAGTCCCATAGAAAAAAGGGTTTGCGAACTTTACGTTAGTCAGTTTGCGGTAAGGCCAAATAAGTGTGCAATGCCCCTAAACCTGCAAGATTTGTAATAGCAGCGGTAGTAAAAAAGCAGCGTTAGGACCTGTTAACGCTACTTTTTTCAGCTTACCTCAAAACTCGAAATCTAGCTGATAGTTTTCTTGCAGGAAACACATTCAGACATTACCCCACTATGTTTAAAGCTTTATTTCGCTCTAAATCCAGAGGGGTAGCCATACTAATAAAGGATAATAAAGCCTTCAAACTGCTGTATGTCGAGAAAGACCCAGAGGCGAGGTTTATTATTGTGATTTGTAAATTGAACCAGAATCAGACTTACACCTTGAATCAGACTTACACCTTGAATCAGACTTACACCTTGGTTAATCTCTACTCCCCAAACACTCAACAACTTAAATTCTTAGGGAAACTACTTAAATTAGTAGCTAATGTCAAACAGGGCACCCTATTGATGGGAGGGAACTTTAATCTAATTTGGGTTTCAAATTTAGACAGACAGGGTGTGAGCAATCGATTGGGGGATGGATCCATGAGCTCCCTGGCTAACGTTTTCCGTTCATTAATGTCACATTACAATCTATACGATATCTGGAGGGCTCTCCACCCAGCTAACAGGGATTATACTTTTTATTCCCACCCACACAAAACCTACTCGAGACTAAATTACTTCTTCACAGACCCTTGGACACTTAATAAGGCACAAACCTCTACTATAGCACGAGTTTCATTGTCTGACCATGATTCCGTACATATATCTTTCTCGCCTAAACCTGCCCCAACTAACAGATGGAAATATGAAGACTGATTAAGGAATGACCACATTATTTCTAAAGAATTCAGAAAAGAGATTAAAGACTTTATAACAATAAATTATGACCGCTAAAGCAAAAGGCGTCTTAATTTTGGCCTCAAGATTCACTGATTTCATATATCCAGTTAACCAATGAGAAAAACTCACAGCAAACTTAAACTCAGTTTGTTGCAACAGTGAGCATCTTGAAAAAGGCCTCCATGGCTGAAGCGCTTAGATCTGCTCACCAAACATTTACTAATCTACCCTCTAGAGTATTGGCAATAGGACTGGTGCATCGAGTCACTTTATAACTCATAAGTGTACTCCATATGCGTAATTCCGTCCCAGAACCTACAAACACCTCCTAGATTCTATCTTTCGGCTCTTGTAGCCTTACGGCTCCAGCACTTGCAGTTTACATTCTATGGACTTCTGAGGATCCAAACAGAAGCACATATACGGATATCTGTTAATACTGGCATTAGGACAGGTGCATTGAAAGAGAGGAGGAAGAAAAGGGGGCTAATAGCACTCAACCCTACGTATGAATATTAATAATAAAACTTCATTTATTTAATTATATTAAAAGTAAAAATCAGAGAAACCTCTGTACACCACACCAAACACCCTTCCCCCCATAAAAGTCAGTGTATCACTCCCCTGTTTCCTGGCCGATAACAGGAAGCGTCGGCTTCAGGTGCCAGGAGTCATAACCACGGTATATACAACAGGTTTAGTGAATAACAAACGCGTTTCTGCCATTAACCGGCCTTTTTCAATGTTAACCGTTATGAAATTTGTGAAAAATGAACAAGCCGAAGCTTTTCCGACTTTTGCCCTATAAACAGTCAGTGTAATAATCAACCAATGTGAATGAGACTTACATTACACACCTCTCCCTATACGTAATCTATGGGGTGTGTAAGAATAACTCATTACTTGGTCGATTGGTTGTGCATACAAAGGGGGCATTAATAATTACAATTGTAATGACCAAGCCAAAGCTTTTCCGACTTTTGCCCTATAAACAGAGTCAGAGTGATATTAACCAATGGGAATGAGACTTACGTTACACACACCTCTCCCTATACGTAATCTACGGGGTTGTGAAGGAATAACTCATTACTGGTCGATTGGTTGGACATACAAAGGGGGCGTGAATAATTACAATTCTTTATACACATCATATATTAGACTACAGTGCGCTCATTTCAGGATGTTCATCATAGAGACTTATCAAGTATGAATTTAGATTGTAAGAATGGAACACGCATTGAGTCACTTTGTAACCTAACAAGTGTACTCTATATGCGTAATTCCAGTCCCAGGATTTGCCAAACAAACCACTATATGTACTTCCAAGCTATTACATCTACAGATTAGATTCAATGAACTTTAGAGTACCACAGAAGTACATTTTCAAAAAAACTTTCAACAAAACAGAATCTATCAACGAGAAAAAGTATAATAACCCAGCATCTAGGATCCTCTTTGCTTCAGATAAAGTCATACAATCATACACGTATTTACCACCTGTAATGTTGGATTCCTCTGTATACCACACCTAAGAGACCTAACCCACACCGTGTAATACGTCATAATCTGTAAATTATTTCTACACTTATTTATATGTACTCTGCTAACTCAACCACATGTATGACACACAGTTACATCGGATGCATTTTTTACTAAAATATTGTATCCATAGATTGTACAGACCACTCATTTGTATTGTTTTCTTACTTTGTTGTTTTTATAGTAGATTGTAGATTTCGTATTTTTTATACTACGAGGTAATATACATATATGATATACCTCTGTATAAGTGACCTGTTTGATGCGGCATCTTTTTAACTTACTAGTACAGTCTTTTAGCGAGATCGCTATTTTTACCCTTTATTTTAATAAATTATTTTACACTGTTATTTTACCTATAAACATTTATTCATTACCCACCTCCATTATTCACCACACCGTTTTCTTTATGAGTAGTTTTTACATTATTGCTACAATTTTGTAAAGGATATCTCTTTCAGCTTTCACTAGCGCTTCCTATTTTTTCTTAATCGTTCTTCATCACCCTTATGCTGGAGAGAATGTGGCCATTTAGGCACAAATGCACACATATGGTGGGAGTGCCCTAGGATTAGAGGGCTGTAGAGCTCTGTGTTCAACCTCTACACATTAAGACGCCGGACTTCCATAAATCTGACAAATACCTTATGACTTACCTACTGACAGCTACCAAGTTAGCAATTGCTAGAAATTGGAAGCAGACCTCTCCCCCTACTTTGGTTCAGATTTTGGCTATAGTGGACTACATCAGAAATATGGAACTCTATGTATTTAGAGACAACAACAAATATGATCTTTACCATGAGATCTGGTCATCCTGGGACACTCTATTCACTAACTAAACTTCCCCCCTCTTTCCTTTTTGTTTCCCTTCCTTATATTCTCCTTTTCCTATACCCCAAATGGTGAAGCATGATATTTGGATAAGGTGTGAGAGGTTTTTCTTTCCATTAGAAAGCGTTTGTTAATTTTCCCTCTGCTAACTTTTACAGTGTTGTATTTCTTAATGTTATTTTTTTTTCTTTATTATTCTCCCTTTGTATTAAGGTAGCTATCATGCACATAGGTTTTCTCTACAGAGCGGATCAGGTCCGACAGACATCGCTAAATGCGGAGCGCAATACGCTCTCCGTATTCAGCATTGCACCAGCAGCTCACAAGAGCTGCTGGTACAACGCCGCCCCCTGCAGACTCGCGGGCCAATCGACCGCCAGCAGGGGAGTGTCAATCAACCGATCGTACTTGATCGGGTTGGATTCCGGCAATGTCTGTCTGCCTCATCAGAGCAGGTGGACAGGGTTATGGAACAGCGGCCTTTAGACCGCTGCTTCATAACTGCTGTTTCTGGCAAGTCTGAAGACTCGCCAAAAACACGGGCCCTTAAGCTCCATTTGGAGCTTGATAAATGGGCCTCATAGTGTTTGTATGTTTATCCTCAATAAAATACTATTGGAAAGAAAAGACAGGAACAAATTATAGTAAATAAATTATACTCAAATTGGCCAAAAGTAACTACTGGGTTTCCTTAAAGGGACAGTAAATGGATTTTTATTTATAAATAAAGTTACATATAGTAAAACAACTTTGCCATATGATTTCATTATATTCTGCCCCCTTTTATGGAATTTAGCTTTTAAACTTATGTTTTTTCTCATTTTTAAAACTGAAAAAACAAACAGCAGACTTTTCATGGCTAACCCTGTTATATATTTATTCTCTTATTGGCTTTAACAGATAAAAACCTGCAAAACAATTGATTTTCTACTAATATAATTTTAATAACTTGACTTGTGTAGAAGCAAGCTCATGTTGACTCCTCCAATAAAAGGGACATTGTACACTAGATTTTTTTGCGTACAATGGGAGTGTCTGTACTTTTTGCTTTCCAACCCCTTTCAATGGGTATCCCAGCCAAACCTTTTCAGCAGTGCTAAACTGGGAGCTTCTAAGTAAGTTTTTAAAAGGTTTTATTCTGGATGTTTAGATCAGTATCTGTGCATATTATTCTTTATAGTAGTGTCTATTACATGCAGTTATATGAAAATTTTTGTATACTGTCCCTTTAAGGCATGTGGTGGGTGGAGTATGGTTATAGAAAGACAATTTCATAAAACAAGATGTTGATTTGTTTTAAAAATGTTTAGACTTGCCTTATATGGCCTACATTACAAGTGGAGCACAAACATATTAGCACTATTGAGCGCTAACACCGCTCAAGGTAAATCAATAGTGCTCTTATTCTTTGATATTACAATTTGAAAGTAACAAGTTTCCACTGATATCTGTAGGTCAGATAGTGTGGCTGTGCTATGTCCCTTTTCCCATAGACTTCTATGTGGCATGCTACAAATACCTCCTCTGGCTTTTGCTTCCACACTATCCCAAAGGTGTGGTAGGCCAACTGTGCTAAAGCCTGCGCATTAAGAAATACTTCAAATAGCATTGTTCTTTATTTAGAAGAAAATGTTTTTTTTTTTTCATTTTTAAAATAACTTTATCTGTTGGGATATATATATATATATATATATATATATATATATATATATATATATATTCATTCATTATGTGTATTTATATATAGATACAAGTTTGTATGTATATATGTGTATGTATGTATAGATATGTATGTATGTATACACATACATGCTCAAGCGCAACATATAACTTTCAACTTATGTAATTTAAGCAATATTTAGCGTGGCTGAACTATCAATTAAAAATATGGGGCGTTCTAAAGGGATATCTGTTGCGCTAAAAAAATCTCTGGCAATTCTGTTTTGCCATGGACTTGTAATACAAGATTGCACGCCAACCTTCGCTTGGTACAGCGATATTAATAGCGCATCCTGCCATATCAATCGTGCTATACTTGTAATCTAGGTTAAGGTGTTTACTTTCGCTTAAAGGGACAGTCTAGTATAAATTAAACTTTCATTATTCAGATAGGACTTTTAATTTTAAACAACTTTCCAATTTACTTTTATCATCAAATTAGTTTTTTTCTCTTGGTATTCTTAGTTTAAACTAAACATAGGTAGGCTCATATGCTAATTTCTAAGCCTTTGAGGGCTGCCTCTTATCACAGGCTTTATGAATCTCTTTTCAACACAAAGAGACAGAAAGTACACGTGGGCCATACAGATAACACTGTGTTCAGGCACAGGGAGTTATTTAAGATTTAGCACAAAACAATGCTAAATTTAAAACAGATAATAAACAGTCACAGTCATGTGATCAGGGGGCTGGAAGAAGGTTCCTAGATACAAGGTAATCACAGAGGTAAAAAGTATATTAATATAACTGTGTTGGTTATGCACAACTGGGGAATGGGCAATAAAGGGATTATCTATCTTTTAAAACAATAGCAATTTTATGGTAGACTGTCCCTTTAAAAGTGTAGAGGGGTCCCTTTATATAAAGCAATTAGGAAAGAAATAAAGTCCTGGAAGATGGGTGGGTTCTCTTGGTACGGGCGACTGTCGGCCATTAAAATGAACTTTCTCCCAAGACTACTGTACCTTTTCAGGGCCCTACCAATTAAATTCCCCTTATTGGAACTTAACAAACTACAAGCTGACTTGATAGGCTTTCTAATGGGCAATAAAAAAGCTAGAATTCCTTCCCAAAACTATTACAACACAGACAGCTTGGGGTGGGGGTTCCAAACTTATTAAACTATTATCAAGCGGCGAGATTAGCAGAAACCACCTTATTGGGTAAAAGACCAAACAATTTGGTGTGGGTACGGATAGAAACCCTGATGTTAGGCTGCAAGCATTCGGATGGTATCCTATGGGAACACTCGGGGCGTACATCTAAAGACAGGCAAACTTCGAGACTAACAGAAGAAATGATGTCTCTATGGAACTCATTATCTACATCACTACAATTGCTTCCAGCAGATTCAGTGATGAGACCAGTTAGGACAATCATATGCTCAGACTTTCACTCACAAATAGGAAAATGGGAAAATAAAGGGCTCTATAGGGTAGCCGATTTTTTACACAGAGGTAAGATTGCCACATATCAGCAGATACAGGAGAAACTAATACCAGAAAAATTACATTGGTTTTTATATTTACAATTAGCATCAGCCATCACAAAGGCTATACACCGAAATCCCAGATAGATGATACTAGAGCGCTACTCCAGTTCCAACGTCAGAAACAAAAATCTACTTTCTCACATATATATAGCAATACAGAAAGCTAGGTCTACTTCTAAAACCTCCCTAATGGAGAAATGGGAATTAGACACAAATAAGACACGGACAAAGGAGGAATGGGAGATGATCTTCCAAGCAACAGTAAAGAGACTAATAAGTGCAGATTTTAAAGAAAATTGCATTAAATCCACCTTTAGGTGGTATCTCACTCTGCTAGTCACGTCACATTACACTCTGCACGGTAATAAGAATTGTTAAAGAGGGTGTGTGGAGACGGGGACATATATCCACATGTGGTGGGACTGCCCACAAATAAAACAGGTATGGACCAACCTATCTAACCTATTGAGTGAAGTGTTATCTGAACATATCACACTGACAGCATCTCAAGCATTACTAAATGAGCACATACAATCTTTTAACACTGCTATAAACACCTTTATTCGCACTCTATGCACTGCCACTAGGATATGTGTGGCTAAATATTGGAAAACAGGGGCACCCACATGGAGGGAGGTAATGGAAAAGATCAAAATTACCTATAAAATGTCTGAATCAGCATCATTTATACAGGCTAACCATGAACGATTTTTAGAGGTCTGAAATTATTGGATACTGAAGGGATTTTAATAAAATTCGACTATAGTAATAAGGTACTTAGAGACTACACACAGTAGGCATTGAATAAGGAGGACATGGGGATATGAAACACAGACTGAACATAATGACTCATGCTCGACGGTACAGATGGGGGCTCCTTTCCCGGATCTATGCTAAGAAAATTGAAAAGACAGGCAAGTAATTCAGTTCTTGTTTATTTTATTTTTTTCTTGTTTAATTGTTTGGAATTTATTGTTATACATTTCAGACGGGGGAGGGGGAAAAATGGAGGTTTAGATGGTACATTTTAGAGATATGGAGAGAGAAGAGATATTAATGGGAGGAAAAATCTTTCAAAGTTGGCTTTCTGGACGTTGTACCCGTCTCTCTCTCAAGTAACCTTCATCTAGATACCCGGACACACTAATTTACAGAACTTTCTGGACTAAACTAAGACAGGATAAAGGTACAGTGGGGAGATCCCATCTTCCTTTTCTGCTCTTATGGTCATCACAGTAACGCAATCATAAAGGTCATTGGGCTGGAGAGCCCTTCGTTGGGAGGGACGGGGGGTCTCCTTTTGGTTATTAATATGTGATGTACAAGAATTTCTTTTGTGTGTTCCGTAATAAAAATTATTTCAACTAAAAGTGTAGATGGGGATTTAAGAAAACATGTTAGAGTTTTTTTCCTGTGCAAGAGGCATTGGTTAGGGTTACTTATAGTATTGGGTGTTATTGCTACAAGTGTCAGAATCTACCATCATTAGGAGCCACTATTATTAATGGCTTTACCATGTGCTATCACTAAAAAATCACAGTTTTAGTATGATCCAGTCACTAAAACAAAGCCAATATAAAAAAAAAGAAAATATCTAGTGAACCTACTTTTTTTTTTTTTTTTTTTACAGTGGCTCCATCAAAGTGACTGGCATAGATTCTAGCCCTACAAAAGGTTTGACAGTTTTCTTCAAAATATATTAATTTTTATGTTATAAAACTCTGTCCTCTGTGCCTAATTATTTTTTTCTTTTTTTCTTTGCTGGTCTCAATCATAAAAACTTTTTTTAGAGGTTGTATCTAAATCTTACAACACTGGTGTATAATGTAATTCTGACCCTGTTAGTATTTTTATTCTGCTCTCTAATTTTTTTCACTGTCTTACACAGAGATTTTACACGAGAGGGATTTGTTAATGTTTTCTCTCAGTTTCTTGTCTACGTCTCTGTAGCCCAATTTTCATATCCTTTACTTGTCTTTTAGGAAAGTCCTCGAGGTGTAGTATTGCAATATTATTGCTCTGAGAGGATTTAACCATCTGTTCTAAATAGTTGTTTAACATTACCCCAACAAAAGGGGTTTCTTATGTCTTTTGCTGCTGGCCAATTTTGTCTATAAAATATTCATTTCATAGTAAATTCTGCATTTTCTTACACATTTATTTGATCACAATTCTCGCAAGAGGAACACAATAGGTCAACCGCTATATGTAAAGCTTTTTGATTTTCTAGCTCTGCTAACCAATTGTGTTATTTCTGCAGTGTTAATATATTGCTTGTTTTTTCTGGGTTGTATAGATTTTTTACTTTGCTTTCCAAAATCTATTTTCAAAAACATTTGTGTTTTAATTTGACTTTATGATGTAATACATTTCCATTCACAATTTTTAGAGCTGGAAAGAAACACCCATACATTTCTTACCAGGAAACACAGATTTACAGCACACCTCTATTTGTAATGCCCTATCCATGCCCACACTTTAACTATGGAGCAATAAACCTGCTTTAATTTGATATTTACATTACAATCTCCTTTTAAGGAAAAAAAAACTTTTTTAAGTGCCTGATTCTCTAATGCTCTCTGGTCTGGTGAGATTATCTAAGAAGTCTCAAAAGTAAAGAATTTTAGAAAGGCAAATTTTAACTTAAAGGGACACTCAAGTCAAAATTAAACTTTCATTATTCAGATAGAGCACACAATTTAAAACAACCTTCTGATTCAGTTACATCATTTAAATGTGCACAATCTTCTTTATATGCACTCTTTCTGAGGCACCAGCACCCACTGAGTATGTGCAAGATTCACAGAATATATGCATAAGCATTTTGTGATTGGTTGATGGCTGTCACATGATGCAGTGGGAGGGAACATAGAACTGACTTTAACAGTGGATCTATGGATCCATTTGTGGAATGGCTCAATAAAAACGAGATAGGAATATCTTTTACTTTTGAATACAATAAATATCAAATAAACTATCTAGACTTAACCCTCTCGGGTATAACCAATATTGATAAACAAAATTGATACTAATGTTTACAGGAAGCCTATGGCAGGCAATTCCCTCCTCCATGCCAACAGTAATCACCCAAATTGGGTATTCAGGGGCATAGCTAAAGGACAGTTTGTTAGAATTCTGAGAAACTGTTCAGATGAGGTTAGCTTTGCTAAGCAAGCAGACCTGTTAACAGAAAGATTGGTAGCTAGGGGTTATTACAAGCCAATGTTAAAGGGACAGTATACACTCATTTTCATATAACTGCATGTAATAGACACTACTATAAAGAACAAGATGCCCAGATACTGATATAAAAATCCAGTATAGAACAGTTTAAAGACTTGCTTAGAAGCTTTCAGTTTAGCTCTTTTGAAAAGGTAATCGGAAAGCCCATTGCAAGCGGGAAATAACACACTCCCCCCTCCCCCTTCTTTTGCATATGAAAAGACCCTTTACACAAACAGGAGCAAGCTGGAGAAGGTAGCTGATGGTATTCACATAAAACTTTGGGGCTTGGTTAGGAGTCTGAAAATCAGAGCAATGTTATTTAAAAATAAGCAAAACTATACATTTTTTTAAAAATAAAACTTTATGGGCTATATAAATAGATCATCTACAAAATATATATGCAAAGAACAAATGAGTGTATAATGTCCCTTTAAGGGGGGTGAGATAATAAATTGAAGAACAGAAAAGAGAGTACTTTTTTGTAAAAAAATGGAAACCGAACACTAACAAATAAAAAAACTCTAGAGTTGGTAGTAACACATCAAGCTCTGATTTCATTCTTCAAATTCAAATAGCCAATACGATTAGAGCTTCTGAAATCCTATTGGCTGTTCAAAACATTTTGAAATGGGTACCTTGCATTTAACTTCAGTGTACGGCGGTGGCCGTATGAAGAGGACACTCGAAGAGGACGCTCTGCGCTGGATGTCATCGCCCTCCAGGATAGTTCAGCTCCACGCTGCAGAGATGAAGATAGAAGACGTCCCCTATATGGATGAAGGTATCGCCGCTTGGATGAAGACTTCTCACCGCCTGGATGAAGATGGACATCCGGACTTCAGGAACTGTGAGTACATTTCATGGATTTAGTGTTTTTTTTACATTATGGATGGGCACTTGTAAAAGAGCTGAATGCCCATACAAATGCCCCTTTAGGGGCAATGGGTATTTTAGGATTATTTAGAGTTAGGTATTTTTATTTTGGGGGGTTGGTTGGGTGTGGGGGGTTTATTTTTAGAGGGGGAGACTTAGTCATTTTGTAAGGTAAAAGAGCAATGCCCTACAAAAGGCCCTTTTAAGGGCTATTGGTAGTTTATTGTAGGTTAGGGGTGTTTTTATTTTGTGGGGGCTTTTTGTTTTTATAGGGCTATTAGATTAGGTAAGAAATTATATTAAGATTAGCACCAGGTAATTATCCTCAAGCTCCCTCACAGGCAATCTTCCCTAAGATTAACCAGAAAGTACAAATAGATAACACCAAAGGATATAGTTGGGAGCGCTAAAAAAGCTATAAGGATGATATGGAGACTGATGTACATTTTGAAATACAATTTATTAACTTAAAACAGAAGGAGGGACGTCTCCCTACAATAAATAATTTCATATATATATATATATATATATATATATATATATATATATATATATATATATACACAATTTTAAAATGCTCTGATCAAATTCCACCTTAATTCTGAAACATGCAGCAGTTTAAAGGAAAAAATGCACTTTACAATATATACACACAATTTAAAATGCTTTGATCAAAATTCCACCTTATTCTAAAACTTTCAGCAGATTAAAAGAACAATACACTTCACAATATTTCCACCTTTGTTATTTCGATAAAATGTTCCACCTTTGGTATTTCAATAAAATGTTCCAGTTTGTGTCAGAACTTAAAGTGCGTGATATTTGTGCAGTCCGATACAATGTTATTAGTTGTTAACTCTGGTTTATTATTTTTTGGATAAACACAGTCTTGTTGCACTTTAGTGTTTTTAAATTTTGCAAGTGGTAATTTGCAGTGGTGACATAAATTGTGATTTTTCAATAAGTGTTTCAATTCAGAAGAGAGCTTACCGGATCTTCTGACACTTTCTGTGTCTAACAGTGTTTCAATCTACCTTACCGGAAAGTTATTGGGCCTCTTGTCAGCCTTCCAGACTTGTACGATACACGATTCACCTGGAACTGGAACCCTAGAACCCGCTCCTGCGTGTATGGGATTCCGACGTCAAACCCTTTTTCTTGGCTTTGAATATCTTTGGCTGCTGTGTCTTAATTTCAGCAGCAGGCTTCTTTGAGTTAGATACTTGTGATGCACACCCCGGCGTGTTCATAAGAACTCCAGACTTCAGTATACAAACGGCCGTTTGTTAACTCTCTCTTCCCCTGTACTCGTGTAATTTTGAGATCTTGCAGGGGATGTTAGAGCTGTTGCAGATAACGTCTACGCATTTCGCCAGCAGGCTTTATCAAGACGCTGGAATCCCAGGTTTGACGTCGGAATCCCATACACGCAGGAGCGGGTTCTAGGGTTCCAGTTCCAGGTGAATCTTGTATCGTACAAGTCTGGAAGGCTGACAAGAGGCCCAATAACTTTCCAGTAAGGTAGCTTGAAACACTGTTAGACACAGAAAGTGTCAGAAGATCCGGAAAGCTCTCTTCTGAATTGAAACACTTATTGAAAAATCGCAATTTATGTCACCACTGCAAATTACCACTTGCAAAATTTAAAAACACTTAAAGGGACATGAAACCCACATTTTTTCTTTCCTGATTTAGAAAGAGAATGTAATTTTAAACATGTTTCAAATTTACTTCTATTATCTAATTTGTTTTATTCTCTTGATATTCTTTGCTGAAAAGCAAAGCATATCTAGATATGCTCAGTAGCTGCTGATTGGTTGCTGCACATAGAAGCTTCGTGTGATTGGCTCACCCATGTGCATTGCTTTTTCTTTAACTAAGGATATCTAAAAAATGAATCAAAATAAATAATAGAAGTAAATTGTAATGTTGTTTAAATTTGTATTCTCTATCTGAATCATGAAAGAAAGATTTTGTGTTTAGTGGCCCTTTAAGTGCAACAAGACTGTATTTATCCAAAAAATAATAAACCAGAGTTAACAACTAATAACATTGTATCGGACTGCACAAATATCACGCACTTTAAGTTCTGACACAAACTGGAACATTTTATTGAAATACCAAAGGTGGAACATTTTATCGAAATAACAAAGGTGGAAATATTGTGAAGTGTATTGTTCTTTTAATCTGCTGAAAGTTTTAGAATAAGGTGGAATTTTGATCAAAGCATATTAAATTGTGTGTATATATTGTAAAGTGCATTTTTTCCTTTAAACTGCTGCATGTTTCAGAATTAAGGTGGAATTTGATCAGAGCATTTTTAAATTGTGTATATATATATATATATATATATATATATATATATATATATATATATATATTTTAAATTATTCATTGTAGGGAGACGTCCCTCCTTCTGTTTTAAGTTAATAAATTGTATTTCAAATTGTACATCAGTCTCCATATCATCCTTATAGCTTTTTTAGCGCTCCCAAACTATATCCTTTGGTGTTACCTATTAGATTAGGTGTAATTGTTTTTATTTTTGATCATTTTCTTTATTATTTTTTGTAATCTTAGAGTTTTTTATTTTTCGTAATTTAAATTTAGTGTTTATTATTTTTTGTAATGTTAGATGTTTTATTATTTTTTCGTAGTGTTAGGTTTTTTAAAATGTCAAATTTAGGTTTTTAATTGGTAGTTTTATTTTATTTTATTAGAATAGTTATGTTATGGTATTTATAGTTTAATGTTAGTTTTTTTTAAATTTATTTTAGGATAGTTATATTGTAATTTTAATTTAAAGTTAGGGGGTGTTAGGTTTAGGGGTTAATAGTTTAATTTAGTGTTTTGCAATATGGGGGGGGTGGTTTAGGGGTTAATAGGTTTAGTTTAGTAGTTACAATGTATGGGGCTGGAGGTTTAGGGGTCAATACTTTATTTAGTGTTTGTGATGTCGGGGGCGGCAGATTAGGGGTTAAAAGGTTTATTTAGTAGTCGCGATGTGGGTGGGCGGCAGATTAGGGGTTAATAAGTTTAATATAGTATTTGTGATGCGGGAGGGTGGCGGTTTAGGGGTTAATAGGTAGTTTATGGGTGTTAGTGTACTTTGTAACATTTTAGTTAGGTGTTTTGTGAAACATTTTTGTTACACAAAATTCATAACTACTGGTCTCAGATGGCGGTATGGATCGTGTCGGTTTAGGCTGTAACGCAAGCATTTTAGCCGGACCGCACAACCTGTAATACAGGCGCTATGAAAATCCCAGACTCAAACGTCATTTTTTTGAGAGCAGAATGGACGTTGTGTTACAGGCTAAAATGCTTGCGGTATTCCAGCATAATGGCCAATTTTTCCTATGATTAAGTGCTGCATAGCACGAAACATGTAAGGATTTGCTCCCCCTCCACTTGTGAAGCTTGTACTGTGCTGTGCTTGTCTATTTGTGTTTTAAACGACTTGAAATAAACTTTTTCGATTTTATGGACAGTGGATTAAGAGTGCTGCTTCCTTCTACTCGCCAATTTTTCAGCGTTAATAGCCGTACCACAACACTCCTAAGCCTGTATCCATGATAAAGTGCCTGTTTTTTTTTAAAAAAACTATTAAAAACAGGGGCACTTTCATTCATGAAAGTTAGCATTGCAGCGGATTTTACAAATATTTACCTTCTCCTGAAACGCTGAATCCCCGATCCCCCGCCTGCAGGCTTCCTTCAATCACGGCTTTCCCCCAAGGAGCGTTGTGATTGGAGGAAGCAGGTTTCATCATTGCTGTGTAAATACAGCAGGAAGAAGCAGGCGGGGGAATCAGTGATCTGGCGTTTCAGGAGAAGAAGGTAAGTATTTGTAAAATCTGCTGCAATGTAAATTTTAGTTGCAAGAATAAAGAAGCCCCAGTTTCCTCACATTTTCTGACAGCAGGACACAATGTAAGCCAATTACGATTCCATGTGATAGAAACAGTAAAATGCCCTAGGAGAGGAGGAGATAGGAAACTTTTTTTTAAAAATCAGAGAGATGTATTGGATACATAAACTTGAAAACATGGTCCTAAAAGGTCTTAATAGAGACTTTGACTGGTCTTTGTTTTACTAATAATATTTCTTACATTAATACATATGTCATTTAAAGATAATGCTCTGCAGATATTTTTATGGTTGAATAATTATGTGTGAAGCCTCTATATATAAAAGATTCTTTTAAATATTAATTTTATAGGGATGTAATACTGACACTATCCACATGGTGGCGATATAACATCACAGGATGTAGAATTTGTGCACCTGTTGAGGGTATAAAAGACAACTAAATGTGTTTATGTGCAGACATGACTAAGGGCTGATTGTAGGCCCTAAACATGGTCTATTTATCATACTTTGGACCCTGCCATGTTACAATAAAGGTCCCCTTTTCAAGATATTTGGTGACTGGAACTCAACTTTATTTTATTGTTCCTGTAGTGCAGACATGATGTGCATTGAATGATATTCTCACTCATACTTTAACTAAACTCTCTTATATATTAACCCCTTAATGACAGAGGACTTACCAGGTACATCATAGGAAAAACTTCCCTTAATGACAGTTGACGTACCTGGTACGTCCTCTGTTGTCTGAAGTGCTGGAAGCGATCATGATCGCTTCCAGCTGCTTACAAGGGATTGTAGTGATGCCTCAATATTGAGGCATCACTACAATCTCCATTTCACATACCGATGCAGAACGGGCCACTCTGTGGCCCCATCTGCATCAGCTATGTATGTGCACAAAGTAGTTGGTGGGTGGGAGCTTCTTTTTGAACTTATGCCCCTAGGTGTTGATTCCCCCACTGATCGGTCTTAACTTCTTATTTCACCCGTTGCGGCGGTTGCGGCAGGGAGGGCGGGGGGGGTGTGTGGTAGTGCGCGCGCGTGCGCGCGCACGCCAAATATACCGGCAAGAAAATAAAAAGATTAATGTAGATGCAGGGGCATCTCTGTTTTTTAGTAAGGGATCTGGGAGGGGGAGGGATGTAGGTTATTTAGGGGGGCCAGCTACACTACAGAAAACAAATATTTTATATTAAAAAAGTAAGTAAAAAATATTTTGGGGAGCAAATTGGGTACTGGCAGACAGCTGCCAGTACCCAAGATGGCGGCAAATAGATAGAGGGGGAGGGTTAGAAAGATGTATGGGGGGATCAGGGAGGTTGTGGGGTAAGGAGGGATCCATCACTGCAGACTGTATGACAAAAAAATAAAAAAAAATAAAAAAAATATTTTTATTTCAGTACTGGCAGACTTTCTGCCAGTACTTAATATGGCGGTGACAATTGTGAGGTGGGGAGGGAAGAGAGCTGTTTGAGGGGGGTCAGGGGGGGATCAGGGGGTGGGATGTGTCAGGTGGGAGGCTGATCTCTACACTAAAGCTCAAAATTAACCCCACAAGCTACCTAATTAACCCCTTAACTGCTGGGCATATTACAAGTGTGGTGCGCAGCGGTATTTAACGGCCTTATTATTACCAAAAAGCAACACCAAAGCCATATATGTCTGCTATTTCTGAACAAAGGGGATCCCAGAGAAGCATTTACAACCATTTGTGCCATAATTGCACAAGCTGCTTGTAAATAATTTCAGTGAGAAACCTAAAATTTTGAAAAATGTAAGTTTTTTTTTAATTTGATCGTATATGGCGGTTAAATGGTGGCATGAAATATACCAAAATGGGCCTAGATCAATAATTTGGGTTGTCTACTACACTACACTAAAGCTAAAATTAAACCTAAAAGCTCCCTACAAGCTCCCTAATTAACCCCTTCACTGCTGGGCATAATACACGTGTGGTGTGCAGCGGCATTTAGCGGCCTTCTAATTACCAAAAAGCAACGCCAAATCCATATAGGTCTGCTATTTCTGAACAAAGGGGATCCCAGAGAAGCATTTACAACCATGTATGCTATAATTGCATAAGTTTTTTGTAAATAAATTCAGCGAGAAACCTAAAGTTTGTGAAAAAAATTGTGAAAAAGTCAACAATTTTTTTTATTTGATCGCATTTGGCGGTGAAATGGTGGCATGAAATATACCAAAATGGGCCTAGATAAATGCTTTGGGATGTCTTCTAAAAAAAAATATATACATGTCAATGGCTATTCAGAGATTCCTGAAAGATATCAGTGTCCCAATGTAACTAGCGCTAATTTTGAAAAAAAGTGGTTTGGAAATAGCAAAGTGCTACTTGTATTTATGGCCCTATAACATGTAAACATTGGGTATTTCTAAACTCAGGACAAAATTTAGAAACTATTTAGAATGGGTGTATTTTGGTGGTTGTAGATGTGTAACAGCTTTTGGGGGTAAAAGTTAGAAAAAGTGTGTTTTTTTTTTCAATTTTTTCCTCATATTTTATATTTTTTTATAGTAAATTATAAGATATGATGAAAATAATGGTATCTTTAGAAAGTCCATTTATAGCGAGAAAAACGGTATATAATATGTGTGGGTACAGTAAATGAGTAAGAGGAAAATTACAGCTAAACGCAAACACTGCAGAAATGTAAAAATAGCCATTGTCATTAAGGGTAAGAAAATTGAAAAATGGTCTGGTCATTAAGGGGTTAAACACCTTTCATTCATACAACACTGAACACAGATGTAAGATTAAGCAATTGTAATTGTTCACAGTTTATTGAAAATAAAATTAAACACACACTTGCCCACACGTAAAGTGATCTCTTAGATACCTTACTCATCAGCACAAACAATGTGTATATGTGTGTATGTGTGTGTGTATAATATATACATGTGTGAGAGCTTGAAAAAGATATTTCATTTTGAAACTAGTTGCTCTATTTGCTCTATTTTAAACTAACTCCTACACCTTTGGAGTATTTTATTTGTGCAGATATCTTGTGGCTGAATAACCCTCTGTTAGGTGTTTTTTGTGCAGTATTGGCCATTACAAACAGGCCTTGGGAGCGAGAATGCATATCCTGTAAAAGAAAGCTGCAAAAAATTCACTGGGTTTCTAGCCTAGTATATCTAATTGCTTTTCCCTTTCCAGTGGCCATTGGTTACTATTGGAAGGTGTGTCCACAGATCGTTGGTTCAAGTTTGGAGGCCGGTTGCTGCTTATTATTATGTAAGTACGGATGTAACTTCCCCTGCTATTTGCTGTGTGACATTTACTAAGAGGATTCCTTGTCCGTAGGGGAAATACCATCATTGGCTGCGACTGCCTCTTTTGTCCTGGGAACACTCCTCTTACAACTATACACAGAACAGCATCCTTGTATGAGCGTGGGTCCACATAGTAACAAGCCGAAAAATCGTCCACTCCTGGGAACTGTTTCTTATGCATGAACTTTTGGTTTAAGGAGTTTTTTATACTAATTTTCTTTTTTTCTTAATTTTGTGATTTATTATTGTATGTCTTGAATAGGTCGACCTATATTGTAATAAAGTTTTTTATATATAGATATGCAATTCTAGTATTTGTTGCTGGCATCTTCTATAGAATTGAATTTTTTCACATAGAATTTTTTTCATATATATTTTTTTCCAATTTTGAAAAGATTTTTTTCACACATAATTCATAATTCACAATTTATATTTACATGTATTATACATATTGCCTATTATAGTAGTATCATATTAGTATCAGGTTAGGTGTTTTTTATTATTATATATATTCTATATATCCTTACTCTTAAGCTGGTTTCAGCGCTCCCTAGTGCTTTGTATTTTGTATGTAAATATGTGTACACACATACACATACATATACACAAATATATACACAGTGCTTTTTTGTAAAAGAAAAGGCGCCGGTACTCAAGAAAAAATGTTCCAGTGCTCATTGATTTTTTATTAATAAATTTTATTGATAAATTTTGCTTTGTAAATTTGAGAAAATATTATTTATGTCTGATGTATTTTGCAGCCCCCTCTAGTGAAAATTAGAGTATATACACAATAATTACAAATATTACCTCTTACGAGTTGGCAGTGGTTGGGGTACCCCCCACTAAAAAGCCCTGTGTACACATATATACATATACTGTATATCTACACACATACAAATGCATACTCATATATACATATATATTTACACACATACAAATACATACTCATATATACATATATAGCTACACACATACAAATACTCACATATTCATATTCACCTTTGAGCTTTTCCTTCCTTGTCATATACCAAATCCCTTTAAATCACTGCTAAAACATTTTTCTCAATAATTTTACATTAAATATGTATGTACATGTAAGTGAAAATTGTTTATTTTATTATAGTATACATGTGTTCTGTAAGGCATTTATTCTAGCCTTAACCCTTTACTTCAAGTCTCTAAATATGCTGCAATTTTCCAGTCCTATTATGGGCCAGCTGACTATATATTATTATGGACCAGTTTTGCTTTTAATCGTAGCTGAGAACTTGCAAGGGATTGCTGGACTTCCTCTGTGTGCTGTATTAATTTGTTTTGTAATTTTCCCAATGGGCCTTACACACAGACCTGTCTGGGGTTAGCTGCCTGGTACTCTGGGGATAGTGCAGCTGCCTGAGAGTGCTATTAAGCACCCAGGGCTGTGCCTGCTGCAGGGTCATAGGATGTGTACCCAGTCTAGACCCTTCCATGGTTTGTGTATATATATATACAGGGAGTGCAGAATTATTAGGCAAGTTGTATTTTTGAGGATTAATTTTATTATTGAACAACAACCATGTTCTCAATGAACCCAAAAAAACTCATTAATATCAAAGCTGAATAGTTTTGGAAGTAGTTTTTAGTTTGTTTTTAGTTATAGCTATTTTAGAGGGATATCTGAGTGTGCAGGTGACTATTACTGTGCATAATTATTAGGCAACTTAACAAAAAACAAATATATACCCATTTCAATTATTTATTTTTACCAGTGAAACCAATATAACATCTCAACATTCACAAATATACATTTCTGACATTCAAAGACAAAACAAAAACAAATCAGTGACCAATATAGCCACCTTTCTTTGCAAGGACACTCAAAAGCCTGCCATCCATGGATTCTGTCAGTGTTTTGATCTGTTCACCATCAACATTGCGTGCAGCAGCAACCACAGCCTCCCAGACACTGTTCAGAGAGGTGTACTGTTTTCCCTCCTTGTAAATCTCACATTTGATGATGGACCACAGGTTCTCAATGGGGTTCAGATCAGGTGAACAAGGAGGCCATGTCATTAGATTTTCTTCTTTTATACCCTTTCTTGCCAGCCACGCTGTGGAGTACTTGGACGCATGTGATGGAGCATTGTCCTGCATGAAAATCATGTTTTTCTTGAAGGATGCAGACTTCTTCCTGTACCACTGCTTGAAGAAGGTGTCTTCCAGAAACTGGCAGTAGGACTGGGAGTTGAGCTTGACTCCATCCTCAACCCAAAAAGGCCCCACAAGCTCATCTTTGATGATACCAGCCCAAACCAGTACTCCACCTCCACCTTGCTGGCGTCTGAGTCGGACTAGAGCTCTCTGCCCTTTACCAATCCAGCCACGGGCCCATCCATCTGGCCCATCAAGACTCACTCTCATTTCATCAGTCCATAAAACCTTAGAAAAATCAGTCTTGAGATATTTCTTGGCCCAGTCTTGACGTTTCAGCTTGTGTGTCTTGTTCAGTGGTGGTCATATTTCAGCCTTTCTTACCTTGGCCATGTCTCTGAGTATTGCACACCTTGTGCTTTTGGGCACTCCAGTGATGTTGCAGCTCTGAAATATGGCCAAACTGGTGGCAAGTGGCATCTTGGCAGCTGCACGCTTGACTTTTCTCAGTTCATGGGCAGTTATTTTGCGCCTTGGTTTTTCCACACGCTTCTTGCGACCCTGTTGACTATTTTGAATGAAACGCTTGATTGTTCGATGATCACGCTTCAGAAGCTTTGCAATTTTAAGAGTCTGAGCCTGTCAAGTCCTTCTTTTGACCCATTTTGCCAAAGGAAAGGAAGTTGCCTAATAATTATGCACACCTGATATAGGGTGTTGATGTCATTAGACCACACCCCTTCTCATTACAGAGATGCACATCACCTAATATGCTTAATTGGTAGTAGGCTTTCGAGCCTATACAGCTTGGAGTAAGACAACATGCATAAAGAGGATGATGTGGTCAAAATACTCATTTGCCTAATAATTCTGCACTCCCTGTATATATATATATATATATATATATATATATATATACACACAGACATGGCCAAAAATATAGGAACCCCTGCATTTCTGTCAGATAATGCACCACGTAGTCTAGAAAATGTTTGCAATTACAAATGTTTATGCATTCTCATGTTTATTTATTTTGTTTGTATTGGTATGACACAAAAAAGTGGAGAAAAAAAGTCAAATCTAAACAATCTACACAAAACTCCAAAAATGGACTGGACAAAACTATTGGCACCTTCTCAAAATTGTAAGAAATAATTGCATTCCAAGTTTGTGAAGCTCCTGTAATTTGTAATTAAACCCTCCTGTATCAATTAACAGGTGCTGACAATATAGAAATCACACCAGCAACCAGTTAAAATTCTGAAAAATTTACTCAACTTTTCTGTTGTGTTTCTCTGTGTGCCACACTGAGCATGGAGAAGAGAAGGAGCAGCAAAGAATTGTCTGGGGTTTTGAGAAAAAAAAATTATGGAAAAGCATGGACATTCTCAAGATTACAAGTCCATCTCCAGAGATTTTAATGTTCCTGTGTCCACTGTGAGCAACATTGTCAAAAAGTTTACAGCTCATGGCACTGTAGCTAATTTCCCTGGACGTGGACGAAAGAACAAAATTGATCAAAAATTGCAAGGAAGGATTGTTCAAATGGTGGATAAGGAACCTCGATCAACTTCCAGGCAAATTCAAGCTGACCTTCAGGCACAGGGTACAAATGTGTAATCTGAATGAAAAGGGACGCTATGGTAGGAGACCCAGAAGGACCCCACTGCTGATCCAAGAGTCTTTTCTGGTAGGGTCTTATGGTACGCCCCACATACTGGAGGCCACACCCACATTGTAAGAGGTATACCACAAATTCTGTTTTTCAATTGCATAACATTAATCTTATGGGATTTTTTGGTAACAGTAGATGTTATTTCTTTGGTTGGCTTACTGCGTGTAAAATAATGTTCACATGCTACGCAGTTAAGCCTATTGCACGTAAAAAAACTATTGTAGATCTATTGAGCCAATTTTTTTTCATATTGAAGCTATTTTTAAGTTGGCTTGGGGCCAGGATATTTTTTAGGTTCCGATTTTTTCTGAGAAAACCCTAGGAACATTATCTGTTATCTTATTAAGCAAATTATCCTTTTTCAGTATGTGCCAAAGCTTCATCAGAATTGTTCTGATTTCAGATGCGCCCTCAATAAATGTTGTGATGAAATTAATTGTATCTAAACTTGTATCCTGTACCTTTTTGCTCTTATTTTTACCCGTAGCTAATAATGTTGTTCTATCCATACTTCTAACCTTCTCAAGTGTGTTCTGTGGCTTATATGAGTTTGGCTTTAAATCTTTCAGTCAGGCGTCTAGCTTCAAGCTCAAAATCCTATTTCTTGGAACAATTTCTTTTTAATCTTTGAAATTGTCACATGGGTATATTATTAATCCATTTACAATGATGTCCGCTTTTGGCATGTAAATATCCATTACTGTCTGTATCTTTTTTGTACAGTTTTGTTTGCATATCTGTATTTTCATTAAAAAAATACAACGTCCAAAAAAATCTATTTCTGTGTTACTTCTTTTTCCTGTGAAGGACAAATTAAATTCATTTGTGTTCAGTTGTTCGATAAACTCATCCAAGTCTGTTTCCGTTCCGTCCTAAATGAAAAAAAATGTCATCTATGTACCTCCCCCAGATGGTAGAAGATGCCAGTAGTTGGTGTATCATTTTTAAGGTACTTGTGTTCTTTTTAATTAATAATTCCAAGATGTCTTGTATTGTCTAATAAATGTTTGTACTCCACAAGGAACTTTCTTGTTGGATTACCCACCAATTTGTTGTATGTATTTACATCATAAAGCATACGTTTGGCTTCCCTCAGGTAATCCTCTCTATTTTGGATTACCATGCCACCTCCTTTGTCCACTACGCGGATTATGTTTTTGTCTTTTTCTAGATTCTTAACAAATTCCTTATCTTTTTTTCCCAAGTTGTCTTTTTTGATTTTATAGTTAGGTTCCTCCTGGACCATTTTGAAAAAAAATGGAATAAAGTTCCCCTTGGACTGTACCAAGAAAAAAGTTGATGGTGGTTTCAAATTAGTATTTGTATTTGTTCTTATTTCTAGGTCTGTTTAATTTTCCGGAATATGGAAATTTTCCTTTTCTAGATATTCCAAATTTCTCACGGTTTCTATGTCAATATTATCTGGGTTCATTTGCTCATTTATTTCAGCTGGCTTTACTTTACTTCTATTCTTTTCAAAGTGTCTTTTTAGAGTAAGGTTCCTCTTAAATTTATTTAAATCAAGGAACAACTGAAATGGATTAGGCCCTTTCGTCGGGGCAAATAATAGTCCTCTTTCTAGAACGTGCATTTCAGTCTTTGAAAAGCTCTTACTAGACAGATTAAATATTTTTGTTTTTACATCTTGGTTTGGATTATCTGGACCAACTTTTTCCTTTTTGCTCCCATTCTTTTTTCCTCCTCTGCATCCTCTATATCTTCGTTTCCTCGTTTGAGGCTCCTTGTCCTCCATTGCGGAGTTCCCTGCATTCCAAATGTTGGGAGGCTTTCTTTGTTCCTCTCCACTCTCTTGGGGCTTTCCTCTAAAAAATGTTTATACGCAGTATCTTTCTGATAGCTGCCTCTCTGATCATGTTCAAAGTACTGGTTTCCTCTCCAAATAGAACCAGCTTGTTCCCTATCCGGGTAGTAGTATGCATGCTGTCTATAGTTAGATCTGGGTTGACTACCTCTTGTTTGGTTATCCATATAATGATTATTGTAGTTTCCCATCCCATATCCTTGATTATAATTGTAATTGGACTGATAGCCATTGTCATTAAAGTTTCTTCTACCCTGACATTTTGCCCTTTTAGAAATATTGCTCACGTTTCTATAATTATAACCCACTTTCTCTTGTGGTTTTCTCCAGTTGTACTGGTGTCTGTTGGACTCTAATCTGGCCCTATTGTTCATTTTACTTACCATAGTATTATTTTCAGTCGTATCTCTTCTTATATTATAGGGTTTCTTCTAGGTTGTTTTATTGATGCTCTCATTAAGTTCTCTATATTGTTGGTTTGTAGAGAAGTTTGGTGAGTCTATTTGGAGCCAACCAAAGGCTTCCCCCTCCCCCTCTGGAGTTCTTGGTACATTTTCATAAAAAATGTCTGTCTCCTCCATTTGTTCTTTTTATTTTTTGTGCAAATTAAAACCTCTATAAAATGTATTTAATTTCTTTGATTCTAATATTTTATCAAATCTTTCTATTTTGCATTTGTTTTCTTTGTCCAGTTCCCTATAGTAAACATCTCCTTTGAACATATTTAGTTTTTCCTGCATCTTCTTCATTTGTTCTCCCAGCATTTGGCATTTTTTGTTTCTAAATCTAATTAAAATATCTAGAAACTTTTGAAAGCACTCTTCTATTGCTGTATCCCATTCTGTTAACAGCTCAACCTCTGTACTATCCATTATCAATTTTGTTTCTCCAATCTAACGGCTAGATTACGAGTCTTGCGTTAGGCTTAAAAAGCAGCGTTGGACGGTTCCCAACGCTGCTTTTTAATGCCCGCTGGTATTACGAGTCTTGAAGGCACAGGTGTACCGCTCACTTTTTTGGCCAGACTCAGAAATACCGCAAATCCACTTACATCAATTGCGTATCCTATATTTTCAATGGGACTTGCATAGTGCCGGTATTACGAGTCTGACCAAAAGTGGGCGGTAGACCCTCTCCTGTCAAGACTGGTACCGCATTTAAAAACCGTAGCATAAAACTCTTAACTAAAGCGCTAAAAAGTACACTAACACCCATAAACTACCTATTAACCCCTAAACCGAGGTCCCCCCACATCGCAAACACTAAAATAAACCCCTAATCTGCCGAACCGGACATCGCCGCCACTATAATAAATATATTAACCCCTAAACCGCCGCACTCCCGCCTCACAAACACTAGTTAAATATTATTAAACCCTAATCTGCCATCCCTAACATCGCCAGCACCTACCTACATTTATTAACCCCTAATTTGCCGCCCCCAACGCCGCCGCAACTATATTAAAGTTATTAACCCCTAAATCTAAGTCTAACACTAACCCTAACCCCTTAACTTATATATAATTTAAATAAACCTAAATAAAATTCCTATCATTAACTACATTATTCCTATTTAAAACCCCTTGAAGGTGATCTTCAAGGGGTTAGTGTTAGGTTTTAGGTTTTTTTAAGGGGGGATTGGGTGGGTTTTAGAGTAGGGTTGGTTGTGTGGGTGGTGGGTTTTAATGTTGGGGGGGTGATTTGTACTTTTTTTTTACAGGTAAAAGAGCTGATTACTTTGGGGCAATGCCCAGCAAAAGGCCCTTTTAAGGGCTTAACAAAAAGAGGAGGTATGAACCTCCAATGGATTGTACATGTGGGTAGCAATCTAATTCCCTATATCAAATGTAATTAAGACAGAGTACTATGTAACGGGTGACACTGGGTAAAATAAAATATAACTTTTATTTGGACTTGTTAAAATCAATGGTAAGACAATACATTTAAAAACTGCAAGGACTGAGTTAACTTAAATCCTGGACAGGAGAATCAATATACTAGGTATAGGTTGGAAAATCAGCATAAGCTGACAAATAGAATAGTAAGATGATAATAAATATCCAAATATACAAAATATACACTAGTCTGCAAACCACTATACGGATATTAATCCTTAGAAAATAGTGCCCCAATATGGGCAGGTTGGGTGTAAAGTGGGTATATCACAATGCTGTATTACTCCTTGTAAGTGGTGTAAAATCTAATAGGATATAGTATGTGTACTGATTGTCAACAGACGTCTTGTAAGTAGGTATATCTTAATGGTACCCTACTGTTGTGAAGTGATTTATGGTATAATGGGGTATACCATGTACATATAATAAGGTATTTGCATCAAGTGTTTTACTACTGCAATTCACTTTACCATAAATAGAGCTGCTTGTGTTGATATTGTTAAATTCCACAAAACCAAAGTATTATCACAGTGACTACACCATTAACTTAATTACTTTCTTTCAATAATGATTTAGGGGTAATATTTGTATCCCACTAAAAATGTAGCATGATGTTAATTGTATCATGTACATATGATTAATACTGTTTTTTCTAGTGTAAGGGACTGCAGTTCCCTTTTGGAATGGCTAAGCAACTTGTTATTGCAGTACCGATAACCCCAAGTTAGTAACAATTTGTCTGTGTGGTTCTGTGACCACAACTGTAATACTAATATACTAATGACTGTCTTGTTAGACAATAATCAAAGTGCATTATAAACAAATAGGTTGACTACCAGTCAAAAAAAGGGTTTTGATAAAGCCGTGTCAACGGCGAAACATGTCAGGGGAGGTGGGGAGTTGATGGGCTCCAATTTTGTGTAATTTTAAATTTAGCAAGAACTTAACTTAAAACTTGATATTTATTCAGTTAACTTACTCACGATCCAGCAAGCGGTATTGAGCCGCATATAGTTATTTGCTTAGATGGTTGTGGGTAGCTAATAGCTACATTATTTTAAAATGGACGGGTAGTCAAACTATTTGTTTATAATGCTTGAATATAGGTGAACCTTGATAAATAATCCACTTTGATTATTGTCTAACAAGACAGTCATTCTAGTAAATTGTACTGGTCACAAATTCAAAAGTGGATTAAGATAAGTTTTATTGGTACATAGTTGCCTTTAAATATTTATCTAAGGACAAACTGATGATAACTCTAGTGGTATATTAGTATTACAGTTGTGGTCACAGAACCACACAGACGAATTGTTACTAACCTGGGGTTATCGGTACTGCAATAATAAGCTGCTTAGCCATTCCAAAAGGGAACTGCAGTCCCTTACACTAGAAAAAAATGTATTAATCATATGTACATGATACAATTAACATCATGCTACATTTTTAGTGGGATACAAATATTACCCCTAAATCATTATTGAAAGAAAGTAATTAAGTTAATGGTGTAGTCACTGTGATAATACTTTGGTTTTGTGGAATTTAACAATATCAACACAAGCAGCTCTATTTATGGTAAAGTGAATTTCAGTAGTAAAACACTTGATGCAAATACCCTATTATATGTACATGGTATACCCCATTATACCATAAATCACTTCACAACAGTAGGGTACCATTAAGATATACCTACTTACAAGACGTCTGTTGACAATCAGTACACATACTATATCCTATTAGATTTTATACCACTTACAAGGAGTAATACAGCATTGTGATATACCCACTTTACACCCAACCTGCCCATATTGGGGCTCTATTTTCTAAGGATTAATATCCATATAGTGGTTTGCAGACTAGTGTATATTTTGTATATTTGGATATTTATTATCATCTTACTATTCTATTTGTCAGCTTATGCTGATTTTCCAACCTATACCTAGTATATTGATTCTCCTGTCCAGGATTTAAGTTAACTCAGTTCTTGCAGTTTTTAAATGTATTGTCTTACCATTGATTTTAACAAGTCCCAATAAAAGTTATATTTTATTTTACCCAGTGTCACCCGTTACATAGTACTCTGTCTTAATTACATTTGATATAGGGAATTAGAGTGCTACCCACATGTACAATCCATTGGAGGTTCATACCTCCTCTTTTTGTTCATAAATTGTGTACAGAGCACCTAGCTACAATAATATTTGAGATTACCTCATTAGAAGGGTTAAAATTGTTATTTAATCATCCCTTCTGATTATTGCTTATAACTACATTCCCTATTATATTTCCCAGTTGTGCCATTGGCCTCTTGTTTCTCTGCCCTTTTAAGGGCTATTTGTAATTTAGTGTAGGGTAGGGCTTTTTTATTTTGGGGGGATTTTTTATTTTTTTAGGGGGGATTAGATTAGGTGTAATTAGTTTAAATATATGTAATTTGTTTATTTTCTGTAATTTAGTGGGGTTTTTTTTGTACTTTAGATAATTTAATTTAATTGCATTTAATTTAGTTAATTTATTTAATTATAGAGTAGTGTTAGGTGTTAGTGTAACTTAGGTTAGGTTTTATTTTACAGGTACGTTTGTATTTATTTTAACTAGGTGGTTATTAAATAGTTAATAACTATTTAGTAACTATTCTACCTAGTTAAAATAAATACAAACTTGCCTGTAAAATAAAAATAAACCCTAAGCTAGATACAATGTAACTATTAGTTATATTGTAGCTAGCTTAGTATTTATTTTATAGGTAGGTATTTAGTTTTAAATAGGAATAATTTATTAAATGATAGGAATATTTATTTAGATTTATTTAAATTTTATTTAAGTTAGGGGGTCTTAGGGTTAGGGTTAGACTTAGGTTTAGGGATTAATAACTTTAATATAGTGGCGGCGACGTTGGTGGGGGCAGATTAGGTGTTAATAACTATAATGTAGGTGTCCGCGATGTTGGGTGCAGCAGATTAGGGATTAATAATATAATGCAGGTGTTGGCGATGTTGGGGGCGGCAGATTAGGGGTTAATAAGTGTAAGATTAGGGGTATTTAGACTCAGGTTCATGTTAAGGTGTTAGGTGTAGACATAAATGTATTTTCCCCATAAGAATCAATGGGGCTGCGTTAGGAGCTAAACGCTGCTTTTTTGCAGGGTTTTTTTCAGTCAGTTCTCCCCCATTGATTCCTATGGGGAAAACGTGCACAAGCACGTTTAGCCAGCTCACCGCTAACGTAAGCAGCGCTGGTATTGAGGTGAGATGTGGAGCAAAATTTTGCTCTACGCTCACTTTTTTTGCGGTTAACGCCGGGTTTGGAAAAACCCTTAATACCTGCGCTGTCTGTAAGTGAACGGGGAGCATAAACTGCTCGTTAGCACCGCATAGCCTCTAACGCAAAACTCCTAATCTAGCCGTAAGTCCTTTCGGTATTATTTTATATTTATTATATCATTCCAGGTTGTTACTGTCGTGCCAGTTTAGGATCTGTTTACGGCTAAGTTTTTCTAATTCCCCAAATAGTTGTTTGGGATCTATTGTATAAAGTTCCTCCTGTTGCTCCATATTCTCTTCACTGATAGAGAGTTATTTTTAGTCTTTTAATAGGGTCAAAATAGTCCCCATAATATCCCATTTGGGATATTAGTACTGTAGAGAAGTTATATATATGGAACAACAGATATAAGAATTAAATATACTGTGTACTGGGTTATAGTAGACACTAAATAATTTAAATCTTATTGAAAGTATACCGTGTTCTAAAAACCCCCTGTATAAATAAGGCATTCCAATGTAGAGGAGGATATGCCCAAACGTCAGCCAAGTCATATGCCAGGGTGCTCTTTAATAAATACCACTTGTAAAATTCCAAAGACAAAGGCACTCACTGGTCTTTATATAAAGCTTAACATTCATTCTATATGATTCAAAATGAGCATATACTGTATATATATATATATATATATATATATATATATAAACAACAGACAGTCTAATACAGTGCTATAAATACAGAAAGTCCCAATCAAAAAGGTACCAGTACTGTCCTATGTATGTAGGTCTCCCTGTTATCTTGCAATAACACCAATTTTTTGATGTCCGGAGGGAGAAAAAGGTTCTTATCTTCTACCTGCAACCTAATCCCGAAAGGAAACGAAGTCCACCTGCGAACAGGAAAGCTCCTTGTAACAAATCTAAAACAGAAGAGGGAAGGGCGCACAGCAAAAGAGACCTCCTGGTGTAGTATGTCAAAACACTTGCTGTATATTCTATGATGCAGTGTCAAATGCAAACTCACATGTTACTACCTCAACCTTATGAGGTATAGATAAGACTCTGAATGATGAATGTCCACTAAGGAAGGCAATCCAATCCCCTTATGCTCCCAACTTCCTTCTCTCTCCTTAGTCAGTGTATTGACCTCTCCATCAGAAGATTAACCACTTCAAAAAGATGTCAGCACAGTCCTTATAGGTGGAAGTACTCTAACAAGTTTGCACAGGGGGTGGCCAAAATCGATTATGCACACAAATAGAGTTTTATATATAAAAGTGTGCTTTTATTAAGTGGACAAATTCATACATGTACTGTTGCTTTAAAAATGTAATAAAAACGTAGTTAAAACTTAATGCAATGCTGCAATGTTTCAAACAATATGATCTTACTCTTATGCAGTTCTTACTTGGGCTGAATCAGTTGCCCCAAATATAAAACGTCTTGTACATATATGATATGTCATATAAAATGAAATAGGAAACATTCACAGCGTTCTTATGCATATATTCAATGTAAAATGAAGAAATACTTCCAGCAGCCCTAGTGACTATATTACGAGTGGAGAAATGATCGACACACAATAGGCTGACGTTTATTTCTCTTAACTTGCGGGCCCACATAAGCTACTCACTATCAGATGGTAAAGCCTCATTATACAAGGACATTCAGCCGAGGGCAGATACGCTCCAGAGTGTTCTGCAATATTATAATGAGTGCCTCAGGTGCAGCAAACGCTTCTGGGAACTTAACCATGGGTCCCACCCCACACAACGTGCTTTTAACACATTCCCCTCCCATACATATCCTATTACCTTCCCCATAAATATAATTATAAGTTAATATATTATAAAAAAATTAAAGATATAAGCTAATTTAATTGTTTTATGTTTGTGCTTTTTGTAATGTTTTAAATAAAGATTTATTATACGTCATGACATTAGATGGGTCCATGCAGAGTGGAGCGTGAGTAGTATCGGACACAATTGGCCACAGCCAGACTGTTATGTGGTGGACATTTGTCTGGCCATGTATATGTTTATATATGTGTACATATGTATCAATGTATTTATATGTGTATATATATAAAATATATATATATATATATATATATATATATATATATATATATATATATGTATTTACAGTCATATATACTCATATAAAAACATTAGTGTATATGTACATATATATGGACATATATATAAGTGCATTATATCCCTTTGCCATTAAGTAGATGAAAAGATAATAAAACATATTTATGTAATACTCATATTTAATAAATATTTTAACTATGTATTTACTATAAATATTTCACATTTTATAATGCAAATATGCTAAGTTTGCGCAATGGGTGTTAGTTTTTTCTCTCCATTGACTTCTATGGGGAATGCAAAAATGTGATGACGTTTGCGTGATCTCAGGATTTGCTTTTTTTCCACTTTTTTTTCTCCACTTTTTTTTCTCCATTGATTTCTATAGGGAAATACATAAACACAAAAAAAATAAGTTAGGTTTTTCACACTATTCGGGTTAACACTAGCACAAAATACATTTTTTTTGGAACTTGTAATACGAATGCAACCCAAGAAGCGCAAAAATTTAAATCCTAGCAGAGTTTTCGCAATAGCTAAAAAACCCTGTGGCACTTGTAATCTAGCCTTTAGTGTTTTAAGTCCCTTTAATGCCCCTGCCTGAGCCCAGGTCCCATACAGCAGCATTGAAACAGCACCAGATTACTTACTTTACAAAATATTTCTTATTTTCTATGGATGGACATTTTCTTACTTACAGTACTTCCTTACTAACTGTTATTTCTAAAAACATCTCCTTCTACTAAAAATATATTTAGTATGTCTGTGAGGTAATTTTTCATTTGGTCAG